>NC_031966.2:10269811-10978144 GCF_001858045.2 Oreochromis niloticus | reverse complement strand
TCTCATTTGTCATTATAGGGTAATGGGTGTAGATTAATGTGATTAAAACAAACATAAACAATACTTTCTGAAGCCACTGTATAGGTATTACATACCTTAGTATTCAAGACTATGTCACAACCAACTCTACAACCACCACAGACAACATAACAGCCCCAAAACAATCATTATTTTGCTTTTGCAGCTTTTCAGAATCTTGGAAGAATTATTGATGGAATACCACATTTGGTAGGTTCAAGTCAGGTTGCCGTCTCTCCTCCTTTTTTAGCCATAATAGTTAGCTGATCAATTTGTTCCTGAATAAAATACTGTATAACAACAGCAATCTGATGGATTAAGATGAAATTTATGTGATCCAAGTGCTTGCTGGGTCATCAAGCAGCAAATAAAAATCACATGTAGGGCACCCTTCCAGTATCTGAATATGAAATGCTCCAAGAACCGCAGTCTACCACGGATGTTTACTTCATGTAGCCACTGGTCACATGTGTGGAGATTTTGAACTTCCTGTCATTTGAACACAATTACTTTATTTAATTTGCTTGTACAAATTCCAAAAACAGTGTGAAGCTTTGAGGAAACAGTCCAAGAGTGTTTACTGTTGTTCACATTTGTATAAACAGTGTGTGTGCACGTCTTTGTGTGTGTGTTTTACCATCGACTATAAGTAAAGTGACCAGTCTGCACAGTAGAGGGTTTTTTTTTTTCTCTAGACGCATTTTACAGTGTGAGTGAAAGAAGCATTCCTATTTTTCTGATCATAGGTGTTTTGGAGGCTTTTATAGTTTAGATGATTAACAAAAGCTGGGTACTAACTTTACAATGGAAAGTCCTACTAATGATATGGCGGTGGTTGGTTGTTTATGTGGTTCCCAGACTGAGGCAATGCAATTTGTCTCTATATGTTAAATTGAGCAGACTTAGAGGCAGATGCCTATTCTTATTATATTGAAACCAGAACAGAAACTTTAAGTCTGGGATGGGAAAAGGGAAAATGAAGGAGCCAGCTGCAGTTCAACATGACAAAAAGCTCAACTTAAATGTAAAAATAAAATAATTCCACTCCAAATAGTCTTTTAAAGACATGGTATCAACAGTAATCTTAAATATAAGTGACGTCAGTCAACCTCAGCCTCAGCTGGGATCTTCGGTGTTACTTTGTGGTCTAAAAATTACAGTCATGGCCGGAAACACACGGTTATATTTTTTATCTGACCTATATATTAACATTCTTCCACAACTGCTAGATGAAACCCTAGGACTGCATTTCACAAATATCACAGACTCTGTGAGAAGCCCATATATCTGCAAAACGTATATTGCTTATGAACACAAACAAGAAAAAAAGTGTGTTTACTCTGCTTCGCAGTTAGATTTTCTTCAGGCAGCACAAACACAAAAAGTATTAAACTCCAACACACCCCGAACTATGTCAGCCATTATCAAGTGGCCACACTTACCTACTGTGGCTTGGGCCAAAAAAACCTCAAAAGTCAAAAAGGAAAAAGGCATCTACTTTCAATTGCAAGGCGATTGCACAGGTTGCCTGGTGGGAGGAAACCTGTCTCCAAACAACCACAGTCTGACTTGGACTGACTGACATCGCTGTCAAAGGCAAAGGTTTGCAAATAATTGCTGTCTAATTTCTAAACCCAGACAGATGTTGCAATCATTCTGAGCTAGACTGCAGTGATGAGTGCAACTCATCTGTCCTGTCTCTTTGCAACAGGAGACTCAACTGGTTGCCAACTGGTTATATTTCTATATAAAAGCTAGGTTACCAAGTGCAATGTCATTTTGCACTCAAATCACCATCAAACAGGTGCGACATCACTATTTGTGCAGGAATCTCTGAATGTCTGTTTCAAGTCTGTGACTCAAACCTGAATATAAGACCCTGGTGTGTATTTCTGTGTGGATGGCAACAGATGTGTGATTTTCGGTGATTCATCACAGTCAGTCTCTGTATTATCACAGATTGCATATAATTTCCAACTTGACCCTATTCAATCTCAAACTGATAGCAGACTAGCTACTTCTTATTGCCATTTTATCATCATCTTGATCGACCATTTCAAAGGCAACAGTATCACAAGTGCAAATGCTTGCAATAAGTTTGGCTCTGCTATGGTCTTTAATCACTGTTTTCCCTGCTCTGACTGTAGGAGTCTAACAAATAGCTCTATTAGTCACTGAAGTTCTTCCTGTGATATCATAGCAATTGTTGCATATATAACGCTATAAAAAACTAGAAAGTTATGTGTTGTATTTTACTTTGTGTCTGTATTTATAAAGGAACCCAAAGAAATGGATTTTGCACTGCTGTCTGCCCGTTGCTGCTGTAACACATTTCATCATGTAGAGTTCAAAGAGCGTAACTACTATGGCCTGAATACTTTAGTCATGTATAATTAGCTATAGATTAGATTTCAGTTATTTGTTAGTTGGCAGCTTTCACTGAAATAAAACTCAAAGTGCAGAAAGTGAATGACTTAAAAGAATTGTGTAATGTTTGACACTTTACACTTTGTTAAAACATGCAACTTTCTGAAATATGCAAACACTAGCTCCTTCTGCTTCTTTCTTTCAAGTGTGGTTCTGTGTGCATTGGCCGGTCACAACGTGAAAGATCTTTCAAGGCTGCATATTTCAAGATGTGTAGTACTGTACGTACTGTAAGTGTGCGTATTTGTGCAAGTGAGGGAGAGGGATCGTGGTTCGCGAGGGCTGTAGATAATAATAATGTTACAGGAGGAGGATTGTGGTCTGCATTCTGGAACAGTTTATTAGGGGGAAGTCTGCAATTACATATTTTCTGGGTAAACATTAACTAGCTCTCTATCGCAGTCCTTCACAACAACAGCCGCTTGGACTCTAATGCTTAAGCCTTGAGTATATATTTGAAAGGGTTCACTTTTACTGGAACAGTTACCACCACAGTGGTATATTGAGCACAGCAGTTTAGTAAAGTATTAATTTAATCTCCCAGTGGAGGATAGTTTGACAGTACTGGAGGTTTAGCCCACAAAAAACTCAGATTACAGCTCTTTTGGTTTAAGGAAACCATACATTAAAATCTTGTTGAAAAAACTGCATTGCAGCTGGTTCTGGAAGGTTTTTTTTTCCGTTCTGTACATTACCATTTAAGTTATTTAAAATCAGTGTTATTCTTTAACACAGAAGTCTCCTGGATACACTGTTATTATATTATATTACAGCTATTAATAATATTATGCCAAGTTGCTATTAATAAGTCAGTGTTTTTTGTTGGCTTGGTATGGTGGCTGTTCAAAAAAGTTCAGTTGCTATGCTGAAGATAGATAGAGAAATGAATCTTTAGCAACCAAGAACAAAAAACAATGAAAAGATGCTATCTAAAATGCATTGGGATTAGTTTGCAGGAATTCATTTATGTACATCTCTCTTATGTTCCTGCTGCAAACATTCAGTTGGGTTGAGGTCAGGACTTTGACTGGATCATTGCAGCACCTTGATCCTTTTTTTCAGTCATTCTGTTGTAGATTTCCTGCTGTGCTTGGAATCGTTGTCCTGTTGCATCACCCAATTTGGGCCTAGCTTTAGCTCACATTTGACGGCATCATATTTTGGCAAAAGCCAAACTCGAGGTAGCTGTTGTCATTCTTTCTCATTTTAGCTGGTTTAGCTTTTGCATAACTTGATGAAGTGGACTGACTTAAATATATGTCCATTGTGCTAATTAGCTCAACCCTGGATGTTCACATGTATTTACGTGCTGCTACACATTTTCGAGGACCCCCAATCTATGGCTTGTGGACCCCTGGGGGCCCTGGGACCCCAGTTTGAGGACAGAAAAGAGGCTTCCTCCTGCCAACTCCTCCAAATGAGCCATTCTTGCCTTTTTCCAATTGTTCTGTCTGCTTTAATAGATGTTGTCACACTTGCTGATGATTAATTTATCAAGTGCATATCAAGTGCATTTGATTAGCAGCACCTGGCTGCTTTTTACCCTCTTAATTCCCATAAAGCAGTAAGAGTGTATTTCATTTTTTAGAGGACTGCATGAGGTAAATGTACACTAATAATAAATGCCTGTGAAATAATTAATAAATAGCTTCACAGAATTTTTGCTTACAGTTAAAGATTATAATTTTTAGGGCCCAAGAGTGTGTACTAAACATTAGCTGTTAACTTTCCAATCTTAAGTTTGGAACTGGCAGTAACTTATCGTGCTAAATGAACAGAACCTTTCTTCTGGAACGCCCCACTTTGCTAGTGAATGCAACATTTATAACGCCAATGCAACTGAATTACGTACACGGTGCAAAAAGCACAAAGATGCACACAGATATACTCAGACCCTACTCAGTGTAAGTTTACAACCACATCCTTCATCACCATTTACAGACTATAGCTTTAAAAAAAAAAGAAAAGGACGCAAAATAGGAAGGGAAGTAAGGAAGTAAGTCATATAATGGCTTACAAATGTTCACTCTGTGTAAGTTTATGTTTGTGTGCGTGCGTGTGTGTGTGCCCATCTGAGGGCAATTTTCAGACTGGAGCAGTTGTGATGGATCTCTGCCTTTCAGGAGTAATTATTTTAAGAGAGATTGAGCTGTTAAGCACTTAGAAAACATCACAGTGGGCGCCTATACTTTAAGTGCTCTTTGAGATCCCAGCAAATAACTGACCTCTTTGGAAAATCCTGCACAAAATGATAAAGCACATTAGTTTATGAGACCTGATTATTAGTGAGCTGTCTTTGTAAACAACATGCTGTCAGTAAATATGACCAAAATCACTTAAAACTGCATGAAGTGCAACTTTTGCAAAAAATTACTGATGGTAAAGAATGTGATTAATTTTGTCTTTACCAAAATAAAACGGCATCATTGGTGGGGGCTTTTGGAGACATGAGGTAAAAGCTTGACTGTCACTCAGAAGATGTGGGGTTCAGCTCAGTGTGGGATAATTGTTTAAAGACATTTGTTCATTTTTTTCCCCAGCCAGTATGTGGTTAAGTTTAGACACCAAAACTATTTAGTTAGTGATCCGGCACTTGTAGAACATGCAGGGCTGAGTGATGATTTATTCAACTGATTTGTTTATTTATTGATTTGTTGCCTGCAAATGAGCTACAGTTGCAAAACAAGAAAAAAAAATATACTCATTAAAAATGTTTTTGTGACACATGCCAAGAAAACAAATCTCATCTAGGAGAAAATCTATTCCAACCGATTTCCCAAAACATTCATTAGAATGCAGTTTAGGCGTGTAGTAACGTGATTTATAGACGGGACTTTTTCTTCTGTCACCTTCGGGGATGAAATTATATTAATTATATCAAGTGTTATGCAATCAGATGAATTAGGGTCTTTGCATAATGAACGAATATCCTTGCAGTTAAACTTTATAGTCAATTTGGACCAACCCAACATACAAGTTATAAAATGTAATTTAAATGTAACACACATTGAATTTATATAAAATTTCAAGTCACAGTTAAAAGTGAACCCTGGAGATTCAAAAGAGCAAAGCAGCGTGAAAGTAAGACAACGTGAAGTTTAATGATCTCCTATGAAAATGATAAAATTAAAAAAGCATCATAATAGCGGCACAGATTATTACACTATATAAAATGGCATTTATGTACACAATCATAACTCAAGACCATTACTGTTTGATTGCAGGTTTTAGCTTGCAAATTGATTTGAAATACCTGCACCTCATTAGTGTACAGCTAATGTAATTTACTGTTCCTATGGTTTATGGTTACATAACCTGAGCCTGTTTATAGCTTTCCTTATCATGAGTTCAAAACCAAAGGCTGCTTCGAAAAGAAGACATACTATGTTGACATTTTCATTATTTGCAATTTGTCACTTGTGATGAAAAAAGCACTTTTGTTGGTCAGCATGAAAAAAACCCCAAACTGAAACATGGACTAAAATGGGATAATAGCATGAAAAGAAACATTACCTGTTGCATATATGTGTGCATTTCTTTAAAAATATTAATTTGATGTTTTTAGCTCTGGCTAAAAAGCTTTAACTACACTAACACCTCCCTCAGCATGGAGTTTTTCTCTGCCCTTTACAGCAGCAGGTCTCCTTTTTTGCCCCAGAACAAGGTAAAGACAAAAAAACCCCCAAAACCCCCAAAAACCTGCTGCTCTCTGTCCAGCAAATATATTAACTCCCTCCAGTCACACGAGGCGCTTTCATTTTACTGATCTTATCTCATGGAGAAGGAAATTGACCTTGATGGCTTCCATAACTGAAGAAAGTGCACAATAAATTTCAAGTTCTTTCTATTTAACCTCCAACCTCCTCCATACCTGGTGCCACCCTCCACCTTTTGGGTTTCTACAGTTGACTCGTGCCCTGCTTGTCCTGTTTTTCTTCTTTATCTTACCTTTTCCATGTCTTTATTTACTTTGCGCTTCCTACTTGTGATTCTGTTCTCACGCATTGCATTGTATGGAGAAATGTATGATTATATCTGGTATGTCTGGTATTTGAATTAGCCAGGCTGATGGAGCTGAAAATCCTTCATGGACATGTTTGTCTCCTTGAATAAATCAGGTACCCACTGATTTACCAAGATCATCAGAAGAAACAGAAGAAAGTAATGTAAAAGAAAAAAGAAAGATCAAGTAATTCCATTTCAAATCATTCTTAGAAAAATACAGCCCTGTTAATACATCCTTCATGGTATGTTTAAAAATCTATGGGTTAAATGCTTAAGGCCAGTGTTTGATCATTTGTTCTAGCTGTCAAGATGCATTAAACCTACCAAATCAGATGATAATCAGCCCGGTTTGTACACTGCATCTTCACCAGGCTAGTCACTGCAGATAGGTTTGAGAGACAGGCATAGTTAATTATCATAGTAATATAATTGTTTGATGAAGCTGCCACAGTGCTTTTTCTTTAGACATACAACCAAAATATTGTATTCATTGGTGCTCCCAGGAGGACAGGTGGAGGGGGGAGAAAAATTGTGATTCTTAGTGTTGCTAAATTTAGATGCTGGTTTTGCATCACATCACCAAGCCACCACTTCTTGTGGGTGGAGTTTATATAAGACAGTTGGGATATTGTGGGCTAAGCTGTCAATCACGACATTTCGTTATTACATTTCAAATGCTTTGATTTTATTATGAAAACCTCCTCATAGTGAGAACATTGTCCTGTTGATTGTGGTAGAACCCCACCCTTTGGGAACCAGAGGAGGCTTAAGCGAGCTGCAGAAAAAGGTTTTGTGCATGCTTTCTGAAACAGGTCTGTGCAGTGAAGCACAAAAGGAACTCAGGACGCAACAACACATTTTGCACAATGGTTTTAAAGCATGGTCGCTCATTCTTTCGGTCCCCTGCACCACCTGGGCTACATCAATTTATGGAACATTTCATTAGAAACTTTACTTTCTTTAGGATTAGCATTCATTTTCCATATTAACATCATTTCTGTAAATCTGCTAAAGGAATTTGAAAGTTGACTTCCAAATCATTTAATGGTGGACCTATAGCTTGGAAACATCTGGTAACTATGTCTTTAAAATGGATACAAACAAATGTGAAATAAATCTTTGATATTTACGTGCTTGTCAGTGCATTAGGGGCTGAATCTGTATACACATGTCTCCATGTCTTTGTCTTTCCCAAAGTGGCACTTTATACTTTATACTGGCAACACCTTTCCTCCTCTTTCACTCTGGACAATAGCAAAGAGAAGCAAAGAATTTCTATTTGTCCACATCCTTTGTCACGCTGTATTAGTGTTATTTCCAGCCACCTGAGGCCATCACACTGAATCAAGGGCCATCTATACACACAAGTCAAAATCATTCCATTCATAAGTCACCTCAGTGGTATTTAAATGAAGCTTGGGATTTAAGACTTCCTCTTTGCTCAGTGGAATTCACCCGGCCTTTTGGAGCTACCTTTGTGTGACTTATGTGCCTCCGGTGGATTAGGAGTACTCAAAAGCCATTTAAATCACAATCCTCTGCGTTCCAAAGCAATGCTGGAAGGACAATGTAGTGTAGCGAAGAAAGAGGCTCAACAAGTACTAGGCTGATAGATATAAAGCAGCCATATTCCAAAGAAGGGCCTATGAATAAAATGCAAACCCCTCTATTAGGGGGATGTGCCTGAACTTGAGCTGAAAGGAATGTTTTGGATTCACAAGGATCTTGTGTGTGTGGTTGTGTGTGACTGTGTGTGTACGAGTGTGCTGTAAAGCACTGTATGACTATACGAACTGACCCCTGGTTATTATGTTCCACGTATGCGAAGGAATTCGACATGAAACTTTGCAAAGTCGGTTAAACCTTTGCAGGCGTCTTCTGCCACGATTTCCCGCTCTGTGCTTACATGATATAGATGTGAAAGATGGTCTTTGTCTGCAAAACATCTGTGTAAAAAAAGTATGCATACTTTCAGCAGACTATAGTCAAGCTATAGATCTAGCTGTAACTGTTTTTATCATGAGAGACTGTTTGTGTGCCTTCTTACAAGACTGTGTTTGTTACATCGTACGTGTGGTCAGAAAAAGCAGGGCCATTTCCTTCTGAAAAATGCCGGGGACGGGACATAAATCTCTCTGGAACCCGGTGGGACGTCATGGAAAACTGAGACCTTAAAGGCAGGCAGGCAGGCAGGCTAGCTGCTCGGGGGAGGAACGCAAACATCAATCGTGGAATCCAAGGAGAACGTGTTCTGGGTCCTGTCGGATGCTTAAACCGGGCCAGGAAGTGTATGTGTGTATGTGAGTGTGTGTGTGTGTGTGTGTGTGCGTGCTTGGCTTTTCTCTGTGTGTGAGCGTGTGTGTCTCTTTGTGGATGTGCTTGTGGATTTTTATTTGTGTGGATGCACACAAGTTTCAGTGTTTGTGAGTGTGTGTGTGTGTGGACGCCTCTGCAAACGCCTTCCCAGGCTCCCCTCTTCTGGGGTGGAAATGGGGCAATAAATAGCAGGGTATCTCCTGGCAGCAATCCAGCTATCGAGGCCCTGGCAAGGAAGTGACTCATTTCAGTGGAGAGAAAAGGGGGGGATAAGAGGATTTTTGTGTCTCTTATTATCAGTCAGCCAAGGCAAACCACACTGGCAGGCCAAAGAGGGTAGAGAAGAAGGTGGGGAGGAAGTGGGAGGATGAGGTGGGGAGGTTAGGGAAGGTGGCTGGAGGAGGAAGAGAGTTGGAGAGGGACTGCCACTTTGATAGGACCTCTGCTGTTGGTATTTGGCTTTTCAGGAACTGACTTTTGACCTTTTCTGTGCTCTGGGCTAAGAAGCATGCTGGGACAGTTTGTTTGCTTACACCTGAACGATGAATGCTTTCCCTTCATATATATATGCATTTAAGTTCACATATAGAACTCTTATGGTTGAGAAAAGTCTTTCAGGTAGGTAAATAAAACATCTGAGTAGGCAGAGAAAACTGTTTTATCTGTCTATGGGGATGCATGCATCCTGAGTTATATTTTTTATAAAGAATATTTGTACTTGTGACCCTCACATTTTACTCTGCAGCCAGCAGCAATAGAATGAGCCTCCTGTTCCAATTATCAGCATTATGTATCCGGTCTGCGGGGGCCTTTCAGCTGCATAATCATAAGTCACACAATGAAAAGCCACCACTGTTAAGCAGTGAACACCTACCTCCACTCTGTCCCGTCTGACTTCCCAGGTGGGTGTGCAATATGGCAGACCTTTGTTCCGTGTGTGTGGAAAAGCACACACTGTCAACACGGGAGAGAAAAGCTAATATTTACCACGTTTGGCCTCGGCTTTAATATTAGCTAGAGGCGCTAGTCAAGGGAGAACAGAGGCTTCACTCTGGTCTCCCTTTCTACCCAAAAGCAATTTCTAAAGATTTATTTTTTAAGCCTTTACTGCTTTATTTGACATGACAGAGTAGAACATATCAGACTGGAAAGGAGAAGAGATAATAAATATTACAGGTCAGAATGATATGCATGTTTTTTTTTGCTGTAGTCAAATCCATGGATCCTTCTTGGCAAATATTGCAAAATGGCAAGTTTTTCATTGCATGTATGGTAGTTTTTGTGTTTATTAAAATAATATATTATATATAATTCCTGCTTTCACTCCATCAACTTGAATTTCTGTGTCTAACAATAGCCTTGTGGTAATATCTACTGTGATTTCCAAGCCACACAGCAAATTTTCTGTTCATATTTTCCCCTCTGCGCTGCTGATCCAATAGAGTTCCAAACAGGAAATGATCTTGGGGCCGTTTCTATCCTCATAGCTGAGATCAGCGGAGCGCATACTCGAGGCATACTGGCTATGTCCCCTGTCTCAGGAAAGAGCTCCAGACGATTTCTTGTCCAAGCATTTCGCCTAAATACCGCATGAAATCGCCAGAGGATTTCAAATGAGTCAAGCTGTGGGGCTCTGGCGCGGGACCCACATCAATATCCTACTTATGCTGGTAGCCAGGTGTTGAGGGGAAATTTTCAATTGAATATTGTATCCAGCTTTGTGGGCGCTTGGGGAGCTGTATCTTGTGTGGATATTCGTTTCACTGCCTCACTATGCACCCTGTCTCCTCTCCTTCCGTCTTGTTTTTGGCATTCCTCCGATCCGGGCTGAGTGTAGTCTGCTGTGGCTCCTACTTGCACACCTGCCATGAAGAAACAGCTGTGGCCCGGCACAACATCATTAGTGCAGCTGAAAGAGAAGGAAAGGCCTGCATAGACGTCCCCCCTCTATTTACTCTCCCTAAGAGTTCAGCTCCAGGGCATCTGTACAACGGGCGAACATTTTTTTATGATAAAGATGTGCAAAAGTTGCCCCCCTGCCAAAGCTCCTATGGCTCGGACATGTAACACGATCGTGACAAAACCTGTGGGAGCGCGGGGGTGCTGAAAGAAAATTTTATACCTCTAGATGAATGTGGTCTTTCGGTGTGTTAGCTCCCCACAGCTGTACAGTGGATAGCTGTAAGGGCAACCTTTTGTCCCCATAGACTCAAGGCATGACTGGGGGGTTTGGTAAAGCATTAAAAATGCTGTATGACAAGCTCTTTCAAGGTTTTGACCCATATAAATAACACATCAACCCTTAACACTGGATGCGAAATTTACAAGCAGACAGGGCACGCAGGAATGTATTACATAAAGTACTGCATTCAATATGTCCTTAGTGCTTGTGGAGGACAAGGACAGAGGAAGTGTTTCCATTGATTTGTGGAGATACTCGAGTGTTGGCTTCTCTTAGGAACTTCTATTCTTTCAGAAACAGAGGAGGGAGATTTGACCCCTGTGGGTACCAAGGGCTGCTGCAGAGAGCAGACGCCAAGCCACAGACCCGAGACTCCACTGTAAAAAATGCATCTTAAATCTTTTGTCTAGCCCTAAATGTGCAGTGAGATTTTCACTTTAATCCAATCCTGTAAAATAAAATAAAAGCAGTGCAAAATACTTCTGTGATTTAAGTTACAGTTGAGGACAAACGTGGGCACTGCCCATGTAGAAAAAACTGTAGTTTCTAAAGTTAGTTTTCATTCAGATAAAAAAAACTGCACTGACTTTTTTCTTTTAAAACATAATTGTCCTATCCTATTTCAGTCACTGGAAATAAGAAGGAGGGGGCACTGCTGACACAGTTCAGTTTAAGAATGATTTGTTCATGTCCTGAGTACACCTACAATTAATCCTCAAAGCACACAAGGACCAAAATCCAGTCTGGTGGTTGTTGAAAACTTTCACTCATAACACATGGCATATTTTGTCCCGTCAGTTTGAAATGTTATATTTCTAAGCACCAAATGCACTTTGAATCTTCGGAATGCTTAAACTAACAAAATTGTCACTTCGGTATAGTAGCACCAAATACTGCTGTTCTATCAGATGCTACTGGTGTTGCACAGTACACTCTTTAACCTAGCAAAGATGTCATCCAAAGATGCTGCATTTCCCATTTGCACTTTGATTTGGGTTGTTTTTACTTACTTCTTACTTTTGCATGTACTTCCTCCCATGGATATGCTTAGGCAAAAAATAAATAAATAAAATATATATATATATATCTATTCCTCAACTCTTCAGACTGAAAACTGAGTCTTACTTAATTAATTTAGAGCTGACTCGTAGGAGTCCTTCCAAGTGTCCATATCTGACAAGTAGGGAGTGAGTGCAGTCTCACTATTGTCATTACCTGGTGTCTAACTGCACAGACAACTATGACTTTGACAAAATGACCATATTTGATGCTCTGGGCATTAGATTGGGATGAGTTAAGATGACAGCCTTCTAAAAAGCTGTAATTAAGTTTCACTGATATACAACAGCCAGTGACTAAAAAGTCACAAGACCTGAGTGTGTTTTAATGTTTTGCTACACTCCAGATGGTTTGAGAGAAACTACAGGACGCTACAATATCGAACTTTTAAATTAGTTTTGCAATCTCACATTGACTATCGGAGCTTAAATAAGTTAAACATGACTTAATTCCACAATAAAATGGAATCATTAAATCACACAATTTCCAAAACAACTGAGTTTATTAAAGTAACACTAAATTACTGGAAAAAGGGTGATGACTCCATTTATTTCAAAGTGATGTCACTTGGCTGAAATACTCTCTGGAAACAATTATAGAAAGTGAAATCATTCCTATTTCCTGTTGGCCGCCATTTGAATACTCAGCGATGGATTAAATAACCTGTTTAGATGAATACTTCTTGCAGTGGATCCCTACCGGAGAAAATCAATCCGTCACCACATGCACAGGAAGGAAGCCTGGGCTGGGGAGAGATACTGCTCTTAATGACATGTCTCTGTGTGTCTGGACCAGAGGGGGAAGTAACCGGATATTTAAACAGAGATAAGAGTGTGTGCCAAAGGGGCCGGGATTGGATATGACTGAAACCCCATGGCAACCGTCCGGGGCTATCGGATATGGAAAGGTAAATAGTAATGCAGTCGTAGCATGTTTTAATGCTGTAAATTAAAAGCTCATGTAACATTTATGAGAGGGTGATATATTGGTGGTTGCCTTATGCCAAGTTTTCATTAGTGATTTCCTCCATGCTTTTAGCAGCACACTTGTTTTAAATCAAGATTTGGAACATGCTTTTTTGCTCATCAGGATCTGTAAGCTGAAATCAGATACGATGCATTTCCATGCAAGAGCATTCACTGCCATACGATGACGGGGGGAGATGAAAGCATCTTTTACTTAACCCTCAGAAACAAGAGGAAGAAGCAGGATGAAAAACATATATGTTGGTACATCCTGGGAAAGATAGACGTGGAAGAAAAATAAACTTAAACATTGTGTGTTTATTTAGCCAATATCTATGGCAATTTTACCCCACCCCCTTATTTTTCTATAGATACACTTTATATACAGATATAATCTACTCCCACATTTCCGTGAGTGGCCTTGAATTCTCTCTGAGAGCAAGTCTGAACTCGCTGTATCCAGCTGTGGGTTAGAAAATACAAGTTACTCACAGCTTAATCACAACTTTTATTGTGACTGCAGTCTGGTCTGTTGAAGCTACTGTGAAGAGGAGGAATTTTCTCTTTTTCTTATCTCCTTGTAAAACCAGTGTTTTGGGGAGAGCTGCCCTTTTGATTCATTATCACTGACACCAAAGGTGATATTTATCATTAATGTCTAATACAGTGCTATGCAAAAGTTTGGGCACCCCTGATAATTTTCATGATTTTCCTTCATAAATCATTGGTTGTTTGGATGAGCAATTTCATTTAAATACATCATGTAGCAGATGAACACAATGCTATTTGAGAAGTGAAATGAAGTTTATAGGATTTACAGAAAGTGTGCAATAGTTACTTAAACTAAATTAGGCAGGTGCACAAATTTGGGCACCCTTGTTGTTTTATTGATTTGAATACCTTTAGCACTAATTTTTGGAACATAAAATTTGTTTGGTAAGCTCATTTACCCTTGACCTACATACACAGCCATGAGAAAGTGTATTTAAGGTGGCTAATTGCAAGTTTTTCTCCTCTTTGCATCTTCTCTCAAGAGTGGCTACATGGGAGCCTCAAAACAACTCTCAAATGACCTGAAAACAAAGATTGTTCCACATCATGGTTTAGGGGAAGTGTACAAAAAGTTATCTCAGAGATTTCAGCTGTCAGCTTCCACTGTGAGGAACATATTGAGGAATTAGAAGACCACAGGCACAGTTCTAGTTAAGGCCGGAAGTGACAGGTCAAGGAAAATCTTAGACAAGCAGAGGCAAAGGATGGTGAGAACAGTCATAGTCAACCCACAGACCAGCTCCAAGGACCTGCAACATCATCTTGCTGCAGATGGTGTCACTGTGCATCGTTCAACTATTAAGCGCACTTTGCACAAGGAGACGCTGTATGGAAGAGTAATGCAGAAGAAGCCTTTTCTGTGCACGTGCCACAAACAGAGTCGTTTGAGGTATGCTAAAGCACATATGGGCAAGCAAGCTTAATTTTGGAATAAGGTGCTGTGGACTGATGTAACTAAAATTGAGTTATTTACATAACAAGAGGCGGTATGCATGGCGGAAACAGTCTGAATTGTTTTAGCAAGACCTCTGCTCAGCAGGAACACTGAGCGAGACAGACACTTCCCAGGAAAACTGATAGACTGACAAATAAGGTCAACAGTCCTATAAAAAGTCACGGGACATCATCCAACCCTATGAAAGTACACCTTTACTGGTTCTGTAGGAATTAAGAGGACAAGTAGTAACCAGTGATACTGTTTGGATGCATTTGATTGGCAGCAAGTCACTATGTAACCACTTAACAAAGAATCCATGTGGTCCCCTTTATAAGATTGCTCTGAAGGATTCGGGTGTACTCTATGTTAGCACAATGCCATAAGCTTCCCAGGAGTGGATGTCTGACAGCTCTGCAAACCCATGGCCTTCTCTCAATGAGCTTCATGATGTGGTCACCTGAAATAGTTTTCACTTCACAAGTTTGCCTTGTCAGGGTTCATCTGTGTAATTTCTTGCCATCTTAATGGGTTTGGGACCATCAGTTGTGTTGGTCAGAAGTCAGGTTGGTACAAAGTGGACAGCCCTATTTGACAACTGTTATAATTTCATATTATGGCAAGAACCAATCAGCTAAGTGAAGAGAAATAACAGTCCATCATTACTTTAACAACTGAAGGTTAGTCCGTCTGGAGAATTGCTGAAACTTTGAATGTGAAGCTGACCTAAACCCAGTCGAGATGGTTTGGGAAGAGATGGAGAGCAGAGCGGGGGCAAAAGAGCCAACAAGTGCTCAGCATCTCTGGGAACTCCTTCAAGACTGTTGAAAAGCCATTTCAGGTGATCACCTCCTGAAGCTCATCGAGAGAATGCCAAGAGTGTGCGAAGCAGTAATCAAAGCAAAGGGTGGCTTTTTTGAAGAGTCTAAAACATAAAACATGTTTTAAGTTTTTTCACACTTTTTTGTGTACTACATAATTCCATATGTGTTCAGTCATAGTTTTAGTGCCTTCCATGATCTACAATGTAAAGAAATGTCATGAAAATAAAGAAAAACCATTAAATGAGAACATGTGCCAAAACTTTCAGCTGGTAGTGTACACAAGAACAATCAACTAGCTAGCACAATCAGCTTTTCTCTGATAGTTACACTTGTGGGGACAACAGTCAATAACTCCAGTTTTGGCCGGACATATCTGTATAACTAATAACTGATATCTGAGCCAAGACTTCCTGTTTCATGTACCAGTCACTGTTTACAGCCTGACTGTAAAGGCAGATATATTAAAAGAAACTAATACAAAGTTAAATCATTGTCAGATGATAGTAGTGGTTTCAAGACTGCATTTCAGCCAGTGTGTTCTTTCCGCGTCTACATGTACTCTTTACCTGCATCAAATAGAGGCTACAAATTGAAACCAAAAATATTTTTCCTCATCTTCTTCTGTATATTCATATGCAAAATTTTGTTTATAAAGATTAGCTAGGCTTGTCTTCGAAAACAGAAACATGTAAAGTGAAACAAGTGACACTGTCTATTTTATTAACCACGGCAATGAACATACCTTTGATTATTCTAACAGCCACAAGTAAAGGGCAACCGTGGTTCAGGGGGTTGGGAAGCTCATCTTGTAACCGGAAGGTTGCCGCTTGGGCAAGACACTTCACCTACCGCCTACTGGTGATGGCCAGAGGGGCCGATGGTGCAATATGGCAGCCTCGCTTCTGTCAGTCTGCAGCTGTGGCTACAACTGTAGCTTGCCTCCACCAGTGTGTGAATGAAGAGTGGAATTGTAAAGCCCTTTGAGGGTTTTGAAAAGCGCTATATAAATGCAATCCATTATTATTATTAAAGTCTATCAAAAAATATATGAAGCTTAAGTGAAAAATGGAAGAGAACAAGTAAAGGTCCAAATGAAGTTTTAAAAAGGGGAAAGCAACAGTGTGTCATCCCATTTCCACCATTTTCCCTTTCAAACTGATCCTTGCACCAGTCGACTTGCTTTATTGTTGTGTCTGCAGGGCCAAATCAGATTCCAGATCAGAAAGACATCTATAATAGAGCCGTGTGGTGCTGAAGATACACAGAATATACAGCTTTTCTTCTTTCTAAGTGAGCTGGATCTGAAAGGACATGGACCACGTCTTTCCTTCACAGTCTGTGATAAAAATCAAATATAACTCATACTTTGCCAGAAAGACAAAATGATTTAATTGTATTTTATGCTGTTTGTTTTAGCTTTGCTTATTGTGGAAAATACACAGATGTTTTCTTAAGTCTCAAGTGTGACTCTGTAGAGTTGGCTGTAATTTTGCTATTTTTTACTCTAAAAATCCAGGTCACACTTGACCTGACAGTGAGGTGTTTGGTGGAGTGTGCATTGAAAACTGATGATGCAGAGCATGGGTTTACAGCCTTACGTGATTTAAATTTGGCCAATCTCCCATTCAAGGTCATCTTCTCAGTCATGTCCAGACAGCTTTCAGTGCAGCTGCTTTTTCTGGAAGTGATTCTAACCACTTGCACAGTTCTCTCAGCACATATCTGACACTTGCATAGAAAGCAAAGATCATTTGCTGTTTCAAACTGACTACAATGCATTTTTGTGGAGGATCATTGCCTTTTTTTCAGTCTTCAGGTGAAAAACCCACAGCCTCGCAGCAGTGAGTTAAAAGGGAGTCAAGAGCATTTTCTGTCAAAATTCACTGGGTCATGCATAGTGAATTCATCCCCCAGATTGAGAATGTCAGTGCCAAGTTCCACTAGATGGTCCTGAGGTATCTGAGGCAGAGCATTCAGAGAAAACTGTTGCACGTCAGCTTTCCGTCTCGTGCCTGCACAGAGTGCAGCGAGTTTTTTGGCTGTGCAAATGATCTTCACTCACCAAACAGGCCACTTGCCAAAGTTTTCTCTCAGCAGTTTCTTACACTTCCTGAAGATGAAAATGTTGAAGGAACGCCTTTCTGACATACTGGATGGTATCCAGTGCAGATGCAAAAGTTCAAGGCAACAGGACTTCACTGAGAGAGTTAAAAATAGTCGCAGTGTTGAAAATTGTCCAGAGGTGCAGGAGACATTGAACATGAACATGAGATCCACAAAATTTAAATCAAGTAAGGGTTTTGCATTTCACGCATGCCCCGATCATCAAGTTATAGATCCTAGGGCACAAATGTTTGGTGTGTCCTAAACAACTTGTTTTTATGATAGTCAGACAAATCATACAATGTAGACAGAAGCACACAGAATACTTTGAAATGGGGAGTTCTGTACCTTGTACATCTGAATAAAGGGGTCAGGGTATCATTTGTTCAACAGATGGCTTTTGAACCACTATTGCCCCACATACTGCATCCATGTTTCATACACTCCTAAGCATTGGCAAAGCTGCATTCTAACCTCCGTTGGCCATGGAATCAGGTGATGTGCCATAAAAGGATTTGTGGCAACTGGATCCTTTTGGCGTAGACACAGGAATTTTCATTTCAATGATCTTGGGTGTGGTGAGCCAGGAATGCATCCTGTGTAGGAAGTGGGGGAATACAGTGTGATGGATTAGTGTTGAATAATAAGACTTCTTGGTGGGTCACATTAAATTGACAAATACAGAAACTTTGTCTTGAGGTTTGCTTTCTCGTCAGTTTGACTGAGGCTTTCTGAAAAATGTGAACCACACAGACTTTGCTTTTAAAGCTGCACCGTGTAGCATTCTCACATAAAAAATTAGGCCCAAAATATAGTAACCTGTTACAACCTCTATTAGGGTTACATGTAAGTGTAGCGATGAATGGCATTTATTAACAGTATTATAAAATTTGCAAAAATCAGCTAACTAATATTGCTTGAAATTAAGAGGAGGCAGGTGAATGCATGGCAGTACACCTGGAACACAGTGAAAGAGATGTATGGAAGAGTTCAGTGGATGTAAAGTATACCAATGGAGTTCTGAACATCAAAACCTCTCAATACTGTACCATGGTTTCTGCAAATTGCCGTCATATTGATTTAGTGTTCTCTGAGATGCTACGGGGCAGAGGGGCCTTCAGCTTTCAGGCCCCTCTGCTGTGGAACCAGCTCCTAGCTTGGATTCGGGAGACAGACAACCTGTCTACTTTTAAGATTAGGCTTAAGACTTTCCTTATAGTCTTAGGCTTATAGTTAGGAGTGGATCGGGTGACCCTGAATCCACTCTTAGTTATACTTCAACAGACTTGGGCTGCTTCCCATGATGCATTGAGTGTTTCTCCTTCTCTCACCCTTTTTAACTCACTGTGTGTTTAAACAACACTTTGCATTTAATCATTAGTTATTATTAATCTCCAGCTCTCTTCCACAGCATGTCTTTTGTCATTTCTCCGTCCTCTTACCCCCAAGCGGTCATGGCAGATGGATGCCCCTCCCTAAGCCTGGTTCTCCCGGAGGTTTCTTCTCGTTAAAAGGGAGTTTTTTCTTTCCTACTTTTTGCCAATGTGCTAGCTCATGGGTTTTTTTTCTAAATGTTGGTGTTTCTCTGTATTATTGTAGGGTCCTTATCTTACAATATTAAGCACCTTGAGACGACTGTTATTGTGATTTGGTGCTATATAAATAAAACTGAATTGAACTAATATTTAAAAAAAATGCTTGGTATACATTCCCACTTCTGTTATTGTTGAAATTTTACTGTTCACATCTTGACTATTGTGTGATAATCTGCTCAAGTTCTGCTGAAAAGATTTTAAAACCAGAGCCAGAAGAGTTTTCATTGTTCTACCCATACTACTGTGTGTGAATCACACTAATGACTAGCTTGATTAACTGTGGAAGATGATTGCAAAAACCAGTTTCTGCTGTTCTTGTAAACTGTGGAAAGATATACGACACCTCTTTCATGATAAACTGGTACACATGGTTCTTGTCATGATTATATATGAAACACTGAATGAGTTCTGGTCAGCTGGTTACACCTTGTCCTAAACACATTTTAAGATTGCACACAGTCCTGTACTGTCTGGAACATATTACATAATAATATACAACTGACTAAAAGGAGTAGTTAATTCATAAAGTCATTGTATATGTAGGGCTGTATAATCTGCTTGTTAAAATCTCAATTAGAAGAGCATCATGGCCAAGAAAGACAGCAGTACAATCATTGAAGTTGTATAAAGTATAGCACATTTAGCACATTTAAAGATTAAGAAGAACTTTCTCCCATTCTTGTTTGATTGAGGATTCTGGCTACTCAACAGTCCTGGGTCTTCTTGTTTTAAAATAGTTTTTTTGGGAATTTTATCCTTTATTTGAAAGCAGAGCAGTGAAGACAGACAGGAAATTGGGCAGAGAGAGACTTGGAAGCCACACAGCAAAGGACCACAGGTCAGACTGCAGTCTGGCCGTGTGGTGTATTGCCTCCCACTCACCCATGGAGCTAACTAAACTAGCTCCTGTCTTGGATGTTCTTTGTGGTATTTTTTGTTTGATTATGTTGCAGTTGTTTTTTGAACACATGCAGGTTATTTCCATGACACAAGATTTAGAGAATCTTGAGAAAACTCTGTGAGCAAATCTTTAAATATATCTTTATGTATAATGATAATATGTACTGTAGATGATGACATATCCCAATTCTCCACAATTTTACATTATCCCGAAATTTTTCCACAATTTGTAAACACATGTTTTGCAGGTTGCTGAGCCTCTGCCTATCTGCACTTCAGAGAAACTCTTCCACTCCAACATGGTCTTTTTATACCAAAACATGTTACTGGTGCCAAATAACCTAATCAGTTGCAAAATGTTCCTCCAGCTGTTTCTTTTCAGTACCACTTAGTTTTCCAGCCTTTTGTTGCCCCTGTTCCAACTTTTTTTGAAATGTGTTCCTGCCACCAAGGTCAAAATGAGCTAAGATTTTTCATGAAATGGTCAAATAGTTTTTTTTTACTTCTATCTGAGAAAAAAAAGGAAAGGTTGAGGTTGTGTGGCTGTTGTATTCTTATTGCTGAAAATGACAATGTGTTGATAATTTCATTCTAAAGTGCTTGATGCTTATGTCTTCCTGCAGAGGAGCGTCAGCGTGTTTGTAATAGTTTGCCCAGACTTCACATAGGATTTATAAGTCTGTGTTTTATCTAATCTTCACTTGAGTAATCAAACAGGTGTTTGGTGTTTAATCTGGCAACCGAACCTCCATTTAACAACTTTTTCCACAGTTTCCCTGCACTGAAACTTCAGCTTCTCTAGTAATGCAACGCTATCTCTGCACTGTGTACTCACTGAGAACTGACAACCAGGCAACCATGGCTGAAAGGTCTTTCCGATTCCAGGTTGCAATTTTACCGGAGTTGGGGTTGGGGGCTCATGAGGCACAGCTCGGGAATTACTTTCACAATTGCAAAGTGAAATCTGTTCTTAGAGGGGTGCAACAAAGACTTCTCTGTCTTGGCTGTGCCTTTTGGCCCAGGAGAAATACTATCTGATGCTACAGCCCCCAAATCCTGCCTCTTGGGTTGATTATGACAGTAGGGCAGGGGCGGCAGAGTGCCTCGCCGGTGCCACATCCCAGGGATCCACTGACAATTGTTGCAGTTGGTTTCTTCCATTTACATGTGGTGAACAAGCAGGAAAAACACTGGCTATTGTAAATTCTTAGTGTCTATACTAGAACCACGAACTTGTAATTACTCAGTGCATCTCAGCCTTTATATCCTCTGCACGAGTATATTCTGTATCTATTCTGATTTACTCCCACTAAAGATACCTAAATCTTGATGAATAAAACCACAGAAAAAGTTTGTAAATGACCATGACCAATGTTGTTTGCCTGACAGATGACCTGTGGAAAAAACAGCATGACAAAATCACAAACGGCACTTTGCACCTACTGCCTCCCAAACTTCATCTGACAGCTATAAATTATTGGTGTTGACTATAACATGGTGTTTCAAAATCCTAAAAATGTACGTCCATAAACAGTCAGATTACATGCTAACAGTGCTGAAACGTGCAATATATGTCACTGGCTCTATTTAATCCAATTAGTAATCCTCAAGAATGCTTTCAAAGACATTACAAGAAGGTGCTCCTAATCACCGTGGAATCTGCAAAGATCCAGCAAAACATGCCCCACCTCGCCCCCCCACCCCTCCTACCAAAGCTTTTCCTCTTTCCAAATGTGCAGATGGGAACAGCTGTCTGTTGACAAGCTTGAGAATTTGCAACAACTGGGAAAGCATTTAAATTTCTGCTATCAAAGGTGACCTATGAAATGTCTTCAAGACCCTCCCACTGCAATCAATCTATGGGATTTTGCTTAAGGCCATACAAAGCCTAAACTAAATTCCAAACTAAAACATTTTGATATTATTTTCAAATTAAGCCTCTGAGCATGTTAGCATATTTTCAACATTCCTTTTAGAATGATGATGAAGAACTTGGCTCAACGACCTTGTCCATTGGAGCAGCTTCTGTCATTATTATTTAAACCGCTTGTGAACCAGTGCGCGAAACTGAAAAATCTGGGAAGTTATGTGTTTCATGGTCTTTTAGAAAGCAACTGAAAACTAAGGTACTGCTTTTTTTAAAGACACCTTGTTAGGGAGCTATACTCGGTACCTATGGCAGTTGATCTATTGTGTGCACTGCCTTCTTAATCCACTAGGCTTTATTTACACATACAGATTCAGTAACACATTTTACACATCCACCAAAAAATTTGACAAATTATATTTGAAACCTTTGAAGTCCAACAAGTGCTGCCCAATAGCAAAATGAACAGTTGGTATAGTGGAGTATATGCATTAAAGTGTAATGAATACATTTTATATCCCCTCTTTATTTTAATTACTCTACTTAAACCAACAGGAAATATATTTCAGCTATAAAAAGGACCTTTAACCTGAAGCTTTTTAATACTTGATACTTTTTAGGATACTGACCATCCTACTGAGTGTCAATTCACAGTAAAAGATTTGGTGCCAAATTATGGTGCCAAAGTACATCTGGGTTGAATGAATAAGGAGAGTGACAACATGTGACAGCACTCCTGCAACATGCTGAGGAACAACAAACACACAAGCCAATGGCAGTGGTAGCAGGCTGAAAGCAGTCTCAGGTGTGGTTACGCTTGTCAAAGCTTGACACAGACAACGCTGTCTGCAACATTTGTTGCGTAGGTCACAGTGCCTAAGGCCATTCATGTGGCTTTGCTGGCTGTACTGCGTGCCCCCGTCCCTCCTTTATAATAACACCCTAGTCATTACAGTTCACAACATATCACCACACACATAGGGCCTTGGGGGGCAGGTGCATTACCCAGAGGCTAGTGGGTGGGGCTGGTGCAGTGGCTCCAGTCACTACTTCACTGCCATCTGCCCCTCAGTTTTTATCTGCTGTTGCAAAGGCAAGAACAGATATATAGAAATGTGTTGTTTGGCAACACAGTGCTTTTAGATTAAAGTGATGACATCCTGCTATATTAAATATTCCCACAGCATTTATCCACTGTCTCCTTTTTTAGCCGCTTCTTTTCAAAGTCATGGATGAAAAAAAAAAGGAACAAGGTTACACTGGAGCAAAGAAAAGTCAAAGAAAAGGAGGAGCAAAACACAGAGAGGCGGGAGGCAAGCAAATGAACTTCACCATAACAACACAAGCCCCTCCACCGTCACTTACCTCCTTCCCTCAGTGCACCTCACCCTGCACCCCTCGGTCCTGAATCGCGTCCAAATCTTATACATTCACAGGCTGGAGCTAGCCAACTTTCACAGCTGTCACACATTTTCAACAGATTCCACCAGGCCTAGATGAGGCTGGGGAGAAGACATTCCTGTGCCATTACACATTGGCTAAAAGGAATTACCGTTAACATATGATATTGTGGAAGTGGGAAATTTGCCACCCCAACCTTGCCCAAAGAACTCCGGAACTCAGGGTCATGGATTTATTATCTCAGATGGCCCTCAGAGGTCACTGGGGGCTATTTTTTTTCTCTCTCGCTGTTCTGGCAAAAACCCCTGCAGCCCCAAGCGTGCTATTCATTAAGTACACTGTGCTGTGTAGTTTTGTGTGTGTGTCTAAGATGGGATGATGGGGGTTTGACTTGCAGGAGTGGGAGACACATGTTACTGTTGCTCTACGGGTATTTGTCATAGGAACGGCATGTCTTGTCAGACTGAGAGGCCATTCCCAGCTGTTGGGCTGCAGCACTGAGATGCAGCCTGATCCAATCCCCACAGAGCAACCATGGTCACATAAACAGGATGCCTCTGATGTACAATTGCACAAGTGTGGGTGACCAATCCCAGTTCAGCACAAATTGTTTTTCATAAATGAGTTTGAGATTGCATCCATCTGAAACTTCCCAGATCTTCTTTCTTTGTCTTTTGGGTTATTTTGCTTTGAATATATTGAAAAAGTGTTAAAGATTTGTCTAGGTTTTCAGTCGTTCAGCAACCCCCCCCAACTAAAACGAAAAAAAGCCAAGAAGTACTTATCTTAGCAATCTGCATTGCTGAAGACGTACGCAAACAGGCACCAATATAATACTACGAATTCTGCTTAAGCTTACAGTGAGGCTAGCAACTCTATGAAGTTGTGATTAGCTCCCTTTACAGTGCTGCTTTGAACAGCTAATTTCAACATGCTAACAGTGCTTCACAAGGCACTTTATTTATCAGTGACTTTCTATACTTTTAAGTGATTTAAAATGTGATGATAGACAAGCTGATAACATTTGGATACCACAAATGTGTGCAGGAAACATCCCAAGTTGGCATCCCGGGAGCAATCCTAAGCTTTCATTTATACATATGTAACACAAATGTAGCTAAAAGTGATTTAAAGGGAAAATAGGTAATTAGATGAGAAACTAAACAAAAATAATAATCCAGAATGTCAGTACAATAACCTTTGCTAAAAGAAAGCATAAAAAGGTGCGAAAACCGAGTTAATAATATGGAATCAAATATGTGTATAGAAGTAAGGATGGTGAATACAAATAAAACAAAAGCAGTGGATCACGCGTGGTTATGTGGTTTAAATAAATAAATGAAAACAAAGCAGTCCTGCAGCTCTTTTATTCTTCACAGACCTCTTGTGCCTTTTTCACAAACTTGACACAGTTTGGCGTGTGGAGCTGGATGGACAAGATGCAGAACAGACTGCGTCTCGTTATGCGCTAAGAGGAGGGAAACTAAAACAAAATGCATTCAAGAAACTTTACACTCGCTCTAGGAGGGAGCGCTCACTCACAATTCCATTGTTCCCATCAGAACTGAAGAAACTGAAATCTACTACTATTTTCCAATAGCTAGAGGGCATTTTGTTTTCATGATTAAAGTCTTGTCAATTAAGATATTTATCTTGGAATGTTTCAGTGCTTTTAGCTAAATTTGGAGCCCTCCTACGGCCTATTGGCTACTACTACGCTTTGGAAATTGCTCCCAAGCACCTGCAATGTTGGCACATTCAGAATCCCTACTCTATTAAAAAGGTTTTTTTTCCCGAATGCTCATAACAGCTAAATATTTATAGAAAGTCACTGTGCCAAAGTAACCGACTACATTTTCTAAATAAGCCCTATTCGAAAATAAGGTCCAGATGTTTCACGTTTTTGGTGCACGATGCAGACGGCTGTGAGGAGTCAGCGTGTGTTTTCACCATTTCCATGACAGGAGCACGATGATGGTTCTCTTAGTAATTTCAAGGCAACCCCAGTGCTCCACTTCCTGGAAGTAAAACAAAACTATGTTGTAGCCTGCGTCATCCAGTGAGTCAACTAAACAGTCTGGAGGGATATCTGTGAGAGAGTCCAGACACAGTCATTCCTCTTTCCTCTCACTTCCATGACTGTTCACTTTGCTCACTGGCAGCACACTGGGTCCAGAGCAGAACATCCTTTCTGGTCTGTTCCAATATAGTGTTATGTTGCAGGATAACTCCCCAAACTTTGAGTAATATAAACAACTGTCGGAACTGACTCGCTAAATGAATAAAACTTTGCCACCTCTTTGCCAGTTTTCAATTTGGATTCGGGAAACAGACACCCTCTCTGCCTTTAAGATAAAAAACATTTCCTGTCACCTGATCCACCTGGATGCTGCAGTAGGTGTAGGATGCTGGGGGATTCTCATGATGCTTTGAGTGGTTCTTCTTCAGTCACCTCTCTGCATTCACTTATTAATTATCATTCATCTCTGGCTCTCTTCCACAGCATGTCTTTTATCCTATCTCACCCCAATCGGTCACGGCAGATGGCCAACCCTTCCTGACCCTGGTTCTGCTGGAGGTTTCTTCCTGTTAAAAGGGATTTTTTCCTTCCCACTATCGCCAAAGTGCTTGCTCATAGGGGGTCATATGATTGTTGGGGTTTTCTCTGTTTTCTTTTTATTATTGTAGGGACTTTACCTCACATTATAAAGCGTCTTGAGGGAAGTGTTGTTGTGATTTGGCACTGTATAAATAAAAATGAATTGAATTATTTGCTGAGCAGTCTGTAGGCCTGTGTAACTGAGGCCTATCCTAATCCTCAAACTTTGTGGACTGTTTTGGGAATATTGTTGTGCCATCTTTGTGCATCACTGAAACACCAGCAATGTGTCCATCTCTGTAAGGGGATTTCCTGACTTTGCACTTCTGGCAGTAGATAGCGGCAACTAATTGCTGATACTGAGGAAGTGCAAAAATTCTAGAAAGCTGTTTTTTTTAAAATCTCCCCAGTCCAACTTCTGTCACTGTGCTTATTGTACTTCCCATAAAAA
The DNA here is from genome assembly GCF_001858045.2 of Oreochromis niloticus. Taxonomy (NCBI): domain Eukaryota; kingdom Metazoa; phylum Chordata; class Actinopteri; order Cichliformes; family Cichlidae; genus Oreochromis; species Oreochromis niloticus. The sequence goes on along the minus strand of NC_031966.2, from coordinate 10,951,946 downwards.
CTTTAAGTCTTTGACAATACACAGGAAGATCCTTTCCAAAAATGTATTCCACAGCGCAGACTAAACATACACATTCCTCAGTGGAATGGGTTAAAGTGAGTATAAACAAAGCTAAATGCAAGCTTTGAAGCCTGCCTTGCTGATATTGATATCATTGCAGCACCTGATATTAAAAGAATTCCTGCCAGATGACTAGGGAAAAAAACTGATCTCACTCTTCTCTGCCTTCAGGCCAGGGTTCTTAGCTTTCCTTTTGTCTCAACGAGGATACGGACAAGTCTGTCATTTGACCGTCTCTCTCTGCTGTGTACACTTCAGATGTAGCTCTGACAGACTATGAATCATCTGTTAGGAAACTAGGTTAGAGCACAATAGGCTCTTCATAAAGTAAGGCAAGGCGGGTAGTAAAGCTGGAGAGAACATATGCATGGGAGCCATCTTGGAATCCTAGTACTAGGAAAGGCTGGATAAGAGCCCAGTTTGTTTTTCTTTTCGCTCTGTTATTTTTAAAATTCACTTTACAGTAAGATTAAATTTAAGGTTAGGGCAATAAAATCACTGCAAAGTATCTTGGGCAGGCTGTTAAATGGGAACTTAAGCACTAAAAATGACCACAGTTTTTCTGTATTTACATACGCTATATTAAAAAACAATATCCCTTTACATAGCAGAGAGCCTTTTCTCACCATGTATTATTAAAAATAAGATCAATATTGACACTGTAGGCTTATAGTCGAGAGAAGCTGGGAATGTTGCCTAAATATTTTAACAACCTCTCTTCAATTTATACCACTTTTCCCCCATGAGCTTCACCTACGTGTTTCAGGCCTTCTGTAATATGGACCTTTGGCTGTGCTCTGTGTCCAGTCTACCTTACAGCAAGGAAATTAAATGTTAAATATTTACCATTCTCCTGGTATGTGACCCCACAGATTCCGGCTGTGATGGGTAGCAGCTACATTCCTCCCACAGGAAGTTTATCCCTGCTCCTTGCTTTTTTTTCACTCCTTGCTGTCCTGCATTGCTTTTGAACATAGTCAGTGGCTAAGGCATCAGCCTAAATCTCTGTCATGAAATACACTAACATGTCACATGTGCCACTGCAGTCTGCTGTGAGGCTTTCCAGGACTAACAGGAACTTTTCAGGGCCTGTCACAGAGGAGGTAAAATCCTTCCAGCTCTGTTCCACCAGATATCAGAGCTATTTGATTTCTTTTTTAAAGCCAACAATGCAAACAATGTGTGATGTTTTGATTTCCTAAACCATTCATGTGGCATAGAGGTAGAGATTAATTTAATTAACTTTTATGGAAGAGTAAAAAGAATACAAAGAAGAATAGACTGACCTTCAGAAACAAACAAAAGTGACTCACAAGGTTCTCAAAGTTAGAAGCAACCTATAGGCTTAATCCTGCTCTTTCTAAGAAAACAAACAGACTCTATTTTTCATTAAGACATCTGTGTAGATTGTGTTTTTGTACAGCTGTCTTAAGATCCCACCACAGAACGGAATCAAGGTCAGGTCTGGATTTTGGCTGGTTCTCTACATCACCTTGATTTTTCAACCATCCTGTTGTGGGAGTGTTGCTGTGCTCGCTCTCACTGCCCTGTTAGATGCTCCAGTTTGGGCCAAGCTGTAGATATTAGACAGATGGTCTCATGTTTGACTCCAGAAAGCTTCATATACAGACCTCACTACTCCTCAGCCCTCCACTACTGTACAACCAGTTGGTATGAGATATTTTCTATGACCATATATCGTTGTGCATCATGGCCAAACATCTCCACTTTGGTCTTGTTCGTTCAAAGGACATTATTCCTGAAGTCTTGTGATTTTTTTCAGATTAAACTTTGCAAGCCTAAGCTGTGCTGCCAGGTTCTTATTAGAGCCAAACAAGCCATACTCGTTCAGTCTTTTTCTGTCATGAACTTTAACATTTAACATGCAAACCGAGGCCTGTAAAGTCTGAGATGTAGCTTATGTTTTGTGGGTTTTTTTCTCAGAGTGTTGCACAGTCCGACCTTGGGGTGAATTTTCTGGGACCTCCACTTCTGCGAAGACTGTGGCATTGTGTCAACATTGTGTTAACACATAGCTGAATGCTCCAAACCAGCCAACTGCTAAAACATCTGTTTTGACAGAGATGATCCAACTTGCTGATGATCAGTTTATCAATCCATTTAATTAGCAGCACCAAATTTCTACGGAAGCACTAAGGGTGTACTTAGGTTTTCATAGTCTACTGAATCCTGTGAAAATTTTCTTTTTCACGACTGTATAATCGACTCATTTTAAATCGTAAAGCTGAGCCCACAAGCAAAGAAAAGTGTTGGACTTTCGGTAGTGTTTAGACTATTCCATTTATGAAGAAGTGAAGTAGTGATGACACAGGGGACGGAGCTAAATAGCAACAACCCTTGATATGTTCAAGCTTGATAAAAGAGTGTGCACATGTGGGCAACATCTGTTACATTTAAAGAGTCTCTCTTTCACTTACAATCAACTGATACATTAAAAGTAAATTTTCCGACTAATCTTTCAACAGGAAAAGTGGACTAAAGTAATGGCAAAGACTACAGCCAAAATTCAAACATAGCTTGAGCGAAAAGAAATGTGACTCGTCTGATTTCACAATATCCCCAGCACAAAGCATCTTTTTACCCCTAAGACCCCAGGCACCCCACCCCTTCAGATGTAGCCTTTTGTTGTGTGCATGTGACTGTAGAAATAGCTCGGTAGGAAATGCCAGACACCCACAAAAAAAGCAAAAGAAAAATAGTTGTGGGAGCCACCCTCTGCATCAATTCAGTTGCAACAAGAAACATTTTACAGCTGGTTTATTATTATTCCTCTGCTGTTTAAGCTGTCTTTCATGTCAAAAGTCTTTTCCTACTTACAAATCACTGGGAAGCAATCCCTTTCACTGCACTGCTGTGCCCTAAGCCCCTTCCTAGGGTCCAGTCCTTTGATCACCTGTAAGGTTGGCCATCAAGTTAAAAAATAGAGAAACGGGCTGCTGGGATAAGCTTGTGTTCTTGTCTGGAACAGAGGAACCCCCACCACCACCACCCCACCACCCCCCTTTTAGCAATTCCCTTTTTTCTTGTTTCTGTTCTCTTGATGGGCCTGGGAACAGAATCTCTGCAAGGTGGGGGTGGGGGGTTGGGGGTTGGAGGGGTTAGTTGCGGTTGTTGAATTGTTTGGGAAATGATTATGCTTTGGCTGCATTAATGAGGATTGCTCATCGTGTAAACAAATTGATTAACTAATTAGCTTAGAAATGCAGTGCTGTGTCCCTGAGAGAGACATACTACCCTTTGACCCAATGCTTTGGATGCAGTGTCCCCTGAGTGAACACCACTGTCACACTGTGGCCCTCTGCCAGAGGCCCAGACTGGTTGTCACCGCTCCTGAGTTTTAAGACTTGGTTAATTGGCTACCCTGAGTGCCCAAGGAGAGGAAAGAGAGGGAGCTAGCTTGTTACGAGCCCTTCTGTTCCAGAGGAGGGAGGGAGGATAGGGGTCCCTTATCAGCCATCTCTGGACACCTCCGGTGGCTATTAATCAGAGCCAGAGTCCGACTGGAGCCAGAAGAGGATCTGTAAAGGGGCGGGAGGGAGAGAGATTGAGCCTGGAGCCTTCCTCGGGCCTCACTGACACCCTCGCATCGGGAACTTCAGCAGACATCAACACTCCTTCCCCAAGTCCGAGGGTATACACTAGTACAACCCCCTGCAAGCTTTCCTCCACTCCTCTAGTGTCCTCACTCAAATTGATTTAGGTTCGGTTTAGCCCCCTCTGGCCTGGGCCCATCCATTTTAGGTGGTGTGACAGGTTTATATCCCCCCTTACTGTGTTATTATATTGGTGCTGTGCTGCCCGTTACTATTGTGCTAATGAAAATTTAGCACCAGACATAATATTCTTTTTCACAGGATGTGCACTTAGCATGCAAAATATTTTGAGCACATTTACAGGATTGGAAGGACTCATTATTTTTTATCATTTGGGACAGGTCAGGCAGAAAAACAGGTTTACAGACAGGAACACACGTACTAAGTTTTGTGAGTGCTACAGTATTTTGTAAATTGATTTAATGTTTTGTACATGTTACTTAGGGTATGATCTTTGACTTTTCTATATGTGTTCAAATGCACAAAGGGCAGAAAATCCAAATGTGCATAATGGAGAACTGAACATGTTTAGCAGATAGGCTGTGCTATTTAGCACGTTTATTGTCTTTAACTAATTTGGAATTAATTGGGGATGTTAAATATAATTCTCATTCCGACTGTGCTTAATAATGTCAAATATCAAAGCTGTTATTATTCCCGAGATACAGAAAATGTGTCATTTGGTTCTGGTGCATTGATTCATTGAATCAGTGGGGTAATATTAGCACAAGCATAACTTCCAAGGTTGTTAACCAGGACGCCACAGTTTATGTCATGTTTCGGAGCTTGGAGTTTGAATAGGCACCAAAACTATCATTTAAAAGAGACTATTGCATCAGGGCACCAGTGCCATGCAGTATTTGACACCATCCTTACAGTGTCTATTTAATTAAGCTAAATAGGCATCATCCTTTCAAGAAACATAAATGAATGCAGTTACATGGGCAGAGCTACAGTCATTGTTTAGATCAAAGTTGTAAGCATTGCCTTCCCTTGAGCCCTGATGCTGCTGTCAGTCACATTTTAGGTTAATGCGATGACTTATTCCACATCGTTCATGCCCCTGGAGGCCCAATTCTGCAATGAATTGTCTGAATTCTCCATAATTTCCTTTGAAACCAGCAATCTATTTGTAGATTTGGTATGCAGACTTTGAAATGTGTTAATCACTAAGAGGGCTTCATCCCGCCCAGAATTTCAAAAGAAACTACCAGTCACTACAAAAGTGGTTACCAATAGCGCAAGATTCATTATTACGGCGGTTCCCACAAGATGAGAGGCACGGGCTAACTTTCAGATGAATTTCAAGCTTAAATGGAAAGCTTCTGTGGAGTGCAATACAAAGCGCCATGTGTAAATATTGAATAATGAGGCGCTTTCAAGTTCCCCACTTTGGCTCTGCCATGAAAAAAAAAATGCCATTAATGACAGCTTTTGGTGTGGTTTACATCACACAGGGCCATGAAAAGCAATCGCCAGAGATAAATTTGTTATTATTAGTCTCTAAAGGCATGAGATTTACAAGCCGCCATGCATTTGCACTCAAGATGTGCTGACACAATTTCTTTGAGGCACATGTGACAAATATTAATGAGGTGCTCGTTTGTAGTGAATGCATTACACTCGGGATTAGTCAGCATTTGGCACATAAACAAATCTCCTATCAATAATGTGGCCATGATCACTGGTATTCTATATACTGCACATGGCATATACATCATGTCTATGACATTTACAGCTCTTTAAAAGTGACAGCACAAGCCTACAGGCTTTTCAAGTGATTTGTAAGAAGAGAAATCTTAAGGGTTAAAGTGCCTCTGAAATACATGTAACATATAACACAGAGTATCCTGGAAATCATCATGAATATTACAAAACCGCTCACACCACAGAACTCCACAGGAGATGGCCATCAGACTTTATGACTCACTTGTAATATCATGTCTATACTTCAAATAATATTATTTACTTGGAATGTCAGTTTTACTTGTTTTACCTATTTTTTATTTAGAGTTTCTTTCCTTCATATTTACATTTTAAGAGAGCATCTGCAACACCAACAACAGCAGCAAAAGAATCCCCCTTCTGGGATAAATAAAATATTCCGATTCCCAAAAACATTAAACAAAATAGCATCAGAAAATCATGGGAAACTTCTAGAAATGGCTAGGAGAACACTTTGTTAAGAATACAGCTGTGATGGTCAAATGAACCAGCTCAGCATCTTCTCTGAGTCATCTGTAAAACATTTGCATGTCATGGAACTTACGGTCCGGATTTCTCATGAGTGAAAGAAAAGAGTCATGTAAACACCCGAATCCTTTTACACATGCTCATTTGTAGGTCTCGCGTGTGTTGCCAAGGAGGTTGACTCAGCATTGCTTGACACTGTTGTTGCTCACCGAATCTCTTGGAAATGACTGTTTGAAAGTTTGTGTGAAGTGTTTTTTTCCTCCTTTTTAAAAACATTTTTTATTTTACAAAGCCTTTAAAGTGTTTCTTTTTATCATCCCACGGTCAAATAAATTCTGATGAGTCATGAACTAACCACAATAGCACACTCTGGATATGTGAGTAATACAAACACTTGCACTTGACAGCTCCTTATTTAATTCTTAGATATAAGGAAGACATTGCCAAATAAAATACATATGAATATGGTTGGTGCTCCAACTTCACTAAGTCATAGCTTGCTTAGTCAGTTTGGAGTGATCTGGCAAACTGCAAAGACATCATAACAAGGGATCAGTTCTATAATTCAGCAACTCAGCTGAGAAAAAAGTGATCAGGGATTTCAAATACCTTATTAAGCAAACCTTTTTTTAAATGCATGTTTAGCTGTAACAAAACCCATCCTATGTTTTAGCGTAAATACATTTTTAATAATGCAGGGCCATTATTCAGTTTATCATATACATGATTTAATTGTAAAGGTTTTGGCCAAGCTTCCATTTAAGGTTATGTAATGCACTCACAGTCCAGATTTGCACAAGGACATTGAGTTGCATAGTTTGCAAATTTCTTTTCATTAATTGTATAAATTAATGCTACCCTGGACTTATTTGTTTCTGTTTCCATCAGGTCTATGTTTGTCACTTTTTAATACATCTAAAATTTGGCTTGGATTCATTGTGAATATTTCACTGTTAGCACTTACCTCTTCATAGCTCTCCTTTTCTAGCCTTGTTCTTACATATTTGGACCCTGTTTTTTGTAGGATTAAATGTCAGGTGCACACACACTCACACAGGCTACTGTGAAACCTAACAATGTGACAGATATTTATTATCCCTGGGCTTATGAAATATTACAAAATACCTCCTAGGGATGATTTCACCTCTCCTGAATGCACTCTGAAAATGTGATTTAGACGACAAACAAGAAATCAATCTGTTGTACCATGAGCCGCCCCCCCCCCCCACACACACACACACAGAGAACCAAACACAAATCACTGGAGCAGCAAGACAGGTACAAAGTTATTTGTGAGTATGCTCCAGGTATGATTAACACTAAATGACCTGCACAAAAAGGTGTGGTTGTTTGCACTACAAAGTAAATGTATGGTGAACTACACAATACAGCTCTCTCCACTTATACATGGGGATCATACATAGGAAATATATAGTACAGTAAATGTCTTATATACTGCTGCAGTTCACAGTTTGTGGAGCATTTAAACTGTGTTTACTGCAGAATTTCCACAAGTTTCCTTTTTATGGAATTAACACTAACATCTAGCATGCTCAGTGTGCAATCATGTCCAAACAAGCAATTCAGAGTTACTTCTGCCATTGCTGTCTCAGAGGTATACCTACTCCTTTGAATCAGTATCTAATTTCATAAACAGACTGCTGGTTTAAATACTGCCTGACAAATGGCCTGCAGCTAGTGTCGATTCCAGGGGAAAAAAAGGGAAGCGGCTATTAACTTTGGCCATGGTACAGCGATAACTGGAGGGCAATGGTTACACAATCAGCTCCCTTGCAAGATAAGGTCATTGTGCTAGCTCAGGTTCGGAAGTAAACCCGAAAGCCCTGTGTGACAAGTAAACAACAGGAAGGAAATAATCAATTTGGTTCTTTTAATGAACAACTTTGTATCTGACCTCGTTGTTAGTGCAAAATTGCCACACAGTGGTTAAACATTACTCCTGTGATAGTACAGTTTTAAGGTAGTTGTGCGCAGCAGCTGGGCAAGTCAGCACACAGGAACTCAGTACAGCTTGCTCAGATTGTCTGTGCTCTGCACTCACGTTGAAAACGGCGAGTCCTGCCAGGAATTTAAAAAAAAAGAAGAAGCAAAGGTTAAAATGTAACATCTGCAACAGTATTTCTGCTATTGCAAAAACTGTTCATTATATTTTGATATATTTGGTCATGGTCAGAATTATTTTTACTCAGAGGTGTGTTTACATAAAGTAATGCATTTTACACTCATGCCTGCCAGAGTGCAGGGAAGCAATGACCACAAAAGCTGAATTAGAGACCATTAAAAAGATGCATGATGGAAAAGTTTGAGTTAGAGTGATCAAGATTTCGAAAAAAATCAAGAGATGGAAATTTAGCTTTAGGGATTAAGCATTTAGAGTGCACTCAAGCTGTCTAATTCTTTAATTTAACCTCACTTTCTGAGACAAGATTTTGAATTTATAGGTCCTCTAAAGTACACAGCCTTTAATGAGTGTTTCTTCCAAAGTGAATGTTGTAGTTTTGATTTTGGTTTCCACTTTTGCTTCTTGTATGCCTTGGCTGTATTTATTGATTCTTACAGAAGAGGGATAAGACGCGTTCTTGTAAAAATACATTTGATCCTCTGTTGCTCATCTGTTTAATGGATGTCTCCCTTTTCTCCAGCCTTTCCCTTTGACTTAAGAGGTAATAGTGTAAAGCTTCCTAGACATAAAAGAGGAGAAGTGTCAGGGTCTAAACATTATTTAGCTAAGAGAAATGGCTGTGGTGATGTGGAGAGGGCACTATAAGGAGTTGCACATCCATCTAGGCCCACAGTGACAGTGGAAAAAGGATGAGAGGGTGGTGGTGAAGAATGAAAACCTCACAAAAAAGTATAGATTTAAAAGTCAGTGCTAGAGCAGATTACCAGTCAGGGGATTTTGGTGCCGATTACACTCGCCATCCACTTTTTTTAGGTATATGTTGCTAATATCATCTTATATGCCCTTTGGTCTTCAAAGCTGCCTTAATTCTTCATGGCATACGTCCAACACAGTGCTGGAAACACTCATCAGAGATTTTGGTCCTTATTGACATGATAGTCTCACAGATTTGCTGCAGATTTGTCAGCTGTATCGGGAGAGATACCTTTCTGCTTAGCTTGGTTGTAACAAGTGGTCGTATGAGTTAGCGTTGCCCTCCTATCAGCTTGAAGCAGTCTGGCCATTCTCCTCTGAACTCTGTCAACAACAGTCTATTTTCGCCCAGAGAACTTGGGTTTTCCGAGTAGATCAGCAGTTTCTGCAATACTCAGATCAGCTTGCCTGGCATCAACAACCATGCCACGTTCCAGGTCGCTTAAATCACCTTTAATCCCAATTTTGATTTTACCTTAGGAAGTTATTTTGATGCTTGTGTTTACACATGTGGTCATTACAGTTGTATGTTAAACAAAAGTTAATCATGTCTTAATAGTTTTTTTAAAAGATGGAAAGAAAAAATACTTTTAAGCAGGGAGGGCAGCTTTCACTATTGGCCAGATGTCCTGGTTAAACACACGACAACAGGGAACACAGATTAGAAAATTTCTATAATTCCCACATAAAAAATTAAGTTACCTGCTTCTAATTACCAAAAACTAAAATTAACCTTCTGCATGAATAGAGCTTGGAAATCAAGTAAGACTCAATGAACAAAGTTAAGCTGAATTTTCAGTCTTTCAAAGATGATAGGAAATGGGGCTGCGGCACAAATAATCAGTCAAGGACTGAGCAAGTCATACAAATGTCCTAGAAAACAAGCAGGTCTACTCCAACTTTGTCTCAGAGTGCCATCCTAACGGAACGCTCATCAATCATACGAGGAAAGTTTGGAGATCCGCATAAACATTCCCTCTGCACATTCACTGACTACATATTGATGACTGTATGCCAAGAAATAAATGATCTCAAGTAAGAGTTTTATCCAGGATCTGTCAGGTGAACGTCAAGGACATAGTTAATTGAGGTGGATGTAAAATTAGATCACTGGTGAATCACTACAATGCATCTTTGAATATATGAAACTTCATGAATGTCTAACAGTTTAAAAGAAGCTGAGCTGCAAACACTGACTGTTTTTATGTTCACCTACTTCATAGGTAGTCTTAGACTGCAGCAGAAATACTGGTATTTTTGCTTCCTTTACTAGACCAAACCAGAAATACACACAATAAAGGATGAATTAAAAAAAGAACATATGACCAGCAACAAAGTGCGGACATAAAACCACAAATCATCCAGATATTACCTGATCATTTAATTAAAAATCAGCAATAGAGAGATCATTATTTATCCTTTTTATTTGCAAGGTATCATTCCTGTTTTTAGCTGCTCTAGTAGATAATAATACTACCCTGGCAATAAAGCTTCAAAATACAATATCATCAATGAAATATGGATATTGTCAGTTCTGTGTGTTACCTTAATATCGAGATTGAATTTTTTCTATATTCAGGAAAACACACAGTCTTATGTGTATTTTTTAAGCATCTACACTCAGAATTAAGCAACTTCACAAATTCTCCAGTGACATAATTACCAGCACAGTCAACACAAAGCTTCGCCATCAGCTAAATGAACCAGCCAGGAAGTACGTTAGAACTTTTTCCAAAAAAGCTCACTCTGACACCCTGGATCATTTGAAGTCGTGGAGAAGGAGCCTCATTACTGCCAAGGCCCACACGGGGGGTTTACTCCCAGACGTCGTTTAATGGCAGTAAAAAGGAAAAGGCTTCAAGGTTACGAGACGCTGAATAGCTTTGGAGGAGACGGCTTGCTCTCCCTTTGCCCTGTATCCCGCGTCACTGGAGCCAGTGGAGTCATAAATGGCTGCTAACACTAACAGTAAACGGATATAAAAAGACTCCCAGTTTCCTTTATATGACCCATTCCCCTTTGCTCAGGGGGTTTGTTGATAGGAGCCGGGGGTGTTGTGAATGAACGGGGATGGATGAAGACTGCGGAAGGAAGAAGAGCCCCATACACTCTAAGCAAATGAGGGGAAAGCTCTGGGACCATCTTTGCTAAACACAAAACAGACTCCCAGTTCTGCAAAGTCTTAATACGTTTACGCAGCATTTTGATCATTTTACATAGAAATATTCTGACTTCAAACCATCTTCAAGTTTCTGATTTAGAAAACTCTTTATATCCTCCGACATACTGTTTTCATTTACAGCATGTAGGGATGATTGCAGCAAATACTGTAAATGATGACGCCAAGTGGCATTATTCTTAGATAAGTGGAAAGATCAAACTCATTTAACGCAAATGAAAATGATGAATTCCAGATTCTTTGAAAGACTTTGAAAAGATGAAAAAGAAAGAAAGATTTTAAGAGAACATAAAAGATTAAAGGACTTGTTAAAATGCAAATTTGTACTTACACAGGAGAAGAACCCATCTCAGCTGCTGTTAAAATATCGGGAGGGGTGAGAAGACAGTGACTGTTATATACCAATGTAAATTAAAGAATTGTAGGAAAAGTTGCATTTAAACAGTTGATTAACACAGAGTGCAAAATTCAAGTATATTTAAAGCATTTTCATGAGTTTTCACAACTGTACTGCAGTGGTGATTTCATATTAATATACTATATCTATATATTTCAAACTGACATCACGTGAAATGTTATCATATCAGATCACTGTGTCACTGTGCTAAAAAACAACTGAAAAATGATCTAGCCAATTTGGGATTTAGTCTTTTGTAAACACGATTTGTACTTGTCACTTATAAGTTCACTTTTAAGAGTGACACGGTAGCCCAGCGCTTAGGATTGTCACATCACAGCAAGAATTATCATATTTTCGCTGTGTCTGCAAGGGTTTCCTCTGGGGCCTCCAGTTTCCTCCCACAGTCCAAAGAATTGTATGTTTGGTTAGTCAGTGCATTATTTGTCCATATGTGTATTTGCTGTGTAGGAATAGGCCACACATGTGCATTGTTGTGTAAATCACTTTGAGTGGTTAGTAAGACCAGACGAGTGCTATACAAATGGCATTTCATTCGTGACAACAGCCTGACTAATTTTTCCATCTGCACGTCAAAATGATTGGCCGATCAAACTATCACACGCAGATTTAGAGTAGCGTGAACCAGAGTTGTCATCTTTTTATGTGCTGAAGAGCAGTTTCAAGCACTTTATCCACAACTTAAGCACTTTTCAAACCTTGAAAATGTCACGTTAAAGTACCAAGCAGTTTTTATTTGCAGCATATGTACAAAGTGTATACCAAGGAGTACTTTTCTTAACACTCTTCCAGCTTATGGAAGGCAAATGACTTGGAAACAGTAACAAAGTTTATGGAATATAAAATGGTTTTCATAGTCATTATAAGCAGTAACTGCTGAAGACAGCTTTGGCAGTCTTTCTGTTTATTCATTGACATTGTCACCTCAAATACACTTTAGCTATGTACTTAACCAGCTCACTTTGTCAATCACTACATGTGCCTGAATATGACTAAAAGTCAAAGATAATAAAAGTTAATGTTGTTTAAGGCATAACTTCCCAAATATGTATGGACTGTAACTTATTTCTTTTGTTTTGTTTTTTTGCAGTCACTACCATTGTCTGTAGTGAAAACTTTTGATTCGCGAGTTCATCACATGAAAGGAAAATGTGTCTCCTTATCTCAGAGTGAACATAGCTGAAATCTTAAGCCCACATTCAATCTCCCAGCACAAAAGATTAGCTTGCCTTTAGGTAGGACTTAGCGTAGCCCTGAAAAATGATATGCATCAGCTCTATAATTTAAAGGTAGGTTTCAAGAAGGGGGACTACTGCTCCTTCTTCAGCAGTAATGACCATAATGCCTTGTTAACCTCTTCAGGAGGTTACATACCCATATGACGTTGCCCTTAAGTCATCCAAACGGTTGGTATCAGGACAGCCATGGTTTTTATCTTATATAGTTTGGTATTCATTCTTTCTTGAAAATGTGCAAGAAAGAACAAATTGGGAACATTTAGAAGTTACATCAACTTTTAATCATAAAGCATGATTTAATCCTCACTTTTAGATTGAAGAATTGAGACTCATTATGCGTATGTGTGTGCGAAACATTTCCTGTTTTAGTGATAACCTATCAAACCCCTGTGATTCATTTTCTGTCAAGTAACCATCCAAATCAAGTACCAAGAAAAAAAAAAGTACATTTGAAAAGATAAATTATTGCCACCTATATTCTCTGTGACCTTTTCATGATTCCTTGTGTTCACTTCTCTCCAACGAGCACATTTAAGAGGCCCCAAGCCTGTTGCATGAACTCTGACCCTTGAACTGGAAAGCGAGAGGCTTACACGAGCTAGCACGGCCGATGGGAAACTCAACACCGGCCTCCTTCGACAGAATTTTTGAGCTTCACATTCACGTCGCCTCCATGCACCTTCCCCTGCTTTAGAGCTCACTAATCCATTGACCCACCAAACACACCCATTGTAAAGACTTTCAGGGTCAGATAGGTGTCAGTGCAAACATATTCACAAAATGGCATCTAACGATCTGTTTTTAGCAAAAAAATCAGTGTAGATTTGTGAGAATTCAGGATGTGAAAGTTTCCTATCTGTTTATTTTTGTTTGAAAAGTTTAGGGGACATCTTCAGCTATCAGACAGACAGTGCCTTAAACCGTCTTTTCGCTTTGTGAAGCACTTCCAACTATCTGTGTGACGTCTTGCTGACCTCAAGTCAATAGTTCCTGGTGACCTACTTAAGAAACTACATAAACAAAAAATCTTCAAGCACAAAAAGGAGGATTTGGTCACAAGGAAAGTGAGTCAGTAAGTTTAGGAAAATATCATATTTAGTGGTGGATTAAATATAAAAAATGACCTATCACAATACATACTACATGCTTTCATACAACTATTTAAGTCTACATGATGTGAAACTAGCTTTAGTATCAGTTGCACCTGTGGGACAGCAGTTTCTTAAAAAGAGCGAGACTGTGAAGGGTCACTTTATCATGGGTGGCTTCACATTTGTACTTTGTGGTGATTAGGTGAAAGAGAACACCTGCAGTATTACATGGGAATGGCCCTTCTATATGGCTGAGGCATCAATGTTATTAAAAATCTATGGAGCATGGCTCCGTTACCAAGTGTATCCACAAAATTACATTTTTCACAATGAAGAAAGGAAGGCTCGTTGTCTTGGCAGCAGACACATTGTACTTGAAAGAATTTGCTTTAAGTGGCCATGCTTCATAAAACATAGCAAAAAAGATGAATCAAAGCGTAAATTGATGTAAGGAAAAAAACTTCTATTATTTTCCATAACAGCAGCCAGCTATTTAATTGTCTGTCAGCTGAAGGTGAACCGCTGCCACTGAGACCTGTAAAACTCTAATATATGTAATATATATGCACATGTGGTGCAAACCTCCCCCTCTCTTTCTTCGTCTTAGTGACACATGGCACACATAACCAGACATCAACCAATTTTTCTAAGCTTTTTTCTTCCTTTCTTTTAGGTTTCCTTTTATGGCACGTTTTCATGCTTTGCCACACATTCACTGAGGGTTGACTGCCTTTATGGGCCCTATATTTTCAGGGAAATTTGTCTTCAGAGCAAAAGTGATATTGCTGTCTCATTCAGTGGCTGAAAGCCTCATAAAATACTCTTCTTCTGTTTCTAACCATAACCATATTCTGACTCACATTAACCCACACCTTAGTGTCTAGTTACCTAAGACCAGCATTGTTTACGTTTGTCTAGGTAAGACTTTTAAGCATTATACCCTACAGCCTTTCTTGTCTTAGATAACAGCGGCAACAATCTGAGCTGTTTAGTAAAAGCTGAGTGCTGGTAGGCTTACTTTAAAGCATGATATAGCTGACTCTGTACAGCACTTGCATTAGGTTTTGTGATGGTTCAAACAATGGGCAAAATGCTTAACAGTAAATTAAAAAATATTCCTGTGAATCCCTTGACTTCAAAATAAGAACTTTAAGAATTTTTAGATTTGCAGCAAAGGGGTCAGGACAAAAGATATGAGGATCGTGCCACTGTGCTTCACCTTGGAGCCTCTTTATACATCCCAAGCCCCGCCAGCAAACATCAATCAGCAGGATTCCTGCAACAGGATTCCTATTAGTATTTGAAATAAAGCTCTGTCAAAAGGCAGAAATGAAAGGTATGCTGGGTGGAATGGGATGAGATGAAACTGGATATACAGGGTAGCGTGTCAGAACAACCTGCCTTTCACTGTCAGGAAGTGGGAGTAGAGGAATGGTGGTCATGGAGGGTCAGATGGGGTGTTTGTGTCTCAAAGAGGAAAGGGGAGGAGAAAGGTTGTGAGAAATGAGGGTACTACTTGAGAAGCACTTCCTTTGTCATTATTGCTGGCTGTTTCTTAGGACCTTGGATAGATAACATTGGTTGTTTGCCAGTGACATATGACATTTTTTCACCTTAACCAAACCTGTAAATATTCAACCATTTATACAGCCATTTTCTTTCACTTATCTGGCCATTTTCACCAGCTGTCACAGGGCAAAAGGTGGGGTAGACCCTGGAGAGGTTGGGAGTCTAAACACATAAAGACTGACAACCATTCACACTCAGATTCACACCTATAGCCAATTTAGAATCACCGGTTCAACTGACATGCATGCCTTTGGACTGTGGGAGGTCTGAGGCTACGTCCACACTAATACGTTTTCTCTCCGTTTTGGCCTTCCGCCCACACTGACACGGCGCTTTCCCTCAAGGAAAATGCAGAGTTTTGAAAACACTCTCCAAAGTGTATACATTTGAAAATGCAGTTTTCGCGTCGCACTTTTGTGTTACTCGCAGCAACAACTCCACCTCATTGTTAGTCCATTTAAAAAACTGTGCTTTTCCTCAACATTTTGCCACAACGTTTCAAAGAGCCGGAAAGTAAATAAACGGCAGACAGAAATGAGGCAGGTTGAATCGTCTTTCGTTTCACGCATGCGCAGTACTGGAATGTAAGTGTTTTCGGCCGTTTCAATGTGGACGCACAGCTCTATGAAAATGACTAAAAACGATAGCGTGGAAATGCTGTTTTTCAGACGAAAATGCCATTTTTAAATTTATCCGGGCTAGTGTGGACGTAGCCTGAGTCAGAGTACCAGGAGACAACCCACACTTGGACGTAGAGCACAGGCATACTCTACACAGAAAGGCCCCAGTTGGCAAGCGGATTCAACCCCAGGATCTTCTTGTGTTTTAACCCAAAACATCTGGTTTGACCGTATGGACACTTACGTGTGCAGAAGAGGTGTTGTCAAGAATGTAATTTAGGGACTCAAAAACACAAAGAAGATGGATCAGATAACAAAGAAGCTCCCATTAGCTCCTGATTTTTCTTTCAGTTAGGTATTGAAAGAAAACGCAGGATTATGAAGCTACTCAACTGGACGGTTAATCAAGAGTCTTTTACAGAAGGGTACAGTTTGCTTTGTTTTCTGTTTTAGTTTATTATAACAGTGACAAACCCATCTTCATATCACCATTGTCATGTGTAAGAAAAGGACAAAACACTGATATTTAGCACATTTGACGTAGACATGGGTAGCTGTTGGTGGGGGTGTTTCTATCAAGGAGATGCTGGGAGATGCACAGCAAGGGAGATTGTAAAAAGTGTGAAAGGTGAGAAAAGAAAATCTAAGGAGTGACACAAAGAGAAACAAATCCCTGTGAGCGTAAACTTTGACATCCCTTTTCTCACTTTAGACTGAGACATCAGTCTTAGGCTACATGCTGTTTCCCGAGACATGAGTGACAGGTTTCAGGGCCTTAAACTAAGAGGACAGAGCTAATCCCCCTTCAAGATGAAAAGTGAACATCCAAAAATGAAAGCTGATGTGATTGGTTGAACAAGTGTTAGCATCTACATTGTACTAAACAGTGTAAAAACAAGATCACACACTTGAATTCAACATAGAAAATATGAACGAAAGAGAAATAAAGTTAAACAGTTTGAGAGTAACGAGACGGACTGTATTCTTCAGTGGAAGCTTGCATAGGAGAGACTTGCTGTTTATAATGTAAAACATCTGTTTCAGATCGGAGGGAGCTCCGGTTTTCGTGTGTGCGTGCGTGTGTGTGTGCAGACATGGTGTGTGATCTAGAAGGGAGAAAAAAAGACAAAGAGGGAAAGATAGCAGTTGTAAAACTGAGGGATAAAGTGTGTGTGTTTTGGTGTGTGTTGACAGTCCAAATCAGGAACTATGAATCAAGATCTCGGAGCACTCCTGGAAGGCTTCTCTCTCACTCTGTCAAGAGAAAGCATTCCACATGGTGGCTAATTTCTCTAATTATCTTCATGTGAAATGGTTGCCAGATGACAACAACAGGAAATCACACTCACTCGATAATATTATCACTTACAATACCATTTCACAACCTTGAAAATACCCCAAATCAGAACACAGTCTTGTGTGTAATTGCAGTTTGGTTTAACAAATACTCTGAGCTAAATGACCATTTACAGGCGACTGGTTGTCCCAGAACTCTGATATGATCCATTGCATCATATCAGCAGCAGGATATGTGTCACAGATATATGCTTCGAAATCATTTATGCAGATTGCTGTCAAGGGCTAGTTAATCGTAGGCACAAAACCAATTTTATAAGGTTAAGGAAAAAGTCACGAAAGTCATGATCAGGGGTAAAAAAAGTGCTGTGTTTGATTTAATAACTTCTTGCTTGATAAACGCCCCAGCAAATTTTCCTAACAGGCTGTAGTTAAGAGAAAATGCTGATAATCATTGTGTAACAGGAAATAAATTGGTGAACCATGTTAAGAACCGGTATAATGTAGATCAACCCACCCACTCTGACATGCCCCATAAGTGGATTTCATTTATAGCATTACCTCATTTTATTCTTTGTTCCAATCCATAAATATAGCACTACTGCTAGAGTTTAATGAAAAATGGCAGGAAAGAGTTTCTTCATTTTCCTATACCGTGCCCATATACTCGGAGCTACTACATTTCAATCATACAACACAAGAAAAACAAAATCTGCTAAAAATATCAACTACTGAGTTCAATGTTTATAAAAGTTTAAAAAAATATGACAATTTTTCCTTTAACAGCTATCAGTAAACTCAGCATTAGTGTGCTGCAAGCACAAAGGAATGCTTGTTTGCTGAAAATAACTCACTCCAAAATCACTCCATGAGAAGACAGGTGCTTTCCCTAACAAAATACCCCAAAGTGCCTTTACTGCGGGGTCAAGACCTTTTAAGGGTCACAGCAATGTTTTTCAAAAGTGCCTGCCTGGACTGTAGCAAGGTTTCGGATTAGGCATTCTCAGTTGCAGGCCCTGTCTGCTAAGCAGCTGTTTGGGATCAGATGCGAGCCCTGTGTGTCCATGCGAGGCTCAGCAAACCCCTCCGATTAGTCCCAGTAGAACCAAGACCGCTGGTGCATTCCAGCAACTTGATCTCATGCAATTTCATCACCAGCAGTGGTAGATGGGCTCATCTGGAAAAATATAATTGTTTATCCGTGGTAGCATTTGCCTTAACTTTAGAGCTCGAATAGGGTGCTATTGAAAGTGACTTTCCCTACTGTAGACGTAATGAGATTTGAAAAGACTCAGTGCACTGCAGTAGGTAATGTCATACAGTAAGTGACTAGAGACAGTAAATACAGTCATATGAAAAGAGTGGAGGAACTCTTCTTTGCAAAATTGCTTCAGTTCATTGAGATTGGCATGCATTTATTTGGGCGCAGCTCCCTTAAGCTTTTTATTTTTTGGGCATTTGCTGCTGTGTTTGGGGTCATTGTTCCAACCTGCTTTTGGCCAAACTTTAGCTGTCAGACAGATGGCCTCACATTTGAGTCTCAGATACTTTAGTATGCATAACAGTTTGTGGTCGAGTCAATAGCTGCAAGGTTCCCAGGCTGCGAAACAAGCCAAATCACCAACCCTCCATAACCATTGTGCTTGACAGTTGGTATGAGGTGTTTGTGCTGATATGCTGTGTTTGGTTATCGCCAAATTACTACTGTGCATTATGGCCTTGTGTGTCCAAAGCATGTAATTCCAGAAATCTTGTGGTTTATTCAGATGAACCTTTGCAGAGCTAAGACAGAGAACAACATTCAGAGAGAAGAGGCTTTCTCCTGACACCCGTTACAAACAAACCATACTTGTGCTATCATGAACTTTAGCATTTAAGATGCTGACTGAGGCCTGTCTAGAGGCTAAGATGTAGCTCTTGGATTTTCTGCAGTTTCTCGAAGCACTGCACATTTGCTGGCATGCCCACTACTAGAGGGAATAGGGAACTGTATTAAAACTCACCTGAATTCTCCAGACCATGTGTGTTTTTGCAGAAGCAATTAATAAATGCCCTTGATTAGCTACTCCTGGCTGCTACTTACCTTCTCTTTCTTTTTATACATAAAAATATCACAAACAAACAAACGGCTTCTGTGTGTGGGGAAGTAAAATAAACCTCTGACCACTAAAATGTATTTTTTTTATAGTGTTTAAATCATCAAGATTAATATAATTATTATCAAAGTTTTTGTGTAAGGAGAAGGGATGGAATGAGATTAACAGACCTTAAAATACAAAAACTTAACAACATAATTCACCTATCTTGCACATGCCGAGTTTACAAATACCATAATATAATTTTATTTATTTTTATTTACCTTAGTTACTTATCTAAGTTATGTAGTTCTGCCAGCATGCTTTTGATTTGTGAACTGCACAACTGTGTCTGTCATCAAGAAAAGTGTAAGCAACAAACGCAAATCAGCCCTTAACTCGAGTGAAGTCCATAAAAAATTTGCATTTTGGGTAGCGAGCACATGTTTAACTTTATCCTCATCTGTCTTTGTAGCAGCATACAACGGTGCAACCAGAGCACAAATGATTTATAGCTGCAAACATTTGGAGCAGGTGGTGCCTTGACCCCACTTTACTTAACCCTTCTCTCTATTTCTGCCTGTTTCCCTTTTTCACTTGTCCTCCCATCTTATAAATTGGGTGCCTTGCAACTTGTTCAACCATAAACAGAGAAAATGAAAGATAACATGCAAATGCAAAGTAATGTTATCAAATCCCTACACCCGCTTTTCATCTCGAATGGCAACTTATATTCACAGTGCTATTTTACATAAGTTAAGAGCGTAGATATCTTCTTTTTCTTTACTTTTTGAGGAAGAATAATTTTGTTATCCCTCACAATAAAAGGCAAACAAATTGATTGCAATGGAAAGAGAAAGGACAGGAGAGAAAGCAGAGAGGAGGGGAAATGGGAATCCGAAAGCGCTTGAATGCCGAGCGCAGCTGCAGAATGGCATTTCATTGGGATCTGTCAGCTCAACTCTGATTGGTCTGACATTGCTAATCCCTCCAGATGTTCAGCATTAACTGATGAGTGCGTGACTGTTTCATGCGGGACAAAACGGGGAGAGACTCTGAGGCTGCCGTGGCTGGCAGGCCCAGGGTAAACAGGGCCTCTCAGGGACCACTGTCCATGGGATTTGGGGAGATTTGGAGGACAGGATGATCCGGCATCCGGGAATTAGGTGGCACAGAGTGCAGATTGTGTCAACAACTTGGGACAGAGGTTTCACACGTGACTTCCCGTTCCCCTGCAATCTACAAATTAGAGATGTTTGTATGGTTAGTTAAAGAAATGTCAGACTAATGTAAAGAACACCACTTTCTCCCATTGCACACAGTATGGGAATGCATGAACTGCACATAACAACATCAACATAATTCTTTGACTACAAGATTTTGCCCCCATTTTTTCCAATTCTTTGATGGTTAATAGTAAAATAGTAAATCATATTTATGTTGTATATTTATCTAACTCCATATTTTGACAACTAAGAACGTCCCTGGAGCAAACATGAGACATGGGCCCCTTTTAATACCTCTCACTGTTTCCTTCAAATATGTAGTGTATCATTGTTTAAGTAAACAAACTGATGTGTTGACATGTGTTGCCATGTGAGCCTATTATAAACATAAATGTTAAATGCATGTTCGGCGTGAGGCACGACATATAGCATGTACAGGGAAATGAGCCCCAGAAGCAATGTTTACCTTCCCAGTAATCCTGTCGTTTGCCATGGATAAAAACTGTCTGAAGCAAGCGTTTTCTAAAAATGTCTACTGACTTTAAATGGTGGCGTTGATATGGATCAATAATGAAGCTGAGCAAGAAAGTAAAACAAGAGAGCGGATGGCAGTTGTGGTCAGCGGGACCAGGGTGCAAAAGAAAATTTGATGTACTGCCTGTTGTGCAGCTGAAGCTAGTAATGGGATTCAGATTGGTAATGGGAAAAGCTTGGAGGGGCTGGTGCTATTTAACAGGTTTATCAGCAGCTCTGATAAAAGCAACTATTGCGCATTTTAAACACCAGGCAATTTGTTACAATTCTTATAACTGCTTATCAGATACGAAGATTTAAACAGTAATGTGTGTGTATTTGTGCAGCATTCTCTCTTACTTATACTGTTTTGGTGAAGCTTCATTACACACCGTGTAACAGTAACTGGATTGTACAGCATACTGATAGCTGGAAAATGAAAAATGTGGTTTTAATTTCTTCCATTTTTTTCAAAGCCCTCAGGAAACTTTGGGGTGTCTCCTGCAGATCTTCATCCATTAAAACACTATTAGACCATATTTGTTCAGCAGTTTTGAATTATGTGAAAATATGGCTACTACTTCAAAGTCATTATCCTGTTGAAACATAGTGTAATGTGTCCGTCAGTAGTATTTACATACTTTTCATAGTTACAGAATATACAAGTGGAAGTTGTATAAAGAGAGCAGTGCTTATCACGAGTGTAGGGAGTTACTGTAAATATGCAAATGTTTTAAATGGTCAAAATTCCTATCAAGGAAAGCTTGACAGGTCCACGCTGCTCATGGTGATTGCTCTGAAGACATCTTTTAAATCAGGGCTTGTTTTTTAAGCAACAGACTTCATATGGCTGTCATGACAGGCCTGTCTTCCTTTTTTGCTCTAAAATAGACGCGGAGAATGGAAGCAGCTGCACTCGGGCCCCTCTGGGATCCATGCCGAAATGAAACTATCAAATGCCTCCGGACCGAGGACAGATTTCTTAATGTGTGAAAGCTGCACTGTGTTCACAGACATGTTTTGTCTTCACTTTTGGACTTGTTAATACAAACGTTTTTTTCTTCTTCTCCATATCGGTGTGGGGTTATTAAGCAAAAAGGGGGAGTGGTGGTTGTTCTATTGGGAAATCAATTGGTTAAAATAACTTTGCAAGTCCTTGGCAAAGCCAAGAGGGAAGGCTGTTGGTTGGGTGGTGTGAAGGGGTGAAGAAGTGGGTATGGCGTGAGTTGGGGGTTGCAGACTGTTCTGAAAAAGCTGGCGGGTTTCCGGCCCCCGCCTGAAATCCTGCCACAATTACTCTATTAGCATGCTCAGCTGTGCCTCTGTTTTTCTTTATTCAAGCAACTTATCACAACCGACAAGGCACATGAGGCCATCAGAAAAGGAGCCTGTCAGAGCCCCATTGTGGCCTCAGCCCTCAACCTCTCTGCCTTCATCCAGCCATTGACTCTCTGCTGTGGACGAGAGCCAGAGAAAAGCCAGAGGCATCATGGGAGCTGCAAGTGCACTTGTGGCACTGGCTCTGATT
Organism: Oreochromis niloticus; assembly: GCF_001858045.2. NCBI lineage: Eukaryota > Metazoa > Chordata > Actinopteri > Cichliformes > Cichlidae > Oreochromis > Oreochromis niloticus. Next base: position 10,929,430 of record NC_031966.2, on the reverse strand, counting down.
GACATAACTTTGGCAGTGTGACTTCTGCTAAAAATCAGCTTATCGGGAAGGAAAGAAATGTTTAAATGGGAATATATGTAATCAGATCCAGAGTCAAAAATAAAATCCTAGAATGCTGATCCTGTTTATCTGGACCTAGCGTTTTCTGAAAAAGCTACATTCAGATGAACAAATCAACTTTTTCCTTACCTGTATGATTTAGCATGCATCAAGAAGTTAAGTGCCTTCAAAATGCATTTTTTCTAATGGCCAGCAGGGAGAAACTCCTGTTGTTGCAAAAAGAAGGTTGTATTAGAAGTCAGTCAGAAAACAGCCCTCGGCTCTCTTAAACTTTAACCTATTGTACCAGGGTGTAATTCAATTTTGACCTTATTATATGTTATATAATAATGTACATTTTTAAAAACATGAAACCAATGACTCTAATAGGCATTTTTCTACGATTAATGTTCTTGGAATATGAAGTATCATCTAGAATAAGTAAGTCCTTTCTCCATATCTGGTAAACACAGAATATCTCATGCTATTAGGCACTGAACTGTTGAGCTGATATTTGACATTATATAAAGCTTTTTCTGTATTATTCTATATTCCAGTGTCAACAACTCTTTCTTATGGTTTCTTTAGCTTCTTTTCTCTTATAGGAGTGTAAGTTCTCACCCTGTCAACTCCACCCTTTCTGTAACACTAACCCTCTGTGTGTCTTCCCTAAATACATACATCAGAAAATTACTTAACTTTATTCATATATTATGTATTGTTTTGTTTATGTGTAAAAACAATGGAGAATATGTTTGTCTTGGAACACAATTCAAAAGCTTTGTGCGTAACAAAAATATTGCCATCTACAAAAGAATCTATTCATGAATGGTGAACAAAATTTCCCATGAGTTAAAGTTGTCTGAACAAAGCGATCCAAGAATTAAATCTGAAAATAAAAGGTGATATTGTGGAATTTTGTATTGCAGACTTGTGAAAAAGATACAATACGTTACGCCTGTTCAGTGCTGTGTTAGTGCCATCTGTTTCCTTGCAAGTTTAACATAATGTATCGGTGGGTGTGTCTTATATTTTTGCATGATTTTGTCTAAGGCATTAATAACTCATAATAAAGTCTTACAGGGGATATGTGTGCTGTGCTTTTGTGTTGACTTCAATATTAATGAACATGCAATCATTTTAAGAAAAATTACAATCACACACTTTTTCTGTGTGGATCTTTTATTCATTCTGTGTTCACGGAAATATTCTACTTTGTCTTCCCATGGCAACGAGAACAGATGAAAGTGATGAGACATGTTGGAGACAATCTATTGTTTTTGTTATGGTTAGAGGCATTCTCCTTATTTGTTTCCTCTGTAAAACGAGTTGATCTTTGCAAAATGGGAAATGTTTTTGAAACCAAAGGGGAACAGAGAAAGACACAAAAAAGGGAGTAGCTGCACAGAAGCAATTCATGATAGGGCTCTTTATTTAGTAAGTTAGAAATAATTGGTCCGGTGGCATGACGTGACTTGTAAATGTTCAGAGCTGAGAAAAGAGAAGGCAAGCAGATAACCACAGGCTTTAGTTTGGATCAAACTTCACAGGTCAGAGAAGAAACAACAGATTAAACACTGTTATACTTTGTAATTCTCTTAAGAAAAAAGCCACACAGGTATAATTCTAATTATAATAGTTAATATAATAATACTTTAAACACAGTAGTTTTATTTTTGCAGAGCAGACAGCTAAAAACAAACAAAAAAAGCACTTGACATGCATACTTTTAATCATGCTTCTAGGTCTCTCTTCTAGTTTAAATTTTCTTTAGGACGTGTTAAGTTTTAGGAAGTTGAAGCAATGATACAACAACAAGAAACTAATTGCAGTTTCAGTATCAGTGCCTCTCAGGATGGATTTTGCTTTTCTTGGAATTTGCTCAATTATCAGTGACATTAGACCGTAAGGTGCTGTGTTAGCCTTTATTGAGTACTTAAGACTGCATATTATTATTACTATTTTAACTGGTTTAAATAAAGTTATGAGGGATAACATGACGGACTGATTAAGAAATATAAAACTGAACTGTACACGATGGCTTTTTCAAGCAGAAAATTAGCACGGATGCCAGAACCTGCAAGTACAAGTACCTAAACTTGGTAGTGTTTGTAATCTTCACTTGTGTCGTCATTCAAACATTTTTTGCATAATTTCATTCTCAAAGTGATCACATTAAATTCCTGTCATGTTTTGGAGAAGTAAAAAAAAAAACAACAATTTTTTTTTATGTAACATTATTTTTTATAAGGTTTGTTCATTGGGCCTGTTGCATTCTGGATATACCTTGCCATGGCTGTATCTAAAGCTACATCCACACTGGAAGCAGTTGGCAAGGCCCGAGATAAAGCTTTCTCAACCTCCATGCCTTAAGTGCCTGCTGATGAGAGTAAAGAATACCTTTGATTGACATATGATGTCAAGATAGAGATCCATACACAACTTGGGTTCCTACACAATATTTAGGTTCCTACTATGGTCAAAGCAGTGGTTCACAGAATGATGGAAGAGATGCTCATCATAGGTTTTACAGAGTCAATTTAAAAGTCTTTCAAAGATAACAATTTAAACAATTTAAAACGTGTGTGTGCATGACCATCACTGAGACTTATCAGCCAATCTACTCCAAGGCAGCAGTGATTACAAAGATACTTGGCTACAAGATGAACAACCACAAGGAGCAGTACCCTCCATGGAGAAGTAGCATGGCTAACTGAAGGCTGGACTGTCCTTATCCCCATGGATCCCTAGAAAGGACCGGTCCCATCCAACTACCGACCAATAACCTGCCTCAGTACCACATGGAAGTTCCAGGCATCATAGTAGCTAAGATGAACAGGCACATGGCTCAATACATGAGCGGGGCACAGAAAGGAATTGGCAGGAATACCAGGAGGGCGAAATATCAGCTACTGGTAGACAGAGCAGTCGCCTGAGACTGCAAGAACAGACTGCCCAACCTGTGCACTACCTGGATTGTCTGCAAGAAAGGCTATGACTCAGTGCCCCACATATGGAACCTGGAATGCACAGAAATATGTAACATCAATGGGACCCCTAGAGCCTTCATCAGGAACTCAATAGGGATGGGGCAAACAACACTAGAGGACAACTTCAAGCCAGTTGCACAAGTCACCACCAAATGCGAGATTTACCAAGGAGATGCCCTTTCCCCACTGTTGTTTTGCACGGGCCTAAACCTCCTTAGTGAAGTCATTGACAAGACTGGCTAAAGATACCAACTACGGAATGGAACAATCATCCGCCTCCTCCTGTACATGATGACATCAAGCTTGCCAAGAGTGAACAAGGCATCAGTCACTGATCTACACCACAGTAACGACATCGGAATGCCATTCGGACTGGAGAAGTGTAATCGGATGGTAACAAAGAGCGAGAAGATAGTCAGAACTGACGGGATCGAACTACCAGAAGGCAACAATGTAGACATTGAAGACAGCTACAAGTACCTTGGAATCCCACAGGCAAATGGGAATCACAAAGAGGCCACAAGGACCAGCAAATATCTGCAGAGAGTAAGGCAAGTCCTGAGGAGTCAGCTGAATGTAAAGAATAAGATCCATATAATCAACACCTATGCCCTGCTGGGACAATAAGTTGGCCAAAGGAGGAGGTAGAAGCCACCTCACATCAAGACAAGAAAGCTCCTGACCATGCATGGAGGGCTTCACCAAAAATCCAAGACCCGAGACCGAACACTGGTGAGTGTTAGAATAACTGTTCAGAATGAGACAACAAACATTTGTAAGAACATCAGGAAGATAGCCTCAACTGACCGCATGCTTAGTGAATACCTGGGGATCAGAAACCCGACAATGAAGAGAAGCAAGATGAGGAACCATCATGGAAGGACAGGCCCCTGCACGGTATGCAGCACCAGCAGATAGAGGAATTGGCTAAAATCCAGAAGTCCTACCAGCTGGACTGAAAGACAGCACAGAGGAACTAATCATCGCAGCACAGGAACAAACTCTAGGTACAAAATCCATAGAGGCTACCACACCAGGCAAAACCTTAGGCAAGAGGCTAGAAGTCAGGATATACATAGAACACCATAACCACGTGGCTGGTATAGTATACAGGACCATCTGTGCCGACCATGGCCTGGAAATCCCAAGGTCAAAACAGGATTTGCCCCCTATGGTGGTTAAGAATGACTGAGCTAAGATCCTGTGGGACTTCCACATGCAGATAGACAAACTGGTGATGGCTAACCAGCTGGACATAGTAGTGGTGGACAAGCAGACGAAGGCGGCCGTAGTGATAGATGCAGCTATACCAAGTGATAGCCACACCAGGAAGAAGGACCTGGAGAAGTAACAATGGCTGAGACAAGAACTTGAGAAGATGTGGAGGGTGAAGGTAACAGTGGTCCCAGTGGTAATCGGAGAGGTTGGTGCAGTGACCCCCAAGCTAGGCGAGTGGCTCTGGCAGATCCCAGGAACAACATCTGAGATTTCTGTCCAGAAGAGCGCAGTCCAAGGAACAGCAAAGATACTGCACTGGACCCTCCAGCCCCCAGGCCTCCGATAAAGGACCTGAGCTGGTAGAGGACCAGAGGATAAAGACTGTCCGTAGGGGTGAAATGGGAATTTTTTTTTCTTTTTTACACAGAGCCTTTTTTGTAAACTTTATCTAACACAACCCTACTCTGTAACATCAGTACAAAGCCTACCCTTATGACTTTATTCTTCATGTCATATGACACTAAATGGAACATTTAACTTTACTGAGTAAGACTTCATCACAGTTTCCAAAGAATGATAGCAAATTAGTATTTACACTGAAAACAGAGTTCTTCATTCCCAACAGGATGTAAGATTTTCTGAGACAAATGTAGTGTTAATCCCTTCCTTGCAAGTAAAGGCTGTTCTTACCCTTATATGTGCATGCATTCAAGAAGCTCCAAAACTGTATTAGCGTGTGTTGGGGGGTTGTTGCAGCCTCTCAATGACTTTAATGCTCGATTTAACTCTTACATCATTAGCTGGAGCCAGGCAAAGTTTAAAAGTTGAAATGGAAATTGAGCAATCTCGACATGCACCGTATTTCATTAATGTGACAAGCTGATAAAATGCCAGCGGGCATGCACTTGGCTGACAAGCAACACTCGTTACATTCCAACTGCATTAATTAACCCTGCCCGCAACAGAGGCCGATTGCAGTGCACAACAGTGGAGCCAGTCCCTACAGAAAACACACAATGTGGCATGTGAAGCACCATCAACACCTCACTAAGTAAAACCTGTAGCTAAGAAATAAATAACATGGCTGTCTTTTCTCATGACAGGGCCAAACATGCTGGTTTTGGAAAGGGTTCAATAAGTCTTTGATTCTGCAAAAAAAAAAAAAGGGGGGGGGGACGTAGAGAAGTGAAACAAAATCACCATTTACAGTCTCTGACAGCTGGCAGCTCTTTTTTTCTTTCTTTTTTTCGTGTTTTCACTCCTTATGCCAGTAAGAAACTCACACTGGGAAACTGTTGTCTTGATCCTCAAAGCACTGCAAGTGTCGGGACCCATCAAACTGGCTCCCACAGATGACATGTTTTACCTTGGAGCAATGTAAGAAGGGAAGTGAAGGGCTGAAGAGAGATACCTGTTATGTTCTCACACACATAAGCAAGTGTTCAGCATGTGCAGTGGCTTAGATTGAGTTAAATATGTTAAGAGTTTCCTGTTTTGCTTAAATACCAAAATTTCCCCTTTCCAAAACCATTAAAGACTTGCAACAATTTCACTCTCATTGGCCTAAGTACTCTTCTGGTGCACATTTGATTCACATCTCCACCCTACACTACCACTTTATTTAAAAAATACATTTAAAAATACTTACATTCTAGATATATAATGTCATTAGTTTTAATTATATATATATATCTTTAAATTTCAGGTCTCTTATAGTCAAAAAGAAGATCTGTCAGCAGTAAGTTATTCTGGAAACCCAGAGGTTGGAAAAGTAGCATCAAGACCCTCATAAAAAAAGAACCATAATTCATGACGATAGACATGACAAAAGTTGGACAGAGCATAAAAAGGAGGATCTGAAATGGAAGTGGAATGCAAAGCAAAGTGTTGCACTTGTGGAGTATATGGGCTGAAATAGTACCCTATATTTAAGGCCTTAGCCACACAGTTGGTGATCTCCTGGTAACCACTGGTCACCAAGAAACATAATGTGCAATTACCCAGCTGGTTGCCAACTGGTTGCTTGCAGTCACTGGTGGTTGCTGGCTGTCACTGGGTGAAATCAGTTGTAAAGGTGCAGCACCAAAAGCTTCTTTGTGATTGTGTCGCTAGCACATTGCTGCAGTCACTCAAAGGTTGCATAGAAGATCCATTCAGCTTCTAAATAAAAGTTGTGTCTTACCTGAAACCTTCAGGTTTCAAAAGACAAACCTTTTTCTTTTAGGTGCAATGTTCTCTCTATCAGTTTGCATCAGACCCTTCACTACCACTCAGTGAGTACTTGGCAAATGTTTACAGACAAGTCAGCATTTTCCATACAAACTACCAGCAACTGTGTCTGCCTGCTAGTAACCAAAGTAATCAAAAAAAGGTTTTTGTTGCAGCACCTTATAACTCTTTGCAATCAGTTTTACTTAGCAACAGCAAGAAAGCTGCCTTAACCACTTACCTTAACCAGACAGGGAACGCTCATTTTTCTCTAGTGAGTGGTGGTTGCCAGGTCTAGGTGAATGGGGAGCATATCCATGAGTGTGTACTCGTACAGCACTGACATATTACATTACATACATAATACATTATCCTTATGATTTAACTGCATTTGTAGTAGAAGTGCTTATGGTACTACTCACTTGAAAGCAACCAGTTGACATTGTTGTCAATTGTTTATTAATTTGTTGTCAATTTATATAGACAATAGAGGCAGACGTCTTTACAGCTGTGGTTATTTGTTCACTCATCACTCTACAAAATTAGTTTGAGCATGAGCTTTGCATGCATGAAACCATCAACGCGACGATGAAGGGCTGAAACTGCATCTGTACATTTGGTTTATGATGAAGAGTGAAAAGAGCAGATCAACAGCTCCAGAAACTAAATGCTGTTGACAGTTCGGTGAGACACAGAGGAGCAGCTTTCAAAAGCCTGTCATCAGTGTCCCAATACTGTCACAGAGCTGATGACCTCAGTGACACCAAGTCGTACACACACCAACTATGCAAACACACGCTGCTCCTACATATTGAATAAATACAATTTCCATGGGCATAAACAAAGTGACAAATTCTATTAATAAGATGTATTCTTTGTTCTTTTTGTTCAGCTCAATTCTCGTAAACATTTCACCAATATTTGTTTTTTTCCAGCTCTTTTAAAGAGCACTGTAGCAAGATTTAGACAGTTTTCTCAGGTTAATAATTTTTAGCTAGCGCTGATTGTTGCTGACTGGGTAACATTAATGCAAAGAATCCAAAGTAAAACAAACCGCTACCATCATTAAACTGAAACTTTGTTTTGATATCAACTAGCCAACACACCTGCGAAGTTTGTAACTGCATCATGCATGGTGGTGCCGCTATTGTGTTGACAAAATCTGTCCACAGGCAGATTCAAAACCAGCTCTCACTTGGTGTCTCTGTGACATGAACGCACATGTGCACACACACACACACACACACACACACACATAGAGACTTACAAGGTAAAAACAATTCCAGCTAAGCAACACACCGGGTATTCAGGTATCACAGGCTAACCCTGTGACTCTTCCTCAAGAAGAGCCTATGAATTTAAACAGTGCCTTAATTACTAGAAGCTTGCAAACTTATCTCATTTTTTTGCATGTCAATAGATATAATTTTGGCCTGGATGTGCACACATTTGGACCCTGTTCTCTAGTTCTACCATCAAAGCCTTAACATTTCAAAGTAAATAAAAGAAAATCACCTGAAATATGATTTTAAACTGTGTTCTGTAGCTTCAGATTTAGCTGTCCCAGTGTGGATACTTCCATTTAACTGCACACTAAAAGGCCTCCAATCATATTTAACAATATTCCAGTTGAGATATAATTCCAGAGTAAACATTATTTGTCAGACACTTCCAGTTACTGAAGTCCTCTTTGCTTCCCTCTGAGTATAATATTTTCCACATTCACATGCAGTCTCCTTCTCTCTCCATCTGGGAACTTCTCATTTATCTTTAGCGGTGGTGACACAATGAAAACAGCTACATGCGGTGCAGCCTGCCACACACAGCAAGAGCACCCAGCCAGTTTATTGGGAAAGGTGCTTTATTGAATTAACCAGCCTCTTTTGTTCCTAAACCAATATTGCAAGACTATAAAGGGGTCAGGGGACTGCAGGCACACACAAAAGGCTGCTGTGGAGGTAGAAGAGCCTCTAGGCAGCTCTCAGCGAAAGCACAGAGTTTGGTTTAGGTCAAAAGAGAACTCCTGATCTGGAAATAACAGAACATTCCGGAAGAACACAGCTGTCCCACCCAGCCTCGCAGCTGCCCTCACCCTGAATATCTTTCTCTCTCCAGTTTGAACTGTTTATTTTACATCACACAATGCTTCTGTCTGTGAATCTCTCCATATAGCAAAATGCTGCACAAAGGATTTGACTGACATGAGTTTATGAAGACTACTATCCTCACTGTAACTCAAACTGGCACAATAAGTGCAATAATTGCGCAAAACATATGCTGTTCAGTGAAATGGAACTGATGTCTTATGTAAGTAGTTTGAGATTACCAATGACAGAAAAAGGGTCAATTTCAAATCATGCCAACAAGAAGTAAAAGGCTTGCAGCTTTCAAAGCCTTCAAAGAAAGTATTTTGAATGTATAATTGCAAGATATTTGAAAAGTAATAATTCTGAACCTTAAATAAAAAAGGTAAAACGTAAACCTATTTTAATTCTGACAATCATTTAAGTGATTCCACATAATTTTCTCGAGTTCACTGAAGACCTGCCAAATTTTTTGTTGTAAATTTTGTTATAAATATTGAAGAGCATCCATATTGAATATCAACAGAATGTAGCACTAGCTCCAGGCATATACACACCAGACTGTTAATACGTTTCTAAGACACCCTTACATTGTCTGAGAAAAACAGGGGCTGGAGTTCACAGCGCATGGGAAAGAATAATATTCTGTCACTCATGCCATATGATATGCATTTTTCACTGCAGAATTATTGCTAGACAAATTCTTTTATATTCATGCCATGGCATCAAATTTAAAATGAGCCTTTTTTGTTAATAGTAAATTCTCAGTTCCAACTTTTGAAACTTTTAATAATTGACATTTTACACAGCATCCAATTTATTTTTTCTTTTTTGGAAACAGGGTTGCATTTTTAATGATTACCAGAGTGGAGTATTATGCCCTTCTGTTAATGAACATAATTGTTTTTGGATGTTACACCTTTGCTTTGATGTTTTCTCATCCTTTAATTATAGGACAGGTTACTTCACATTTTCAACTCAAGGCCTTATAGAGAGTATTTCTTTGAGTGTTTTCCTGTAGGTGGCATTTTGGAACTTGATAGCACTCACAGTAACACCCTGCAGGCCTCGACATGCTTTGGCATGTATACTGTCCCCGTGAACTTTCAATGTGCATTATGCAAGAGCCAAGTGATGAGATCCTGGCAAAGTAAAGGATAATACGTGCCACATTTTCACCCTGAAATCACTATGAATATTTGCGTGCTTAACCAGTGCATAATTGCCAAATTCTTATCAACACTATTGATGCATCTCTCTTTAACAAATCACAGAGTGTTAAAGCTCCTGTCATACACTGTGAACAAAAGGATGTTAATTAATGATTTGATCTCAGTATGATGGTCCCACATCACACGGCTGAAGATAAGTTTGAAGACGGAAGGCTCAGGGGCACAACATGTGGGTTTCCCCGTTGTTTAGTGCTGTCAGAAGGGAAAAAGCTTCAAAAACATCAGAGCTGGGCTGTTATCTCAAACTCACAGAGGAGCTGTCATAGATAAAGGAGGAAGTGGTTAAAGTGGTCTGAGGAGACTGCGTTAATCCTCGAAATCCACCGCGCAACGTTACAGGAGGGCAGAGGTGCACCCGTAGACTAGTATGTGCATGTAAAGACATGTACACATGCACACACACACACACACACACACACACACACACACACACACACACTTCTTCAGCTCTTTCTGATTGTCTATCTTTAGCGCGTAGGGGCCAACACAGTGATAGTGAACAATATGCTGATTTGCTGCTCAGTTTCGTGCGTCCAAAGATATGCAGCCTGATTTCCTTGTGCTCACAACTGCCACCTGCTTCCGCCCACATAATCTGCTGAGAGGAGGTAGATACGGTGGATGTGTATCATCTTCCCAGGATTCACAGACAATAACAATACCTGCAAGATTTCTAAGGCCACAAACACTTAAATGGAACATTTTGAAAGGGAAAATTAAGAGGTATCAAAGCTTTAATAATGTAATTTATTTAAAATTAATTAAGTAAAAAGTAACTGTGTGAGCATGGTGATCGTAAACTTGCTTAATGCTTACTTTAAAATAATGTGATCGTAGACATTTTAATGCAGATAAAGAGCCAAGTTTACCAACTTTGCTTTATTGGCGGGAAAAGAAAGCAAAAATAATAATTATAAATGATTAAAAAATGCAAACACAAGTCAGAATTTTCTTTTAAAATGTCACGAGTTGGGCATGCCTTTCTTTTTATAACACAGTCAGGGGTCAGTTTAAATTTAGAATTCACTTTTAGCCAGGTGTTACTAACTAATAATAATGATAGATTATTATAGACAGACTATGTTTTCTGTATGGCCATGAATTATAATCAGTTTAAACAAACTTTATTTGACAGCTTCCGACTTGCTGGTTCATTATAGAAGTTTAAAGTCATTTTAAACCATTTTAACTCCTCAAATGTAGGAATGTAGGTGTTAATTCATTTCAGACCTATTTATGCATGTTTTCTTATAAACATGGTAATAAATAATAAAAGGAATGGGCTTCTCAAAAAAATATATTTCAATCTGTATTGCTCTACTTATAATTGAGATAAATCATGAACTCAATAAGCAGACCATTGCCTTGCATCTATTTTTTTCTAATGTAACAACACATTTACCCCCTTTGGTTGCTGTGTGACTGGTGAAAATCATAATAGGAGACAATGGGAGACATAAACATTTTACATGGCAAATGACACCATCTGTCTTGTAAATTTTTGGAAACAATCTTTTCTATTCACCCAAATTCCTCTCAAGTTCAAGTAATTAGATTAAGGGCACTGACAAATGATCGCTGACTGATAAAAGGCGCAAAGCTATGAGCATGCACCATCAAAAGTAACTTGGATTTATTGTGAGGCAGCTTGGTATTATGGTAAGCTGACTGCCCAAGAAGCAGCATCCCTGAAGAAGGAGAATGAAATAAGGGGATTTATCCACAGACACTTAATCATTCCCAACTTAGAGCATTGGCACAAAAAGGAAAGAATGTGTAAAGAGCCTAGGGACACAAAGACTTCTGGGTGATCAAAAGGAGAATTAAGGGTGACTTCTTCCACTGAGCCATTGTCTGTGTGTTTCATGAAGTATCACTCTCAGCAGGGAGGGAGGTGGCAGAGTGGGGTGGGGTGGGGTGGGGGTGGGGATCAAGGATTTCTTGAATTAAAGAGCCTCTGCGCTTTTCTCCCTCACCTTTTAATCCAGCACCTCGCTCTTGCCATCTCTTGCCACTTTCTTCATTTCGTCCACAAATAGATCCCTCTGAGCTACAAACTTGGCATGACACACACATTTGTGTGTACTGGGGAAATTCAGCTTCAAAAAGCTGAAAGCATGAGGAGCACTGGGTGGGCTAGCTGCAGATGTGTGTATGTGTTTGAAGGGTTAGTTCATGTGTGTGCTTTGGGGAGGAGGGCCGGGGGTTAGAGCCACCAGGATAATGACCATGACGGCCGCCCAACAGACTCACCCCCTGCTGTCCTTTTAAGTCCTTGTTTAAGGTTTGGCTTCGGCACCTGCTTTGAACTGTGACAATAATTCCTGATCGCAGCGGAACTCCCAGGATTCTTCATCCTTTGGGCCATGATACGCAAGGCCAAGAGGCTTTTGGCTGTACAAAGTCTTGTCCTTCTGACCAGCAGACAATAAAGTTAATTCACCCTCTACTTGATCATCCGTTTGTGACATTCAGAGATGGGCAGAGACCTCACACCTGCTTTATGATTCATCAGTAGCAAAAGATCTTGATTATTTCATGAAATCAAAGCAAAGCATCTAATTCACATGCTTTAAGCTTGATTTATAGTTGGCGTTGATTCTACACCATACATATAGCATAAGCACAAAGCCATGCTGTAGTCTGGCTATGCATACGATAAAGATGTTACCACATGTTGTTGGTATAGCTGTAATTTGTCTGCTTATTAGCAATAAGAGGTGTCACTCAGCAAATAAAAGATGATGCTTCTGTGAAACAAAATGTAATAAGGACTGTAATAGGCTATAATTGTACCATTAAGGTATTATGGCTTTATAGCCAAGCGCCGTTTTCTTGTGTCTGTAGCTCTGCCAATGCACGTATAGTCTCAGTTGGTTCCAGCATCTTGTCTGCATTGAAGCAATTTCAGTAACGTGTTCTTCAGCACATCTCAGCTCCAACTCATGCCAACACATCTTTGCTCCAACCTCCTCACGTTCTCGTGCTTAGTCAATAGTTCCTTCCTGTTATTTTTTTAAATACTCAGCATTATTCTCTCATTCACAGGGATACCCTTTGGTGACAATTTTCTTTTAAAAAAAACCCTTTTTCATCTGACCTCTGTTTTTGATATTACATTTTTTTAATGTAATATGTTCTTAGGTTATGTTTAGTGACTAAAAGTTGGTTAGTATTGGTATTACAACCTAGTGGTTAAGTTTATGCAAAAAAAAATTAAAAAAAATGCTTTGTTAAATGACTTACATGGTATTGGCCCTGAGGTGGCATGAATATGAACTCAATTGACTTTTGTATGGGCATAGAGGCTTTTATTATTTCCAACCATTATTAATACAAACCGCATGCTGTTGAATTGGGTTCAGTGGGTAAACTTCCATGGAGTGTTATGAAATGTGAACCCACTGCCTACTAAAACTGCTTGGTGTTCAACTGTATACAGTTGTATACTGTATACAAAGCACTCCATGGAAGTTTACCCACTGAACTCAGAGGGGTCAGTTTTAAAGGATGACATGGGTCAAGGAAACATGCTTCAGATGATATCTTTGTAGTATGAGTACTTAGAGTCTTAAGTCTTAAGTCAAATGGTTTATTGTTCTTATCCCGTTACACTCCTGACAAATTAAACAGGAGGAGAATCAATAACAAAACTGATCAGGAAATATTGCTTTACTATTGGGTTAAAAACGTTTGTTACCAACATGGCTAGCCATCATATGTATCTATGACATTAATGTTAACTACTGTGTGTATTTTTGATAGCTTTATTGCTCTCAGGGTGATGTTTCAGGAAAGAAATGAAAAGAAAAGAATCATATTTTTATACTTTTCCACAGAAACTATGAACTGAGTATGGCACTGAAGGACTTCTAGCATGGATCAGACTCCATAGAGACAGCTCCTGAGGCTTATGGGTATTGTAGTATTTGCAGTACAAACGTGTTTTTGTTTTTTGGTTTTCATTTTTTAAAGAAGACTGAAACTATTAAAACTGGTAGCGATAACAAAAGCTTTTCCAGTGGTAGAGAATCCAGTGTTTCTGTGTTAAATAACACAGAGGATATTATTTATTTGCAATTCTAATATGCAAGGTTACTCGATTAATTACACTGTTGTAGAGAGTCAGACAGGTCATAGAAAAAAAAAACTGTTCATGGGCAACATTCCCAGTCAAATAAAGATTAAATGAAACAAACCTATTAAGGACCTATCCTACATATGGGAATGTCTGCACAATTTAGTTTTACTTTGGCAAAGACCTCTGTAAGTGAGCTTACAAAAGCCATATGCTGAATGCTGGAAGCGTGTCAAAGATATGTGGGGAGAGCTCAGTGATCTCATATGGGTTTGCGATTTCCCAGATGCTCCTTTTTTATGACCAAATATGTTACCAGAAAGCTGCCAAAATATTTTTTTTCCACATAGAACAGCTTTTCACCTGCAACAGTTTAAAGAAAAAAAAAATCTCAGCACATTTTGGTAACTATTTCTCAAGGGTCTAATGGTACCTATTTAATGATCACAATAGAGAAATGCCTACTTTGACCTTTAAGGATTCACCTAATTCATTTTGTTAAAATTAGTTGCAATGCTAATAATGACCGCCATTATTCTATCATCTTTTTATCATAATTTGCACCACTTGGCTATACTTAGATTACATTGAAACTAATATATAGTAATATATACTAACCTATACAGAAAAAATATTTCAACTTGCTGTTCCTGTAATTTGATGCTGAGCTGTTAGCATCCAGTGGGTTTATCAAAAGTGATTTACTGCAAACAGTTGCTTGCTGCAACTGGGAAACAAGTTAATGAGAGTGGTGAGAATGAATCTAAACAATAGGGAATGTGGAATTTGGAGCTGCCAAGTTTGATAATTATCCTTTGTGGGTTTGTTACTAAAGCCGCTCCTTGCGTATTACGAATATTCATTTCATTCAAGATGATTCAAAATTGACGTAAAATTTCGAATAAGATTCACATTACATGAAGTTGCAAGGAAAAGGGGAAACAAACAGGTAAAAGAAAAATGAAACTAAATTACACAACAGGAAAGCTCATCGGCATTCAATTCCACACCAGCAGCTCTAAACACTCAGCTCTGTTTAAATATACTGCATTGTAGTGAGTCATAGTGTAATCATTTGTTAGCAGAGAGGTAGGAAATCCCCCACACTGCTGCTTCGAGACATGTAACAAATTGGCGTAATTGCCATTGTGGTTGAATAGAAGTTGTGGTTGGGCAAACAACTTTTTCTCTGCCAGTACAATTCCCTAATACCGCTTCTCAAACAAACACTTGTCTTTGTGGTACTCTTTTGAAGCAATTTATTTTTGTTTTTAGATCTGTGATGGATTTTTTTTACCACCTACATGAGCTGTATAATGAGGTTAACTGATGCTAAAAACAGATATAACGGTATGACGAAATCCCTTGAAATGCAAAAACTCAATCCCAGAGAACTTCAGTGATACTGTTGTGACTTCCTTACAGTGAATCTGTGCTCATTTTATTTTTTGAAAAGCGACACAGCAACAGAGGAATTTGCTCTTGCAGCTCTTTGGCCTCCAACAAATTATTTCCAGCTTCAGACTGAGATATTTTCTGCTTGTATTGAATACGAACATGTACACAACAGAATTTAGTTATTAGGTGAGTGGTTCAACAAGAAACACACAGAGAAAAACGGAAAATGAAGAAGATGGTTGAGTGAGAAGAACAATGACTGGATGATCAATGAGGATGCAAAATTGGAAAAGGGATTGCAGTTTGAGTGCAGCAGTGGGTTAAAGGGGACTGACAATAGATTATGATTTTCACTAAAATGCAAAGGTTCCCAAAGACTCTTCTGTTTGGCTTCTAAAGGATGTCATAGTTTAGGTTGCGGGCTGTGGAAGAAATCATTTGGTACAGCTTTTAACTGTCAGTAAAATTTAGAAATGAATACTGAAGAAATGTAATGCCACACATAAAGTTATGATATTAACAAGACTTATTTTATCATCATGTAAATAGAAAGTTAATTTATTAGCTAAACAGAAAGCTTTATCAGTAAGCTGCATTCATAAACCATACAGATGCAGCACACAGACATACTGGAATAATAAAAAAGCTGAATTTCACTGAGCTGATCTGTACCACCAAACCACAGTATTACTAATCCTAACACAATATTAGTAATCCTATTAGTAATCCCTAAAAAAGCTCTAAAAGTAAATTTATCCAGGTGGATGAGTTATAGGAAAAATCACCACACTCAGAGTTGTTATGAGGGGGGAATTACTTTGAATATGCTTTTCAATACTGTAAAGTTGGGCATTTTGATGTGGGAGTCTAAGGGTAACGACTCTCTTCGGACCCAGTTTCAAGTGGCAGCTAAAGGAACTGCACTTTTTGCTCTTCTGCACTGGTGTTTTCTGCTCCAGAGGTTGCTGTTTGGTCTGAATGCAAATTGTTGCACTTAGAGATTTGTGAACTAGTAATTTCACTGTTTAGTTGCATGTTGGAAATTATGAACAAAAACTGAAATTTAGATTCAAGTTGTGAACAAAACCTCTCATTCAACTACACACAATTAAATTTAACCTCCTAATACCCGAAGTCTTTCATGGCATGCATTTTTAATTTTTCTTTGTTATTTGGGCTGATTGGGACCTGATGAATGTAAAAACAAAGAATAACCAGATTTTTTCCCCCTAATTTTTGTTTCTGAGAAAAATGAGATCCACATATGAGGACATTTGTTTTAAATTTTGATAGAACAGTGGCAGTATAATGTCCTCATAAGTGGATATCAGGCCCTTGTATAGGAAAATTAAGTATTTTGGTCTAGACAACCCAAAATGCGATGTCCACATATGTGGACACCAGGTCCTAGGAGGTTAAAGTAATAATAAAATATAACTCTTTGTATTATTCCACCCTTTATGTTAAAGTTGGTATTCATTTCAGCTGTGTCAACATTTAAATAAAAGTCTTTAGGATGGCCTCCTTTAGATCTACTAAAACAGATTTTTATCATAATGCCAGATGAGATAACATTAACTCAGCGGTTACTTTATAATTGTACGTGTGTGACTAATAATACACAAGGATTGAGAAATCCCAGTATGTCAAACACAAACCTGAATTTGTTAACTATATTGTATTATAACTGTCGAGTGTTTTAGTCACACCCCCTAAATGCACCATAGAATGTATTTACATAATCACGTAAAGGCCTGCAGCAGAAACCAGATGTAAAACGCTTGTGAGCACTGAAATACCACGCGCTGAGTGCTGTGTAAAAGATGCAAGAGCACATGAGAGGAATTTGTTTTTAATTTCCTGCGTCTCAAATACTTGTTTTGACCTGTTGCTAATTTTGTCTACCCTCCCGATACATTTAAGGGTTAAACTGCACTTCCTCCTGATCCCATCTCTTCTGACGAATTCATAACCTCCTGCACTTTTTGGATGTCTATTAGATTACATTAGCTTTTCCTCTCAGCCAGTCACTTCCTGCCCTCGGGGGAACTCGAGATAAGGGGCGACTCTCTTAAACGCACTTTTGTACATACAAACTGAACAAATTTCCCCTCTGAGCACTTTCTGAAAAACAAAATCTACAATTAACAAAAGATAGGAGTTCAACAAACAAACAGTCCCAGCGGTAGGGGATGGCGGTTGCTTGAGGGCAGTGTGTCGAGGGGCTTTGTGACCAAACAGAGTGGGGAAGTGGAGATAAACAAAACAGACAATTTTCAGTCATCTCCGAGAACTCGGTAAAACAAAACAATCTGCTCTACTGTCGTGTCCACGAAAAGATCCGGAGAGATGTCCTGAGGAAATGCTATTTCCTTTTTTCTGGGAACAGCCTGGGAGCGTTCTATCAGTAGGTTGCTAAAGTGGGAGTTTACAATACAAGGAAAGAGCACACAAAAGACAGACGAGGACATATTGTGTGGTCTTGTGTCCCAAAAGAGAGTGTGGGGAAATCTTTGAGATGTAGTCTGGATTAAGTTGATTAAAAAAAATTGATCTATAGGCTTCAGGGGATCACCGTTTTTCTTTCACCAAATATACATGCGCTTTTAATTATTATGATTTTGCATGCAAGTCTCTCACTTCCGATCAAGTTTTACTTTGTAATATAGGCCGCTGGAGTCCATCACACCTTCACATTCTGGGCAGGTCGCCACTTTAACTCATTCACACAAAAGCTTCAAATAGCTTACTATCTGAAGCTAATCTAAGCCTGAAAAGGCTTCAGATAGCTACTGTGACATTTTTAACAATAGTTGTGCCTTAAACATGATTTTCCACCAGTGTAAAGTTGTGCAACCACTTTTACTGTTAAACTTCAAAAGGTTTCATACACAATGAATGTTTGCCAAAGCTGAGGAGACATTAAGACATTGTTTCAATGCATCTTTTTTAATGTCAGATTGATATGTATTTTTCAAGAAATGCAGCAGAAATATTCAATTTTATCTTACAATGGTAAACTGTTGGAGCAGATTAAATTCCAGATCAAATCCAGAAGGTGGGCCAAACTCCACATCTGTTAAACTGCAAATCCTTCCATTACTTTTTAATGTGTCCTGCTAACAAACAATCAGACAAAACTTTGTAAGTCATCTGAGAAATTTTCCCCCAAAGGCTTTCTTAACCGTGATAAACAGTAAACTTGAAGGCTGTTGCTGCCAAATCTGGCTCTTGCTATCTCACATGAACTTCTCAGATAACTTTGGCGGGATAGTTAACATTAATGATGGCTGATTAATAGTTCTGTTTCCACGCCATGTAATTACTCACAGTTTTAAGCAAAATATTATTTTAATGTTCTAGTAGAAAATAATGTATTGGCATCGTTGTTGTCTCTTCATGCCAGTTGAGAAGTGTTATAGTAGATATGGTCATAGAGTAATACGTGTCCTAATAATTTATGGGTTTGATAACATTAGGAAAATTTTGTGGTGAATGGAATAGCTTCTATTTTAGTTTTCCATTTTTTTAATAGATCTGAAGGTATTTCAATATAAAAATATATAATACTTGCAATCCTGTAAAAGTCTACAAATTGCAATGTCAAACCCATAACAGTTCTGACTTATAAATGTCTGTCTCTAAAAGCATATTGACAGGCAGACTGCCGACACCTCATAAACCTCCTCTATACCTGGCTTCTTCCCTCTTGCTTGCAGTTTATTTGAAGCGCCATTAGAGGGCTCTTCAGAGTCATTAAGTAAGAGTGTACTTACTTAATGACAATAAACACATTGACAGTGTGTCAGTGTGCTTGTTTACCTCAAATGTTTTTTCAGTTTCTGCGTGAATCTGAGCGAATAGCCACACATTTGCGTGCAGGAACGAGCTCATTTGTGTTTGTGTGAATCTTTCTGGGGGGGAAATGTGCTGCCTGCCTGTGCATGTGGACACAAGTGACTCCATCTGTGTGTGTGTGCAGCTGGTTGTGTTTTGTGTCTGTATTATGTGTGTGTGTGTGCTGGGCATTAAGCCCTATCTATTTACAGAACTGGTATGTTTGGCCAATACTTCCTGACTTCCTTGCTCTTGGCAAACAGACAGACAGCCACAGTTTGTGTATTGTTTTAGAACGGTGGAGATTGTTGGAACTTGAAAGAGGTTTTGGCTAGCTTGTGTTTGATTTATGCACAGTGTCTGTTTGATATCGATCATAAACGATAACACAGCTGAAGGAAGGAAAACGCATCTCCTGTCGAAGCTCTGCGCTTTGATGTCAAGGTTGAAAAGAACAATGCTCTAAGGTACAGGGGCCTTTTCGCTGTTACACTCCCAGATTTCTCCTCATGTGTCAAACAGAATGGTTAAAACCTTGCCAACAGGGGTCAGTGAAGACTTTACTCAGAAGCTGATGATGCATATTTATTTCATTACACCAAATTAGACATGGTTCTTCATGTACCTTCTTCATTTCCAAACAAATGAGACAGATAAATACCAACATTATTCACAAAGTAAACATGGGAACTTACTCCCTAAAAGGAAACTATTGTCCTAAAATATGCTGCTTTTCCCCCTGAAGCTCAGTTGGAGTAGTGTTTACTCCTACTGTACTATACAATGTGTGATACAAGTGCTGACCACGTGTATCACTGAGCACGTGCAAAGTGACCCTGGTTTTGCGTTTAATGTCACCATACTGGCCTCTGCTGGTCCTAGCTGAGTTTGCACACGCAGTACAGAAAAGTAAAGTCAATGAATTTTCTACTTAATGAGTTTTTAGAAAGCATTGTTAAGAGTATAAGCGAGCATTTTTTGGAATATCAGAATGAAATTATTCCTGCTGTTTGCTTTCAGTGTGAGCAATGTGATACCCAGACCCCGGAGCTCCACAGGTCCAACTCACAGATCATTTGTCGAGGAGTTTCTTGGACTCAGAGATTATGTTATATTATTAAGTGATCTCTGCTGATCATGTGAGATGGCATCAATAAATCCCTTAAATTTCTTAAAATGACAAGCAGAATGGTCACGTGACAAAACCATCCAATGGCAGTGGTATTTAAAAGAGGATCAACGACACAAAAGACTGCACACAGAGGAGGTCAGGGTATATGGATGAAAACATTGGACTTTAAAAGAGAGGACTGTTGTTTGAATTTCAGAGTAATCGATCTGCATTGATGGTTTGTTGATGTGAAGAACTTAATTTACCTCCAATGATAATCCCAAAATCTTTCCCAAGGTGTTTCTGTGCCTAATCCTTATCAAACCTTTACCTTTACAATGGTATTGCTACATTTTTGTAATTTATTTTTAACAGGAGCGTTCTCTTCCATATCAGACGATAGGTTCACTATGTGCTGTATACCAGGATGTCAGACATTTACTTAACTTGGCCGGACTGGCAAAACTCTACTTTCTGTTAGTGTGAACATGTCTAACACTGAATCCCTCAGATATCTTAGTATAAGAAAAGGAAGAAAAATTTCAACATTATTCTGGAGTTTTTCTACATGATGAAGAAATGCTGCTGTAGCATATAAATCCAAGAAGATTATGATGGATCCATCGTAAAAAACATACACAGTAAAAGCAGGACCTTTTCATTCGTTCAGTTGTTTATCCATTACTTCATTATTGTTGTATAAGCTGCAAAGCTTATGAACATTCAATTAAAACTCTGCAGTATTTTCTAGGCTGATTCTGTCACCCGGTCGTTGTGTTTGACACCCCTGACACTGTTTGGACTGGAGAGCTCCTTCTAAGAACTAATTAAGTGTTTTTGGTTGTTTTTTAGCAGAGAAGACAATATTTTTGCTGACGGATGGTGGTGCTGCTTATGAAATAAAACTCTGTATAAACTCTTAATAGTTTTCTTGTTTCACAGTGTGATTAACCTTTTCGTTGCTGATGAAAAATGTAATGTTGCTGATGTTATGAAAACATTTCTGAATGCATTTCACCTAACAGGTGGATCTGGCAAAGCAAATAACAGGACACACACAATACAACTCACAATAACGTGTTGTGTTGTTGCTTCGCAGACCTCATGAATCTTCATGAAATCCTTTCAAAAATACAATTTCAGTCAGGGGCAGGTGTCATAGTAATGTTAGCAAAGTCTTAAAGTAAGTTTTGGTTTTGTCTCAAAGCCCTGAGACCAGAAGGAAACAACAGGAAATAAAATATTTGACATACAACAATATTTTATATTTATGATGTAGAATTGGCATGCACAGTGTCGTGTTATGGGTTTATTCCTAACACACATGTTTATTGATGACATGCACATTTCCATTTAGGGAGTTTTTAAACTTTATCTGTTACACAAGCGAATCAGTTTAATGATATCCTGCATTGATTAAGCAGTAGATGAGTTTGTAAATTATGAGCCATCTAATGTTGCTTACTAAATAGAGCAGACTCATGTTTGTGACTGAACATTTTTCCCAAAAAGGCCATGAAAATGTCTTTGTGTAAAGGCTTCCGGTATTGTCCACCTATGTGCCATGTTTTATCAGCAGCATTGCAGACATAGCTGAGATAATTTATGTTTTATACAGACAGTAAGAGCATGCAAAAAGTTTTAGATTCCAGACCTCAAGTTCTGTAATTCCGTTAATGTTTAAGCTGCAGAGTATAACATTCTTGTGTGCACTGCACAGTTCATCTGTACTCTCTAGTAGTAGTTATCACTCAGAAAAACTCCCAGTAAAAATTTGAGGAATTTCTCCAGGGGCTCTGCTTATTTGTGTGTGTGGAGGTGTGTGTTTGTGCAATAACTCCACTGCACAGTACCTCAACCTCCTCCATTTACAGAGTAGGTAAATCTATTTAATGATGGCAAAGCAGTAAAGCAAAAGCACAGGGCTCTTAAATTCATTTTTAAATGTGTTTAATGTGTGTTAAAAACAATGAAACATAGAAAATACTCAAAACATAAAATGCTATTGTTTCCAGTTTGTTTCCATTTATTCCTGTTAAGATATGTTTTTTTGTTTTTGTTTTACTTAGCTTGTAGGTGGATGTATGGCACTAATAACAAGTAATAACAAGCATTCATTGGACTAATAACATCTGAGTCGTATGTCTGTGCATACTTGAAGCTGTCCAACGTTTTTCTAGCCTATTTGTTCTACGTTAACAAAATGTTGGTCTTTGAGAAGATTGTGGTTTTATATTGGACTACATAATATTATAATTTTTATGAAAAAGCCTATTTTTAATAAACACATTTCAATATGTTAAAAAATAGAATAAGCTATAGATAGATGACAATTGTGTAAAATGAAGTCTTTTTAAATTAATATCACATAAATATTCTGCTTGGTGCATCACACTTTGAGTTTTTAACTCAAGTTTGCTTGAAAAAGAAAACAAAAAAAAAAAACCTACTGTCTGCCATGTGAAGAATGTGAAGTCAAAGAGAGGTCCTGATGATGTTTTGGCTGCAGACTATCCAACTTACTGCACATCAATCCTGAGGGCGGCTTTGCAGAGTTTTGACTGGACGGGAGACCCCAGACTCACCCCGGTGGGAATGCTGAGGGTCTGGCCAGTCCTGACATCCAGGCTACCCCATGCCGGTCCAAGGCCTGGAAGCTGTAATTATGTCGAGGGAGAGAGCTTCTTTCCAAACACTTACGTAGACAGACACACACCCTGGCACACACACATACAGACACAGGAACTGATATAAATGAACAGAGACAAATGTGTAAACAGAGACACTCATGTCTCTCATTTAGAGAGACAGAAACTCACAATCAGGCTTGTAAAGACCAACACACACGTGCACACATACACAAATAGCTATGAAAACACACAGACATGTCTAAACACAGGCAGTAATTGTGCATACACACCGGCATTGTGCATGGATAATGGATACATACAGCTCAAACATACATGGTAATTTAGACACACACTCACAGGTACACACCCACACACAAGCACACACACCTCTAGTAGCTGCTAGGCCCGTCATAAATCTGCCAGCTCAATTAATCAAGCTGTTCCCCTTGGGGGCTGCTGGAGCCAGCCTCAAACCCCGCTGATGTGCCCCCAGCACTGCAGAGCACTCCCACAGGGCTTCAGACCTTGCTGCTCCCGGGAGAATGACAGGAGGAAATAACTGTCTCAACTACAGAATGAGACCAGACTCCCATGTGTGACCTCTCTGCTGTGTGTATAGTGTGAGAGCAAGGAGTGAGACAAACTGAGGCTAGATTCCATTCGTGTTGCTTAAAGAACAATAGTCTGATTGTAGTGTCCACATTTTACCCACACAAAAGTATTAAAGATTATTTAAAATGAATTAATTATTTTAATGTATTAAACGATTAAATGTGAGTGTTTGATTATTTTTTTCATTTCAGGTAAAAACTAACTGAATATCTTTGGGGTCATTTTTGACTTTTTGAATCATTTACTGTAAAGTTTTCATCATTTTCAATAGTTAAATAGACCACACATATTTCATCTTTCCTCAGGAACTCTTCCAACTTTAGGTTCTGTATGAAGAAAGGAAACAGCGCCCTCTTCTGATCACCCTGTGCTTAAAATGAATTTAGAATTTCTTTGCTGTATAACAAACATCATGATTCAGTAAAGGACTAGATGTTACAATCCCAGACAATGCATTGCTTTTAATGGAGAAAATCTTGAGGGATGGCTGTTATGAGGAAAAGCAGCCCAGAAACTTTACCAGCAGCACACATCGTTGTGTGCCTCAACTTTCGTTCTTTTACCCAAGCTAACCTGCCATTTTCCCTGGTTAGGTTTAGGGATTAGAGATCTGATCTAAATTGTTAAAATTTGGGACACATCGTCAGTAGTGGACCTAGGATTCATCGGGTGTTTCGGCCATTATCATTAGACACCCTCATCCAAGGAGGCCCTGGCAGGGTTGATCAGGCCCCAGAGTGTGTCACTGGTTTATGTTAAAACTGTTTTTCTATTCTTCTTTTTCCTGTTTGATTTTCTACAGTTTATTCTACCTCTTTAGCATTTATGGAGCCTCATTTCTTCAAAGGGACAGAAAAGGTGACAGAGAGGAGTAAGACAAGTTAGATAAGATAGGAGAGAGCAGAGAGGAGAGCCGGAAGCGGCGCGCCCGATCTGGCTTCCCACACCTCCCCGTTGGATCGGGCAGTACGCGATCAGCAGGACCTTTTCGAGCTCCTCACTGGGATTCTGCACATTTCTTTCCACTTATTCTTACTTCTTTTTCATTTGTCCAAATTTTCATAAAGAAAACAAGTCCTCTGACAATCTTTGGCAGTGAGGAACCCTCTGCATAATAATTGTTTTAGGTCTGTTGATCTGACATTTAACATCCAGGGTGAGTCAACTTAAAAGTCATTGATAGAGGAAAGAAAAAGAAAGAGCCAAAAGGTGCTGGGTAGTTGGTTTTAATGCAGCACACACTTTAAGTGATGCCCAGTTTTATCAATCATGTCTAAGTCATGATGCTCAGATTCTCAGAAGTGATTGTGTCAAACAACACTTCTTCTTCACACACCTCTTCCAACATGACACAGAAAGCACAGTGTGACTATGCGACTGTGACATCGAAAAAGAACAAGATGTTGTCTTGAGTAGTTACTGTAATTTCATGATCATAAACAATGAAAAAATAAAGTTCAACAATGAAATGGTAACAGCAACCTGTGACACAGAAAGCATCTCATCTTATAATCAAAAACTAAGGTGCAGAATTTACATGTTATTCCATACTGATAACGAAGAACAACTCTCTCAGATCAGGATTGTGATATATTTTATTACTGTGGGTATTAAACATTAACTGTTAAATGAAAAATACATTGGGTCTGCTGGCATAACCATCCATCCATCCATCCATCCATCCTCATCCGCTTTATCCGAGGTCGGGTCGCGGGGGCAGCAGCCTAAGCAGAGAAGCCCAGACCTCCCTCTCCCCAGCCACCTCCTCCAGCTCATCCGGGGGAACACCAAGGCGTTCCCAGGCCAGCCGAGAGATATAATCTCTCCAGCGCGTCCTGGGTCTGCTCCGGGGCCTCCTCCCAGTGGGACATGCCCGGAACACCTCGCCCAGGAGGCGCCCAGGGGGCATCCTTGTCAGATGCCCGAACCACCTCAACTGGCTCCTTTCGATGTGGAGGAGCAGCGGCTCTACTCTGAGCCCCTCCCGGATGGCCGAACCTCTCACCCTATCTCTAAGGGAGAGGCCAGCCACCCTTCGGAGGAAGCTCATTTCTGCCGCTTGTATCCGCGATCTCGTTCTTTCGGTCACTACCCACAGCTCGTGGCCATAGGTGAGGGTCGGGACGTAGATCGACCGGTAAATTGAGAGCTTCGCTTTTACACTCAGCTCCCTCTTCACCACGACGGACCGGTGCAGCGTCCGCATCACTGCAGCCGCAGCACCAATCCGTCTGTCGATCTCCGGCTCCCTTCTCCCATCACTCGCGAACAAGACCCCGAGATACTTAAACTCCTCCACTTGGGGCAGGAACTCATCCCCGACCCGGAGTGGGCACTCCACCCTTTTCCGGCTGAGAACCATGGCCTCAGATTTGGAGGTGCTGATCCTCATTCCTGCTGCTTCACACTCGGCTGCGAACCGTTCCAGTGCGAGCTGGAGGCCCCCACCCGATGAAGCCATCAGAACCACATCATCCGCAAAAAGCAGAGATGAGATTCTGAGGCCACCGAAGTGAAAGCCCTCCGCCACTTGGCTGCGCCTAGAAATCCTGTCCATAAAAATTATGAACAGAATCGGTGATAAAGGGCAGCCCTGGCGGAGCCCATCACCCACCGGAAACGAGTCCGACTTATTGCCGGCAATGCGAACCAAACTCTTACAACGGTTGTATAGGGATCGAATGGCCCGTAGCAGTGGGCCAGACACCCCATACTCCCGCAACACCTCCCACAGGACACCCCGAGGGACACGGTCGAATGCCTTCTCCAAGTCCACAAAACACATGTAGACTGGTTGGGCAAACTCCCATGCGCCCTCAAGTATCCTCGAGAGGATAAAGAGCTGGTCCAGTGTTCCGCGACCAGGACAAAAACCGCATTGTTCCTCCTGTATCCGAGGTTCGACTAGCGGACGAACTCTCCTTTCCAGCACCCTGGCATAGACTTTCCCAGGGAGGCTGAGGAGTGTGATCCCCCTGTAGTTGGAACACACCCTCCGGTCTCCCCTCTTAAAGATGGGGACCACCACCCCGGTCTGCCAGTCCAGGGGTACTGCCCCTGATCTCCACGCATAACATTTGATATTATTAGGATTTCTCTGTGTGGTGTCCTAAAAGCTTTATAAATCTCATTCAGCAATGCACATTACAACATGTTGTAATCTAGATTCATATTCATTTCCAGTCTTTTTCATCCCCTGATGTTGGACATGTACTAAACAGAGATCCTAGCCGAAATACAAATCCTAGCTGGTGGCCTCATTGGGTTCCAGAACCTTCTGCCTTTGTTAATTACTGTTTCATTTGTTGGCTGCCAGCCATTCAACATAATTAAGATTCATAGATTTTTAATGTCAATTTTAACAGAAAAATACTCTTTTTGGACGGTACTACTTCCTGTCCCTCGTGTTACTTTACATGATGTGCCTGAAATAGTTGCCAGTAACTTCCATTCCAATTAATTTCTTCAGTTTCAAACTGTTTAGCACCCATTGTCTAGTTTCAGTATTACTAAATGGCCAAGAATAACTGCTTTATGAAAATGCAAATTCACGAGACACTGAATTTGTAATGAAGAAAAATGCCATGCACTGTCTTACATGTTATATGTGCAGGAGCAGTAATGATCTGTGTAAGGAGCCATAGAAAATAGACTTGCTGTTTGTATTCACTGAACTGCAGTGGGATCAGTCACAACAGTATACAAGAAATATTGCCAATGTCCCCTTGAGAAAGGCATTTAACCTTTGGCAGTACAACGTAGTGGTTGATCAAAGCAGGTGGATTTGTGTGTGTGTGTGTGTGTGTGTGTGTGTGTGAGAGAGAGAGAGAGGGAGAGGGAGAGAGAGAGGGAGAGAGAGGAATCCTTTGGAGAGTAACTGCAGCAAATCTGACAGCCGAGCCAAGAGGATGTCCTGACCTTTTCTAACATTTTGAGCACAGCCAAGTGGTCAGGACCTGTCAGTCTGCCATGTCTTTTCTGTGAGCTGCACATTCACATCAGCCCAGCAGGTGGCAGGAGTGCGCTGCTCTTGTTGGAGCCGACTTCCTGGATAAAGGATGTGGGCACAGTGCCTGACTGCCAACTCAGGCATTATCTCACCCCAGTTTGATTCCATTACACAGGCACGGAGAAGGAAAATAAGGCTGACTCACAGCGCTACTGCTCTCCTAGTTAACGAATTAAGTGTTCTCAAAGACTGAATGAGATAGTTTCCCTTTAAATCTGTACTTAGTGCCTCGGTACAATCAGTGGTGCCTTTTAAATATGGCCTCTGTAAGATGATAATTGTAGGCAGGCTGAAATTCATTAATACAAGGTCATGGCTGCTCTGTATAGAAACCTGTTGGCAGTAATCATATTGGTGATAAAGAAGCCTGCGCTACTCAGTTTGTTAATCAGCTTATCCAACCGTTGTTCACGTTGTGTTTTTTTTCTCCAGTGTATTAAGTATCATGGCTTTTCTCATCTCTTGTAAATGTTACAAGTCTCAGCTGATGCAATCATTGCTAGTTTCAGGGTGTTAACATTAAGCCTTGCACCAACTGTGGAGAATGACAACAGGATTTATGTAAGGGGAAAAGGTGGAAGAACCCTCTAGAATAGTAAAAGAGGAGCAAACCATAGGTTTCCTGCCTAGAATACTGGGCGAAATGGAGCAGCATAAGAAAAAATAATAAAGGAAGGCCAATGCCACTGAGCAAAACTCCAATCCAACCTCAGTACCAAACTCAGTATTGTTGGGCCATGGATCTCAAAAGTCAATATTTTTATGTTCCATGGACTAATAATGAATCTGGGTGCAGCTATGCTTCTGAAATGTAGTCTAATATCAAAGTGAATGAAAAGAAACACGTGTTCAGGGGATAAAACTCCCAAACATATCTGCCCATCTTCAGAGATAAATTAACTATATATAAAAATTACTTTGTAAAAAAAGTTATATATAAACAAACTATAGAGGTCAAAGAGGGACAGCCGATAGCGAGCATTTGATCTCTAAATATTACATATACTTCTGCCAGCACTGTTGTTTTCTATAGATTTTTTATGCATTTTAAGCCATAAAAAAACATAATCGAAAATTTTCCTGAATTGTGTTAACATTGCTGTCCACTACATACATGCATCAGGACTCCAGGTGCATGTATGTAGTGGACAGATTGGGTCTAAGGGAGATTTTCGGCATATTTATAACATCAGTTGCTAATTAAATCCAGCTGATGTCTTTATGGTCAACAGTCTTTGGGTTGGATAAAGGATGTGCTTCCAAAGGTTTACTTTTCTCTGAACATGCTTATTCATTTGCTTTTCTCTAGCTTTCTGATAATTCTGAGATATAATTCACAAATTCACACCGCACCATGCCACGAACAAACAACATGCATGCTCCTGACCTGATGCAGTACTTTCAGCCTTGGAGACCTGGAGCAAACTCCTCCACTGAAAACTGTTGTTTGGTCTTTGATTCTTTGATTCCACAGACCTAATTCTCATCACCAGTGATGGCAGTTAACATTAAAGTTGAACTTGATGTTTGCTCTATGCTTAAGTCTGAGGTCAATAATGAGGAATTCAGAATGAACTTAAATAGCAGTGTTCTAAACAGCGATACACTAAGACTGGTGTGATCCTGCCTCAAAAAAGTTGGTTCATCCATTAATTTTATTTTTGATGGTGTTTACCACACCACGCATCAGCAGCCTTACATTGGATAATAGCTGGAAGCATGGAGGCGGGAAAGAGGAACTGTTGTAGGAGTGAGCTAACAACATAATGTCAACACAGCATGGTGCAGTAGTCTAAGAACTCTTACACTGAGCATATATTTGACTGTATTCATTTTATTTACCCGTTTTTCACGTTTTATTTTACAAATGATTAAGAATTCATTAAAACATATATTCTTATATCTATTTTTTTCAACATTTTATCTCATGTTACATTACTTTGATGTTGGCTTAAAGATAAAAGGATTTTCAGTTTCTTCCTCACTATGAAGATTACAGCTTATTATTTTTCCATAAGTTCCAGAATAACTTATTCAGTTTATTTTTCCTGCATAATCATTATTACCATCCCCTAATCCATCAATGCATCCATCATCATACATCTGTGTATTTATTTTATTAATACCTGTCCAGCTAAGGGATAAGCATGTGTGCGTTTCACTACACAGACCACAGAATGTTTTAAAATATCAAAATGACAACAAGTGGTCTCTCCAGTGCAGGAAACTGTTGTTTCTTTAGACCTGGATTACAACTTGGCAATCAGAGATAACCAGCTTCAGGGTCCAGGTTTCATTAAGGGGCAGCTGGTTGATAGGTTATCTTACAGTATAGTAATAATCTCACTGTCTTTTGATCTTTTAATACAGAGAGTGCAGTCAAAAAATAATAAAACAAAATTAAACCTAAAGTAAGCCATAAATCACAGAAATAAAACAGGTGAAAAAATGGGGATAAAAAGGAAAGACAAACAAAAATAAAGCTCAATGTTACGTTCTTTCCCTGCCGGCTGGAGTGAGGTCACCAAATACTTTCCATCTTCCAAACCGTTATGGCAGGAAAACACTTTATGATTGGAAACAGACATTGTGATCACTGTGCTGCTGCCCCTGATTAATTTCTGCGTGTCAGACCATACATTAATCTTCAGTCTTCGTGGCTGTTTACAGGCCAGCATCTGGACAGCTGCACATGGGGAGGTGCACAGATTCATGATCACTGTAGTGATGTCTTCCAACTCCATTCAATAACAACACACTCCATGTGCTTTGACATCCGCCTGTCAGTTGGCAGTTAGGAGTACAGTTTAACGTTGTAGACTAATATGGTTGTTTATGTGAGCGGCTGTCAGGCCTTCATAACCATGTTTACCATGTGTAAGACTCCCCAAGAGAAATATCACCCATGACTCATTGCTTCCTTTGCCATTTTCCCTCTGACTAATATTAAAGTGACATTAGGAAGTCAGTAGCAAGATTGGTTCCTGGAATCAAATCTGTGCCACCAGACTGCAGTCAAATATTTTTTCTGGATTTGACATGTTTACTTGGGAAACATATTGCATGTGATATTTTTATAGCATCATTCATTACATGTTATGTCTGCCTTATGTATTAATTTACCAACTCTTAGGCTTCTTATTGTATCACACTGGGCACCTTTAAGGGTCATTTTCCAATGTGCAGGTCAGCAGGGAAAAGAGCTCCACTGATGGCCCTTTCAGTGGGTAGTAAAAAAGAAGAAAATGATAGAAAAAGATCAATAAAAAATAAAATGTGTCATGGACTGCATATTTTGTCTTTAAGTGTAAGTGTAAGGTCACAGGTATTTTAATTACAGCTTTAATTCCACAATATGGGGCCCCTCTGGGTAGGCCTGAATCTGGGACTTTTTATTGTTCTTTAGGAGTCTTTTATACTTTTTATTAAGATGTGACAGAAAAAATGATTACAGGAAACAAGTGGAGAAGGAGAGAACCTAGGAGGGAAATGCAACAGAGGTGTTCATTTTAAACAAAAAAGTCATTTATTTGTGTCATTGCTTCACAATCCAAGACAATCCAGCTCACTATAGATGAAACACAGCATTTGACAAGGGTTTTACATTAAATGCTGTTATAGGCTGTGGGAGATGATAACTGTAAAATTATACTTGCTATTCCATTACATCGAATGTCTCTTGGAAATCTCTTTTTTTGCTGTACCCTGTTGGTTTAATCTCCCAATTTACTGCAGTCACAGTTGGATTCTATATCAAATGAGCCCCACTTGTATTCACATCTAAGAAGAGTGAAGAAAAGTGAAACAGGCTTTCAATCAGGGAAGACAGCAAAAGACGACTTTAAAGTTACTGTTTCACCAAGAAATCCCAGCCGTACTTAACTTCTCATCAGGCATGAATTGTGCCATTTTGCTTGCCTTTTGTGAAGTAGGTGAAAGTTATTTTCTATGTTATGTTACCTGCGTGATTTCTGAGACTTTTCTCTTTCCAGGGGTGTCAAACCCGCCTTTTGTCAAAACTGCTGCGGAGAGATACATACAGGGTTTCCTTTAGTGTTGGTGCCTTGACCCGCTGGCTGTGTCAGTGCAGCAACAAGACTGCTAACTGCTTTATTTTAAACTAAACCATAGTCTGTTTTTCTACAAATAAATTCTTTGGTGCTTATCCTAGAGTAAGCAAAATTAAATACAAACGCAAACGTCTCACGTGGGAACCAAACCACAGTATCCTGTTTGAAATTTTGACTCTTGGTACACTTTTGAAACTTTCTATTCGCACCTTTGCCACTACTCAAATATGTACAAAATACAATACTATTGCAAAAAATGATATACTCCCCAGGTGGAGGTTTGTGCTCTCAAAGTGTTTCTTGTTTGTGTTGTTGTCTTTATTTCACCAATCTTGTTGGATGACAAAAGCCTACTTAGACAGAAGGTAGGATGGCACTGGCGATACCATCCTAATCCGGAGCCTAGTAATGAGAACAGGTTGGGTGTTTAATCTCTGTTTCTACCATTTCTTTTAGAGTGAAGAGCCAGAGTAAATTGAACCTATTGAACTGAAAGCACTGTGGATATTCAGAGTGATGGTCATGACCTCGTTAGTATAAACCTTAAGTAGTTTTGCCAAATAAAAAAATCACAGATCAGACTTTCACCCTGTAAATTTAACAGCAGCAATATCAGCCAAAGACCTTCAGGACTTTTAAAACCACAGCCCCTTTAATAAAGGAAAACCCCAAAGGAAAGACTTGAATGGAAAATGTGTAATTAGAAGCTATATTTTCATACTGAACGGATGTGCCGAGAGTTAATGATACAAGATATCACACTTTCTTAAAAAAATGGCCTCAGCCTGGGTTATCATAGAGCCACCATGTCTTTCAACCCACTCCTTACACTTCCATCATCTGTCAAGCTGTATTGATTGGATGTCTTTCCACGACGGGCATTTGACAACATCTGAAGAGATGATAAGTGTCACCACCTTCCGTGTGACCTCTCTACAGGGAGGCGAGGTGTCGGCCTGTCACTTTGCACCACGCGCTTGTCATTATGTCTGAGTGGGAACCTGCCACACGTCTGCAGGTCTGACCAGCTCTGCAGAGGTTCAAAGGCTTCGGGGAATAAGTCATTTCAGTCCACCAAATGGATTTCTATAATAGAATTTTCAAGGGCAGTGGAATCGTGAATAAAGCTTGCTGCTGTACGAGTGTTTGATGTAAGATGATCACAACTCAGCAATATGAAGACTTCTAGACAACTCAGTTTAATGAAAGGTGCTGAAATGAGCAGTGTTAAAATACAAATCGTACAATATCTGCTCTTCGAATGTCAAGTAAGTGACTATTTTATTACTGCAAAGATAACAGCGGTGTAAAGTGGAGTGTGTTTTTCAGATTTTTTTTCAATTATCACTACACAAATTGAACACCTTCACTGGCAAATATCATTTTCTTTAGTAAAAGGTAAAATGTACAAATCTGTGTACATAAAAAATAAAAGGAGTGTAGAAGTGAATTCCTTATACGTTTTTCATTTTTGGATAGAGCTGAGTTGTTTACATGGCACAAATGTTCTCCTATGATTTATGATAAGGCTTGTTTTTACCCTTCTGAAATCAATAGGTATTTCAGTAGGTCTGGAGTAGTGATGCGCGAATCATGAACGAATCGTTCAATACTCGAGAATCACTTTACTGACTCGTGAATCATGATTCACAAGCGCAACTGACTCACTGACTCATCCCTGTTGCTGTTAGCAAACTAATTTCATTAGTAGAAATATATCTAGCTTATAATTCAAATTGTGAAGAAAAACACAACATCCAGTATCTTAACAAAAACATTTCTGCTCTGAACTGGAAGAAAAAACCCTGAGTAGAAGCTCACATCAAGACAATAGCTCCTCGGTTCACAGTAGCATCGCTCTGCTAACATGCTAACAGCACATTTGAGCTACTCACCCCCTCCCTTCCTGCGCTGAATCGTAGGGGAAGCAAATCACTCAGGACTCACTAACCCTCTCCCTCCTGTGCTGAATCGTAGCGTAAGCAAATCACTCAGGACTCACTAACCCCCTCCCTCCTGTGCTGAATCGTAGTGTAAGCAAATCACTCAGGACTCACTAACCCCCTCCCTCCTGTGCTGAATCATAAAGCGCGCGAATCACTCATGACTCGCTAACCCCCTCCCTCCTGTGCTGAATCATAGAGTGAACGAATCACTCACTCACTCACTCACCCCCTCCCTCCTGGCTCGCAGCTACTTCTTCTTCTTCTTGGTTGGCAACCAATGTTAAGGCGCACTACCGCCCCCTGGCTCACAGCTCAGTGGACATTTAGATGAGAAAATATATATTTGACACATGTAAGGACAATACTAATAAAATAAAAATAAACAAAATAAATATTCCCTTTAGAAATTCTTTTGCTCTTTTTTGCTATATAAAATAGTTGTTTTCTTTAAGAATCACTCATCTTAGCAGTAGGATTTACATTAAAAGAGAAACAAATTAAGTTTGAGTGAAAATGTACATTTTTGGCACTCTCTGGTCAACTGACTCAGTGACTCAAATGACTCAAAAAACCCGATTCACTTTGGTGAGTGACTCATTAAAACTCGATTCAGTAAAAAGAATCAAATTTACCATCACTAGTCTGGAGGACCTCATGAAGCTCATCGAGAGAATGCCAAGAGTGTGCAAAGCAGTAATCAAAGGAGAGGATCTAAAATATAAAACATGTTTTGAGTTATTTCACACTTTTTTGTTTACTACACAATTCCATAGGTGTTCATTCATAGTTTTGATGCCTTCAGTGAGAATTGACAATGTAAACAGTCATGAAAATAAAGAAAAAACATTAACATTAACACTGTGAGGTTTGTGCTTAAAACTTTTTTTTTTCCTCTGCTGATCAGAGAGGCTTGACCTTTGGGGATGAACTGAATGGCTGCCTGGGAAACAGACCTTATCACCCAACATTGGTGCTGAACCTCACTGATAAACAAAGTGGAGGCTGTTGCAGCAGGATAATGGCCGTCTTCTTGGGATAGGACGTGTAGTAATCACTCATGGGTGTAATGTTGGAGTGTTCACATTTATCACTAGAAAATGTTGCAGACTGGTTGAGCCGAACCATGGTTACACTAAACTACTAACATTTGCTGACTTTCTTGTGTGAAAGTCAGGAAATGTTCAAGGGAAAACATTGATTCACAAAATCAATTTCAACACTGACTTTCATGTTATAAAAGCTAAACACATCAGGATACTTCGGTGCTGGCTGTAGTGAAAAATATTCCAACATATTCTAGCTGATACAGATACTTTTGTATCAACTAATTTACTCTCACTATTGAAAGCATAATGATCAGAAAGTCTAAATGCAGATATTTCTATTCATCTACCTGATGAATTTCAGACATAGCCTATGAAACATGCTCATATTTGAGGTTATTAATTAGACAAGAAATAGATTTATTTCCATATTCAAGAGAATTCCATTGTTGAGATCGAAGGCAGCTCCCTGACTCAGGAAATAATGGGTCTGGTGAGCTCACTACTTCAGTTATTTTAATTACATTTATTGCACATCCGAGAAGGATAACAAAGCGTTGACTGTGCACTCGGTACTGGTATATTTCTGAGGAAGAGGTACAGAGTAATATCTAAACTGACTTATTCAGCTGTAATGGTTTGACTGGTGCTCAGCCCAGAATACAGAATTAATGCACTTAGCATCAAATGCACCCAGCTTGCATTTATACCAGTTGCTGTTATTGATGTTTATTGGTTTAGAACAAATCAGAGAACTCCCCTAGCATAGATTGGATATGACATTAGAGGCATTCATATCTACCACATTTAGCCAGACTGATCTTTGACCAAAGAAAGTGACACTAGCAACTTTGACAGAGGTCTTTATATCAATTTCAAAGAAAGAGACATTTTGCCAGGCACATCATCACATGTCTGCCTGAATCACTTTCTTCTCACTCCATTTGCCACTGTGCCTGGATCAGCTCTCCATCTTGACACTTGCTAATGTCCCCTCTATCCTCTCTGAGGGAGCTCTCCATCAGTGGGGGAGGGAGGATTTTTCCCTCCCTGAGGCATAATGGCAGCTCTCCAGCTTGTGTCAGCAGCTGAAGTTAAGGCTCTCTGGCTGCTGTAGTGCCGATGTCGGCCTGAGTTAGCTAGGCCCTCAGACAGGAGTAGAGGGCTTGTCTTGGTCTATCTGAGGGTACACAAGGTACTGCAGCCTGTATTTAACAGAGTGCTGTACCTTCTGACAGTTTGCTTTATCAGCGAAGCTCAGGCTTGTTCTGCTGCAGTGTCTTGGAAACCCTGTACACTAGTGCAGTCCTTTCAGTAGCTAGAATTTAGATATTATGTTTTGCTTTCTAACCATGTAACAGACGTGGGTGTAATGACAAACTCAGGATTGGTTGTTGTTTATATTATATCAATTATTATTAATTTTGTGAGCTTCTACACCAAAATAATCAATTATTTCGTAATATGTTATTTATTTCACTTATGTATCATGACTTTGATGGTCAGTACTATATGAGTGACAAGTTGTGACTATTCAATCACTCTTTACTTATGTGAGCAAAATACATGAATGTGCAATTAAAAGGCTTTTGTACGAAAGAGGATTAGGGCCCCCAAAAAAGAAAAGTGGGCATGTCTTTTTTTTCTTTTCTAGAATTCTGAGAAAAAAGTCAGAATTGTGAGAAAAAAGAATTCTGAAAAGAAAACCTGTCAGAATTCTGAGAAAAAAGTCAGAATTCGGAGGGGGGGAAAAGTCAGGATTCTGATATTAATGTCAGAATTCTGAGAAAAAAGTCAGAATTCGGAGGGGAAAAAAAGTCAGGATTCTGATATTAATGTCAGAATTCTGAGAAAAAAAAGTCTGAATTCTGAGATTAAAGTCAGAATTCTGAGAAAAAAGAATTCTGAGAAAAAAAGTCAGAATTCAGAGGGGAAAAAAGTCAGAATTCTGAGAAAAAAGTCAGAATTCTGAGAAAAGAATTCTGAAAAAAAAGTCTGAATTCTGAGATTAAAGTCAGAATTCTGAGAAAAAAGAATTCTGAGAAAAAAACAGTCAGAATTCAGAGGGAAAAAAGTCAGAATTCTGAGAAAAAAAGTCAGAATTCTGATACTAATGCCAGAATTCTGAGAAAAAAGAATTCTGAGAAAAAACAGTCAGAATTCAGAGGGAAAAAAATGCCAGAATTCTAAGAAAAAAATTCAGAATTCTGAGATTAAAGTCAGAATTCTGAGAAAAAAATTCTGAGAAAAGAATTCTGAGAAAAAAAAGTCTGAATTCTGAGATTAAAGTCAGAATTCTGAGAAAAAAGAATTCTGAGAAAAAAAGTCAGAATTCAGAGGGAAAAAAAGTCAGAATTCTGAGAAAAAAGAATTCTGAGAAAAAAAGTCAGAATTCAGAGGGGAAAAAAGTCAGAATTCTGAGGGGAAAAAAGTCAGAATTCTGAGAAAAGAATTCTGAGAAAAGTCAGAATTCTGAGAAAAAACTCAGAATTCTGATATTACTGTCAGAATTCTAAGAAAAGAAAGTCAGAATTCTGAGAAAAAAGAATTCTGAGAAAAAAATTCTGAGAAAAAAAGTCTGAATTCTCTAGATTAAAGTCAGAATTCTGAGAAAAAAGAATTCTGAGAAAAAAACTCAGAATTCTGATATTACTGTCAGAATTCTAAGAAAAGAAAGTCAGAATTCTGAGAAAAAAGAATTCTGAGAAAAGAATTCTGAAAAAAAAGTCTGAATTCTGAGATTAAAGTCAGAATTCTGAGAAAAAAGAATTCTGAGAAAAAACAGTCAGAATTCAGAGGGGAAAAAAGTCAGAATTCTGAGAAAAAAGTCAGAATTCTGATACTAACACCAGAATTCTGAGAAAAAAGAATTCTGAGAAAAAACTGTCAGAATTCAGAGGGAAAAAATGGCAGAATTCTAAGAAAAAAATTCAGAATTCTGAGATTAAAGTCAGAATTCTGAGAAAAAAATTCTGAGAAAAGAATTCTGAGAAAAAAAAGTCTGAATTCTGAGATTAAAGTCAGAATTCTGGGAAAAAAGAATTCTGAGAAAAAAAGTCAGAATTCAGAGGGGAAAAGAGTCATGCTTCTGAGAAAAAAAAGTCTGAATTCTGAGATTAAAGTCAGAATTCTGAGAAAAAATTCAGAATTCGGAGGGGGAAAAAAGTCAGGATTCTGATATTAATGTCAGAATTCTGAGAAAAAATTCAGAATTCGGAGGGGAAAAAAAGTCAGGATTCTGATATTAATGTCAGAATTCTGAGAAAAAAGTCAGAATTCTGATATTAATGTCAGAATTCTAAGAAAAGAAAGTCAGAATTATGAGAAAAAAAAGTCTGAATTCTGAGATTAAAGTCAGAATTCTGAGAAAAAAGAATTCTGAGAAAAAACAGTCAGAATTCAGAGGGGAAAAAAGTCAGAATTCTGAGAAAAAAGTGAGAATTCTGGGAAAAGAATTCTGAAAAAAAAGTCTGAATTCTGAGATTAAAGTCAGAATTCTGAGAAAAAAGAATTCTGAGAAAAAACAGTCAGAATTTAGAGGGAAAAAAATGCCAGAATTCTAAGAAAAAAATACAGAATTCTGAGATTAAAATCAGAATTCTGAGAAAAAAGAATTCTGAGAAAAAAAGTCAGAATTCAGAGGGAAAAAAAGTCAGAATTCTGAGAAAAAAGAATTCTGAGAAAAAAAGTCAGAATTCAGAGGGAAAAAAAGTCAGAATTCTGAGAAAAAAGTCAGAATTCTGAGAAAAAAACTCAGCATTCTGATATTACTGTCAGAATTCTAAGAAAAGAAAGTCAGAATTCTGAGAAAAAAGAATTCTGAGAAAAAAATTCTGAGAAAAAAAAGTCTGAATTCTGAGATTAAAGTCAGAATTCTGAGAAAAAAGAATTCTGAGAAAAAAACTCAGAATTCTGATATTACTGTCAGAATTCTAAGAAAAGAAAGTCAGAATTCTGAGAAAAAAAAGTCTGAATTCTGAGATTAAAGTCAGAATTCTGAGAAAAAAGAATTCTGAGAAAAAAAGTCAGAATTCAGAGGGAAAAAAAGTCAGAATTCTGAGAAAAAAGTCATGATTCTGAGAAAAGAATTCTGAGAAAAAAAGTCTGAATTCTGAGATTAAAGTCAGAATTCTGAGAAAAAAAAGTGAGAATTCTGAGAAAAAAGTGAGAATTCTGATGTAGATGTCAGAATTCTAAGAAAAAAATTCAGAATTCTGAGAATAAAGTCAGAATTCTGAGAAAAAAAAAAATTAGAATTCTGACGGGGTTTTTTCCCCAGAATTCTTTTCTGAGAATTCTGACTTCAATCTCAGAATTCTGAGAAAAGAATTCTGGAAAAAAAAAACCTGTCAGAATTCTGAGAAAAAAGTCAGAATTTAGGAAAAAAAAAAACCATGTGCCTACTTCCCCCCCCCCAGTGGCCCTAATCCTCTTCCATACTCTTGTCACAGGACTTCATGAGTTAAAATTCTGAGTAAACAGAGACAAATAAAAAATAAGTTATAATTTCCATATAACATGTATGGAAATATATTTAAAGGGGTATGACACATAACAAAAGTCAGTTTAGTTTTTTTTTTAAAGTAGTACTACTTTTCTACTTAACAGATGTATTCTTGATAGTCTGGTGAGTACGGTGGCCCTAAGAGGTCAAACAAACGGCAACTTAAGCATCAGCAAGTAGAGGAATATTGCAAAAGCACACAAAACACAACAGAACTTGAATAAAACACAACAAAACAGAAAAGAACACAACAAAAGGTGAATAAAGGACCATTGAAATACAAAAAACACCCCCAAACTCCAAATGCTAAACCCCCCCCCAAAAAAAACATAAATGTTTTTGGGAGATTAAGACTGAACAATTGCAAAGGTACAAGCTTAACAGTAAACAGCAAATAAAAAACTTGAATTATAGTATTATATGAATCTGTTGAGATTCAACAGGTACTACCACTGGCTGGGGTTCCAAGCAATATGGGGTGATCTGAAAATCTGACGTCAACAAACTATATGCCACCGATTGACTAGTCAGTGGCGTCATGAGAGCCATGAGACCATCTCCTGCCATGCAAACTGCCACTTTTGAAACCCAACAACGAGGGAAATGGCTACACAAAAAACAACACCAAGGTCCCCGTCTGACCTGCCTTAGACTGAGCAGCAGGTATACCGTCGCCTCGATGTTCTTCATTGTTGTGTTGGGTTTGTGTTGCATACAGATGATGTCACGGGACTTTCGGCTACATTGTTATAACATGAGAACACAGAGAGTAGTGCAGTGTGCTGAACGGATAATTGGAGGTGAGCTTCCCTCCCTCCAAGACATCTACAGGAAGCGGTGCCTGAGGAAAGCGGGGAGGATCATCAAGGACTCCAGTCACCCCAGCCATAAACTG
Organism: Oreochromis niloticus; assembly: GCF_001858045.2. Taxonomy (NCBI): domain Eukaryota; kingdom Metazoa; phylum Chordata; class Actinopteri; order Cichliformes; family Cichlidae; genus Oreochromis; species Oreochromis niloticus. Next base: position 10,889,526 of record NC_031966.2, on the reverse strand, counting down.
TTCAGACTACTTCCATCAGGAAGGAGGTTCTGCAGCATCCGGTCCCGAACCAGCAGACTGAGAGACAGCTTTTTCCACCAGGCCATCAGACTGCTGAACACGTCATAGACACCTCACCCTCACTACTGGAACTTCAACATTATGCACTCCATACTGTACATTAATGCCACTGTTTTGCACATACCAACCTCTGTATATTTTATATTTTATATATCTTATTTTATTGTTTACTCTATTTCATTTGTAAAACATGTATATACACACTCACACACACACACACACACACACGTAGAAAAACATATTTAGTACACACATTCAGTAATGTATATACCTTTATATATGGTACATATATTTATTACTTTTTAGATTAACCATTTTTATATTTTGCTTGTTGCACGTTATTGTATTTTGCACAACTCTGTTGCTTGTGAAGCTTGCACACAAGAATTTCACTCGCATGTACTGTACCAGTGTACCTGCACATGTGACGTGACAATAAAGGTGATTTGATTTGATTTGATTTGACATGCACATAAAGTGGTACTCAATTGTAGCAGAAAACAACTGAAATCGAGTTGAGTTGCACACTCATTCAGTCTTCAAAGCAACCATTTTAAAGGGAGTGAAAACAAATTAAGTGCATATGGTCATGATAATTTTGGTCATGCTGAAGTCTCCAAAGACTGTTTCATAAGTGTGAATGTAGCAGAAGAGTTCATACCTTGGTTCCAGGGTTTGTTTTGATAAATGACGATAGTATAAGGAGGTCGTTATCTCATTGTGGTTAGTTGTTTTTGTTTAACCTCCGGTCACAAAGTGGCAGAAACAGAAACCCTTTTCACTGGGAGGTATACCTGCTCATATACCAGTGACATACTAAATCTCCTAGACACTGGGAGCACTGACAGCTATCGCTGTCTTGCCATGTTTTATGCGCTCCCCATAACCAAATATGTTAATGAGCTGTATTAGTATGCTCAGGGAGATTTGCTGAGAGAGTTCAAAGACAAAAGAACCTAAATCCATCAGTATGCATTATAAACTACTGCTCAGCAGCCTTTCCAGGCAAAGACACCAAGTTCAGTCGGGAACTGTTTATGAATGTTTTATATCACTTTGTAATACAATGAATATTTTGTGAACCGGACTCGTGTGGTCAAGATAAAGGGCCTGTTGGATAGTCAATTAAGAGAGTGGGGCAGACTGCCTGAGGTTTAACTTAAAAATTGAAAAGTTGTATTTCTTCCGGCAGAAGCATCTTAAATTTTCAAAACTCATTTGGTACATTAACAGTCAAGAAGAGTTCAGCATCTTTAAATCCTCTGAGATGTGTACTCTCTCAAACCAGGCCACCCTGTCAGTAGGATTATTTCACTCTTTGTGGCCTCTGTCAATATTTATAATATACTGGCTCACACTGCATACTGTGAAACCCCAGTGACATGACTGCAACTCAGAAATGTACCACATCTAATGCAGCATATTATCCATAATCCAGTTTAGTGCCTGAGTGTCAGTCTTTGTGGGACCTTGCTACTTTTTTCTGTTGAAAGGCATCGCTTTGTTGTGTGGAAGGTCTGGCTCCTTGTGTGATTGCACCAAATGGAGCAACATGATACACTCCCACAGTTTTCTGCACTTTGACAAAACATCAAGATGTAATCACACACAAGCTATTGGTCATAATTGCTTCCCACAACTACTGTAGACATCCTCCTGTGCTGCATATCCCCGCGTTGTAAACAGAACCTTGCCTTTGTGGATGGCCCTATGCTGCCTTGTGGGATTGGACCGTTGCCATGTGGTAATGGAAAAGGAGAGTAAAAGACCACTCTGGCCGTCTGCAAGGTCTTTGTTGCTGCTATTGTCAGCAAACGCCTGTCAATGATGTGGGGGCCACATGCAGTAATCATTGCTGTCTCTCAAGGGCATGACATTGTGGCAGTTTCTTCCAATTATGATGAGTATATATATTTTTTCTTTTGTAGTTCCAACAGGGTGGTAACCTACCTCACAAAGAGTTCCCAGATGGAAAAAAAATAGAATGTTGTTTTACTGCAAGGAAACATTGGTTAGGACTGTTAGTAACACTCAATGAAAACGGCTCTCAATATGTTAAATAAAAAAGAAAACTAAGGACTGGATGTAAATAAACATTAATGTGAAAGTTATGAATCATGTCTTACTTTTACTTGGTTGTGATCTTTTGAAGTGAAGCAAACTGCTGTTTTTTGGGGTGTGTTGTGAGTTAGAAAATTTTCCATTCTTGAGCTATTTCTTTACGTCTGAAGCCAATTTAGCCTTAATCATTTCAGCTGACAGCGATGTTGTTTTCAATGTCTTGGTCACAATCCTACCTGAACCATGGTCACTTTACAAATACACCCAGCTTTCGCGTCTATAAGTGAAGATAACACAGTGGGCTTAAACATGAATGGCCACCAGGGAACGAGACCTGTAGTTTTAACACTTTCAGAGCTCTAGAAGTCCATGGAAGAAATCGTCCCAAGCACCGACCTCAGTACACACTTTCCTGATAACTTTATAGACCTAGTCACTGGTTTCGGGTAATAAGTATGAATAGAGGCTTTCCTATGCAGTGAAAAATGATGTGAAAGGTTTTTTTTAAAGGCATCTTGACAAAGTCAGTGTGAACACCATCCTTGTACAGTTCTGTAACTGCAGTTCTGATTCATTTAAGACAAACCAATTTCCTATTCAATATCCACAACTTGTGAATAAATTATAGTTAAACATGGATCCCCTAAATCCATCATAAATCCCTGCCAGTGGCTGACTGTATAATAATGTTAGTAACTGAGAGTGCACTATTCTTGTTCTACTTCTTCCTCTTTTACTTCTACTTTGATTATGGAACGCACAATAACTCATGTAGGAGTAGGAGCATATAATGGTCATTTATCTATTTGCTTCTTTTGTTTCTGCAACAGTACCATCTTGGCTTGAATTATGATGATGTAATATGTTATCATCCCCTTTATCTGTTGTTTATCTGTTATTTTGCTAGCTGGGCCCACGTCCTCATTTTAGGTTTGACAGCGTTTTAGTAGGTAAAGGTGAATGGCTTGGACATGAATTGAGCTGTGGTTTGGGGAAGGCCTCGAAGGGGACTGGCAGCGGCTCCCGGGCCTGGCAGATCCCCATGTACTAAATAGAAGTGAAGAAGTTAAAGAACTGAAAAGGGGAGAGAGGATGGGGCATGTAAACGAGAATGAATAGCTTGTAGAACTGGGGGAACCTATATAGATGAAGACAGGAAGGAGCAAGTTCGGATGCGTGGTCCCGCTCCTGAAATTCCAATACTTAATCTCCAATAATGTGTCAATCATTAATGGCAGATGTGTGGCAGCCTGCCTGCCCCCATGGAGTTGTATTATTGATTTATTCTTATTGTCTTGAATCCAGGTCCTGCCAGCACCCATGTCTCTGTAGCATAATAAGCATTTAAAGTACCTTGTTTTAAGGTACTAATGTAGTAGAAGCATATTGTGGCCTTATTTAGAGTGATGCATCGTGGTCACCACACCCATATATATTTTTTAAAATACATAAACACACAGCTGATACATGAATAAACACAGCAGAACATTTGACAACAATGCAACCTCATGCTTTAGCCTCTTCTGCTCAGTAATTTCCAGGCTGTTCTTATCCAGAGCTGCACACTGTTAGTAATGGAATGCTTTTCAACATAACTTCCACTTGCCAAACCTTCCTTGGAATAGATGTGCTCTGGTGGCGGGTGTCTTTGTGCTCACTAATTAGAAGCAGCTTGGTCCAGCATGCCTGTGTGCTCAGTTGATCTATGCAGAATAACCTCCCCTCATGGCACACAACACTGAAAAAAGTTGAAGGTCTGGCACGGGGCCGCTATCTCAGAGCCAAATTTGTCAAGTACTTTTCAGGATATTTACACTGTAATTGTCTCACAATTGTATCAGTAACAGTTTTACATAAAGATTTCATTTTGCAAATAAAAATAAATGCATTTTATATTATTGCTTGGAAGGAATTAATGGAAGGAGTTACAATACATTCTGAACATGGATGCATCATGCTAAGACAAAAGATCTCTGTAGACTAGGAGTTATACTGGGGGGAAAAAAAGACTTTTAAGCCTACATTTTTTTCATTGTTAACTTTGGAAATGTGATGTTCACTGCCTCCAGCATAGCTGTTGGTCTGTCTGACCTGAACACTTGCATGTTTGCAGTGCATGCTGGATCTCTTTCAGTGTGTCAAAATACTGACATTTAACTTCAGTTTTTAGGAAAATGGAAGACATTGCATGGAGCCAATCATCACTTGCAAGTGGGGCAAATGATGATTGAAGACTGTTTTGAGATGCCAAAAATTCCTGGATTTTGAGTCTTACGCGTCTGCACACAAAGACTCTGGCGAGTACCAAAGTTTGAGTTGTTTTACTGAGCATCAAGTTATTAGAGTAGAACTCCGCATTGATAGTCTCACATTTGGGATGAATTCAAAGCACAAAAGCCCTTGAAAGTTTAAAAAACAGCAGGTATTCCCCTCACCTTCTGTATAAACTTTTGGGACTCTAAAAGCTCTCGCTTGAAGCTATAGCCTGAGATCCAGCTCTCATCAGCAGAAGTGATCCTCAATGAGAAAGCTGGGTCAGTTTGACACAGAAAATGATGTTTGTGCTCAGAGCAAGTTTGAGGTCTGTGGTGAAATCAGAGTGCTCATGCAAGTGGTCAGGAGAGACCTTTCAGGGAGCTCTCTAAAAATAACAACCATGGTGTTGTAGTGTAATAGTGTAACTCTTATTTTTTTTTCCTTATAAAGCCACCAATGATGGTGGCATTGCTGTGCTTTTTATGAGTTTGTATGACTTTTCTGAACGTTAACATACCAAGTGAGAGAGACTGTTGCTTTATACAATTCCTCAGAGCATATCTGAAAATTGAGAGTTGTAATGTGCAATACGATGTAAATATAGCCACTTCAAGTAGAAGTAGCCAATCAAATATCTTGCCAATCTGTAAATAATTGTTGTAACAGATATATGAAGCATAATAGTTATATGGGATGTTGTTGATTAATGGTTGCATTGTTATATGCTGCAAGTATGTAGCAGACTTAATTACTGATATTTCAATACAATCACTTATATTTTCCAAAGGAAGATGATCTTTCTCTGACCATTTGCTGCACACATGTATTTAAGTACTGGAAAGCTGTGTAGAGCTAAAATCTATGGAAGACTGCCCATATGGCCAATGCATTCATTCCATTCAAATATTAAATCTTGATAAACTCATTAAAATTTAATCTAGCGTGTGCTCACTCAGCTCCCAAACCCTGAAGGAACATATTGCTATCAGAGAACCAACAGAATAACAATTAATTGTGCATCCTATACACTGAATCTGATTCAGGTATGTGTTGGGGCTGCAATCACAAGTATCTGGGAAATGCTCTGAAAAAAGACAAACCACAAAAGATGCTTTTCTTTTTTGTGCATTGGGTTTTTATGGGTATTATAGAGCAGAATTTGGAGACAAATACTTTATTAACACACAACAACGCCTTGGAAAAAAATCTGAGTACAGGGAGGCTTTTGGATCCATGGAGCTGTAACGGAATTTGTCTGGATCCCTCTTGTCCACGCACTACTGACCAGCTTGAGCCAGCAGAAGAGGTGAAGGGTGTGTGGAAAGCTAGAAAGAGAGCAGAGAGGGCGAAAGTGGCACAAAAACGGCGTCACTTTCAGTTTAATTGGAAGAGGTTTGGCATTATTCCGAAATGAAACAACGGGGAAACGGGAAACACAATTACACCCACAGAGAAATGTGTCAACCAGGTTGTGAGCTCTCTCGCCATGCAGTCTCACTCCTCTGTAATGAACAGCTCCTTTAGCCAAAGGCGCTGAGGGTGGCTTGTTTCACAAAAGGTGTGAAGTGAAGACTTTGTGCTGTGAGGGTTTGAGAGAGACAGCAGCACTCCCCAGGCTTAGCGAGGGTGAGATAAATAGTGAAAAGCAATGCTATCTTTAACAGACCTCGCCATCTGGGCCTGTCATGAGAAGGAGACAACACTAAGATGACACTGAAGCTGACAACAAATCTACCTGCTGTGGTACTTTCCTGGTGTTAATAATGCCGTTAATTAATGTAAACATATCATTTAGCAGGTGATGAGATATTAATAGCAGGTCAAAAGGGGCAGTGATTAGACAAAAACAGCAGTCAACTGGTAGGAAGATTGTCAATAACCTGTTGTTCATGCTGCATAATTGTCTCTTATCTTTAAATGGCATGTTGCATACTGGGATAATGAGCAACCGTCACTCAGATGGGTTCAGTGCAAATGCCACGGTGATGAATAAGGAGGCTGGGAGATTACACATGTGCTAATGGGACCTTCTACATAACACTTTTTATATTAGGTTTTCCAAAAAACTGACTAAACATACTCCATATAGCAATATTAGCTAAGAATTTTCTAAATGCTTGCTCTAGGACACTGACTACACTCATATTAATGGTTAATTTTTCCAGGTGGCTAGGAAAGAAAGCTCTGGTCTGTAACAACATTTTCCAGATCTTGTTGAGGGATCCTATTTGTCCCTAAGCCAGATGGGATCAGAAATCCCTGTAGTGTATTTTGGATATGCTGCAGTGAGTGTTCTCACTGCAGGGCATGCCAGAAATACCAGGAGGCATCCTGATCGGTAGTGTTTTTTCTGTGGTCAGTATTACCCTGTGATGGAGGCTTACCTAAACAACAACCACCAGGACACTATATAAATGTAAATAAAAATAGGATGCAATATTTGCTAATATTTTAATACCTATTTTTTAAATATGCAATATCTCATCATTTTCATAATGGCACAGTTCATGACCACGGGGTACAAGACAGAAAGACCAGTTAGTCTAGAACTTTAATTTCAGGCTTTGCTCCCTTGTCCGTTACATCGTCTTGCATAAGCCCACACGTCTCATGTTCCGTCATCGCTTGTGAAAACTACCGGAATACATTTGAAGTGCAGTTTCGCGCCTTGTCTTGGCCAGAAGCTAAGCGTCAGCCTCTGAAGCTGGAAAATGAAACCAACAGAAAAACTGCAAATCCTTGAATGGTCACTTCAGCAACCAAGCTTCAAAAGCGTTATAGTGCAAGAGTGCATAGAGTGACTACAAAAAAACAAAAATAGTTTTGGTTTCTATAGGTCATTTCCCACATTAAAAGAACTGTACATTTGGAAATGTCCTCTTTTTTAATAGTTCATTACACCAGTCACTTACCAGTCTCTAGGCCTGAGTACAGTGACTGCCAGTGATCTCCAGCAACAAATCGAAACCAGTCAGGGAATACACATTTTTTACAAGTACTGGGTACCAAGTAGTTGCTGACTAGTTTCTAGCTCTGTGACTAAGGCCTTATTTAGCACTGATCAGTAAATGTTCTTGTCCAATGAAGAGCTTGCTAGCTTTCTCGGATAAGTTAATACTCCACCACATCATCTAACTAAGGTCAGTTCTGGCTCCAGAAACCAACATGTCAAGAGCCATAAAGCTAAGGTTGAGGCATCAGGAGGCAACTTTGGTAATGTCCATCTTTCCCACCCCAAGTTCAACAATAGCATTGTCTCACATTAAAATTAACAGCGTGAATCCAATAGTGATGGTTTTACTTCTCTTGCTGGCACAGTTTTCCAGGTTTGCAATGAAAGATTCACATCAGGCTTTCTCCACAGTAAAAACACTGCAGCCTCCATCCCCTGATAACATTGTCATTGTTTCAGCATGTCATCAATTTGTTTTACTCAGGCACATTCACAGTGTCTCGTATCTCTTTCATCACTTCCATTTAAAACAGAGATACAGTATATTCATATGTCCTAGCCAAGATAATTACTGTTTGGCTTGTGTAGTCTGTATGATCAAAGGCCTTTCAAATCCCCCTTTGAATATTTTTTTTCTTCTTTCAAACTTTGTCACTTTCTCAATATCTTATCACATTCAACTTAATAGGATTTTTTTATATCATCGTTGTCTCCTTGCCCTCCTGCACCACTTCAAAAGTCTTGGAAATGTTTGTCTTTCCTTGTTAAGTCAGTTTTAGTGAAAAGCTCCTGTTCAGTTCACACAGATGTGATATTGTGATCTTTCCACATGATAAAACGTCATCAACAAAGCTACGATCCCACCATATAAATACATGGCCACAGGAAAATTCAGCTTTGATAATTTCTAAATGAGTGGAACTTTGTGTAAGGAAGGCGGCAGCCTACACGGTCAATTCACATTCTGCGATACATGTAATCATCGTTCGCTTGGATTTTCAGGTTCCCCCGGGGTCACATTGCCTTATTCGCTCTGTGTCACACCCAAAAAACATCTGGAAATGCCATTGGCTAAATGCTGGTCCAAACAAGAAATCATCGACCATTTAATGAGTGTATCAAGCTTTTGAGCCGGGAGTTTGATCAAAGCGAGGTTCACTCGACTATGTCTGCTTCCCTCCCTTGGGCTTTTCATCACATCAGAAGGACAGGGTGAATGAAGAGTAAGAACCCAAGTCGAAATGATTAAAGCAGCAAGGCAAAGACACAACATACCATCCCTTTCAGGTGAAAAGAAGGAAAAAGTATCTAGCTTGTTTCTCAGAAATAAAAATTGAAAACCCACGTATTGGGTTTTAATAGATTTCAGGGGCACAAGGGTCACCAAACACACTGAACACATATCCATGCATGTGAAAAACTGCAAACCAGCAGCTACATGTTCTTTTCTTTGAAAACTACAAATTCTTGTGTAAAAAACAAAATAATGTCATTAAAAAAACTAGAAAAAAGAGGGCAAGTTAAGAGATTTAGTAAGATGTACTATATGTACTTCAGTGGTCCTTAAAAGATTAGAGGTTGGAGTTGTGTTTTCTTTCAGAAAAACCTTAATTCATCTTTTATGTTATAGTATCATCAAAATGCTAATGTAAATTATGACAGAAATCAATCCCTATGCTTGAGTCCTGGCAGAGTTTTAGTGGGATGTATAAAATTAATAATGAAAAGAAGAGATTCTCATATAACTTAAAACTATTTCTTATGCACTCAAAAAAGGATTCGTTACCTTCAAGAAGCATGAAGCAATAATTCTGAGGAGAAGGCAAGTGAAATAATTAATCACCAAGGACGCTTGGTATAAATTGAATGTATACCAATCAAGTGAATTTCATTTGATCAGATTCCATTTATTTGACTAGATTGCATTAAATGTAACATTTTTAATTGTTCTTATGTAATAATGTCAGATGGAAAATTTACAAAATGTATTTAATTAAATTAAATAAAGTCAACATGTTGGGCATAAAAATTTTTTCTCACATCCTATCCTGCAATTACCCCATCTTTACACTCCCCATTTGGGTGTATCACCTCCTACACACTTGCCTCAGTTCACTTGTCTTCCATGTCCCACCACCTCCTTTTCTCCTCCCCAGTGTCATCAGACATCACATCACTCTCTAGAAATATGAAATTCAATCCATCTGTGCTATTTCAACACAACCTTGAACTGTGATAATCACTTCCCTGCTGTATTGTGCCGGGGCCAAATATGTTGCACAAGCATTCCACTCGCACTGCACTGTTGCTAATGCTGCTCCCTCTCTAGCCACAGTGTTAATATGGAAATCTTTACCTCATAAACTGCAGTGTAAATGGACATAAATTAGAGGGTTTCTTTCTTTTTTTCTTTTTTTTTTTTAGCTGTTTTACCCTCTCTTGCCATGCAGTATCGCACAAAAGTCTTGAGTCACCCATAATTTCTTTGCATTATGCTTTCAATGAGCCAGACTTTCTTGTAGTTTTTTGTAAAATGCTCTTTACAGGCTTTTTGGAGGTCTTTTTCTTTGGACATAGGTTGTTTTTTCTCTTTTTCATTCCAGTGTTCATATCTGATCATTTTAAGTGACATATGCATTATTCAAACATAAAAATAGGACTTCTGTTCTGGGATGGATTAAAAAGCTTACCAAAGAATTTTAAATTGTATCTTTAGGCACTTTTTACTGGCAGCCTGTTGCAAAAACACAATTTGCTGTTTGCAGCATGCTGTGCAGTGCGTCCTTAAACAAACAAGGAAACTGGGCAAGTGGAAAACAAGACCAGCGTCAACAATTATCTACAACAAATGATCAGTGTCTTAAAGTCATGTCGTTCAGAAATAAGAAAAAATCCAGGAGACATATGACACAGAACATGAGGGTTCTATGTGGGGATGTATCTGTCACTTCAGTTGATCCATCTGCTGTTCACCAAACCCACCAGAAATGGTCTCAGTGGAAGGGTGGCTGTCAACAAGACATTCTAAGAAATAGAACTGGCTAGAAAAGGCTGTCAGATTACACAAGAACTCTACTGAAAATCAGCGGCAACTGATGCACCAAATCTGAAATTTTTTGGTTCAAATCATTATCAGAATCCGTGAATGTGGTCAGGAGAGAGGCACAAGAATGAGTGATTTCTATAACCATCGGTAAAAAAATGGCAGAGGCTGCATTTTAGTAATTATAAACACAGAAAAATACCACAAGATTTCAATCCTCTACGCAATACCATCTGGAAAGCAACTGCTTGGAAGGCTTCATTTTTCAGCGTGACAACGATCCCAAATGTACTACCAGTGCAGTGAAAGCAAACCTGGATTAAAAAAAAACATACAAAGGAGCACAGTCATAGATTGGCCTCCCCAGAGCCCAGATCTCAGCATTATTTAAGCAATTCTGACATAAAGTGGAATAAAAGGCAGCCAACATCCAAAAACATAGATCTGAATGTGCTTCTAGAAGCCTAGAAAACTATTCTTTAAGACTACTGAAAGAAGTTACTAGAAAACTACCTCAGAGAGTTCAAGTTGTGTTGAAAAATAAAGGTGGGTTCAAGCTCATTGAAAACTCTGTTTTTGTCTTATATACTATAATATTATGTATGTTTGGAGACATTTCGGTAAATCTATTTCTCTTTTTCCTTGCAAAATACAAAGAACTGAAGGGTGACTAAAAACTTTTGCACAGTACTGCACTTTTTAAAAATAATCAGGCCTTTTGAAATATCTTTTCTCAATGCTTTTATTGTAAAATGGCTTAGTGTTTATGGACTGCATTTTTGGATCACTGGCAATCTGCCTTTTCTGGTGAAGCTTTGGGCTATGGTTCAAAATAAAATTGCTTTTATGGGTGAAAAATTGATAGCGAGCTTTGCTGTTCCCAGACTCTTGCCAGGGCAGCACTACAAAAAAGACAATCATGTTTATGGAGGATGAAAAATGCCACTTATTTTTTGTTTTATGGTCAGATTTGGACATTTCAAAATTTAGGTCAAAGTGAAAATCGGTCTAAAGCTTTGATTCTCAAAGAGGGTCCTCGCCACATTAGAGAGATGAAGGATGTATGCATTGTCAGCTCAACTCTAAGCTTCTGTGATTCAAGGATGAAACAGTCAAACAATGTTAATAGTTACATATTACCATTTTAGGACGATGTTTAGCAGGTTAGTGAAAGCAGGTAAACAACTGAGATCTTTTCATTCAGTAGGTTTGATGTGTTTGGCAGTAGTTCAAATGTCAGAGCATCAGCCAAGTACAATGTACCTACCAGGGATCATAAAGATCTACTTTAAATTTAATTGAAATCAAACCTTTGTTGTTCATTTCAGCTCTTGTTTGACATTTTAGCAGATGAAAGCAAGGCTTTCGATTTTTATTTTGAGGAATAAATATTTAATATCTAATAGACGGCTGATTTAAAAGGCTGTGAATAGCAGAGGTTAATATGGCTTTTGAACCTCTATTGAGGTGTGCTTGTTAAAGTCAAAATGTATGAAGGGAAAATTTTTAAACCTTTAGTGGACTCTTTTTTTCTCCTTTGTCTTTTTTTAAGTCAAAGAACGGTTGTCAGCTCAGAAAAGGAGAGACGCACAACTGTCTCTGGGGATTCAACACAATTGATGTCTGAACCATGAAAATGCAACACAGGAAGAAAGAGAAAAGTACATTTGGGATTGAATCAGGCTGAGCTGTCAGGCTTTTATTGATTTTGGTGCATTAAATGAACATTATGCTATTCTGTAAGACTACCTATCATCAACCTTTATAAAACTTCAACATAATACTGCCCAAGAGGAGAACTTACAGTAAGGCCCACAAGTATTTGGACAATGACATTTTTTGTGTGATTTTGCCTCTGTATGCTACCACAGTAGATTTTAAATCAAACCATCTACTGACTGAAGTGCAGACTGCAGCTTTAACAATTCAATTTAACAAAAGGTACTGAATTACCAGTTTAGGATTTACAGCCATGTTTATACAAGGTTTCCCATTTTGAGAGGCTTAAAAGTAATGAACAAATTTACTGGTTCATGGTCAGTTGAGACTTTTCCCCTCATTTCCCTTATTTTATGACATATTAAGCAGATAAAAGATTTTGAGATAATTCCTAGTCTCAGCCAGGGAGTCCAAGGAATTATTCCTTTTGTAATGAAATAATGAGGGAACTACGGAAGAGGATTAGGGCCACAGAAAAGAAAAGAAAAGCCTCAAAATTAAACAGACAATTGGCTGACAAAAAAGTCAGAATTCTGGAAAAGAAAAAAAAAAGACGTGCCTGCTTTTTTTTTCCTGGTGGCTGTCTTCTGTCGGGAACACACCTCCCCTGACCATGAAACTGTCAGTCAATTGTCTATTTAATTTTGAGCCTCAGGTTGTAATTGCTAAACAACTGATGCAAAAATAAATCACACACTGATTGTTTGATTTATACCCAGTTCCAAAAAAGTTGGGACTCTATGTAAAATGTAAATAATAACAGAAAGCAATGATTTAGAAATATCATGAGCCCATATTTTATTTGCAGTAGCACATAAAAACATGTCACATGTTTAAACCATATATATACCATTTCAAGTAAAAAAAAGGTAATTTTTAATGTGATGGTAGGACCACATGTCCCTATGATATCTTGTCCCTTGTGCACAGAGATTCATTCAGATTCTCGAAATGTTTGAAAAGTGAAGTTTGCTCTGAAAATCTACTATTTATTTATAATTATAGTCAGCTGTACATCCTGTTTCTAATTCATGATATATTTCTCTTTTTACCACTTTTTTTGTTATTTATATTATATACATTATATATTTATATTATATTTAAAATCACAATAGCTTTTATCAATGTCATTTAAAGTAATGCCAGCTGTATAATGAAAAAAAGTATAAATGCCACTGATCCCTTTGTTGTCTTGCAGCAGTCATACTGCTTGCAGCTGGGCTGCCATTTATGAGGTGGTGACATCATTGACTGCTTCCCCTTGTGGATGTCTAGTATGAATGTCAATCCAGTGACTCCTGGGAAATAAATGCATAGTATGGCTTGCCTGTCAAGTGACAAGACGGCCTAATGGTTTGTGGTAATACCACAATTGCCGTATATATATAGATATATATATATATTCCTACTCAAACAAACTCGTATCAATTTCTGTTGGCTGTTTTCTTTTTAGTCCAGTATGATTATGTTATGTCTAAAGTGAATCACTATTTCTTTGTTCTGTCTCAGACTTTGGTTTTATATATGCTTGCTTTTCTTATGTTTTCCATTACACAGTTAGGAAATCTTCACAACTGAGCCTGAGAGTAAACAGGTCATTGTCATCAGTGGCCATCAATATCGGTGTAGTTCAATTCAAAACAGCGTTGTTCTGATGGTCTCATTTTTTTCCCTCTGAGCCAATATTCCCCCACAGGTACAATACTTAATTGAACCAGTATGAAAGTGCATGCATCATGTTGTCAGAGCCAGTAGTAGCTTTATTTGGAAGAACAAAGGGCTATTAGGTTGTCACTCAGTCAAAACAGCACATTATATTGTTACGATCACCTCTGATTACCTGCAATGGAGAAATGTGTGTTGTTGTTTTTTTGTTCATTTTTTCCTTTAAAAAATTTTAACAAAGCAAATTTCTATTGTAAACAGAAGGTGGTAGGAACACTAACAAAAGATGGCTGAAGAATTCAGATTAAAAACACAAAAAGTTGAAAATTAAATCCAAAAAAAGAACCGCAACAAGAACAAACAACAGCAATCAAAAATCATAACCCAAAACTGAGACTGACCAAAAGATGCTGAGAAACATGAGGACAAGTTGTGGGAAGGACTTGGGATGCACAGGTGAATACAAACAAAGAACAAAAAGTGCAATAATATAAGCAGATAACTTACAGAACTACAAACAAAATATATAACTACAAGCAAAAGCAAAGACCATGAATTAAAAGGCCACAGACAACTGGTGATGTAAAATTTTCTGCATTCTCTTCATGTTTTGTATTTTTTTTCCCCTTAGTATTATGACAACCCTGTTCTCAATATATGCATATTAATAAACATGATGCTGGGGAGCTTAAACACCTTACCATTTTTATCTTACTGAATTTAGTTTCATTTAAAAAAAATCATTACTAATTATACGCTGAGTTAGATGAATTATTGGGTAAATGTGTTGCTCAGCTGGGTGCAAGTTTTGTGATGTTCAGTGAAGTTAAGAATTTGAATATACTGGTAAAATGTGGTTTGTGGGAGTAAATATTAATTATTACTGAGACAAAATCCTTTGTAGTTCTTTAGAAGAGCACTTATGCACCACCTGTTCTGTACAGTGGCTCAGCATAGCCATAGGAGACAAACTAATTAAGAAACAGATGAAGAGCTATGGATGGGACAAAATCACATTCTCCCTCAGTTTTCTGTACTACCATCTTCTGTTAGCTTATGACAGATGTGGCACTTTGGCGATCAATCCCAGGATAGCATTCTCCTGTTTATCTACAGTCAGGGCACTTTGGTTCCCATTCACAGTATTGACGGTAGAACCACAGAGGACGCTAATCTCCCTTCATACCATTCCAGATAAAACCAAAGATGATTTACATGCTGCACTAAGGGTTCTGACCAAAAGATACAGTACAAACACGTGTACTCATCCTCATTTGTCTTGGCACAAAAACAATTGGATAAATCTAAATTATTACACAGTGTTACGTTACCTTGTTACTGAAAAGTTTGGCCCTTCAAGTCTTTAAAAGGAAGTTTTCCGTTAATAAACAAACACTGTACTATTTGCAAAGGTTTCTTTCTTCATCCATTTGAACTTTTTCCCTTTTGACTTTTCCACCTGCCTTCTTCTTCAGGGAATTATTTTTTTGTGTGTATTTCACTATTCCTTTCATCTCACCATCTTCCTCCGGCTCAAGAGAGTGTATCTTAGGTCTTAGAAAGCAGCTCTACTTAAGCACAGTAAGAGGACTTGAATGCAGTGCCACAAGCCAATCCACTGTCGGCTTTGGAGGGCTGCTGAGGGGATACTGGACCAACTGACAAGTAAATAAGCCACTTGGGAACTTCTGGAGTGCCTCCCTTAAGAGACTGAGGGTGGGGGAAAAAGAGAAGAGGCCAAGAGAGCAAGCTTAATGGAAACACTATATTCTGACACCCTGGAGACCTTATAACCCTGCTGAAAACCTTGTCATTATCATGTCATTAGCTGTAAGAGTGAAGGATTTTAGTGATCAGAATACATATTCTTAAATCTTAGTCCTTCCATGCCATGCAAGGCTGACTAAAGTACCCCAGAACTAACTGCTAATCCCAAACATTTTGTGTGCAATTTAATGCTATGAAATGACATAAGAAATTGAATATATGTAGGCATGACACATCTGCAGTTATCTACTAGCTAGCTTCCTAAGTCATTAAATACGTTGCAGGTGGTATGTAACTTTTTTGTTGAACATAAAGAAGGATACTGTGCCCACTTACTGCAATAACAAATAGCTTTGGCCATAATTTCTGCCTGTGTGAACAGAACTGGAAGATATTTTTGCAATTCATTCTGAGCTACCTTAGAGCAATGGTGTCAAACTCGTGGCCCAGGGGCCACTTGCGGCCTGCGTCACCCCTACTTGTGGCCCGTATATTGACGTGAAGAAATATAAACGCAATTTGACCCTTGAAGTTAGTTTTTTTGTTAGGTAGGATTTGTTTGTTGTTGAGTGCAATGTTAAAATAAGTTCTTTAAAAAGCAAAAAATTATTTAATATGAATTCAATATGAGCAAAGAGTGCAAACATGTTGAGGGATTGGCTGTGTTAGTTCGGTGAGACAGTTATTTGCAAAGAAAACAAGTTTCACTAGCAGTCAAAAACTAATGTGTACACTTATGTCTGCATTTTTACTCTGTTAAATACAAACAAAATTATAGCAGAAGTGCTGCCACGTGTCTGGCCAGAAACAGAGTACCAATTTGTTTATTTGGTAGTTCAATGAAAGGCTTCAGTTAGTTAAGAGGGAGAAAAAAACTGCGTTCACATTGGCAAGTAATTGCTGGAGGTTGCTGGCTGTCCCTGTGAAATTATTGCAGTCAAGTCACTAGCTTCCATGCAAACTATAAAAAACTGCAGCAATCTACCAAGAGAGGAATCACAAGGTGGTTTTTAGTCTTTGTAACTGATTTTACCTAGCGACCTGTGGTTGCCTCCATTACCAGCGCCTTAGCAGATAATTTCATTGCGGCTGCCAGCATTCACCAACCAATGAGGTAATAAACCTGTGTAATACACCATCCCTGTGTGACTGCAGCATAAATAGAACATTACATCAGACAATACATGACATCTGTGCTCCCTGATGAGGAGAGAGGGACATCCCCTGAGCTAGTGTGTGTACTAAACCTAATTATCATATTTATGTCATGTTTTCCATAAGACGTTCTATTTTTTGAGTTTCAGCCCTGGTATAATCTCATCATCTTGCTGCAGCCTCCTCTGTATCAGTTTCTGAATTGGCATTGAGTGCTAACTGTTCATTTCAATTTGTGCAGCACCTAACATTTGAAGCTGTATTGGGTGCATTATGACCACAACACTGTATTTTCTTTTGACAGTTTTCTGGAATTATGCAAAATTTGTCTTATTACTTTTGCACTCACCATTTTTTCTGACATTAGGCATTTGATAGTAAGCTCTGTTAACAAATGTCTTGAAAAAGGTATACCTACCTCCAACGGTTGATATGATGGGAAAAAAACCGAGCTCATTCCAACATACCTTTTGACCTTTACAGGAAACACACACAGGACTGTTATGGCTACTAATGCAGCACCAGCTGTTATTTTTATGGATAATGTTGAAAGTCATAATGGTTCCTGTTTTCACTAACACTGTGCTAAGTTATTTCCTTTGGCAAAAAGATTTGCCTGGTGGGCTTATGTGCTAAAGGAAGTGCACTCTGAAAGATATGAGGCAGATGATAATGGGGCAAAGACAGAG
The DNA here is from genome assembly GCF_001858045.2 of Oreochromis niloticus. Taxonomy (NCBI): domain Eukaryota; kingdom Metazoa; phylum Chordata; class Actinopteri; order Cichliformes; family Cichlidae; genus Oreochromis; species Oreochromis niloticus. Next base: position 10,872,158 of record NC_031966.2, on the reverse strand, counting down.
AGATTTGAACAATTATATGATAATTTTCTTCTCCTCATTAATCAGTGGTAACAGCATTTACTGCAAACAATCTGAATTGCACCATGTTCCCTAATATTTAAAAGTCTCCTTATAGTGTTGTTAAGTGTTTCTTCATTTACTTTCTGAATAATTTCATTAGTTAAATGGAATTTGGTGGATTTATTACTGGATTCAGCTGAAGCCTAACAGCAAATGGCTATGACAGAAGCTGGGTAAGAAACATATGTGCGTACACAATCTGTTGTACACTACATCTGTGCTCCATGGAGAATGCCCAACGTGACATCTGTTGGCACGTTTATTTTTTTTGTCCAAATCAGAATAAACATAGCCTTTTCCCATGAACCCTTTTCTTGGCCTTGCCAGCATAGATCGCCCACACGTATCAACCACACTCTTTGCTCACCCATACACACAAGTGCTAAGTAACAGTTGTACATATGCCCACTTACATTCGCGCTTAGTAGTTATCTTTAGATGCAATATGCTGATTAAATTCCTCTTAGGAACATAATACTAAAGGCAAAAGGAGATACTATACCAGTAAACATAACTATAGACTCCATTAATTTTATTTCTTTACACTGTTTTAACTTGTTGATCCTGTAAATGAGTAATTTTATTGCTATTAAAAGTCATCTTAATGCAAAAATCAGATATGAATTCTTGTAGTAAACAATTTTATCTTCACTTTATCTATGCAGAACACATAAAATCATCAAATATTTCTTCACAAAGCCTTTTTGTAGATGTAAATAAAGTCAAAAATCACAGGAGTTGTGTCATGTGTAATGTCTTTGGAAAGCAAAATTTGTGAACGCAGAGCTTAACACAAACAAATAAACAACATGTGAAACTCACAGCCTCTTGATGGGATTACATCTGCCAAGTGGGTGAAAAATGCTTTGGATAAACTCCTGAAATCCCACTTTTCCATTCAAAGACGGTTTACAGAATGTATTCACTCGTGTTTTATTTTGGTGGTTGCAGGTTTACATGTAGCAACTTTTACCAAACATATTTTTTTTCTGTTTCTTTTACTAGTAGGTTAAAAAATAAACAAAACAATTAACTTCTTGATTTCAGTATAGCTGTAATAATAAACCTGAATTCCTGTACAACTTCATCTTCTGGTTTTGGGTAGACACGCAGTGCCAGGATCAAACTGGAAAACCTGTCCAATTGGGGTTTATTTTAAACTTTTGATTGAACACCACACACTGCTTCTGTTCACAAAACATAATTTGATACAAGGCTTTTACCATACATACAACAGGGGTGGGTGTCCTGCACAGCTGATTTAAATGGCTAAATTACCTCCTCATGTCTTGAAGTTCTCCAGAGGCCTGATAATGAACTAATCACTTGATTCAGGTCTGTTGACCCAGGGTGATATCTAAACCCTGCAGGACACCAGCCCTTGAGCCCTGGAGTTCCCCACCCTGCACTACAACATTCCCAGTCAGTTTATATACAGTAAAATTATGTGTTAAAATACATATTACCTTTCTTGTGGAATTAAAGTACTTAAAGAATGTAAATCAAATAACCAAAAAACATATTTAACCATCTTGATGGTTTTTGTACACAGATCCAGAAATGGACAACATTTCCTCTAATATGGACATTGTTACAGGCCTGTCTGACAGTAACAGATGAACATAGCCACCACCTACGTCTTTAGCCGATTACAACCATGTGGAATAGAATGACAAAACAGAGTGACACAGCACACTCATAGTACCAACTTGACAACAAAATGCTAGACTTCTTTTTAATACAAATAGCTAATCAGCCAATTACATGCCAGTAGCCAAGTGTCTTTAAACATAGTCAAGACACATAGTCAAGATGAAGTTCAAACTGAGCATCAGAATGACAAAACAGTTGATTAAGGTGACTTTGAATGTAACATGTTTCTTAGTGGGCTTGTCTGAGTATTTCAAAAACTGCTCATCTACTGGGATTTTCCAACACAACCATCCCTAGGGTTTAGAGAAAATGTTCCTAAAAAGAGAAAATATCCAATGAGTGGCAGTTCACATAGCAAAAATCAGAGGCAACAGTAACTAAAATAACTATGTTGTAAACAAGATATGCAGAAAAGCATCTCTGAACACACATCAGACCTTGATGCAGATGGGCTTGCAGCAGCAGAAGACCACACCGGTTGCTACTCCTGTTAGCTAAGAACAGGAAACTGAGGCTGTTGCATGCGTGCTCATTAAAACTGGACTGGAAAAACTCCTTTATGACCACAGTGTACCCATCTTCTGATGGCTGTTTCCAATAGGATAACCTGCCATGTCACCAATCACAAATCATCTCAAATTGGGTTGTTAAACGAGATACTATGAGTTCACTGTACTTAAATGGCCTCCACAGTCACCATATCTCAGTCCAATTAAGCACTTTTGGGATGTGGTAAAGCAGGAGATTTCCATCATGGATGTGTAGCTAAAATAGCTGCAGCAACTGTGCAGTGACATCATGTCATTATGGACCAAAATCTCAAAGAAATGTTTCTACCACCTTATTAAATCTGTGAAATAAGGAATTAGGGAAGTTTCAAAGTTTAAAGGGGCTCCAACCCTGTATAACAAACAAAGTGAGTGTATTTTATAAAATTAACACATGCTGTACTTGTGTCAGCAATGTCATTTTTTTGCAATTACAGGGGTCACTACTCAGCTGACCATTAGAGGCACTTCCACATTGGCTTCATTTTTATACTGGTATACATTCATCTCTGATCTCAGGGACTTTTAACAGGAAGACATTTACACATACTTTAGACACGCTGTTTATTTACATCTACCCAAAACTACCACCTTTTCCTTTCTTTAACAGAAGTGCTTTTGTTGCCTAAACTTAATCATCTATGATTATGTGTCACAGTCATGTAATTTTATGCCTGGAAAAAAAACCAACCCCCCCCCCCCCCCCCCCCCCCCCAATAAAAAACGCTGCCTTGGAAAAGAAATGAATAAATCCAGAAACAACGTGGCCACAAAAGTACATTTTGAAATCTATAAACAGAATTTCTGGGTGAGAAGGTTCGATTTTCAGTTCAAAATATGACAACTTTACAACAGAAGTAATGCAATCAATTTTTAAAATCTTTACAGGCCAAAACCACAAATTTCTCTTTCAGCAGATTTCAGGCTAGCATAGAGGGGATTTTTTTCCCCCCCTAGCAAGTGAAGTTCAAACATGCCAGTACACATATCACAATGTACCGCCGTTTCTATGTCTCGCTCGAGTCATTTGATGTGTGTGTGGCCTTCTGTCCAACTTTATATTGACAAATCAAAAGAAAGCTATCTCAGGAATTTTTGACATTTGGAAGACGCTTCACTGTGGGCAGCTCTTTTTTTGTAGTGATTCATGTCTTAGCGATGGGTTGCTTTTCACCACAACATTAGTAACAAAGCATCAGACACAGCTAAACATTGTGTGGAGGGTGAGTCCTTCTCTGAGCTCTAACAGACGGGGGAGCAGCAATCAGAGGTTACAGAGGACACAGCACTCTGTTCAAGAAGCTTTCTTTAGCGAGGAGCTAATAATGTTGTAAACTTTCCCTCCCTCAGTTTTCCAACAATTTGGCCTTTCTGTAAAAGCCACCATTAAATACATTTTAAACAGCCCTATTAAGTCATATTCTGCTGTTTTAACACAGAAACCTGTTTCATGACTGGATGTAAAACATTAATAATGTGCCGGTATTTGTATCCTATCTTATCAAAAAGTAATTTAGAAAATGTGTCATATTCTAATGGACTGGAATTAGTTTTTCAGACAACCTCTGCATACAAATCCAATAAGCCATCAGACCTAGGAGTCAAAATGGCGTGTTTCAGCATGTGAGTGCTCTTGAACAAACATCCCTGGTGAGAGTACAGTTACAGCTGCACTCAACATTTGTATTTATATTCATAAGAGGCTCCATAGAGTAGTGTTTTTCACATTCCCTTAAAAAAATATAAGATCCCCAGGAGGAGACACAAATCCCTTTGGGGTTGCGTCAGGAGGGGTATCCGGTGTAAAAATCTCCCAAAATCAAGCACGCTGAGCTACCCGCTCTAGTGCCTCCTTGCGAATAAGGGAGCAGCACAAAGTAGCTTTTTATTCATAATAAAATCTGTTTAATGAGAAAGCTGTAGTTTGTACGGACAATTATGCACAGAATTATCACTCAACCCTACATTCAACATCTTCTCTATCAAGCTGTGTTTTTCTTTTATTCTCCACAACTAAAGCTTGCTCAAGAACTACATTTGTAGTGCAATAATCAGCTGTTTTAGAACACACAGTGGAGAACAGAACCAAAATAACTTGAACGTGAATGTTAGATTTTACATTAAAAAGATTACACTGCTCTGTACACTGCAAACCCTCTGCTGATTCAAAAAACAAACAAAACTAGAAACACACCCAGCTTAACCAGTTGGAGAACCTGAGTAGCTTGTTTGCTGACAAATTTGTCAGACATTGTAATGGAGACTTCCACACTAGTACTATGTTCTACAGCACTTTACATCAACCATGCCAGGCCTGTTGAAAGACTTCCTCAGTGTCTGAGTAAAACTCTCAACTGTAGCTCAACCCAATACAAAAGAAGGGGTCACCACCTCGTCACAATACACAGCAACTGCTAATCAAAATACACCAACTACCAGCAATGGACCACCTAGAGTCAAAATGTTAGTCCAGTTGTTGTGCTAGGGACAAAGGCCCAGTGTCATTGTCTTTTAATTGGGTAAAGCCTGTCTACCTGAAAACCTAGAAAATTATGTTTTTAAATATTTGTAAACTGTGAAAAAAAATATATTTAAATGCAAACCAAGTTTTCTTAATCCGAACAGTAGTTTTGTTGCCTAAACAAGCAAATAACAGCAAAACTCAAAAGTGAATGCAGAGTCATTCAAACCCCCAGCCAAGAGTCAGTTTGGTTAGGTTACAACCTTCTCCATCAGGGTTTTTTTTTCAGACTTATATAGAGTCGATGGTCAGTTAAGTGAGAGAACAGACGGGATGAGGGAACGATCTGTCGGTCAGGCAACAAAGGGGCTGCAAAAAATACAAATAAAAAAGTAAAGTCTGCAAATTCACAAGTCTATAGAGTTTGCAGTCTACAGTAGTTTCACGCCTTGTGTAGTCACAGTTTGGAGTGCACTCTTTTTGTCTGTTCACTGTTACCAGTCGGGATGACTGATGGAATCCTACCAGAAGCCAGATAAATCACTCATGGTCAGACTGATTGTGCAGATCTGGATCATGGAGTTCACACTGGAAGGCTCGCCATCTTGTGGAATCACTGGAATTTCTTCACGGAGCTCATAGCTCGATAAAAGACCTGACCTGTATTTACAAGCAGGTTTACAGTCTTACAGTTCATTTTACATTCTCTTGTACAACATTCAAGTGAATCATAAATTCAACAATTAAAGAATCATTGTTGCAACTATTTAACATCCTGAAAATGTGTGGTAGTCTTCAGTTAACCCATTAAAGTGTAATTGATGTTAGAATTACTTCAGCCTAACTAACATCATTGCAATACACACACATTTATACAATTATTAGACAAATTAAAATATGAGCGTTACAGCTTACACGTTTCCTCTCAGCCACTTAACATGAAAAATGAAAAAATACTCTAACGACTACACATGGGAAACTCTTATTGATATGACAGACATAGTAGTAAAATAATATTTATGCATCGAATACTGTGATTGGCATCATCAAAAGTAATTATCTGCAAACCATGAAGAAAATTAATGCAAGTGCAATATGTTGTTTAAAACACAGTAATTTAGCTTACTGAGACACATGAAACACCTTATTTAGCCACATGTAAATGCACAACTTCCTGTAGATCTTCAAAATAAAAGCTCATTCTAGGGACAGCAGGAAATGTAGAAACCAAAACCAATTCTTTCATGCCATCACTTATTGTAACAATAAAATAAAACAAATAAAAGAACAATTTCATAACTAGACAAATCACTTTTAAATTGCTGCTTATTTTAACCCATTTCTCCAGCTGAGTTACGATTGCATTTTTAAAGAACAAATCTTCTGTCTGGGTGGTAGACAGTTAACAAATCTTTTCATCCTCCCAAAAAACTCACTTTAAACCCTACCACTTTTTCAAATCAAAGAAAAAGAAAAACTACAAAAGTCAAGTTCACCTCTTCTTTTCAACATGACTGAAAAAAGTATCATCCTTGGTCCCATCATCACTGCCTCCTTTCTCGCCTCTCAGGGTGACATTTCAAGCTTAAGAATTAATTTATCTTCTTGCATTAAACTTTATCAAAACCAGAAAAAAGGATTTAGGGGGCTTTAAAAAGTCTCCTTACAGGTTGAGAAGAGTCTTTGATCTGTTTGATCAGGACACACTCTGAGCTTAGCATTTTAAAGGCAAGAGATTCTTTTGCGTGTGCACCAACTGGAATCTGTTACAAACTATAACGAGTGGTGTTGCAAGTACATGCTTCAAGCCTCGTTAAATATCATCAACACTTTTCTTTTCTAAAATAATGACAACTCCAGTGTGTCCAGCACTGCCACATGCAATTTAATTTCTTTCTGTGCTTTGTTATAGAATCAGAGAAACATCTGGCCATTAGGGTTGACGACTGAAATGCAACCCAGTCTGTTAAACTGCTACAATGAAAATTTCATGAAGAGAGCAGTTGCTTTTTTACAATAGATACTCATGGTTAGAGCATTAAATATGATTAAAAATAGTTTATCTTCCTTGACATATTTTTTGCAGTGTCTACTGTTCACCTCAGTTGGTAGAATCTCTCATGTCTCTGGAACAGCACATGGTTGGTTGGAAACAGACTACAAAGCGTTACCATTCGGCTCCTAGCCAACAGCCTCTAGCACCCACTCCACTCCCCCAACCCCCACTACCATAATTGCAGGGTCCTTGCACCCTTCGACCAAAATGGCTTCCATCCACAGCAGTGCTGTTTGCATGAGAGGGTTTCAGTTGTATAAGCATGGAAATAATTAGGAAGAAATGAAAGGAAAAGAAATAGAAACAACGGTTATCACTGTGAGATGGGGGATAGATGCATATACTTCAAGAGTTAGACATCAAACAAAAGCAAAAAAGGACAGGTGAATTTTAAAAATCAAAAATGTATTCACATAAATGGCAAAATAGACAAAAGGCTGAGACGATCACAGGTAGGTCTTCTCATAGACAGAGCTTAACATATTCCATCCCCCTGCAGACAGGGGACCGGCTGCCAGACAAAGACAAATAGAGGTAGGAGCTTCCTGCAGCTCAGGGTGAAGCTGGTCTGCCCCCCCTGCTGTGGCACCCCACCTTCATGTCCAGAAATAACTGGTGCAGGGTGCTAACAAGTCAAGCCTTCCTTTTATCTGAGCCCTGGGGGAGGAGATTGGTGGGGGAAAGACGGATAGAAGGGTGGAAGTTGAGAGATTTGAGCAGCCTGACTCGCATCCGCTGATAGTCATGAAATATGTATGGACACCATGACTCAGCCGGGCCATAATTGATGTGAGGACGCCATTATCAATGGCACCTCCCAATTTGGCTGCACCTGTGAACCCCACCCCCACTCAGTTCCCAGTTCCCCATCCTCACCCCCACCTTGTTCTGCATCATCCCCACCCCCATTTTTAATGAATTTCAGTTCGAGACAATGATAGAAAGGGAAAGATGAATTGAGCGAGGCGCACCTAGAAGCTCAGTCACAGCCAGAGTAATTTGCTGTCAGTGTTAGCATTTTGTCATTAGCGTAGTCTTCGGCTTCTTTCATGTAGTCAGGCTGCACTTTAGCAAATATTTGCAGGAGAGTAAATATTAAGTATACTATCATGTGCATGACAACACAATCAATACTGCAAAAATTAAACTGTCGGTCTACCTCTGTAGCAACACTTTTCTTCCTGAATGGATTGCTGTTCCCTTTTGGAGAACCTGTTATCAGCAGCCTCAGTCACACTCTATGAGGAAATGACACTGGCAAAGAGTCATATGGAACAGTTTCTTCTCACAAACATGTAAGCCATTAGATTACATTTTTCAGAGCAATTTCTTACTGTTGGCAGTTCTTGGACAAAGTGAGTAATTAAAGCTAGAGATTTGGGGACTTAAACTGAGATTAACAGATATAAATGTTAAAAATTTGCAGCATCATTAAAAATACAGATAAAGCAATAAAAGATTTAGAGCCTAATAAACTTGAGTGCTAAATGTCTCCCTTTTAACAATACATCCACACGTTTGGGCACAGTGACATGCAGTATTGACATTTCAGTGTAAAGTTATAGATTATTTCACTGTCCTTCTGCTAAACGAAGGAGACAATCTCCCTGTGCAAAAACACTAAAGTCTTGGACTATTGAGGGAAGACTCAGCAGAATAGAAATCAATAATCAGTGGAGTGTGCATATCAGTTCCTCCTTTCAGAGTCGGCCTTAGCGCATGATGCAATGCCAGATATCATCCTGAGGGAAATTCAATTTCCAAGGCCAGTAGAGAAAATAGTGCTCATCCAAAAGAATAAAAAAACAAAAGAATAAACAAAAAACTAAAATGCACTACAGCTGCAAATAACACACTGCCTCAGAATCAACAATATTCATATCTGTCACTTTACTGTAGTTATGGTTGTCATATGTTTCTTTTTTTCATTCTAAATGACAAACACAGCTTTAACCTGCCATGTGTGTGCTGCACTCACACTGTGTGTCTTTTTAGCCATTACTCTCAAAAATACAGGTCATGCCCACACTACTGTTCCAAATTTGGACCTTAAGATAGCTGGTAATGTCAGTAATACATTTTTGTAGGTCAGATTTTTTCCCTGTGGGTGTGACCGGTTCACATTCACAGTCCTCCATTTCTGTAACTCAAAACCTCTCAGTATGATCTGATATATAATTTTTTTTATCACTGTTCAGTATGAAAAGCAGTATTTCCTTGTTCCTTTTCTTTAAAGAGGAAATTCAAGAGAACTACACAATTTCCATTTCACATTGAAAGGTTTTTTTATGTGGGGTGTGGGGGATGATGGGGGTGATTACAAAGGAAACCAGTAAAACCTGTTTGGACAGCTGCTGAGTGGATATTGATTGGTTTGGCAATGATTAAACCCCCAGGACTCAAAAGAAGCTGTTGCTGTACCACAGGTCTTTAAGTTAAAGGTTCATGCATAATTAATCACCAGTGTAAATAACAGCCCTAATAATTCTTAATGTCTCAACATTTATCAAATAGAAAAAATATGGAGAAATACAGGATTGCTATCCATCCAATTCTTTTGTTAGAAAAAACAAACAAACAAACAAAAAGCTACTACTTAGATCAGTGGTTTATAAAGTGTACCTTATGGGATATCTGTGTCAGTAGCCCATTGGTATTAATCATAATATAGTGTTTTATCATTAAAATCATCACAATCAAATTGAGCTGTTATTTTGTTTGAGTTTATTCTTTATTTTTGTTGGACGTGAGGGCTGTCTTGTCCATCCCAGTCAGTTTCCAGTGACATATTTGTCTTTTCAGTGTAATTTTCAGTCAGTATGGAAGCTTTGCAGTGGCTAAAAGTAGTGTTTTTATTTTTATATATTTAATGGATAAGCAAAATAAATCATAAGTATTCCTCTCTTGCTATGTAGCTTCTTTCAAGTGCTCCCTTTGGAGTTGTCATTACTGCCCCCATTTCATTCTGTCCCTAGGATCCTGCTCTGTCATGCCAATGCTTTGCATGTCCTCCTTCACTACATCCATGAATCTGCTCTGTAGTCTTCCTGGAACATCTCCATTCCTTAAATGACCTGTCAAAATATTTCTTGACCAGTCAATACAAAACTTTCAACATTGCATCTTCTCATTTCTCATATTCATGCGGCAAAACAACAGTCTTGAGTGCACAGGCCTAATCTGGGAGACATGGAATGTTGGATGGATGTGCAGAGAGGAGGCAGTTTGAACCTGACTGCTGTATGACTGAGCACAGTATCTATTTTATAAGGTCCAATGTAGCAAGGTACAAGTTTCACCTTTAAGGCAATGTCCTTTGCTGCCAACCATACCTTTTGTCCAGGTGAGTAATTGGGTGCAGGAAGACGATGATGATCGGCATACCTTTTATTTTGAGCGGCTGTCTTGAGCAGGGCTTACCTAGTCTGGGTCCAAATCTGCTGTCAACTTTCAAGGTGGTGTTAGGCCGAGGGCACTGCGGGTTCCTGCTCCCCCTTTAGACACTTGGTGAGCGAATGTCTTTTTCAGCTCTGCCACAAATGCATCATATGGGCAGGCTGCAAAAGGTCAAAATTTTTAAAAAGCCTTAGCCCATGCCAGCGCTCTTCTCCTCAGTAAACTCACCATAACAGAGAGCTTAGAAGGCATCATTGGGGAAGGAGCGTACAGAAAGACCGAAACATAGTGAACATTGCAGAAGAACCTGCTCACAGTGTCCCACCTCACTGGGAATGGCTCAGTGAGGGGAAAACGGAGTCCCGAAACACAGTAAACAAGGAAATCCAGCTAGGCACCGAGTTAGATGACGAATGCACCCGAAGAGCAGGGAACTGGAGAAACTCGAGAACTCCGCTTCAAGGTGAGATGAAGGCTCCAGACAGGAAACAACAGCGGGAAACAACAGCATCCTCACATCACAGACACCCCAGATCATGACACTTAGAATCACACACATGTAGATGTTTGGCTAACAGACTGTTTTGTTCTGCTCTGTGAATGGTGTGTAGGAATTATTTAATAAACACAATTAAATAAGTAGTCAGATGGTACAGATTGCTAATTTATGTGCACAAGAAGTGTAAACATGGGTTATTAAAATTCTTGTCACACTAGTCAACAACTTTTTTACATTACTTTTAGTAGAAGACTGGCAAAGATTTTTGACTCCACTATAGTACCCTTCTTAAAAAAAATATGAAATAAAAATATGGGTTTTGACTCATCTGGGATCGTGCCTAGTTAATCCATTACAGCATCAATCAATATGTAAGTCCCAATTCCAACTCCCTGTTGAACCATCTGTTACATTGTACCAGTTGGTCGTGCGGAGAGCAAACTGATCCCCTGATTTTCTGAGTGAGGCTTTCAGATGTTCTTGCACACTTCATAGTCCCGCCTGATTGCAAACTGATTACAGGCTTCAGATTGCTCTCTTTTTTGTTTATTAGTATTCTGGAGATTAGAGGCCATCACCAAGTGCATCCATTCCTCTCATTTCAATTCCTCAGCCGTGAAGTAAAACTTATTAGAAGTTTGATGCCTGCATACAAATTGTGACTTTTTGATGACAAATGTTTTGAAGTTATTAGACCTCAGTTTCCTTCAAAGTTTCATCAGCAAGTACATGTAGCCTGCAGTTATTATGTGGTGTAATATCTATGAGCTGAAGAAAAATGAATGCTTACATATTATTTAAATCGTTACCTCCTTTGTTTTTATATGTCTAGCTTCAGAGCAATGGAGCAAACACTTCCAACTACTGGCTTAAAAGTTGACCTTTAGGTCTTTTTTGTCATTTTTTTAATCATTGTACATGTTGTATTGCCACTTTATAATGTCAGAGGGGCTTGTGTGCCTGAGTGATACCAGGGGCTATGTTTGCTCATGGTCCCCCAAGGCATATAGGTCCTGGATGCAAGGCCAGACTAAGAGCAATTCTAGACACAGCTATAAAGATTACAAAAGCAAGGGGGCCCCACCCTGGAGCCAAGACTGAGAGAGAGGCTCAAGGGCGAGCACCTGGTGGCTGAGCCTTAGCCCATTCAGGCCATGGAGACATGGACTACCACCCACAGGAGGGACAGTGTCCTTCCGCACCAGAGAGGTGAGGGAGGAGCAATCTCCCTAATGCATGAAGTTGAGAGGTACCAGTTAAATATAGGCAGGCTCACCTCAAAGCACAGCTCAGGTTCTGTAACCAGACTCTACTCCACTCTGGAGTTGCCTTCAGTTAGAGGCAGCAGGCAGGGGTAGGTTTACTTTTGTCCCCCTGGCCCACTGCCTGTATCTTGGGGTTTTCCCCAGTAGATGAAAAGTTGGTATCTGAGTACCTTTAGTTCAGGAAGCAATCCTGACCATCATTTGAACTTATGCACTGAACGCCAGTCTAGAGTACCTGGCCTTGCTGGAGTCCCCAGAGTCTCAGCCTGAGTTGTGTTCTATTATTGGACGTCTGTGCCCACGACAGTTTGCCCATGGACATTTATGTGTTCAAAAGTGCACTTGGTACAGGGACAGCCTAGGTGGCAGTTTGATGATCAAATCTGCAAAGGTGTCATCAGATAATGATGTTGCTAAGAAATGATGTTTAACAGATATTACTAACAATTAAGATCTTACCTTATAGTTCTCACCAAAAAATGGACAGTGGATGTCAACTGCGTTTGTTTTTTCTCAGTGCAGGTATTTCTAACATTAAGGAAATTTGTTTCACTGCACTTTTAATTTTAAACATCTTCATCTCTATGATAATATTCAAGGAGGTGCTTTTCTCCATCTGTGATGATGACCTTAATGATAACATTTAGTGTGTGTTGTGTTGTTGCTTTTTAAGCTTTTACTATGTGCGTGTCTGAGATCTACAGGAAGAAAAATGGGGAATTCTCCTCAGTGTGTGATGCAATCCAATTTTAAAAATGGTTAGTATTTTAAGACTCATGCAGGACTTTAAAGATAAGGTGAGAAGCTCAGGACTCATTTGGTAGGTGTCACTGCTCCTTCATAACAAAATAGCCAGTTGAGGCGGTTCAGTTATCTGTCTATGATGATTCCTGGATGCCTCCTAGGTGAGAGAATTCAGGCATTTCAAAGTGGGAGAAGATGCCAGGGGCAGACTTAGGATACGCTGGAGAGATTATGTCTCTCAACTGACTTGGAAATGCCTCAGTATCTCTCTGGGAGAGCTGGAGGTGGCAGCTGGAGAGAGAAACTGCTGCAAGCAGGATCCAGATAAATGTGGATGGATGGATAGTTTTGGTTTTTGTTGTTGTTGTTTTAAAGGTTATTTTGAGGTTATTTCATCATTTTTTATTTAAATTTTGGGCTGATTCATTATCCTTATGTCATTTTACGTTACTCCCATGTCATTAGTCTGCAGTAATTTCTGATTTGTTAATCACTCGTGAAGAACTTTGATTTCCATTTTGCAAAACAAGCTAAAGGCAAGTAAACAAAATGAAATTAAACAACTAAAGCTCCTCTAATAAAACTCGTGCACAACTAATTCAGTTAGCACTTAAGTGACTGTTTCATTTTTTTTTAAAATTCGAACACAAGAAAAACAACAGTAGCACACACAAGTCATGTTGTATGATCACATGATGCTCCTACACTGAGGACAGGGGTGTCCAGTAAAGACTTCCTGTGGTATCACAAGGCCTGCTGGATGTCTTTGGTGTCTCAAAGGATGTAGTATAACCTACTCATCTCTGTGGACATTGTGACCCATATTCTCTCGCACAGGCTACTGCCAAGTTCCCTCATGGCAGGAGGACATGCAGCGGTAAAGGTGCAATGAATCACACAAGGACACATTGTGTGGCAGACATGAAGCTCCTGAACAGTTCCCTGGGTTGAATAAATGAGATGAGTGAATGAGCGATCCTGGTCCAGTGGGTTTTCTATCGACAGCTAAATCTTTACATGCTTCATACAGATGCAGATGACTTGCTTTTTTTGTACCATTTTTCTGTTTTTGAAGTACACTTGTTCAGCAGTTGAAATACAAGATAATTTATCTATCTGTCGTTTCTTTAGGTGCCAGAGTGTTGTTATAGTATTACCAATAAGACAAAAGTTGTCTTTTTTTGTTGTCATTTCAAGTTCACAATTTCCCTTTGAAGTTGTAAAGCCTGAATTTTTGGTTGCATTCTAAAGCATTTTCTCAGTGCTTTGTCCAGTTCTGACATTTCATTGACCCATGTCTCATTAAAAATCCTCGTCTTTCACCATTTTTCACCCTCAGTGCAGGCCGAGCAGTAAATTTCTGCAGGGGTGTTAATGTGCAAGAAGAGCCGGCTGTCTTAATGGGGGATATGAGTGGGTGGTCTGCACTCTGAGGGCCTTCTGCAGCCCCTTACCTTGCTGTAATGAGTCATTCAGTTCAGTCATTCTGCTCTTTGCTTGATTTGCATGGCATTGAAACATGCTGTACAATTACAAAATGGGCTTTCAGTGTCCTTTCTGTACCTATTATCAAGTCCTCATTAACAATAAGCCAGGATTGCTTTTACCCATAAAAGGTCTTGTACTGTTTTGGAAAAGCATTATACCTGATTTTTAAATCTGTAAGACGTGGTTTTCTTTGTGGTTATCAGCATTTAATATAAGCGCACTTCACTAGAAGGCCAGGAGGGTGAAGGTGTTTTATTTACTCACCTTCTGTTGTAGCCAGTGTGTCTATAACTACAACTCTAATAATAAAACTATTATGTGTGGGCTGTACTTGTGTTGCTGGTGCCTTTTGGAACACTTTATTGAACCCATCAAACAAATAGCATAGCTTACTGAATGGTTAATTGCATTAATAGTTTGTTTAACAAGTCTGTGCCCCAGTTTTAATGAGTGAATTTCTAACATTTTTATGTTTCTTGGGACTAATTAACAGATATCTGTGTACATATAATACACTGATAGTTTTCAGTGTTGTGAAAAGTCTTTGCCCCCTTCCACACATCAAATGTTAGTATTGGACAAACAAGACATGAGTAAATAATTTTATCATTTTATTTATTGGGGGGGACTATCATTAATAAATATAAATATTATTAAGAAACTCCATTTTGTATTTACTGAGGTTATCTGTCTAGTATTAAAATTTGATTGATTATCTGAAACGTGTTTGACAAATATGCAAATCAGTAAAAAAGACTTTTTCACAGCACCGTATCAATGCAACTTGTTACAAAGTTTTACAACTTTATCTAATAGGTTGGTGCTCAGTCCTTCAATTCAAATATTGTGACTTGTGGGCTACAAAAGTTAAGATTACGATGGCCATCATACTAAACTGGAGGCTTTGAAATGGTAGTCCACAAAAAATGGGTTACATTTTATCTATGCAAGTTTATAGCTATAACAGGACCAAATCATGGATTTGCGGAAGATGAAGTAAATTGCGTTAGTATTCCTGAGGCTGTCCTTCACCACAAAACAATGTAGCTGCCATACAAATAAATGCACATAAAATGTTTGCTGGTGTTGTCACCTTCAGATTGGGGTGAACTTGGCATGCTGGGAACGAAGAAAATGAAGCTTTATAACCTATGGTTAACTTTGTGAAAGGGTCCATTTTAATGGTAATCAAGTGGTTTTGGCGCCTAAACCTAACCAACCACTGAGTGAAAAGGGAAGAAAAGATCTAGTAAAAATGTAAAAATACTTTCAGGCAAGACTCTTTGTCCAAAGTCAGGTGTCTTTGTGCCGCAGACAAATTTGAAATGCTTACATGGTTCAAGTCACATGAACGTTTGGTATTTCCACATTTGTGTTTGTGGGAGGCAAGAAAAACCTAAGCCAACACTTTTGGTTTTAAAAAAGCATGGCACTTAGTGAAACACTTAGTGAGTTACACGAATATGATTAGTGAAGTGCAATAGTCATGGGTAGACTCAAGAAACCTTTGTGGTTCAAAAAAAGAAAATCCACGCTGACTGTTGATAGAAGACAGGACACAAAATGTGGTCTTCAGTGTCAAAAATGACACATTTATCCAGTCACCTCAACCTCCTCTCAAACTCAAACTATGTGACAATCCTCGTGCTGTTTCCAAATCCAGAGTGCTGTCATTATTCACATGGCCACAAGAGGTTTCTTGTCAGGAGGCATAAACACAGCCCATTCCACCGCTCCAAACGGCTGCTTGGGCGCTTTACTTATCAACTGACTTTTCGTCTTGTTTCAGCACTTGTATAAACTGACATTTCAACAGTCAACAAGGCTTTAACAAAACATTACAGTTGTTTTCAGTGATTATACATCACTGCTTTCTCCTAGTCTGGATTTAGAACTATATGTTTTTGACCTTTCCTGTCTGCTCAGTTTATCTGACGGTGTAACTGCCTTAAAAGCACATTCCTGTGATTTAAGTTGTAACGGATTAACAGACACACACCTCGTGGTGAAGTTAAATTCAAGCTGCTTTAGGCACTTAATTTGCAGCCCAGTAGAAACTCTCTTATGTGCACAAATTTGACATTTTAAGACATTTTAAGTTGCTTAAGCTGTCTGCACTTGCAACTTTGTGCATACTTGCTAGAATGCACATTTTATATTATATTGTCTGTCTTGTGTGTTTCATTGTCCTGCCTTTATGTGAGGTCACACTGTCCTTCAACTCAGTTAAGTGCTTTTTCTGTCACCATCACTTGTGCCGATCAGTGTCTGCAGCAAGGCAAACAAGACCAACAAGTGTGTATTTATTACATTTTGTAAATAATGTGATCCTGATTGTGGATTAGAATAGAATCAGCTGAATACCCCGTATTTTACTTAACACATAACACAACACTGTTGCACTGTGCAGATCTGCTAAACACTGTTTACTTACACAAGTATACTGATGAAAATAGCAACAGCTCTTTTAGTGTAACATGCAATTATACAGAGATTTTGTTGGATATGCTGGTTGTTTACTGCACTGCATGTTTGAAGGCTACAACAAACAGAGGGCTTGGCAAGGCTTTGCAGCAAACCAGTTAAAGATTTGCTTTTTGTAGAAGAATAAAGGTTCATTAGTCTCAAAGCTGCTATGGAGGAAAACACATCAGGGTTAATTTGCATTGTTAAGTGTCAGTCCCTTATTTAATATAAAAAGTTGTTGAAAATGTTTTTTAAAATGAGCAATATACCAATCATCCATTTTTTCTCATTTTTTTTCTGTCTATTTCTGGGCCCTGAGAAAATCCATTTGGAAAGAAGACATTTTTTTTCCATAAAGAGGAGATATAGATTTTAATATTTAATAACTTATTAAATAACTTTGTGGATGGGACACTTTTTTGAGACAGTGCAAATTTATCTCCTTGTCTTGCGTAATATCTCGAATGCCAAAACTGAATTTAATAAAATAAATACCACCAACAGTGTCAGCTTGTAGAGTATATTGAGAAATTATTCCTCAAGCTATTTGGTGAAGCCATGCACAGTATTAATTCTAGGTTTGTTTTCTCTCGAGAAAAGCTCAGAGGTACTTTTTAATAATTTGGCAAAAGCAGCAAAATAGATTCTTCTTGTTCTTCTGGACTTGGAGAAAAAACAAGAAATAATGAGTGAGGAACAGAATTATTTGTGTGACTGATGTGCTTTTTATAATTTCAACTATCATGAGTTTACAAGTGGAAACATTTCAGGCCATCCATTCGGCGGATTCCCTGGTTTAAGGGCAATGTTTTATACTATTAATGATACAGAGGTTTGACATCCACCTGACTTGTCTGCTCCAAGACTCTTTTGCTGCACATCATTCCCATAAACAGATAGGAAATGAAGGGCAGGATCTTGCCTGTAGTTTCATTTATATGTTAATCTGTCTGTGGACCTTGGTTGGGATTTGAGTGATTCCAGCATAACGTTTGGTAATGTATTCAGCTGGACATATTCTGACAGCAGTGGAAAGCCTATACATCCTTGTAGTGCAGAAGCAATCTATCATTTGTGAGGTTTGGCTGCATGTCCGCCTTCCACTCTCCATAACTGTTCCACTACCAATAAATTGTTAGTTGAATATTGAATAGTAAGGGAAGCTGAGGTTACCTTTTGTCATAAATCCAAAAGAAAAAGTAAGAGTTTGACTATGTATAATTCACAACACTTTCTTTCCATTCATTCCTATTGAAAACCATAAGTGCCAACTGTAGGCAGGAATGGAGGAACGATTTTTCATAGCCACTAATGCAAACACATGCCTGTTGAAAGTCATGGAAGTAGTCATATGATGGATGGAAGCTATTGTCTGATGGGAAAAATAAAGGCTTTGGATTGAGCTGGTCACTCTTTGAAAAGATTGCATGTTAAAAAAAAAAAAAAAGAAAGTCTCATCTGGAACACAAGGTTGAATCTGTCTGACGTGTGATGTAATTTCTGGTGGACACTGTAGCATTATAATTTTAACGTGTTAGGATTTTTGCAGTATTGCTGTACATCAAAGGTAATGCTTGATAAACCTACATAACAATCCTTCTAGGTAACAATCCAAGTGATTAGTGCTGGGAGAGGTGTATTGTTATAAATATGAATACTTTGAATGGCTAAATTAATTGAGATATTTTACTTTTTAGTGGCTGAACTCTTTGATGCATTGCATTGATACATACAGTTAGATCCATAACTTTGAATCAGTTGAGATGTGATTAAAGTTCAGACTTTTATCTTTAGGCCATTAGCCATTTTTATAAATAGAAGCTCAAAATTAACAATGAATTAACAAAAAAAAATTCAACAGATTAGCAGTTGGGCCAGGTGAGGCCTGTTCCCTTGTGATTTCTTAACAAATGAGGCAAACCCAAAATCTAAAGTTGATTTAAAGTTTTAAATTTGTATTTTGTAGTTTTTCACTGTAATTTTAAATATGGGGCACACAGAAGCATTTGTGCAATTACAGGAGAAAAAAAACAAACTTTAGGGGTGGCCAAAGAATGGCTAATTCAGGAACACCAAAGTCCTAACGTGCATGATCGCAGAATTATTTTCATGGTTAAGAAAAACAACTTCACGACTTCTAACAAAGTCAGTATCACTCTTTGGGAGATAGATGTATCATTGTCAAAAGCCTAAAGACACCTTGTTAAAGGTGCAAAGTGCAAACCATTGGCTACACTCAAGAGAAAGGTTAGATTAGACTTTGGCAGGAAAGATTTAGATGGGACTCAGTCGGTCTGAAATAATATCTTTTTACATCAAACTAAGATGAACATGTACTAAAACGATCAGAAGAGAAAAGTGCACATCTACACATGACACTTCTGTCATCTGGAGACAGTGTTGTGGTGCGGGCAATAGTACCGAATCACTGATGTTTTCTGATTTTGTGACTGCTGATAGAAGTAGCAGGACAAAGTGTACAGTGCTGTACGCTCTACTTAGATTCAACCGAATGCTGCAAAACTTACTGGACTGCACTTCACAGTGCAAATGATCCAAAACATACTGCAAAAGCAACCCAAGAGCTTCCCATATCAGAGAAATGGGATATTCTTCAATGGCGATGGCAGTCATCTGATCTCACTCCAACAGAAGGCTTTTAAGTTATTAAATATAAATTTGAATGTTGAGACCCACAAAAAAGAAGCAAGTGAAGGTGACTGCAGTAAAGCCCTAGCAGAGCATCTTGAGGGAGAGAACATAGCATATCACGATGTCCATGGGTTTTAGACTTCAGGCAGTCATTGACTGCAAAGGATTTTTATTCAGGTGTTTAAAATTATGGTAGTTTTTCCAGTTATACCTGAGCCTATAAAAATGACTCCAAGTTCTATAAGTTTTTTTTAGTATAACTATATTACTATCTGATGGAAGTCATTGGCTGACTTAAATTTAATCATCTATCGTAGATGATGAAATTTCACAAGACAAACAGAAATTTTGACATACTTGATAAAAAGTCAGTGACTCTTGAATGCCATTTTAAAAATCTCATCACTTTAACATGCATCACATCATCAGCTTTTGGTAAACTGCATATGTTTTAAGGAATACATAAATGGCATATGTGCAGTACAAATGATAAAATAATCCCTTGTGCATCCTGTAATTTTTAGGGAAAGAATTCTTAGAAATATGAGATTATCATTAGCTTTACTGGAGAAACTCTTAGATCTCTTCCTGTTGCTCTATAAATGAGTCCATCCTGCACTCGCACCAGTTCTTCTTGGTCATTCATCGACAGACTCTCTCTTGGCAAACCGCCATGGTTCCTAATGAGGTCAGACTCCTGCCTGCTCATCTGCCCTGATCAGCAATATGTGTGCCATTATGTGAGGGTGTATGGGAGAGAAAGCAAGTAGAAA
This sequence comes from Oreochromis niloticus, assembly GCF_001858045.2. Lineage (NCBI taxonomy): Eukaryota > Metazoa > Chordata > Actinopteri > Cichliformes > Cichlidae > Oreochromis > Oreochromis niloticus. Next base: position 10,852,097 of record NC_031966.2, on the reverse strand, counting down.
GCCTTTTGTGTGTGTTTTTGTTTTGTGGCAGAGAAACCCTGGGATAAAGAATTTATGTAACTATGTATATCTGACACGGTGTGCTTTCTGTGCCATAGGTAATGACCTTGAATAGGGTTCGTGCTAATGAGGAGAGGGAGAGAGCGGCAGAGAAATGGTAGGGGAAGTTCAGGGTTGCCAGGTCAGTCCTGATTTGAAATGTCATGCACTGGTTGTGCTGAATAGCAGTTGCTTTCAAGGTCTGGTGTCACACACAAAAGCTTGGCCAGTGATTTGAAGGCGGTAAGTGAATGTCTAAGGGGAAGAACCCTAGCAGCTGCCACAACTAAAGCTTGAACTGTACTGCACACACAGGCTGCTGTGAACACCAAGAACAAGTAGTTTTTATTATATTATGTTCAAGTCTGATTGGAGGAAACATGCCCAGCTGGTGCCCTTGTAGTGCAGGTATTACAGTGTCTCTAGAAGAATCTACGCAGATACAACAAAATGCAGAGTTTGTGTGTGCACAGAGGCATATGCCACTTAGCCATGACACTCTTTTGGATGCAGAGAGTTTGCAGGCACTTTACTGTAGCAATATCAATCTGAGATAAATGCAAGACTAAGAGTCAACACCCATGCTTTTCAGAAACCACAAGTCAAATCATAAAAAACCTTGAGAACATGGAGCTATTTTTGGATCCTTTTCACCAGGGATGGGTATTGTGAATATTTTTTAAATATTGATGTCAGTACTGATACTGCTTATTGATACAAGATGTACTTTCCTATAATATTCTAACTGCTGGATGATGTTTTTAATCTCACTGTCACAATAAACAGCTGTAAAGGCGTCTGGCAACTTAAGCTAGCCACAAAACATTAGGCAAGCTTAGACAGTAGTGTCAGTGCTAAGATAGCCAGTTTAAATGTTGCATTAAAGGAGACTTGAAATAATCTTTCTTTTTGTACTAATTTTTAAAGAAAAAAATCTATGGAGATTTTTATGAAGAATGTTTAGGCAGTGGACAACAACTTTCTGGTTTCCATTTTGAATCTGATCAAAGTTGCAGTGCTATCGACTAATAAGCCTTTAGACACATACATAAACAATGTGTTTTGAGTGTAAACAAAGATGATGTTTAAAATGCATTGGAAACCATCACTTCTCATATGAACACTGGGTCCATTAAGTCTAATGAACCTTCTTCTTCTTCTTACCTCTATTTTGACCCCTACCAACTCTGAGGAGAGACTGCATAGGTGGATCATTAGTAACAAAATCCTTGACATTCATTGTTCACTACTTTACTCCAACATATTTCATGTAAATGCATCCCTAGACATTGAGGTACTTCCATCATAATTTGGGGAAAACGATGAATTGGCTCTCATTACTGTCCCAAGAGAAACAGATTTGGTATAGCTAATCACTGGTTTTACCATTTGGGGCCAAAGAACAATAGCCATTCCAGAAACAGATATCCCCACTACGGAGTGACTTCTATTCATTTTGTTGCATCATTGCTATGACAGAAACACACCATTGGAGTGTTTGTCCCAAAGATGCCAACAAGAAAATCCCTTTCCTAATTTTTCCCCTTTGTTTTGCTGTGTACACCGCGAAAAACACTATCCATCAAAGTCTTAGGACAGCTGATTAACATCTGCAGCAAAAGTCAAATCAGGTCAAATCTCCCTAGCACTCTTCACAAAACAAATGTAAATCCTGGCAAAAGCGAGAGGGAGCAAACTGATCGTAAAATTGAAGCCATGAGTCCACGGCTGTGCCAGGTTTTTTTTCATGTGTTGATGTGCAAAACACGGTTGAGCAGGAACCATTTGTGAAATCATGTGGCATTAGAGTCTTAGCCTGTGTTGTCATTTCAACATTTCTCCCCTATACACCAGTGAAACTCAGAGAATGTCTTTGTTTTACTGTCACTGTTCTCCATCTGTCCCCGGGCCCCGTTACACCCAAGACTTTGATTCAGTCGACAAACGGTGTGTATGTGCAGCAGCAGCAGCAGAGCGGGGTTTTTTTGTCCTGAGATGAACTCTGCAGCAGTCGTGGTGAAGGCTGCTTGCTGCTGACAGAGGGAAGAAACAGAGAGAGGGAGGGACGGAGGGAAGAGACAGGGGAGGGTAAAAATCTGCCTGAAAGAAAAGAAGAGCGACACAGAAGGCGGACATGACAAATAAGAGAGAGAAGAAAAGTCTACGAGAGCCAAAGAGAGAAAAACCAAAAACAGAATAAACAGCACGTGAGTGAGTGACACGAGGGGAGAGAGTGAGCCACGAAAACGAAGAACAATGGAAAAATTGTATGTAGGCACAAAAACAAGACAGGAAAATGAGAAAAAGCAATGGGGCAAAGACAGGAGGAAGAAGAAAATACAGATAGGGACAGGCAAGAGAAAGGGGCTATTGCAAGCAAAGACATGAAAAATCTCAAAGGAGAATGGCCAAGACTAAGAAAGATAAAGCTAAACAAAAGGATGGGGGTAGGGGAAACACAGTGGTCTGCGAGAGAATGGCAGAAGAAAATTCAAACCGAAAGCAAGTGAGCAAGGCATCAAAAACAGCAACAAAATAAATAAAAAAATATAATAAAATAAAGGAAACAGAGCCAAAGAAGAGAGAGAGCCAGGTACCCAGAGGGAGAGAAAGAGAGAACCCTTGCCAACTGTGAAATTTCCTCAACTCCTGGCGATAATAGCTCTGCATAATAAGCCGATTTAGCAGCTCAGTACCAATAAAACACCCAGGTGGTGCTCACTTTTCTCAGCTTGACGGACAAATGCTGTGTTTCAAGCAAATCTGCTTCTCATTGTTCTATTCGTGCTATGCTCGTAATGTTCAGCTGCTGTAAAACTGAAGAAAAAGGCGCTTTAGTTTAGGGTCACATGGTGTCAGTGATTTTTGTAGAGTAGATAAAGATTAACATTGTCGTGCTGTGTTTATTGGCCTGCGTGCTTGATATGGTAGGACACTGAGATGCTGGTTAGAATGGACTTTTAACATAAATTTATGTGGTATTTTTTAATGTCAGCAACTCTAAATCTCCTACTTTTATTCCATTAACATTATCATTTATGGATGCTTATTTTTGTTTTTTCATGTATGTAAATCTTTCTTCATATGAACTGGATAAAACACCTTTTGAGATTCTTACAGATTTCAGTTCGCGACCCTGGAAAGGATAAGCGGAAGCGAATGGATGGATGGATGGATGGTTGTAGGGACTATCTGGTTGCCCAGAGGTTCAGTGTGCAATGCTCTCAACTTCTGGTGGGAGGCATCATATCTCCAAACAATCACAGTCTGACTGGGACTGACTGCAAATACTTTCAGATAGATCGTCAAAGGTCTACAAAGAATTGTCATCTAATTTATAAACTTTATATAAATTTATAAGCAGACAGATTGTCGACACATTCAATCCGAGTCAGTCTGCACTGATGAGCTCCGTTCTTCTCTTTGCAATAGGGGACTCAACTCAATTGGTTGCCAAAGGCTTGTACTCTGGTTACATCTACCTCACTATTTGGGGAGAATTCCTTTCTAATGTATGAGGTTCTGGACTAATTGCAAGTAGTTATCACCATCAGGGCTGGACTGGGACAACAAAACAACCCTGGCCAATATCATGCATACATGCATTATGTATATGTTTCATTTTGTTTGATTATTGATATTGAAACAGTTTTTCTTTTTAATCAAGTTGGTACAATTGTTGTTAGGTTAGTTCTTAGTTGCACTGCACTACAGCGTGTGACAAATTACACTTTAGCTGTTAGGAGTGACTCGTAATCAAAGCAGCCATTCATTTTACTTTAATCCTTGACTCTCTCCCTTCCTAATTATGTCCCTCTTTTTTCTTACCACGTTAATTCCACCTTCCTGTGTCTCTTCCTAGCTCTCTTGTCGGGACTGCGGTCCTTCCTCCTGTGCTTCTCCACGGCTGGCGCTACCAGCAGCCTCCTGTGACTCAGAGGGCTTGTTACTAGTTGTTGCTGATACTTCAGCAGTGCAGCAGCAGCCCCAACAGCTAACATATCAGGGTCTTTTTCTGTCTCAGCTTTGCAGCTCCACCTTTTCGCCACTTCTTCCACACTAAACTCTGTTCTACGAGGTGCATGAGTACACATTAAGCATAGGGGAAGACCCGGTTGTGTTAAAGAGATTTGATTGGGCAATAGTGGTTGTAATGAAAATGGGCCGGTGCACAGCAGCCCTTCTACTGACCCATCAGCCCAAAAGTATGTCGGCCCACCTGGGAAATGCCCAGTATGCCAGATTAACAGTCCAGCCCTGTTTACCATCATCACATTATAACCAGATTGCATGTAAATGTCAACTTGACCCCATTCAAATGCAAACTGATAGCAGACTGAATCCCATTTTATTGCCATCTTAAAATACCAAAGTTGCATTGAAGACAGCAACTGACAGACACAACAAGAAGAGGATTGCAAAAACTTTTCTTCATGCTGCAGCCTCCAAACCCTGTTTTCTCTAGTGTAACTAACGTAACAGCAAAAATGTTCATTTCCTAAAGAAATAGGAAAAAAAGTAAGAGGATCACCAGAGTTGTTAGGGTTCATCATATGGATACTATAAACTGTGGAAAATTTGAAACAATTGTAGACAACGATGATGCATCAGCTCATTGGCACTGCCTTTTATAGAAAATCTTGCTGTTAACATATGCTAAAAAAAATCATATTTCTTGCTGCAATCTTTATCAATATTCCTAAGAAAAACCTATTTACTAAACCTTATTCTAAGTAATTCTGCTTAGCACTGCACAGTCTGCCCTTGGAAAATAAGCCTTTAGTTTCTTTGTCCCTTAGAAATGGAATAACAATCAGCAAACTGTTGAACTTGGCAAACTTGGTTTCTCACAGTTTCGACTAATGAAACACAGCCTAAAGCTAAATGTAGCTGAATACTTGTTTAAATCCCTGCTTTATTTTCAACTTTTCCTTTTGATTGTTTAACGTTTATACTGTATTCACTATTTGCTTTGTAATTTTTTTGTAGCTCTCATAACGACGCCTTGTTTTACTAAATATTGTTTCATATATTGTTTCACTGTGTCACTGGGTAGATATTTTGGTCTTACAATTCCCAGCTGTTTCTTACAGATTCCACTTTCCCACATATCACCACTGCCTGATGCAAACCTCTTAACTCCAATAAGGATGAATTGTAACATTACATGCCCCGCGTGGCCTGGGAAAGTTCACCGACCTCCTGGGTTTACGAAACCCTCACAAAAGCACCAACTGTTCTCAAAAATGTCTCGTCTTCATGGATGTAAACAATGTCATTTTTCTTACTTCCTCAAAAGCTGACATTTTGGAGATTTGGTTTGCATCTGAAAGTGACTATGATGGAAAGAGAGCACGGAGCTGTGAAATCCTGAGCTCTCTGCTTAACAGACAGCTGCTTTTGTCTCATACCTGAGTATCTCGGTCTGTGAAGCTATAGTCTTTTTATTATGTAGAGCTTGGGTCCATTTATTGTCCTTGGCTTCAGCCATAATGATTAATGATGCTTAGTATGGTGGTGCACTATTGTAAACTCACCCAAGCTCAAAAGACAGGTTCTTTAGGGTTTTTGTGTCCTCGCAGCCAGACATTTCAACTTTAGATTGTACCATCAGGTGTGTTACTTATCCTGTTCAGTGTTTAGTGAAAGTGGAACACCTGTGTGCACGCTGGACCAGTGGGTTGAGTTTCAAAGAAGAAAACAGGTTTTCCGGCGAGAGTTGATGAAAACTTTTCATCCACGATCCTTGATGAGAGACTGTGGGGATTATGTAAACAGGCAACAAAGAGGAATACAGTATGTCAGTAATCTCTCATTCTGCAGCTTTGTTGGCCATGAGGTGCTGCATTGTTGTTGAGCGGAGGCTGCTTTGAAAGCTGCCTGTTTTTAAGCGCAGGCTTTTATCTAAAATATGAATTCAACTTTTCGGTTGAAACTGCGCTGTGACACATAAAGGAGCACACTTATTTTTTTTCAAATAAAACCATTTTGAAATTGTACCTTGTATAAGACGTGCGTTCATAAAAAATGCATTTAGTGCTTTGCCGGATCTAAGAGCTGTATACTGTATGCATGTTTTAAATGCCTCGGTTGTGAAAGCTTGATGAATGTACCCGTTGCCCACCTGCTGCTGGACTGTGCTGACACAAATTCAAACTGGAATGGTCTTTTTTAACTGAAACTCTTCATGATTGAACTGTTGCCAGTAAACAGTATGAAATTCAGCAGGCTTCCTTGTCACAACAGGGTCCGAAACCAGCTTTGCGATTACTGTTTGTTAGCTTTGTGGGAGTATGAGTGAGATTTATACTAACATAGTAGTGCACAGTGTGATCATAATGTACGTGCAGCAGGATGATGGGATTTTAGATCCATATCTCTGGCTCAAATACTACTTTTGGGGGTTTAGAGATGTCTGTCTTTCAAACCCACTTGTGGGGTTGTTGGAGCTAAAAATCTTGCAAATTTAAGTGTGCTTCTATGAATTATGGCTGATCACGTGATGTTTGTAGGAAAGAGGAGTGTGAAATAGGCTTACACAGCCTGTTGTTGAGTTTCCATTGCATACATGGCTGCCAGCAACTAGCCATTAAAGGATGGGTTCGGATGTGTTTTTGGTGTTTGTAGCACAGTATTAATTTGCCATTTTTACAATATGCAATGTTAATTAAATCAAGAAGAATCTGCTTTCCCAAGTTATGGTCTATTTATCATGACATTCCCTATTTTTGTTTCCATAGCCACTGCTGGCAATAACATGTAGGTTTGTTCATGTGATAAATTGTGGGATTAGAGCTAGTGTTTCCCTGCCAAAAAAAGATACCCATTTGATCTGTCTAACTCAGTTTATGTGTCACTTCAGCCACGAAGAGTGGGAGCTAATGCGCACATTTGCACAAGGGTTTCATTATCTAGTGCCCATGTGTATGTTGCTATTCTTTGGTCTGCAACTGACCGAAACTAAACTTTGACCTGCACTGATTTTTTTATTTTTTTTGTAAATTCTTGCTACGTCACATGATTGTAATGTAGACCATAGTGTAGGTACAATAATGCAGTCATGAGGTTTCTTGCAAAATTGGTCATTTATTTATTTTATAAGCAAATCCTGTTGATTGCAGCCTGTTTACCAATATAAGTAATTATATTACACGTAATATTAAAAGAAAACTCACATAGAAACATCTACAATCACTTTTTGGCACAAAACCTGCAATAAAATAGCTGGTGACAGGAAGTGGGCAGGTCCTAAGACGAACTCACTTTTGAGGCAAGCGATTAAGATAATGTAGCGGGCCAGGGCTGTTCGGGGTTTGTTCTGACAGTTATGTTTTGTTGCCATGGTGACAGGTGATGCGCTCTCTCGGCGACTGTGTGTTTTTCCGGGTGAGAGAGCGCCTTTTGTTTTGTTGTTGTTGTGCTAGTGCTGCTGAGCAGTTTGCTAGCGGCAGCTGTTCTCCCATTAAATCAAAATAAACGGCTGTGCTTCCTGGCTAACACGGCGGGAAGCAAGACCGAACGAAACCTCTGTCTCCTCCTTGTCTGAGCTCGCCACATTGGTGTCAGAAGTGGGATAGCTCACCCTTGCCGTAATGGAGAGAGACATTCGGAGGCTGGAGCAAGCTGTCGAGGAGAGCATGCGCTGCTTGGGAAGCTGGCGATTGAAGAGAGAGGAAGCGAGCGGCCATGTAAGTCCCCCGACGGGTCCCGACGGTGCAAGCACACCGCAGCGGCGGCCCATCGCGACAGACGCTAGGGCAATGCTTCATGGGCTGCCTCTGTCGACCGACACACCGAGCCCCCAACCGCGAGCAGTTATGCCTACAACGCCAGCTAAGGTACCGAAATACAATGGGCTAACCCCGCTAGAGCCCTACCTCTCACAAGTTCGGCTAGCTGCAAGGCATAGTGGCTGGAGCGAGGAGGAGGCTGCTACACACCTAGTGCTAGCATTGGAGGGAGATGCACTGCAGGTACTCCTTGACCTAGCCCCGGCAGAGCAGCATGAGCTCCAGGCCCTCACCGTGGCACTCGAGAGGCGATTCGGGCAGCGGCACTCCACTGATCAGAGCAGAGAGCAGCTGACCAACCGGAGCCGTCGGCCGGGGGAGAGCCTGGGCACCTTTGCAGCGGACGTGTTGCTGTATGCTCGTCGTGGCTACCCAGAGTTCCCAGCAGCAGCCCGTGAGGAGCTTAGCCTGCATGCTTTTCTGCGAGGACTTTTTCCAGAGCGACTATGCCAACACGTCCGCCTGGCCATGCCTCAAACTCTCCGTGAGGCGCTCCCTGAGGCTGAAAGGGCCGAGCTGGTGCTCACCTCACAACCTAACCAGCAGGTGCCCCCCCCAAACTGCCCCCAAATCAGAGCCGCAGACTGCGACGGGGAGGGGGAGGCCGCGGAGATATGCCAGCTGCAGCCCTCAGTGCCCCGGAGGCGTCCTCGTCGACCGACCGACCGCTGTTACCAGTGCGATGAGCCTGGCCATGTGCCCAGCACCTGCCCCGACGGCCAGAACTACGCAGCCTCAGGGAAACGGGGTTGGAGCGGTGTAGCGAGGGGACCACCGCTCCAGCTTCCTGTCCCCCTCCAAGGACGATGCACGGTGGTGGGTCAAGTTGGGCACCTCAAGGGACTCTACCTGAGCTGCTGTGTTGAGGACCAGCCATGCCGGACCCTGGTGGACACGGGGTCTACCATTTCCCTAGTACGACCTGGCGTGCTCCCTGGAACGTCCGGGCCATTGGTGAAGGGTTGGTCGCCCACCGACACCCAGCTGATGACAGTGACGGGGGAGAGAACTGATATGTGGGGGAAGAAACCGTTGCAGATCCAAGTGAACGATCTGGAGCTGGTGCACGACTTCTGACTTGCTGACATTCAAGACCAGTACATCATCGGCCTTGATCTGCTGACAAGCTGGGGGGCCTGCGTCGACACCGCAAAGTGGGCTATCACTCTTTGCACAGAGACTCTTGCCCTCCAGTGTGGTCAAAATCAGGGAGTGGAGGGGACCAAAGCCAGACGAGACAGGCGTCGGGCAGCTGCCGCTCAGCAGATTTCGGGTGCCGGTGGCTCCGGGTCATCTCTACTCACCTCAGCCCCGGCCTCTCAGCCCGACAAATCTCCCTCAACCGAGACAACCGAGGCTGTTGGTGACCTGTGGCAGCGCAGCAGCGTAGGTCTCAACGTTGATCAGCGCCAGCGGTTGAGGTGCCTCCTGGACGAGAATGTGGACATCTTTGCCGCCAGTGACAAAGACTGCAGGCAGACGGGGCTGGTCCAGCACACCATCGACACCGGCTCTGCTCAACCCATCCGTCTGCGCCCACACCGGCTGCCCCTCTCAAAACGGCAGGTGGCGGAGGAAAAGATCCGTGAGATGGCTGCGGCTGGGGTGATCGAGCCGTCCAACAGCCCATGGGCGGCACCCGTGGTCCTGGTGGGGAAGAAGGATGGCAGCCCGAGGTTCTGCGTGGACTTTCGCCGTCTCAATGCAGTCACCAAGAAGGACTCGTACCCGCTTCCACGGATCGACGAGGCCCTAGATTACGTCACCGACTCCAGCTGGTTCAGCTCCCTCGACCTACGCAGCGGTTACTGGCAGGTGGAGCTAGCCCCCGAAGCAAGGCCTAAGACTGCATTCACCATTGGACAGGGGCTGTGGCAGTTCAGGGTCATGCCATTTGGGCTCTGCAATGCACCAGCGACGTTTGAGAGGCTGATGGAGAGGGTGCTCGTGAACATCCCTCGTAGCCGCTGTGTTGTGTACCTGGATGACCTGTTGGTGCATGGTGGCGACTTCGACAGTGCACTGTCTCACCTGAGCGAGGTCTTCAGTGCCATCCGTCGAGCTGGGCTGCGGCTCAACCCTGCGAAGTGCCGGCTGTTGGCGAGAGAGACTACGTTCTTAGGCGATGTGATCAGCGCTCAAGGTATCGCCACTGATCCCGCAAAGGTGGCTGCGGTCCGGGACTGGCCGACTCCCTCGAATGTCAAAGAACTGCGGAGCTTCCTGGGCCTAGCCTCCTACTACCGTTTGTTCATCAAGGAGTTCGCGACGATAGCCAGCCCCCTCCACCGCCTGACTGACAAGGGCCAGCCGTTTGGCTGGGGTGATGCCTGCGCTGCGGCTTTTGCACAGCTGAAGGAGGCCCTCACCAGAGCCCCAGTCCTGGCTTACCCCGACGCCCGGCAACCTTTCATTGTGGACACTGACGCTAGCAATGTAGGACGAGGCCGGAGTGGTGGCATACTTCAGCCGTGCTCTGGGGCGAGCCGAGAGGAACTACTGCGTGACCCGGCGGGAGCTGCTGGCCGTAGTGCTAGCGGTCCGGCACTTCCGGCCATAGCTGCACGGCTGCCGGTTCCTCCTGCGCACTGACCATGCATCTCTGACTTGGCTCCTGAACTTCAAACACCCAGAAGGTCAGGTGGCCCGCTGGCTGGAGGTCCTTCAGGGCTACGACTTCGAGATCCAGCATCGGGCAGGTCGACAGCATGGCAACGCTGATGCCCTCTCCAGATGGCCCTGCATGGCCGTCGAGTGCCGCTACTGTCTGCGACAGGAGGAGCGGGCTCAGGAGGCGCTGGGGGTGGCTACTGCTCAGGCCACAGCCAGCGGAGGGGGATGGCTCCCATTGACCACGCAGCAGCTGAAGTGGGAGCAGGAGGCCGACGCAACGTTGGTTCAGGTGGGGCCTGGCTGGAGGCGGCGCAACGCCCAGACTGGATTAGGGGTGTCGGGACAGGAGCCCGAAGTGAAGGCCTACTACTCCCAGTACAACAACCTGGAGATCCACGACGGCCTCCTGTACCGGAGATGGCGGGCCCCCGGTCAGGGCAGAGATCTCCTGCAGCTGTTGGTGCCTCGGTCGCTGCGGTTGCAGGTGCTCGAGCTTGTCCACGGCTCGGTGGGGGCCGGCCACTATGGAAATGCCAAAACTCTCCACCGCCTCAGGGGACGGTTCTACTGGCCTGGCTGTCGACGGGATGTGGAACTTCACGTGCACTGCTGTGACACCTGCACGGCACAGAAGGGCCCGACTCAACGCTCCACTGCCCCCTTCAGCAGTACCTGGTGGGGGCACCGATGGAGCGAGTGGGAGTGGACGTCCTAGGGCCTTTCCCTGTTACGGAGTCAGGGAACCGGTATGTGTTGGTGGCTATGGACTATTTCACAAAGTGGCCAGAGGCCTACGTGGTGCCGGACCAGAGTGCAACGACGACGGCGGAGAAGCTGGTGGAGGAGATGTTCACCCGTTTTGGGGTCCCGGCTGAGCTCCACAGTGACCAGGGGCGTAACTTCAAATTGAAGGTTTTCGGGGAGATCTGCCGGCGGCTGGGGGTGGAGAAGACGAGAACCACACCACTCCACCCACAAAGCGACGGCTTGGTCGAGCGCTTTAACCGCACGCTGGCCACCCAGCTTGCCATTCTCACCAGCCGTCACCAGCGGGATTGGGACCGACATCTGCCCCTGGTCCTTTGGTCGTATCGGACTGCAGTCCAGGAGTCCAGCCAGTGCACACCTGCCGCTTTGATGTTTGGGCGGGAGCTCCGGACGCCTGTTGATCTGGTGTTCGGGTCCCCTCCCCAGCCGGAGATTGATGGTGGGCCAGAGATGGACTACTACAGGAGGCTGAGGGAGGTGGTTCACGACAGGAGGTGAGTACGACACCAAGTGCTGGGGGGGGGTTTCGTGCCTGGCGACAAGGTTTGGGTGTACTGCCCGGTTCGCAAGAGAGGAGTGTCCCCCAAATTCTGCAGTCACTGGCAAGGGCCGGCGGAGGTCGTGGAGCGGCTAACAGAAGTGGTGTACCGTATCCGCATGCCGGGCCCGTGGCGCATGGTGGTGTTGCACCAGGACAGGCTCTTACCGTACCAACCGCTCGCTCCAGCAGACGCCGGGGCAGGGGATGCTGGTGGCAACCCATGTTCTGATCCGAGTGGCTTTCCCCCCGCCGGTCGAGATCGGCCGGTGTGCCAGAGGAAGACACCTGGACATTTGCAGGACTTCGTGTGGGGTAATGGGGTTGTCGGGGACGACTGACCCCTTAGGTGGGGGCTATGTAGCAGGCCAGGGCTGTTCAGGGTTTGTTCTGACAGTTATGTTTTGTTGCCATGGTGACAGGTGACCCGCTCTCTCGGCGACTGTGTGTTTTTCCGGGTGAGAGAGCGCCTTTTGTTTTGTTGTTGTTGCTAGTGCTGCTGAGCAGTTTGCTAGCGGCAGCTGTTCTCCCGTTAAATCAAAATAAATGGCTGTGCTTCCGGGCTAACACGGAGGGAAGCAAGACCGAATGAAACCTCTGTCTCCTCCTTGTCTGAGCTCGCCACAATAAGATAAGAGATAAGATAAGATAAAACTTTATTAATCCCTCGGGTAGGTTCCTCTGGGAAATTCGGTTTCCAAAAGCACAGCACCGACAGAAGTTACAGAACGTGAGCAGAATATTATATATATACACATATATAAATACAAACATATATAAATAAAATATACGGAAGGGATAAATAGAATAAATAGGAATAAGAATACAAGGGAATTGCACATTTCAAGTAGTATTGCACAAAAAGTATTGCACAGTGAAGTGAAGAGGCACTACAGCTTAGTTGTCCCGCCCTCCTTTGTCCTCCTGTTTCCCCTCCCTCTCCCCTCCAGAGAGGAGTTAAACAGTCTGATGGTGTGTGGGACAAAGGAGTTCTTAAGTCTGTTGGTTCTTGTCTTGGGGAGAAGCAACCTGTCACTGAACAGACTCCTCTGGTTGTTTATGGCCGTGTGCAGAGGATGCCCAGCATTGTCCATAATTTCCAGCAATTTTTTTAGTGTCCTTCTCTCTGCCACTGACACCAGAGTGTCCAGCTTCATGCCGACCACAGAGCCAGTCTTCCTGATCAGTTTTTCCAGCCTGGATGAGTCCTTCTTTGCTGTGCTGCTCCCCCAGCACACTACAGCATAGAAAAGTATTCCAGCAACCACTGACTGGTAAAACATCCTCAGGAGCTTCCTGCAGATGTTAAAAGACCTCAGCCTCCTGAGGAAGTACAGTCGGCTTTGGGCTTTTTTATACAGGTGCTCTGTGTTGCATGACCAGTCCAGTTTGTTGTCCACCCACAGCCTGAGGTACTTGTTGACCACCTAAACCTCCTATCCCTCTATCTGAACCGGCAGTGGACCTTCTCTGGACCTCCCGAAGTCCACAACCAGTTCCTTGGTCTTTGAGGTGTTGAGTTGCAGGTGGTTTGTGTGACTCCATGTGACGAAGTTCCTCACCAGACTTCTGTACTCCTCTTCCTGATCATCCCAGATACACCCCATGATGGCCGTGTCGTCTGCAAACTTCTGAATATGGCATAATTCAGAGTTGTAGCAGAAGTCAGAGGTGTACAGGGTGAAGAGAAGAGGGGACAGCACAGTTCCCTGTGGTGCTCCTATGCTGCTGACCATAGTGTCAGACATGATGTCCTTCAGCCTGACGTACTGTGGTCTGTCAGTGATTAAAGTGACAACCAATGAGAGCGCAGGATAACAAGTGATAGCGGTGACTAACATATGACAGGATAGTAAATCTATTAAGGGGTTATCTAGACTAGCTATCAGAGGTCAGCTTCAAAGCAATTCGTAGAGCAAATTACCTCCTGTGGGGATGCAGCTCAAAAAACAAGTTAACTATAGAACACTGAGTGTAAGATTTTAAGTTTTTTTCTTTGTATAGTGTCACTTTGAGGGACAATTTTTTTAAACAAACAAAAAAATTCATTTTCAAGCAGGATTTTGTAAAAATAAATAATAATAATTATTAATATGAATCAGTTAATTATTAACTGTGTCGCATAAAAATCATTCCCAGATAAGCTAAGATTAAAAATATTGTATGTAAAGAACAAGATCTACGCAAACTTCTTCAGAACAACATAACACATAAATGTAGCAGTTAATGCATTTAAAGTCTCTCTCTCTAACCAAATTGAAGCCATTTCCTCTTTGCTGTGTGCTGTGGGTTTGGAGAAAAATCACCTTCATTTCAGGTCACAGTTTTAACAAGGCTCGCAGGCTAGTAGTTCCAGTCAATCTAATTTGAACGCCACTGAGATGAAGGGCTCTGCATGGCTGCACTTGTGTCATTATAAAACTGGACGGACATATTTAAATACCCCATTGTAAAATTTCTCCACAAGTCTGCCACTTGGCTGCTTCTTCACCAAATCATTTCTGGCACTCATCCCAAGACGCCGACTATTTATACTTGTACAGATGCCAGTTTCCCAGAACAACAGTTAACATTTAGAGAATAAAACTGGTCTGACATGAAGTAGAGTTGCACTCGAAGTCTGATTTCAATTGTTCAAATATAGGTTTGTACTTACACAGTCTGTCCAAGAGTCAACACAAATTCTTCGATGTGTTTACTCAAGTTAATTGATTAGTAAGAATGACTGTGTGGTGATGTTTACAAATTGCATGTAATTAGTAATGTAATCCACAAAGCAAAATCTGGCACATACTCATTCATCTCTGCACAAAAAGAGGATTTGTTGAATGCATACAGTATTTTCTTTTCCAACAAAGCTTTGCTCTGGTTAACGTCTCATAATCGAGAATACATCTAAAAATCCAACCTTTATTCGTTTTGTCTCACTAAGCTTTGAACAACTGAAAAGACTTTATCTCAAAAACCCTCTTCAAAGTGTATATTTTTGAAAATCGTATGCAGAAGTTAGAAAATACACAGATTAAAGCTCAACATATGTGATCACAGAGAAACTTGGAAGTAAGACACCAGCCACACACACACACACACACCTGCCAAGAAGAAATCTTTTTAGTGTTTGCATTCTTGTGAGGATTGCTGATCTCAAGACAAGCTGGGAAATATGTTCCCCACAAGGACACGAGAATTAGCAGCATTTTGTGATTCGACAGTCACCTTGAGCCAACTTAGATCGAAGTACACGCAGGTTTCTGTGAAGCCAAACAAGAAAGCTTGTAGCTAAAGTGCTAAACAGAGATCACATTTGCTTAAATGTGAATTCAGCACACACGTGACTCTCAAAGGCATGCACTAGTTGAAGGCCATTGGGTTTAAAATACCTCTGGAACAAGCCAGCCACAACTGTCTCCATGTTGTGTATATTGTGAGGGAACTTGTTAGCGCTGTATCCAAAACAAGGGCATGGGTGGAGAGCAACCAGATGTGGCCACTGGCAGAGGGTTCATGAGGAGATCCTCCAAGCTTGGACAGTGCACACTGCATGACATCAGTACCAGATGGTTTATTCATTAACACCCACCCTCTCAAAACATACAGAGAAGCCTGTGCTAAAGGTCCAAAAGTCTAAATGGCACTTAAACGGCTATTTGGTGCATTTTTTCATGACATTTTGGGTGGTGGCAGTTAAACCTAATTAGTCAATAGAACCACTTTGCTCAGAATTAACTCTTTGGTCCAAAGTTAAATCTTTTTGAAACACAGCTTAATGTTTTCACTGTACACTTTGCATCAATTTGGAATTTGAATAGGAGATAATTCATAATCACAGCCAATGAATCCAGTAAAAGCACCCAGTTTCTTTATTGTGCAATTGCGTAAGATGAAATAAAAATGCTCTTAATCAAATCTTTCAGCTACTTCTGTTAGAGCTCTCTTTCAGTTTGCTTTTAACTTGAATGAACGGAGTGAAATGCAGGAGAGGGGGAGGCTGCGATAGCACTTGGCACACTTGTCTGCTCCACTTCAGCTTGATCCATGTGTTGCGATGCCTGCAGTGTCCTGGTTTGGCCCTCTATATCAAATGACCAACAGTGAAGTAGGTATTAACAGCACATGCTGTGGTTTCACAGCCCCAATACAGCAGAGAGAGAGAGAGAGGGAAAAAAGTACAACAACATAATCATAGTGCAGATTTTTCAGTTTCTGGTACATTCCCATAAATCAAATCTCTTTCCTTTGGTGACCTTTTTATTATCCATCTTGTGTTGGACCATTAACGGCCAACACAACCATTTCTGTCAGCATACTGGCCCTTTTACTATAAAAGGATGTGAAATGAAATAAGCAAGCAAAATTTCTGTTTCAGCAGTAAAGCAAATATGTTTATTAAGCACTTTAATATACATCAGAAAATTCCACTTCATATAATACAGGAATTCTTTTTAAATGAAAGTTGAATGTACATGGTAAGCTATTTACAATCCAATCACTGACAGTCAAATCAAAGATGGCAGACAAAACACAGTCAAGACAAACAAGATAACTGCTTAATAAGACTATACAGTATGTTTTTCCAACACTGTTTCTAAACCAGGTCCTGCTTAGAATCCTTCTACCGTCCCTTCATGGCATACATTTGAGCTACTGTAGTACTGAAGAGCTGAGAGCTTTCACTAGGGCTTATAAGTGTTCGTGCATGCGATAGGCTTCTACTCCTCGATCCCAGTTCTTGGCAATATATAGCTCACTGTTAACATTATGAAAAGCCTGCAAAAAATATGACACAGCCTGTAAACGCTAACGCAGCTCCACAGAATTCATAAGAAACAGATGTTTCGGTTTCCTCAGTGTCACAGCTGAGCACCTCCTCCCCTCAATCTCCCACAGGGGTAAGTCCTGTCGAACTGATCCTCAGTGTCTCACAGGGAGGAGGCGGGGCAGAATATGCCCATTCAACTTTGGCTTTACAACTTTGCATTACAGACAATGTCACTAACAGCTAGTAGTTGTCTTAAGGGCTGAAGCCTTTGTGAGTCTGTGTGTCATGCCCCTGAAAAATCCAGCCAGGAATTAACTGAAAATGAACCACATGACAATACGGAAACAAAGCTTGGATTTTGTTTCTTGCAATGCAGTAGGTTATACATGTAACTGTGCTGACAAATGTATTTTTTAATCACTTGAAATTGCTGCTTTTAGCACCAAAATGGATTATTTAAATATTTTTTTAATGCACACAAAACAGGACGCACAACACAACAACAAAGAAAGAAAAAAAAAAGAAAAAAATCCCATAGGGACAAAATTATTATTTTTTTGTTTACATTTTCAATGAACCTCCCTCTTTCTTAGTTATTTTAATAATGCACAAACTTACATAGCCAACAAATTGGGAGTTCAAAATGACTGCAGGCAACGTCTGAACACAGCACCATGATAGAATGTAATGCAAAAACAAAAAGTGGCTTTTTTTTCCCCAAAAAATAAATACACTTTCATATACTTGTGATGAAAATACCTATTGACATATCACACACAAAGTAAGTTTAACACGCTGCTCAAGGTTAACACAGATTATTTGGGGTCTCTAGAAAGGCAGACTATCAATGCGCTTACTTCATACCATGGCATCAGTTACTGTTATGTCCTCTGGTTTGTTTCATTGTACTCAGCAGTACATTGTTGTCAGTGTTTAAAAAGTAGAACAAACATTAATACAAAATAACAGCAAAAAGCATCGGTACGTTTTCTCAAACAGTTACTTAGATAAAACATGGATGGGATACGAGTGACTAGAACAAATGCATGTCTGTCATTTTACTCTTAAAAGTGCATACACTGTTTATTAAATAGCATTACATTAAATTAAGATGATAGTTTGCATGGATACATGGAGAAGGCTGTAACAGATGTAGGCACATTGAAGTATCAGTTCACATAAGCCTTAGGCAGAAAACAATCTTCCCTAGGTAACATTTTGAGGTCTCCCACTGATGAAAAGTGTCAAAAAAAAAGTTTTGTTTTTTTTTAAAATGCAGATGAAAACAGTTGCTTTGGCACATTCCCTCCTCCGTCCGCATGACGAATGGCATTCAAGACATCTGAAATGGCACAGGAATGATTTGGGTTAATGCTTTGCTTGGGAGGCTTTCTTCATGCAAGTGCTGGTTCTATTCAGTGCATTCCAGTATCAACTATGTGCCCATTTTTGCTCCTTTATTAGTCCTTAGACAAGCCAAAAGCATGTGTTGTTTGCTATGTGCCCTCGCCCTTTCTTGATTTCAACATATAAACACATGGTTGCTGTATTACATTAAAATCACATGCTGGAATATTTAAAAAAAAAAAAAAAAAAAAAAATCTCTCTTACCAGCTATAATGGAGTCTCCTTTTTGTAGTTAAACCCATGGTCTGATCCTTCAATCTGCAGTTTCAGGGCTTGTTTAAGGCTTAGCTCCGTTTCCCCTATGGGATAGTTCTCTAGAACATCCTGGTGGCCCCTGTTTTGAACAGTCCGTGGAACTGATACCCTACCCAAGAAAACCTGATTACCCTGTAGATGATAGTTGGGGTTGGTCATTATACCATTCCTCTTCTTCTCAGAACAGCTTTGCTGCTGTATGAAAAACTGATCCTGGCACTGTCCCCTTTCCTGCTGAACTGAACCACCAATCATGATCTTACAATGTGGATCTTTCACTGCAATGTTAGCTACCGATTTGTTAATGGCAATTCTCTTGTCAAACTGGGTCATCTCATACTCCAGAACCTGACCTTGGGTTGAGCCACTGTTCTTGATTTTCTTCTTGTCTCCCAGTGTTGTTTTGCTGTTTGCTGTGCCATTTCCAGTTTTAGTTCCCTTTGTTGATTTAAGACCAGATTTCAGCTGAGACCAGTCAAAGTCACTGGATGGAGATGATGGCTGCTGACTAACGGACTTTGTCGTAGAGGAGGGAGATACAATAGACTGTCTGCTCCGGCTGCGGGGCAGTGAGTGCTGCTGAATCTGTTCTGTAAATGTCAGTCCGTGAAAACTGTCAATGGGCACCGTCTGTGCTGTGGCTGTAGATGATGTGGTTCTCAAAGAGGAGTTTTTTGAACTCTTAAGAGAATTATTTGACAGGGAGGATTTCTGTCTGTCTACAGTGGAATCAGGAGATTCTGACGGTGAACTGAAGGCATGCACAGGCCCGTTCTGTAGACTGCGTCCAGATGACTGCACATCTCCTGCCCCAGTGCTGCCAGAACTACTTGATTTGATGGTGAGGGACTGCATTTTACCAGTCACTGCCAATGGTGTTTTTTCTTCCATGGTATGCACTGGGGAGGGGTTGCAGCCATTTAGAGTTGTAGCTCCATATTTTTCAAGAAGTTTTATAATCATTGAATGGCCACCTTTTGCTGCTACTCTCATTGCCGTTCTTCCAAACTGATCAGCGTGGTTGGGGTCAGCACCGTTTTCAAGAAGTATTTGTACAACGTCGATGTGACCCTCCTGGGCAGCTATGCCTAGTGCCGTTGCTCCCTGATTGCATGTGTGATCTACATGTGTGCCATTCTCTATCAAAAACTGCACGACTTTTGTATGGCCTTGCCATGCAGCAGACTGGAGGGCAGATCTTTTTTCATTGTCACAGGCATTCACATCAGCGTGATAGTTAATCAGCAGCCTCACCATTTCAATATGCCCTTGCCAGCAGGATACATGCAGGGCCGTTCTGCCCTCAGTGTCACAAGCTTCCACATTTGCGCTATTTTCAAGGAAATATTCTGTCATGGCCAGCTGATTTTCAAGTGCTAGTATGTAAAGCGTCGGGCGTCCATCTGCATCTTTGTAATCTATATCAGCACCGTGGCTCAGCAGCAGTTCAACAATCTCCCTGTGACCTTCTAGTGCAGCTACCCTGAGAGCATTCCTCCCATCATATCCCCTCTGGTCAATGCATGACTTGTGTTCCAGAAGAATTTGCACACAGTCATAATGTCCCTCTTGTGCAGCTAATATCAGCGGTATTCGACCATCATTATCTACCTCTGTGCAACGAGCACCTTGTTCAATAAGGGCATCGCAAACTTGCCGGTGGCCCTCAAATGAAGCCATGTGTAGCGGGGTCCAGCCTGCATCATCCCTGTGATTCTCATCAAGACCTCTGTCCAGCAGAGTTCTGACCACCTCCACATTACCCTGAGCAGATGCAATGCTCAGCACAGTCCTTCCCTCACTGTCAATACTATCAACAGCTGCCCCCCAAAAAAGTAGTGTGTTGACTACAGATGCATGGCCCATTGATGCAGCAGCCAGAAGAGGGGTGCGGCCATTGTTGTCTGTATGATCCACATCAGCCCCACCTTCTAAAAGCAAGTCAACTACATCTACATGTCCTTCATAGCCAGCCACGAGGAGAGGAGTCATGCAGTCTTTGTCACAGTGGTCGACCTCTGCACCCCTGTCAATCAAAAGGCTCACAACCGATGCATGGCCTTTACTTGCAGGAACACAGAGCGCAGCGACTGAAAGGGCAGTCCTTCCATCAACGTCTTCATGATTAACTTCGGCTCCATGGTCCAACAGGTGCTCGACAATTTCTCTGTGTCCCATATAGGCTGCAGCAATAAGAGCAGTTCTTCCTTCATTGTCTGCTTTGTTGACCTCGGCCCCATGTTGAAGAAGATTCAACACAATGTCTTCATGACCTCCCCAAGCAGCGGCTCTTAAAGCAGTTCTGCCATCGGCATCAGCACAGTCCACTTTGGCACCAGCATAAAGCAGAGCAGACACGACTTCTGAATGTCCACCCCAGGCTGCTGAACGGAGAGCAGTCCACCCATCATGATCTGTATGGTTTATGTTGGCCTCACAGCCAATAAGGCAGTTGACCACTTTAGTATGGCCCTGCCTTGCAGCAAGGGTAAGTGCCGTCTGTCCATTGTTATCTTCTAGCTCCATGTTTGCCCCTCTAGATATAAGCAAGTTGACAACATCAAGGTTTCCACTGTATGCAGCATTACTCAGCAGAGTTTTTCCACCAGAGTCACACTGGTTTACAGATGCCCCATTGTCAAGTAGTGTCCTTATCGAGTCCTCTCTTTCTAGGGCCTGTTGTACAATACATGAAGCATGATCATCCTCATTGTTTACGTGTGCACCAGCTTTGACCAGTAGCTGCAGAACCTCCTGTTCCCTTGGTATGGAGGTGCTCAAAGAGTCTTTAGCAGGAGTTCCATTCCAAACCATCCAAAGAGCCAGATTAAATGCTTCAATCTGTAGATTGGAGTTCACAAGATGCAATGCAAATTCCTGCACCTCAAGCGGCTTGAGCTGCTTTGCCCGGCAAGTATAACTCATTGCCAACATCCTATGTCCCTCTGCTGCATTGCACAAGTACTTTTGGGTGCAGTGCTTAACATCTAGTAGCCACTCTGCAAAACTGTAGTGAAAGAGTATTTTAGTGCTCCCAAGGCCATCGACCAATAATTTGGAGAGAATGTCCATCTTTTTCTGAAACTCTTCCATGGTCAGTGTCATGTTTTTGGTCCAGACTGCATGGTACAGTTCTTTGACTGTGAGTGGCCTACAAGTTGCAAGGATTACATTAAGAATTGGTTGTACTTTGGCAAACTGTTTTCTGACAAACAGTCTCTGGCAGAGCCACAGGTAGAGGCCATTAAGAGTGCCCGGAATGTCGCGGATCTCACGAAGCATGATAAAGTTTTCCACCACACCATCCAGGACACGTTCCAGGTAAAGGAAACAACCACTGCTCTTGATGTGAAGTTGGTTAAGCATCTCAGCTGTCTCCTTGGTTAGATGCTGCCTCAGGGCCTCCTCCTGATCCAGCCTGTGAAGGATGTACTGTTGCACGTCCTTGACGATGTAGGCCTTACGCAGATCATCAAGGCTGATTTTGCGGAATCCTGAAACAGAAGGGAAGGACATAAGATGAGACTGATGGCAAATTGAGCTAATAACTTACTCAGTATATTAAAAGATCCAAAAGATTAATTCAAGTATGACCTTTGCTACATAATTTGCTAATGATGAGTAGAGTTACTCTCCCCACACTGGTCATGTCTGACCTTGAGATCCTGCCCTGTACTTAGTCACTGATCATGTACCTTTGGATAATTAGGTTAAGCCAACCTTATTTCCCAAGGTTCTTAAGATAATTAATAGTAAAGCCAGGTTGTTAAAGAAAATCCTTTCAGAGGAATTGAGAGCATAACCCCTCTAACTGCTGGAAACAGACACAATCAGTGGGTGTCCACTCTCAGCTTAGCCCATAAAATACCAACGAAAACAAAATCATGTCAATTAGTGGCTTTAGTGTATTGGCTAAAACAGCCATTTCAGCTTAGATAAAGAGTGCCAGCATTAGGTAAAAATGTATAATAATTTAAGTATAAACATGACTGAAACAATGAATACAGCGTAATAAAAAAAACAAAAAAAAAAAACAAGCTAGAAAGCCTTAAGCCTATGCAGATAACCATTTAAGAAACAAATCTCACACCCTGAGAGAAAACATAATTTATTTCAACACTGGAATCCACTACATTGGTGATTCAGCCCATTCATTAATTGCAGAGACTAATCAGCTAAAGCATATCTGCTATAAAATGGAAGAGAGCAAGGGACACGTTATTTGCATGACTGTAACACATCAATGGTCTGTAAAACATTTCTCCAATGCCTTACTTATCATGCAACATGCTCCCACATTGACCTTTAGAAATCCTACTGGGGGGAAAAAATAATCACAGTGGGTCTTAATGAATTATCTTTAATGGGAAATCCTCTCCGAGACGTGGAAAAATGGCTCCAAAATGGCCTCTGCTAATGGGCATAAAGTGAACTTTCCTCCATGCTTAAACAATCTGTTCATGGTCTGTGTAGTCTGCAGCCTTGAGGGCAGTAGGAGCATTTTTGCATACTTTTATTTACAGTTCCCATGCTTCTCAGGGTTACTAGGACAGGAAAAAAAGTCACCAGAGGCTCACTCAGTGTTGTTGACATACTGTTTTTTCCCCAACATCTAACAAGCCTCCTGCTATGGGAACAGCTTTTGTGTTTTGCTCCCTAAATTGATGTGCTTCTTCGCCAGCCTGAGCATCAAATCATTAAAATAAAGATATTTTATCTTCAGATAAAACAGCTTAAAAGAAGAGAGCATTTAGAAAGGGTTACTAAAAAGTTCAAAACGTTTATTCTCCATAGTGAAATGTGATTGCTTTGGTTATATAACATCTCTCCCCAGTATGAATCAGATTCTGTCACCAGGCCTGGAGCAGTCCTCTGTTCATCCGACTGCTATTGTGTGGGTAGAAAAGACAGTGAAATCTTATTCCACATAGGCCCAGTGGTAACCACACACTTCCAGGCCAGATAGCAAACCTGATGACTTTAACAAGAATTCCCAAGCAGGCACTGACAGTTTGGACAACAGATCCTGGTAAACAGAAGGAGCAACAGGTTCCCTTTATCGCTGCCTTCTGTGTTTGTTTAAGATAAGCAGGTTCCTTCAAACAGTATCTCACAATAATTCCCTTTTACTCTGTCCTTGAGGCCCTTCGTCACATTTCAGCCTGTGAAAAACTGGTTACTTGGTGAAATTAAAGCACTCACACTTCGGGTAATGGTTACACTTTATTGTAAGGTCTTTACTTTACAACCTAAAGCCCACTGAGAAGAATGTTTTAATCAGTACTGTATAAATAAAACTGAATGAAAGAATGTAATCTGTCATACAAGACAAATATTTGCTTTGTATTTACTTTTTAAAAGGCACTAATTACACATCATGAAACATCTTATGACCAACTTGCTAAGGAGGGAACAGTTACTGGGATTAACACAGGACAGGATGAAATAGGATTTATGTAAGATTTCACCCAGAGATCTAATATTCAAAATCACGTTCCATTGTTCTTTACATCTGTCTGTATTATTTTATTTCTTTAGTGATGTGGTGGCCTGTGGTAGATCTAAATGAAAAAGAGGAGACTAAGAATGTTTCTTAACTACAGTCAAGAGAGAGGTAGCGAGATCTCTCTCTGAGACTCAACAGCCAATCACAGTTCTTGAACTCCCCACATCTGTCTGCATATAGCATTATGTAGTATTAAGTCTACAATCTGGGACAGAATGAAAACCTGAGTAAGGGAAAAACTATAAACTCCCATACTAAATAAATAAATATTTTGCAAATATTAAATATGAACATATAAACAGGTTTATGTATGGGGCGGTTGTGGGAATTCGTTACATTTTAACAAGCTTTAAAGTAATATTCCCCATCATTATAGCCACTGAAAGGCCCTAACCCACTTCTAGTATGCCACTGTTTTCAGTAACTGTGCACATTTTCCACACTCCCTTCAGCCTCTTCTCTCCAGCTCCATGACCTCCTGTATCAACTCCCACTACTTCAGTCCTGGAGGAATCACTGACATTACAAGAGCCAAATTCATGGCAAGCATGTGATGTAGCCATGTAAAAATCACTTCCATCTCTGAGTACTTAGAACTGTTGTGATGTCTTTATTTCATTCATTTCATTCTTTGTTTACAAACCTTGGCTAAGTACTCATTTAAAAAGCATCCAGAAAAAAAGCACTTTGTTATCATGACTCTGGGGTTACTTCAGGGTTTATATCAAAAAAGATACAGACTTGATTGAAGGCACCACATGATCCTAATGAGCATTCCTGTTCTCTCTGTGTGCTCACAACTCCCCTGCCCTATACTTCAAGCAGCAAAGATCAAATTTCAGCCTATCATGTTATCATCAGAGGATCTCTCACTCATCCTTATCTCATTTTGTCTAGCCTCTTGTTTCATGTCAGGTGTCCAGTGTGTGTGAGAGGGGGGGGGGGGGGGGGGGGGGGGTTGTTTTCTTTTTCCTTTTTCCCCTCAGCTTGAAAGCTAATCTAACTGGTGTACATGCTTCCTTTCTCTTCTACTGTTCTGCTTTGCAGGCCAGTGCACAATCACAAGTGCTCCACTTGACACAAGCACACAGTTTCACATTTACAGTCTCTCTGTCTCTCTCGCTAACGACAGAGAGCTTATGTCTGGTGCGACTTTCTGATGCTCGGATGTCAGTGATGGGTCCTCCTACTTCTTCTGGACCAAATCCTTCTTTGGGCATTCTGGGTTTGCTCCAGCTGGAACAGGAAACCCACTAGCTTGGAAGGGGGAAAGAGGCCATTAAAGGGAAAAATAAGGACAAAAAAGGCTTCATGCATTAAGAGACCATAAAATTCATTTATTTTATTTTTTTTAATCTATCTATCTATCTATCTATCTATCTATCTATCTATCTATCTCCCCCCCCCCCCCCCCAGCCACTGATTTTACCAAAGTATGACAACTAATTTTTTGGCATGATGATGATTTCTTCTATTCACAGTGGGACTAAGAAAAACATTCAGTATGCATTACAGCCCAATTCTGGAGATGCTGCTCTATCATGAATATTTTCTCTGGGGAACAGAAGAAAAATGCTTCTGTGCCGTAGTTTATGATAAACAGTTTCTTCTACATTCCACGGTCGCTGACACACCAATTATGAAGATACAGTGAACAGGAAAGCTGGAGGAGGGAGGAGGAGATCGAAATTTGACTGCAGCCACCATGAAATAAAGCACTTGCTCAGATAAGACAAAAAAAAAAAACCTACAAGAAATAAAACAATAGACCTACTTAAGTGCCTTTGCTCAAAACACCAAAATTACATCTCCCTTCAGTCACATACTGAAAGATAGCCTACAGTTTCCACTTAAGTCATCAGCAGACATCACTTCACTGGATATCAACTGTGAAGTCATGGCAATATTATTGCCCTACTCCTGCCGATAAAGCAATAAAACAACCGCAGGGGGAATGTCATCCAACCTGCATTTGATGACTGCGGTGTAACAGGAACTACTATTAAGTACTACACAGGAATGCATGAACTCTCATTGGCTACAGATACCCAGACGCCTTCCAAGAACCATTTTCTTTCTTTCCAAAACCCAGCAGTCATGAAGGCCTAGATTTTGCACCATTTTAAGTAGGTTACACAAACTGTAGCTGAGCAGTGTGTGTGTGTGTGTGTGTGTGTGTGTGTGTGTGTGTGAGAGGATGGTTCAGACCCAGAACAAAAGCGACTGCTAAACAAGCAACAAATGACACATTCATCAGGGTGAGGGATGCAGCTCCTGAGTGCAGGCCTCTGAGCCAGCTGCTGCTCGTTACAGAGCTGGATACCAGCCACAAGAGACAGGGTCTCGCGTACAAAAGAGTGACTGTTTGCTTTCTAGATTAATTTTTCAAATGACGAATGAGCCAGCGTGTGTGCGCGCATGTCTGTCAAAAAAACTTGAGGTCTAAGCTCATCAACTGGGACTGTGGAATGGCAGCTTCTCGGATTCAGCACGATCTTTCGCGAGACACCATCTTAAGTCACTGGATCCATAAAGAAAACAGAAACCCAAGCCTCACTGCCCTCTCCTCAGGCTCTCCAGTAAACCCGCGCTCAACCAAACGTCTGTTCGACAGCTGCAGCGTTCCCAGCTCCAAAAAACACGAGAGAGCCAACCTCCTAAACACAAGTATGTGGAAGAGAGTCAGCTCCAACGGTCTGCAAGCTAAAGTCCTGTGCAAGTGTGCTACTCTTCAATCTTTGAAAAATACTGCTGAATTCTTTGTTTGATTGTTTACAGACTCCAATTTGGAGTTTAACAGTCAAAAGGCAACAACTCTTTCTGTTTTATTTTGGATAAATGTGGCTTATTCACAAGTGAGAACAGACTGAGGAACTGAGATCTGAGAGGTTTCAGCTCAAATCTGGAGCCGATTTAACAGCGCAAAGATGCAAACAGTTGCCATGCTACGCGACCACCAGGCGAGACGCAGAAATGATTACACTTAACAATTAATTTAGGTTTGCTTGAGGCGAGGCACATGAAAACACTCCCGCCCAAACATGCCTCTGCTGACTTTCAAACGGGATGTGAAAGAGTTTCCAGTCAAACCTGTTGTAGGGCAGCTGAATAGAGCTGATGTGTTGGGGGTTGGGTTAACAGGAACATATTCACAACAAGGCCACCTGTGCAAAGAATACTACATCAATCATATAAAAATCTATGCAAAACACAGTAGAAATACTAGGTTTTTTTCTTCTAACCCACAAAGAGCTTAGTTATTACTTTTGAATGGCAGAAGCTCATTAAGATGGTGACAAGAGGCTGAGTCAAAGCAGAGCACCTGTCTACCCCATATGAGATATCTACTCTAAGAGACTTGTCACTGCTGTTACAGCTAGCTTCTTGCAGCTGCACAGATGGCTGCAAATTTCATTCATGTCAAAGATTCTAACAGAAACCCCAAACAACAGA
Source organism: Oreochromis niloticus (assembly GCF_001858045.2). Lineage (NCBI taxonomy): Eukaryota > Metazoa > Chordata > Actinopteri > Cichliformes > Cichlidae > Oreochromis > Oreochromis niloticus. Next base: position 10,824,969 of record NC_031966.2, on the reverse strand, counting down.
CACAAATCATAAAAAGTAGCATGGCATCTGTTCCAAGTGCACATTTATCCATTAGCCCATTAAACTTTCAGACTGTCACAGTGTCCTCTGTGAGTCAAATGCTGTGTTTTCAAGTTTTAGGGAATAGGGTGATGATCGGAGCACATCAGATACTATGAGCGAGGTGTAAACTAACTGTGGGAATTCTCTACTAGTTTACTAGTTTTGGATGTCATATAATTCCCTCAAATATGTAAAAATGCTAAAATAAGTTGCCAAATATACATTGGCGGTTATGAATATACCTTGGCCCCCAACCTAAATAAGGGCTATGTTTGGAAGTGGATATGTTTTAGACTGGAATCTATTCCAAACTAACTGTCACTGAATCATCAAATAGAACCGATTCTTTCTGAAGATGCAACGTTGTAGCTTTGCAGTAGCAGTAAGCCTCTGCAACACACTTTCTCACCATGTTTTTGTTCATCATTACACAGGCTGACCTATCAGTAACCTCATTTGGCTCTACCGCCACATGTTTCCATTCACCTGCGTAAGAGACTGCTCAGACTAGCTTGACAGCAATCAAGTCAAATAATCCATTATCTGCGATCAACAAGTGTTGCCAGGTAGGCCTGGAAGCATTTTGAGAAGATTTCACATGTACAGATGACAGATTCAGCATGAGGAAAGCTTTGACGGCTTGCTGCGGAATCAGGCACTTGCAAAGTCATTCTTGGCACACAAGTGAAGAGACAGTGTGGTATATTTAAAAGATAAAATATGTCTTTAGTTGCAGCAACCAACTGAAAACTATCCCAGGAATTCTTGAAGGGTATTTTAATTAAGGCTTAATGTAAAAACCCTTCAATTAAATCAAAAACCAACAAGTCTTGCTCTGTACCACCAAAAGAAATTGAAAAAAAATAAAATAAAATCACAGGTTCATTAAAATCTGGCAGAGGCATGCCACATACCAAAGGGCATCACCTCAGGAAGGAAGAGGCCAGCAAGTTTTGTTCGCCGTGCTCACAGTCATGTGACTGCACTGCAGCACCCAAGGTGTTATAGATACAGACATGGTAGACCTGTAATTTGCCCGGCTGTCAGACGGCATGGTGGTAAAATTACAGTATTCAACAGGGATTATGGTCTCCAGCTCATCCAAAGTGAGGCTCAACATGCAGCCTCACAGACGACAACTTATACATGAATATGAACATAAATCCGTTTGTCCGTGTAAGCCAACTGAAGAAGAAAAAAAAAGAAAAGAGGGGTAAGCTTATTAATAGAGTCTTGCTTGCTTTTGTTAGCCATGGTGACACAGAATCTATAATGAAAACTAAAAAGAGAACAGAGTGAACTTTGTTTTAATAGCAGGAGGCATTTGTTGAACGTGATTTTGGTTTAGTGTTGAGCAATTTAGTCTCTTTGGTGAAGGCCGCAGCATGACCAAAATATGTTGGAATCAATTATTAAATTCTTTTGACTATTAACTGTGGAAGTGCCTTGGAGCTGCTTCTTCTTTCACTGCTGAAAACTCTTGGCATTGTTAAGCTCTAAATTCATCTGTTGTTTGTGCAACCATATATCCAGTTGTCCAAACTGTGCCACAAAATGGCATTTTACTGTGGAGTCAGTAAGCAAAGCAGTCTTTGCCTCTCTTCGGGGAGCATTCCACAGCAGAAAAGAAATAAACCGTCCTCGCTGCTTTATGACTGTGTTTGTCTTGTCAGTTGGCCAGTAGATCTTGCGGTCCCTCCAGAGAGGTCTTACATTTGACCAAAAAGAAACCTTACCAAAAAACACACACATCTAGTGCGATGTTAAGAGTTTTGCTGACCTTTCTGTGAAGGGACCGTCTTCCCCTGCGTTGGATTCAACCATAGGCCTCTGGACAAAGGGCTTCTTGAAGAAGTGCACACACTTTAAAACAGAGCTGCTCTTTTCTTTTGTGGTCACTAGTGGTAAATTAGTTCAGCTTCTTAGCATGTTGGGTTAAGAAAGCTCCATTCATGGTGGACAGAACGAAGGTGGAAGATGTGGTTCAAGCCCTTGCTAGGGTGGTCTACCCTCACCCGAAAAAGACACAAATACAGGAAACAGAAACATAGATCCACCCCAGAGTAGCACAATTTCCTGAAAGTGTAGCTTTTACTACACAATAGCTGTGAAATCTAATGACTTATCTATATGCAAGCAGTCCTGCAGATTACTTTTGGTTTTTTTAAAACAAAAAAAATCCTCACGAGCATGAGCAAATATGTCACGTTGGGAAGGAAATGAGTTAACCCACCATCAAAATGTCTCAAAGGATGAGTGTCTTTTTAAAGCAGCCACACACTCCTGTAACATTCCTAAGACTAAGCTGGGGTATAACCGTATTAATTAAAGCTGTGATTCATAACCAAGACAAGCTTTTATGTGAGGTTTTGTGGTGGCTACTTTCCAAGTTTTGACTGGTAGGCCCCCCTTAACGCTGGCAACGTTGCTCCTTTTCACCCACTTGAAGAAGTAAAATCGGGAAAGGAGTTAAAATAATTATGTATTTTATTACAGTGGAAATCAATCTAATTGAAGTTGCTGTAAGACTCCTAAGCAGGAATGTGCTTGTTTAAGGGGAGTCATTATGTTTCACAGCTTCAGGAGCACACTGATACTATATTATTATAACTACTGGCACTCCATGCCTTCTCCATCCTTCCTCATCCCTCGCTCATGTTGGCTTTTCACTCAAAATCCTAAATACAGCTTGCACGGGGTTTTGTTTTGTGTTTCCTTTAAAACAGGCTCTATCACGGTTATCTTCCTCCTCCTGTACTCGAGGATTAGTCAGGAGATGCTTGCATACAGAAGAAGAGATTTCGGTAGCAATTCTCTCCTCACTCTGATTATCTCAGATCTCAGAAAACACATGCCTTGAGCTCTCCATAAGGTTGGCTGTTAGCCAGTAATACTTGAATTAAATAAAAAAATAAGCTAAAATATGGACATTAGGTAGGAGTTATGATTTTTGAGTGCAGGAGCTTCAGCAGTAATCATCAGCAAATGAAATATTCAGCGTACAGCTCAAACAGTGCACAGCCCTTTCTGGATGCTAACTGGTGGAGAGGTTTGCCTCACTGTTCCAGTGGAAGTCTTGCAGAACAGCAAGACTTCCATCCACAAGTACTGCCCATATATGTTTGTGCCAAGGCTGGCAAAAGAAAGGTAAACCAAGTCATGTGAATTTAAGTGACAGTGTACAGGACCCACATACACATGTATCTGAGACGCTGTGGCCTGTTAATCTTAAAATTTTATGTTTAGTTCTTAACCAAAAATGTTTTATCTACATTTTTTAAAGTTATCAGCAAAAAGTTAATGATGCAGTTCATTTCTGATAAATTATAAAACATCATTTTAAGCACTTTGTAACTAGAGAACAAACCACAAGACTTTAGATTATCAGACCAAGGCCAAGTGTCTGCTAAAAATACCCCCATATCGTTTACAAGTAAGAGATGGCAGTGATTATTACCTTAGTCCAGTTGTTTATGTTGTGTAGTTATAGCACCAGACTGGATTTACACTTTGATCTGATGAGTCAACCCTGTCTGCATTTTTGTGTCACTGTCAGGAATGTCGTCACCGTGCTACAACTGTGACCTTAGATGACTTGTTGGCTGGATGTCACACTTTCTGACTGGGAAAGGAAGCCATTTTTACTTAAGCAGGTATTAAAGAAATTAAAAATGAAGCCTTGCTTTTCCAGAAGTAAAATGTCAATATGAGCCATCCCCTTATAAAAAATATTCATCAGCTGATCAGACACCTTCATGTAGTCCGTGCAGTACTCTCTCAAGCCCCCACACATACATGCCTGTTGAGAAACAGTGACTTTAACAAGTATGAATCAAACAGTATTGTTCAGATAGGAGCCCTTACAGTCCAGTGATGCCTTCATGTGACAGATGGAAAGATCACATGAGTTTGATTCAAATGCTATGTTGGAAATATGATTTAAAAAAGGGCTGTAAGTATTTCAATGAGACCAATAACAAAGTGGGAAGAAAAAAGAAAACAAGATGGCAAGAGATTGAGGTTTGAGCTGAAAAACTAAACAAACACACACACACACACACACACACACACACACACACACACACACGTGGGGGGCAGTTTTTATTTAAACACCCAACCCCCACCTCGCACCTTCATACAGCCCTCTTTTCTCTGTCCCTGCTCCACCTTCTGCTGCAGGCCTTGATAAATTGGCACAGATTCTACCCGGCTCCCAACCAAAATCGCTGCCTAAGTGTTTCCACTGCGCTACCGCTACAATGCCCTTACAGTAGCACAGCTCAAAGAAAAGGCAAAGTCAGAAAAAGCAAGATTTTTTTATACTACAATTTGCATCTCGAGAGTGAAATTTTAGTCCAAGTCAAAGGTAACAGTGGAAGTCCGAAGCTTATTCGAATCGGAATGATCGCATAACACGGGTCTGCCAGAGGGATACTGTGCAAAATTCTTGTACTCCTCACAAACTGACCACTCTTTGTTTGTGAGGCATTAGCCAAGCGGATGTGAGTGAGGCATTCTGCAGCAGAAGTCAGTATGCCTCCTTCCTGCTCGGTCTCTGAGGTGCTGAAAACTTCCCAAAGCACATTCCACTCAGAGATAGACACAAGGAATAACAGTTGAGCAAGAGACAAGGAACTCTGAGTTTTGCTCCTGGGGAATAAAGTCATCTCCTTAAAAAAAATTAAATGAGAAATTCCAGCTGAACGCACTTGCTGCGAGTCAGACTGAAGTGAATTTTGCAAAAATCAAAAGGTAACCTACAGCTTCGAGTTGCTCACATAAAAGGAGTCTGAATTCTTTTAGACATTTTAAAAGTACAGGACCAAAATTCAGGTCCAGTGAGCTCCCTTCAAAACCTTGTGGTTAAAGGTCATTCCTCAAACTTTATCAGCACTGTATTTACAAAACCACAAACTTCGCATTACCACAAACCAGAGTATACTGGGAAACTGACAACCTCCACCACGACTAAAACGGACGCTCATATAAAATAGTAGTTTGCTTTGCAGTGAGCATGAAAGTGGACGCTTTTGGCAGGTCGCTGCCATCTCTAAATTGTAAACAATATGCAAGATATTTTTAGGGGACACTTGGCCTCAGTCTGATACTCCAAGCTCTTTGGTCTATTTTCAGTCCACTGCTGCATGAATAAGGAGCATTCATAGTGCCATATTAATAATAAGGTACAAAAGGCAATAGAATACACTGAGTGAGGGAGTGTGTGTGTGTGTGTGCAAGTCCACATCCGTCTATGTGTGATGAGGAAAAAAAAAAGAAAAAGCCAGTCTTGTAGAAGAATTTCCAGCACTGGACTAAAAGCGGAAGACTAGATCCAGACAAAACAAAGACACTGCTAAAAGCATTAGCAAAATGGATAGGTCAAGGCTTACTGTAGTTCTGTAGGAGGATTTCAGTGCATAGACTCAATAAAGAACTGAAATAATAAAAGGTATTAACTGTAAAAGAGTATGTTCATAGAAAAAAAAGACATCAGCAAGTCTAAACGGAAAGGAAAAACAAAACCAAATATGTCCTTCACTCCCTTCAAGTAGGGACATCACATCTGATATGTGAGCCTGGCACTCTTTTCAAAAGTAGATTAATTTTTTTGAACCAATTGCTCGACAATTGGAGTAAGAGCTCAACAAAAGCCTGGCCATCATCAAAGAGGCAGTAAAGAGGGAATGAGCTAGTGCAAAAATGGAGAAAAAGAAGATAACTGCCACTTATCAGATTGTTCCACGATGAAACTCCCTTCAAACCATATCAAAAACCCCCAAAACACAACAGACAGCTCATCAAGTACAAACAAAAGAGGCGCAACAAGCAGAAACAGAACTAACATGTTCAAAAAAAACATTTGCGTCTGTGGTATATAAGACTATATATTCCCCTGCTGACTCCGCTCTGAACATGAAGTGCACACCAGATAAAATCTCACTATTGAAATTAAAGATTTGGGCCAGACACAACACACACAGGACAGCAGAAAATGTGATTTAATGCAAAATGCTGCCGAAAGAAAATCAAATAGAAAACTTCTTCCATCTGTGTTGTCTGTGGACACAAAGTTTTGGAAAACGCTTTAAACTAAACTGATACCAATCCACACGGGTTCCTACACAGAACCTTTTAAGTTAGAGGAAAGCGTGGGTGGGCGTGTCTTTGAAATTATGAAGTGGGCAGCCTGCATCACAGTTGGTTTGTTGAATTACACGCATGATGCCCACGAACGACTCAAAGTGAGACTCTAGTGTCCTGAATTCCTGTTTCCACTCTTATATCAACAATGACTAAGAAACAAACTCACAATGCAGAAACTAGACCCAAGGAGTGAATGGCACTTTTGCACGGAAATAATGATCAAAATAGCTGACAGCTCATTTTCTTGCAGGAGACCTACAGCGGGTTAAATAAGTACTAAATGTGTTACCAATTTTCCAAGTTAATACAAAATGTGCTATTGAGATGAAATTCTCACCAGATGTCCCATTCAATCCACACAAGCAAAGAAATCAAACCATAGATGTCCATAAATTAAGTGTAATAATGAGAAATTACACAGTATTGAACACACTGAAATGTATTTAATACGTCGTACAAAAGCCTTTGGCGATGCCTCCTGTATAGAGAAACTCTTCACATGCATTGCTCAGGGGTGATTTTGGCCCATTCTTACACACCAACCTGAAGGTTTCCTTGAGCCCCTTCTATAAACTCTGAACTTTTGTTCTTTCCATAGATTTTCAATTGGACTGAGGGCAGGTGATTGACTGGGCCATTCTAGCAGCTTTATTGTCTTTCTCTGAAACCAACAGAGTTTCCTCGGCTGTGTTTGGGATCATTGTTTTGGTGAAACATCCATCCTCGTTTAGTCTTCATCATCCTGACGGCAGCAGTTTTCTATTAAGAATGTCTCTGTACATGTTTTCCATTTATTCTTCTTTTAATTATATGAAGCGTGCCATTGTCGTATGCTGGAAAACAGCCCCACACCATGATGGTCCCACCTCCAAACTGTATTTACTTTTGGGATGTTATGCAGTGCCTTTTGAGCTTTTCAGCAAACTTTAAACTTGCTCCAACATGCTTTTTCTTTAGCAACAAAGTCTTGTGTAGTGAGCGTGCATACAGGCCATGGTGGTTGACTGCATTTCTTATTGTTTTCTTTGAAACAATTGTGCCTGCTGATTCCAACTCTTTGTGTTGCTCTCCACAAGTGGTCCTTGGCTCCTGGACAGCTCGTCTGATAATTCTTTTCACTCCTCTGTCTGAAATCTTGCTGGGAGAACCTGGTCGTGGCCAGTTTATGGTGAAATGATATTCTTTCCACTCCTGGATTATGGCTCCAACAGCGCTCACTGGAACCTTCAAGTGGTTTTGAAATTCTTCTGCAACCAATGCCATCAGTATCTTTTGCAACAATAAGGTTGCCAGGTCTTGCAAGACCCGAGTGGTTTTACCCAGCTTGGGTTGTTTCTTGTGTGACGCTTTGGTAATGAGATACCTTTTTATAGGGACTGAACCAGCTGTTATTCATTAGCATTAAGTGGCAGGATTGCTTTCTAATTACTGATAGATTTCAGCTGCTGTCATGACTTTCTAGGTCTTTTTGCACCTCCATTTCTTCATGTGTTCAACAGCTTTTCCCTGTGTCATTTCTCATTATTACAAACAACTTAAAATATGGACATTTTTAGTTTGATCACTTTGCATGTGTAGATTGGATTGAGGCGTTACCAACATCTGGTGAAAATTTCATCTCAATAGCACCTTTAGAAATATATTTACTTAGAAAACTGGTGACGCGTTCAATATTTACTTTACCTGCTGCATATATGTAAAACGTATTTTAAGAGTCCTAAAGACAACTTTAAGCGTGACCTTTGTGACCAATTATTCTACACAAGCACACTGTTGCATTTAATTTGGAATATATACAGGAATACTATTTGTATTATCTAAAATGACAAGTGGCAAGCAACGTAATCCACTGAAGACAAGCCAGAACATGAACAGACTGCCAACTGAATTAATTCGCTGCTGGGGCTAGATGTTAAAGAAGGATGCTTGTTACCTGTCCTATTAACTTTATAGGATTTTAGGTGCACATTATATTGTTACCATGCATTTCTCTACATACTATACACAGAGACATAATCATACCCGATTAACCCAATTGTGAGAACTCATCATGAAGAAATAACAGAATCAATGCTGGATATAAAAGCTGGAGCACACAGAATCTGACATTTTTTTGTTGACTGTCCAGGATTCCAACATAAAATTAATAGAAATATTAGCACTACAAATAGAACTGAGTTTGGAGAATTAGATCACACAAACATAGGCATTTCATTATTTATGCAGGAACAGAAGGAAGCATGCATGTAAGCTTGTTCATCCCCAAGCCTGACTGCAAGCATCTCCTGAGGAGGGAGCAGCACAACTATTCAGACTGCTGGGATGTTGTGTAACAGTAAAAATAAGGTAAGGTGAGGGCACTAGAAGCTCCCACATTCAATGGCTTTGGAAAGGTAGACGGGGGACACGCAGCAATGTGATTCTGCGGAGGCAACTTCCTCCCACACAGTTAGGTTTTTGATTAATGTTATGCCAGCTCATCGCCACAGAGTAGGCTGCTGGCCTGACAAGGAGATAATAGCAGTGGGTATGGTACAGTGTCACAAGACAAGGAAAAGCTGCATCTCTTACAGAAGTCTGCAGTGGTGACTAATCCCTTCAGGCATGTCATAATGTTAGAAAGCATTTGAAGCAGTGACCAAAAAAAATAAAGAATGATGCTGCAGGCTTTGTTTGTAACTGCTGTATTTTTTGGCAAAATGTATATTATTAAATCTAAAAAATGGCTGCCATCAAGCGGAACAAGCATACAGCAGTACTGACAATTGCAAGTACTTTCTCATACATCAAACTGTCTCTTTTCAACAGCTCAGCTCAGTTGTAATAATGGTATCACAGTGACTTTGACAATGATGTATTGATTTTTTAAAAACTACACATAACACCCTAAAGCTTTTGGAAAATTGCCTCTACACTTGGAGAACAGTTATCTTAACTGATCAACAAGAAAAGTTGAACCATTTACCTGTGAACAGTTTGGTAATGGCTTTGTTCTGTCGCCGTGCGGAGCAAATGAGCAGCAGCCAGGGAGGGAGAAACTCGTGGTGACTGGCCAGGAGCTCTGCAATGGTCCTGGGAGAACCCGGGGAGGACCTCTGTTCCCCCTCACCCAGCTGACAGCCTTCATCAATGGAGTCCACAAGCAGGAAGAGCGCCTGCTGAGGAGGCTTCACACTCAAGAGAGGCAGGAGTACACACCTGATGAAAATGGGTGAGTAAGTAAGTAAGTAAGTAAAATTTATTTATATAGCACTTTTTAAGACAAAAAGCTGTTACAAAGTGCTTCAAATAATAATGAAGGCATGTCAAACAAACAATATAGCAGTATAGAAGCATATCAAACAAAGCAATAGTACAGTATAAATATAGAATAAAACAACATATTTCACATGAACATTACCCAAATGCTTGTCTAAACAGATGTGTTTTAAGCTGTTTTTTAAAAGAAGCCACAGTGTCGATTGGGGGGGGGGGGGGGGGGGGGGGGGTAAACAGTTCCACAGTATTGGAGCCAGGGTTTGAAAAGCGAGATCCCCCTTCGTTTTCAAACGGGTCCGTGGAATAGATAGATCCACTGATAGTGGTCTTCTAAGAGTCCGCTTTGGAGAGTAGAGACATAAATGTAAAGGTGAGGATTTTAAACTTACATCTATACCCAACCGGAAGCCAGTGCAAGGATTTTAGTATAGGAGTGATATGGGAGAATTTTTTACTATGGGTTAACAGCCTTGCTGCAGCATTTTGAACCGCTTGGAGCCTATTTAGTGAAGCCTTAGATACACAGGAGAAGGGTGCATTACAATAGTCTAGCCGGGAGGAAATGAAAGTGTGGACAAGCATCTCGAGTTCAGTTTTGGAGACAATAGTCCTGAGGTTGGCAATATTTCTTAGGTGAAAAAAGCAGGAGCGGGTCACAGATTTAATATGAGCGTCAAAAGACAGAGATTGATCGAAAATTATCCCAAGATTCCGAGCAGTAGCTTTTATCGAGGATGAAAAGGCACCCAGATGTTGACTAATTTGGGGCTTGATATTCTCTGGAGCAAGGATTAAGCACTCGGTCTTGTCTGCGTTCAGCTGCAAAAAATTGTTTGTCATCCAAACATTAATTTCCTTAAGACAGTGGATAGCTTGTCTAATTCCCAAGGTTTAAAGGAGATGTATAATTGGATATCGTCTGCATACAGATGGTAGGAAATATTTTTGAAGCCGCTAATGATCCGGCCTAAAGGAAGAATATATAGTGAAAATAACAGGGGGCTTAAAACCGAACCTTGTGGGACTCCACATAGAAACTTAGCCGCATCTGATCGAAAGTTTCCCACTGAAACTAAAAGTGTTCTATCCTCCAGAAATGAGGTGAACCACTTTAGGACAGATCCAGATATCCCTACCATAAGATTTAAGCGATGGATTAAGATCTGATGGTCAACGGTATCAAAGGCTGAGCTAAGGTCTAGAAGAACTAGGACTGAGCAATCACCCCTGTCTGCAGCCATCAAAAGATCATTTGTGATTTTCAGGAGAGCTGTTTCTGTAGAGTGTAGCTTCCTAAAACCCGACTGAAATTTATCAAGAATATTATGCTTCTCCAGCGCTTTCTTTACTTGTAGCCAAATGACTTTTTCTAAGATTTTAGAGATAAAAGGAAGTTTTGAGATGGGCCTGAAGCTTGACTGAAGTGTTGGATCCAGGTTAGGCTTTTTCAGCAAAGGTTGAATAACCCCCTGTTTAAAGCACCTGGGGACAAAGCCAGATAGCAAGGAACAGTTTATCAGCGTGACCACAGAGGGCCCAATGGTATCAAAAACTTTACAAAATAAATGAGTAGGTAAGACATCAGCTGAGCTCGTTGAGGGTTTCAATTGGGTCAGTATTTCTGATAGATCTTTTAAAGAAATTGGGAGAAAAGATTCCATAATTATGGGGTGTGGAAGATCATGATTGGTGGGGTTACCTAAGGGAGTTATGTTACCTCTGAGATGAGACACGGAAGGAGAAAGAAAAAAAAACTGTTACAATGTTTTCATCTTTTTGATTTTGTTTAATTGATGACATAAATCATCTTCTTTCAGGGGTTGCCACAGCAGATCCTGGTCTCTAGCATACTCAGCCGCATGTTCCCTTTCACTACTTCCATGAATCTTCTAATTTTCTGCTTCTTCTCCTGCCTAGCAGCTCCACATCGAACAGCCTTGGTACTCTACATATGTCCAAACCATGTTAAGGTTGCTTCTTTACCAGCTCCACCTGTGCTGTCCCTCTGATGTACACTAATGTAATGTTGTTGGCCACTCCCAGTGAAAATCTTAAAATCTTCAGTTCTCCCACCTCCAGGTCGGCCTCCTGTCTTTTTGTAGCATGTATTTAAAGTCATCTACCTTCACTACCTCCAGTCTTTGCATCTTTCCTGTCACAACTGTCTCCCTCTCATTCACACACACATATTCTGTCTTGCCTCCACTGGCTTTCATTCCACTTCTCACTAGAGCACACCTCCACCACTCTAGACCATCTTCCACCTGCTCCCTACTCTGACTGCAGATCAGGCTCATCTACAAACATCCTAATCCAGGCTTGGCCAACTCCAGGCCTCGAGGGCCGGTGTCCTGCAGGTTTTAGATCTCACCCTGGGTCAACACACCTGAATCAAATGATTAGTTCATTACCAGGCCTCTGGAGAACTTCAAGACATGTTGAGGAGGTAATTTAGCTATTTAAATCACCTGTGTTGGATCAAGGACACATCTAAAACCTGCAGGACACCGGCCCTCGAGGCCTGGGTTTGAACACCACTGTCCTAATCCAAGTAGACTCCATCCTGATATCATCTGTCAACCTTGATAGGTCAGTGCATTGCCACTTTGTTATTTTTTTATGTTGGTTTAGCTAGCTAAATTCTATAGCTAAATTCTATATTCACTCTTATTTACCCAGAAAGTGATAAATGTTTTTATTCCCCCTTCTAAAGAGCTCAGATATTCATGCTTATGAAATAAAAACTGTCAGTAATAGTCATAAACATTCTATTGACATTCTCTGCACAACACGGACTTCGCTTCAAGATGAATACAAACAGTTGGTCTAATACAATGAAACAGTGGCTCTACAAGGACACAAGAGTCACGACACAACCAATTTCAGTTCATCTGTTTAAATAGGGAGAGTAAAGGTGTTTAAGTACATCTCCATCCAGCTCAAATTGGATCCATTAACAGGCCTGCTACCGATGATGTGAGCTGAAAGACAGATTTACAGATGATACAATCACTATAATTCAACCCCCCCCAGTGAAAAAACTTAGCCCGACAGCTAGATTTTCAGCTTTGAGATTATGCCAAAGATGTGGAAGGAGAAAAGTGTTTTGCAACTTTCACAACAATTAAACATGGATATTTTCTTCGAGTCAAATCTCAACTGATCTCCCAATAGCGTTAAAATTGATGCCTGAACATGAACATCTATTAAAAAACAAACTGTAGCATTCAGTAAGAAAGCAAACGTGTATTTTAAGCAAATGCCACATTAACCGTTTATGAAAGTCCAAATGCAAGTGAGGCATGATTCTGCTTCAAGGCTAATATGCAGATCACACGTAAATGTACACTGAACTAATTTTTGTTTGCAGGACTTCTGTTCAACTGTGACTGCAACTAGTTTAAATCCACCATAAGATGTCTGCCTGGGGAAAATGTCATCTCCTAATACTCACAAAATTGCTTCCAGCTCAGCTGGCTGTGATAAAGGATCTGAGGATTTCATATTAGTGACATTTTACTCTGGGTCTAGGTTAATTAAACATTTAAAGGAGGTTGAACAAATCGATTACTCAACATAAAAACTTGACTCAAGAGTAGACGTGGCTGTGGGGCATTTGAGGATCTTTTAGGGTAGCTGCCGCACAGATAAAAATCAGTCACCTTCCGGATGATGGGATGGTCTCTTTAACTACCACTCTTCTTTAAGGGAACTGACATTGCTTGTAAGCGTTGTCATAAAACACTAGGACGCAGTTTTAACAAGATGTTTTTTTGGATGTTCAACAGCCTGTCACTAACCCTGCGGCTCCAAAGACATTCCCTTTTTGAGGTTCTACCATTCAAGACCTAAATTTTACTTCAAGTTTATTGTCCCTAATGAACATGGGTGCAGGAAAAGCCATGTTATTTGTGATGCAATTTCAGTCTAAATACAAAAGAAGCCACTTCTACAATTAATTCTTCCTGAATACTGAAAGAACTTTGACTAAATCTCCAAATGTTCCCACATAAACAGCCATAACCTCTAAATTACTGATGTTATAATTGGAAGAGTAGCAATCAATCATACTTAAAAAGCTAGAATTAAAAAGTTTGTTCTCTTAATTGGTCATTTCAGCAACAGATGAAATCTTGTCCAAAGTCGACAATCAATAGTTATACATGTTTCTGTGAAGCTTGAACTTTTGTTGAAGACTTTACAGAGAAATCTGAACTCTCAGCAGCAAAGAAAAACAGAGTTATGGTCTTTTAACCTTCACACTCCAGTGTGATGCTGCTCGGCCTTTGAGAAACACAGTCAATCACTCCTTCTTATGGTCGCAGCCCACACAGAACCTGCAGTGCCATCTGGGAGCCCTGCCAAAAGGAATGTCCATCCACAGGGGTGACTGTGTGTGTGAGTGTGTGAATAGTCATGTTTGAGGCCATGTTGCCTACTGAGACAATCAAATCCACAGTGACAGCAAGCGGTCGAAACAAAGAGCCATTCTTCTCTCGCTATTCAGCTACTTTCAGGCTGTCAAAGAGTCAAAAGACAAGGACTGCAGACAAAGGAAACTTAGCGGGATGTGGAACATGGAGAGAAAATGAGCTCAGGAAAAGCTGATTTAGTTTGCCAGACAAACCTGCAGCATACCTGGACCAGAAAACCAAAAGTATTTAAGCTTCACACGGTGGTCTCTGACTTTTTGTACTAACTTTTTTGTTCTTGTTCAAATCCTTAACATATGCCCAACCCAATGCCAATTGCCATTTAAGTCTAGAGCAAAAAGGAAAAGAAAAAGTAGAAGAGGGGGATGTGAAATGCATCTAACGCAGTCACCATCTGTCATGTTGTATTCGCGACCGCGGCAGCCGTCACTCCCACCACAATGGGCAAAGCGAAGCTTCCAGTGAAACGCTCAGTGAAACGCTCAGTGAAGACGTCTGGGGCGACAAGGCAGCGCTGGGCACCGAGCCAGTGCCTTATAAATTTACGCAGCTCATTTTAGAGAGCTAGCCCATACCCACACACTGTATGCACACCAAAACTATGATTAGAAAACAGCAAAAATAAAATCCATGCATGGCCTTGACATGGCTCTGTTAATTGAAGAATAACCAGCAGGTGAGTGTAGCTCTTAGCTTCAGATAGATCACAACACGGAGCGATACCAATAAGGCTTTCCTCCATAATGGGTTAAAAAGAGATTTAAAAAACAAAACAAAAAAACTCTCTCCCTTCATTTAGTATTGAGTCAATTTGGAGGAAGCCTGCTCAGCATCTTTGCAAAGTCAAGACAATTTAATACCACAGAGCTCAATGACAACAGCTGACTCATACACCCGCTCATCCAAACTGAAAGGGACGACTATCTTGCAGATCGTTTGCTCACAGTTTCCTTTGCGATTCGTACATTATGAATTATATTACTGCAATCATCCCGTCGAAAGTAATCACACTGACAAGAACAATAAGAGTGACTGGTGCTGTGGGCAAAATGTTCTGAACAAAGAGGCTCACACACTTTAACTGTATTCTTCCCATTATATCGACCATATGGTCTCGTTTCCTACACGATCTGTTATCATCCAACTCCAGTTTTGTCTGATTGGACATAAATTGCCATTCTAAGGGTTTATTACAGGCTTTGGGAAAACATTTATGCACTGAAAAAAAAGCTGGACTTTTAAGCTTTAACAAAAAAAAAAAAAAAGTGGTCTGATCCAGAGTGGTTACACAGGAGCAGAACAGCACTTATGTAAGCTTTGGACAGGCATATTTACATTAATTTGAGTTGAGAGCTTTTCATTAGACAGATAATCCTCTGAGGATGTCAACCTTGCAGCAGAAAATTAGTTGCTTTTCAAAATTACTGAAATGGGCATGATAATCATTTGTTCAAAATGACTGAGTGGAGAATTAGGTGATGTTAAAAAAAAATCCCTGTTAAACTCAAACAACTACATTGTATCCAAGTGGAATATGAGCTTAAAACATGTCATGACATTTTTCTGATTAACGGCACCATTTTATCAACATCTCCCCTGACATAAAGCTGCTCTGCACACACTTTTCATTCTTTTTGTGTGCTTGTGAGAAGTAAGTACGCCCCATGATTCAGTAGCTTGTAGAACCACATTTCGCATCAATAACTTGTTCTCCTTGTTTTCTGAGTGACTTATCAGTCTCTTATGTCGTGGTGGAGGAATTCTCTTCATTACAACATTACTTCTGTCCATTGAGGTTCACAGGCATTTATCCACAGTTCTTTTTAGCTATGAGACAGTTCATGATCAACTCTGTGAGTACAAAAAAAGCCCATCACCAATTTCGCCGCCCCTCGGCCACCATGCTTGACTTCTAAGTTTATGCCGATAAGTGTTTTGGTTTTTGCTAAAGTAATGCTTTGCCTTAAATCCAGACATCTCCACTTTGGTCTCATCTCTCCAAAGGATACTGTGGTCTTTTAGTTTGTTCAGATCCAGCTTTGCAAACCTTCGCTGTGCTGCTATGCTGTTTTTCAGAAAAGAGGCCTTCTCTTGACACCTTTACAAGCAAGCCATCCTTGTCGACTCAATTTCTAATTGTGCTGTGATGAACTTCAACATTTAATATGCCAGCTGAGGCCTCTAGTCTGTGAGGCCCAATGCTTTGGGTTTTTGCTTTGTAAACAATGTCTCTGAGCACTGCATAGTCCAGCTTTTAGGTAATTTTTTTTGGGACATCCACTTCTGGGAAGCTTGTGGCATTGTGTTAACACACATCTGAACTCGCCTGACCTGTAAATGACACAACGTCACACATGCTGATGATCAAGTAATCAAGTCTATTTGATTATCAGCACATGGCTACTACTTACTCTCTTAATTCCTATAGAATCAGTAAGGATATATTTAGTTTTCACAAGACTCTGTGCAGGGCTGAATTAGAACAGATTTATAATCTAAATTTTAAAAAATATGACAATATCCCACCATATATCCCACCACTTTGCTCCTGACTTGGGTATTTAAATTACTTCTTGATGGATTGCCATTCCTGTTGACTTTGGTGATCCCTTCACTTTTACTCCAACACCACTTTGAGGTTGACATTTCCTGTTTGGAGTAAAAAGCCAACTAAGATGGCTGCTATTAACTTCGGTGATCCTTTGACTTTTCAAATAATGTCATCATGAAACCACATTAGCACACCCACACAAACATTTTGCTTAAAAAGCACCACTCTGTTCATGTCTACCAATATGTTGTACTAAGTGTACCAGTATGGTACATTTAGTGCTGCCTAATTAGCAAAAAGACATTCCAGTTGTCTCTTAGAAAAAACATGTAAACATGTAATCTAAATGGAGATACCCGAGTTTAAAGCCTCTAAGGCTGTGTTTACATCCTGTAAATATATTAAACAGATTTCTTCAAATCACAAATGTCTTCAGGACTAATTTATCTAAAATGGGAAAAAAATGCCACATCAAATAACAGAAACTGAAATTTTACACTCATCAGCCACAGCAAATAAACCACTGTCAAGAAAAGCAAACAACCTTATCACCACACAATCCAATATTCAGCTAGAAAACCTTGGCTCCTGGCATTCATGCGAATTCACTCATCCCAACAAATTCTTAGTGAGAGTTCAATTTCCAGTGTTGCTTTCAGAAGGAAAAAGGTGAGAGTTCAACAGCCTTTCAGGAGAGAGCCATTATTTTTGGCAGGAGGACGAATGGACTAACTGTGAAACTGTGACCTTGTCTAAATCTAAGGGTAACTAGCATCTTAACTGAAAAACCCCAATCCACAAAGGCTCCAACCATCAGAACTAAAAGGGATCAATTGCTGACAAATATTTCCATCCACAACCAGACAGACATGACAACTGCCAGAATTGCAGGGGGCCTGGGGCTGGGTGACCAAATAACTTAAGTATCAGTTCTGCTTTGAATGATTATGAAAGTGGGAATAATGCTAAAATTGTTACTGTCTTGCATTCAATTTTGATATGAAGCACTTGCAGCCAATCAAGCACACACCTTTCCTTTACAGCAGAGAAATTTAAACCCACCCTAAACTCACTTGCTGCTTAGAGCAGCTTCAGCCAGGATGACGGAGAGCCTTCAGTCAACAAGATGCATCTACAGGAAGTAAATCCCTCAAGGTTTCACAGTTAAAGCTGTAGGTGGGTTATTGGTTCCTTAGTGTCTCCAAATTGTACAGGATCTCTTACCCAATCCAACTTTCAGTTGGCTGTCTGCATCAGCTCTCTAATATTCACCCACTGGCTGCTGAGCATGTCTCAAGCAGGCATCTGAGTCCACTGCCGCCTGGGGCTCTCTCTTCGCCTCATCTGCCCCCGCAGACATCCCCAGGTGGAAGCAGAAGCCAACGACTGGCGGCTGCCCTTGCGAGGCAGACTTTAGAGTCAAAACAAAGCCTAGTTAGGGCCCCAACTCCTCTTCTTGATGAACTTGTATCCACCACCACCCTTTACATCTTAATTTATTCATTTTTCAATTGAATTATATATTTTTTTAAAAAGATTCCCTATAAAAATGAATTTTTAAAGGCAGTTTATGAACAACCATAAAACAATAACAGAAAAAGTATGACAAAATATGTGAGTATCATTTTCACAGCTTAATGACAACTAAGACTGTAGCTGATCTGGTGTATTTCTTCTTTTATTTAGAGTAATTTGACATTGTATAGTGTTTACCACATTTGCATTAGGTGGGGTTTATGTCAGGCTATAATGCGGGCATACAGCATGAAAAGCTGCACCTGCTTGTGCTATAGGTAGAAAAATTAATTACTATATTGACATCTTAAGTATTCCAGTATTTGGGAAAAGGGCTGTGACATCTCAACCATGCTCCACTTCAGGCCAGGCTTTAGCCTGTGGCATCAAAACAGGTGTATAAACCTTGTATCGAAGGCAGATTATCCGACATAACACAAAAGTAACAAAACAAAAATCATTTTAGAAAAGCCCTGTAAGTATTTAAAAGTGTTTGCTTCTGCTGTTCTTTAAAACTGCTGGACAATGCAAGAATCTGATCTCGTCTTAATGGATTTGCACGATCAATTCTGCGCTGAATCCCTCGGCAGACAAATGCCTCCTCCTCGACCGAGAAATGGTGTGTTGGAGACTGCTTGGTCAGGGGGAAGTGAGAAGCATATGAAAAGAGATCCAAGTTGCTTTCATGCAAAAACAGCTTCAGCTTTCAAAGGCAAGTCCGAAAAGGATCTTCTTAATAGACCATTGATAAAGATCTTAAAGTGATAATTTTTAGTTAATCTAATCTTTGAGTCTTATGACTTTTTTATTTTAAATCCGAAAGCATCTCACGAGACTGATCACACAATGACTACACTGTGTGTTCACTCTGTGAGAGTATTATAGTCAACTTATTACCCAAAGTGATTCCAATTGTAGTTGCTCAGAATGGACCAATTTCTTGGTAAATTATATTAAAATGAGATCTCCTCAACGTTATGCATCTATATAATGATGCTGTTTAATGATTTGACAAAGTGTAAACACACTTCTTTCATGGCCACCATGCATACCTCCTCATGCCATAGCTATTCCAAATCCCCCCAAGCTCTTCCCAACCCAGATGAGGTGTGCATTCCTGGCCAGCTATCCAATACCGTCAAAGGAATTTGAAATTTCATCCTTTTTGGGCCCCCCTCCCTCCCTTTTGTCCTCATCCAACACTCTGCTGTGCTCCTGCTCTCCTCACACACAGATGTACACAGACTCACAGCTGGGTCCATCCAGCTTAAGCACACATATACACACACTGGGAAGGATTTCAGCACTGACAGGTAAACCTTCAAGCAGAGGTTTTACCTGGATTCACAGATTTCTGGTAACAAAGGGCAGCAGAGTGATGCCGAAGCTTTCTAAAAATAATCTCAATATTGGATTAAAGCCCCTGAGAAGTGCTCCATGAGCAAAATTTGTCTTTGTTTTTGGTCCTTAGTTGTTTCAATGGATTCAAGTGGGTGTGTCTGTGCAGGTTCTCACTCATCCAGGTCATCGTAGTCCAAGGAGCTTGGGGAAAAAAGCATCTGGACACATTTAGGTTTCTTGAAGACACTCCCATAGGGCTTAAAATCTGTGACTCTCCACCAATTGCTCTTAGAACTGAAGAAGCTTCTATGATGAGAGGTGAAACGTCTTCAAGAAACCTTAAGTCCAGACGCTTTTCTTTCCAGGCTCCTTAGAATTCAAGTGGGTGGGACTCCGCTGAAAAAGGTGATCTCATATTCATCTCTACTAATCAGGGTTCTGCAGCAAAATGTGATGACAGTTGTGGGGTTGTTTGCTTAGGTTTCCAGACCATTATCAATCAAACGGGATTAAAACACACCCACACAATCCGGATGAGGCACAGAAGAGTAGTCCAGTTTTTTTAAGCATTTTTCTTTAAACCATTCAAACACTAGAAAGTCTTCTCCAGGACTTAGAGGTTCGCTTGTACTTAATTTGAAACTTTTAAATTGTAACTTATTCATCAACTAACTTTTCAGAGGCTTTAATCATTTACGTAATATATCAGGCAAACATTCAGCAAGTCTAGCTTTGCAAAAAGCTAGACTTGCTGCTTTCCTTTGTTCCAAGTCCTAATACATTGGAGACTTTTATTTAGACTGTGAGATCATATGGAGATTTAATCTTGGGTTCTACAAACATGATTTACATTTTCCACAATTATCCAATATTCTGTAGACTAAATGAACAATCAGAAAGGAGCTCCACTTCATGAATGAGTATAAACTTGCAGCAATGCTGACTGTGAGTGTGTGAGGGTAACAATTACATGAATCAGTTTTGTATGCCCACATGCAGCACGTAGGCAGACATATCCACAAACAAATAAGCTCTAACAAAAAGTACACACATAGCCGGTGGTGTGGAGACAGACGTTGGCATTAGATTGCTGAGTCATCGGTGCAGCCACACCAGTGCTGCCATTTCTCCTCATCTGCTCTACTGGAGCTGATGCGTCACACTGGGAGTCTTTTTTTGGTTTCTAAAATGTGGGCCTAATCTGCAGCGAGTTTTCCACAGCCGTGCACCACATGAAAGCCAGTGAGCTGCTTTCATTTAAGGTCCCTTAACCCCAATAAGCACGGCCGCCCAACGTGCAACAGTCAAAAAGTCAACACAAAGAGGAAAAAAACACCGCAGAGCTCCCGCTTGGTTAGTTTTACTTGAGACTCAGGCAACCAATATGGGTGAGGTCACAGTTTTACGTTAATTTTATATTATTTAAAGCTTTCTCTCGTTCAGGTAACAATCAGATCAGAGGCCTTTGCAAATGTCACTACATTTATCTCTCTGGCATAATTGGTCTCAAGACGCTTAAAAAGGAAATCCCATTGGGCCAATACTGTCTAGAAAAATGACTAGGAAAAAAAAAAGTTTAACAATATTCATGATCTCACCGGAGGCAAGAACAGCTGATCTAATCTTTCTTTATCTTTGATTGATGTGACTATTTTTCCGGAGGATCAACAGTTGTTTGGAACAAAGCAACAGGCAAATTTTTTTTTTTTTTTTTTTTTTTTTTTTTTTAAACAAAGAACCTTCTGATGAAGCTGCCAGAAAATCAACATTTCTAACCATCTTTTAGGAAAATCTCAAAACTGCATCATCAATTTCTTCCACAGACAATTCTTGAGGGAATAAAACATTGCCAAGAAAGTTCAAATCTTTTTCACCAGTTAAAGCCACAGTCATTCATCATTTCTGAAGTCTGTGCCCTTTCTATAAAAATAGAAACTCGTCCAGCTGCAATTCAAACTTAACTCCTGCTTACTGGAGAATAGCCTTACAACAGATCCACATATAAGTCACACCTACACTAAAAGCCTGCTTTGTCCCATCAGGGAAAAAAAAAAAAAAAAAAAGAAGAAGAAAAGCAACTGTTGCCTGTCATTTGACCGACGCGACTGAGTTAATTCCACCTATTCGAAGCCAGCTCTTTTGTCCTGAAGGGAGAAAGTGACGCATGTTGGATGACAGGAGGCTGACTGGTTGTTTAAAATTCACAAACTGATTCAAACGGGAGGACTCCAGTCAAAACATGGCAGTGGCCTTTGATAGTGCTAAGACACAGACTACAGAAGAAGCGATAAAGACAGAGGAATGTGCTTTGGCTTTGTCTGGAAGTCGAATCTTTGATGATACACTGCAACTCAAGTGTCAAAGCCTTTAGATAGCTCTGATGGCAAGCAGTGAATGTACCAAAGTTTATTTTATGAAGTTTATTGTCTGAACAAGACACACGCTGGCACTGGCAGACTTGAAGCACACAAAGGGCAAATTAAAAGGTGAAACTGCCTTTTGATACAGGCATGAATTAAAAAAGACTTTATAGAAAGTCTGGTTAAAAGAACTAAAGTCATGATCACAATCTAATAAAGGATTTTTTTGTTAATGTTACGATTAAGGCCACAGATTTTTCTTTTTTACTGACCTTCGGGTTATTTCATCTTCCTATTATTTTAGCCCAAAGAAATTCAGAAAAAGCATTTCAGATGTTTTTGTCTACAAAAAAGAAAAAAGGCAGATTTGAGAAACTTGAAAGCATAAATTCCCATGTAAATTTCTGAATTGTTGCTTTTCTGCGCCTCTTTCCCATATTGCCTCCATTGCTCTCTGTTTCACCACTTGCTCCTTTGCAAACTTTACAGAGCAGTTGACAGACAGGTTAAGATGGAAGTTCATCCGATTGAGCAAATTGGAGTTAAGAGCAAGGGAAACAAGGAAAACCTCCATTAACTGCTCTTGTCCGTCATCGTCAAATCACCGTTTGCTGTTGAATCGGTAAAGTTACAAACAACTGCAAAGAAATGAACAAAACTTGTTGTGAGCCAGCGTGAAATGCCTCCAAAGTCCTGACCTTTCGTCATTAGCACTCTCCGTGCTCCATACGCAGGTTTACGGACGCACTGCTGACATCTGATGTAGTAAACATGGACTAACATCAAAACTGAACTGATCTGTCCTTTAGCAGAGATACTGGACCGACAGATAAGTATCCAATCAATGAATCAGTAGATAATCAGGTAAATTTTAAGAACCTGCTTTAATTCTGTTTATTCACTTGATTGCCATTTATTGTTAATTTAATCATCATGTCCACAAGACTCATCTTAAAATGCAAGATTGTTCTAGTCATACTTAAAAATTAACTCTACTTTGAAGATATCCTTCATTTAAATAGTATATTGGCTTCTTATTATTAAAGTCACTGTTCATGCTACAAATGTTTGTAACCTGACAGCAATAAAACACAGAAATTAAGGATTACAACATGGGGGGGAAACTTCAGGTTCATAAAAAATGTGCAGGGATTTATTAAAATGTCCAAATTTTGGTTAGTTGTGGTATCGGAGTGGAAGTAAGTGGACGTAAACCCATGTTTAAACCGCTTTCATTGTATTAACACAGTGCTGGTGATTACTACCAACAAACTGACTTGTTTGTCTTTGACTAGGCCAAAGAATTTTGCAGGGCCTCTTGCACTCACTCACTAGGTAATGTTTAAAAATCACAGCTGGAAGGCAGGGGAGGAGGAGGGGGTCAACAGCGCCTCAAAAAAACTGTGTTAAACAAGACCCTTAACTAAATGAAACTCGTGTGACCTTTATTGCAATAAATATGAACCCAAAGGTAGTTGAATCAAAACGAGACATGCATCCCTGTGTAAACATTAGTCCTGATGTAAATTACTACTCATAGAGTAACACCGTTCCACGTCTTGCTTTGTTTTGTACTTTTCTAAATGCCACTGCCAGATGCAATCTTGACTTCCTGAATCCAGATAGCATCTCGATCAGCAGGGGATCTGTTCAGATTTTTGTGTACAACAGCGCCTGGGATGCTTTTACACCTGAGATGGCGATAAGGCATTTACTCAACCGTTTATGTGGCTGACGAACACAACAGGCAGAGATAATAGGCCTTGTGTCTTTGTTGTCTGCAAAATCTAAAGCCTGAGGTCTCGAGTGTTACAGAATGTTTGCTTCATGAGGCTGGGTTCAGTGAAGTGCAAGTGTCTGCAAAAGGCCCTCAACATCCAGAGTGACATAGAGCAAAGCTGAAGTGAAAAGTCTGTCCCTGTTGGGTTCAGTCTATTTTTCAATGTTCCTATGATAACCTGTCTTTTATCTCAGAGGGTCAAACTGAAGTCTTAATCATTGGTGGAAGCCTCGTGATTACGAGACGATGACAAGATGAGCATTTCCTTAGGAATGAGTGGGTTTAAAACAAAAAGAAAGGAAAAAAAGGTGGGTTAGGATCTTGACTCTGGTGAGTAATTGAAAAATGATTTACCTTACTAAACATTTGACCTACTTTTCTTCCTGTGTGTGATGCTGAGATGGTGCAATAAGCATCACCAGATGGCCAGATGAGAAACGTGAGTGTGTGTGTACAGTGCTGCATTCCAGCCTGTGTTGCATAGACGGCCTGACCTATACTGTGTAGACAAGTCGTGCAAGTAACGCGCACACACAGCTCTGTTTAAAGCCCCCGTCTGCAATAACAGTCCATCTTGATCGTGTTACATGTCCGGGCAGGGTGCTCGAATCCCACGAGCCTACTGTACTTCAGCCTTACATGTGCACTTCATCTTCTTGCACAGTGTTGGGCTGACCCGGGTGAACCTAAACCACAGTTCAGTTCACCCAGGTCAGTGAGTCAGTGGTACTTCAAAGCTTCTTTCTCATGAGTCTCTAACCTCGTGAGCTAAGCTACAACTTAAAAATATCTGACCTTTCCTGAATCCGAAGCCAAGCGGGGACAGTCCCACCCAGCATGTCACACTGGGGGGAGACCAACAAAACCATGACAAGAAATAACTGGAGAAGCTGCTGGGGCGGAGCTATGTGATGAGTGTGTGCAGGGAAAAAAAAATAAATGGGGGGAGGTGCATCAGGGTCAGGAGGTGGCGAGGGTAGGTTTGGGGGGGATGGGCTGGCTGCACTTTACATTTCTAGTCAAACCAAATTCCTAGATTTCTGTTACTACCTGAGACACCGGTTTTTGCTACTTCTTTTTTTTTTTTTTTTTTAACTTAAGAAGATATGAAGAAACACTTAATAGGCAGGTTTATATTTTCCAAAAAAGAATCATAATTCAGGTAATTTTGTGAAGGGCTGCAATAGGTAGCTGTTTCAATAAGATATATAAGTGCATCAGTTGATTTTTTTTAATGAATCAACAGGAAAAAACAGATAGAGACTGAAAAACAGGATGGTATTAAATGGTGTGTATGTCTAATCATCCAGTATTTAACAATGAGATAAAAGCTGACAAAAACACATAATAGTCACATAAGGCAAGCTGCAAACGGCAACTATTTGCTTTTAGATGCTGACTAATTGATTAAGCAAAGAATGAGGTCCTGTCGACATGGATTAGATATCCGTCTCACTGTAAAGAGGTGCTAATCTGTGAAATCATCTGCTTGCAGCCATACTTTAACTGTGTGAGAGTGTGTGTCTTTACCTCTTGAAAGCCTCTGTGGGGTTCCTCTCGCACTCTCCAGGCTGCAAAGTGTTCTGCACAGCCGGATCGCGCACCTTTTCCTCATATCCCGGCAGTAGCCCGCTGCGGCAAATCTGAGCCACCAGACCTCGGATGAAACCGCCGACGCACAGCGTGTCCGAGTCATCTGCCCGGCAGAAGTGGAAAGCCAGGCTTTGCTGGTGTAGACCGCGGTGGGTTCCCTGGGCTGATGTGGGCCATAACAGCTCTGTACACAGTGCAGTTTTCCCACTCCCTGGCCCTCCCACCAGCAACACACCCCAGGAGCTACCCGACTTTGCAGATCCTGCTGTGAGGGTGCCAGGGTTGGACGCACTACCACCAGGTGCCAACGGGGGCTGTTTACTGGGAGTGCTGATTACTCCACTGAGGTTGTTGGTTTTCTCCTGGAGGCAATGCTGGATCTTATGGAACACCCACTCCCGGCAGTAAAAGCGCTTCCCTTTCAGCAAACTGGTTTGGGCCATTTTGATCTAGTGCTGCTGTTCCACCTATTCCTCCTCTTCAGGTTCCCTTCATTACGCCCCTTCACATTTTCATCTCCAACAAAGGCTGGCTGTAAATTCGAACATCCATTTTGTCAGGTGCAAAAGAAGGATGCACTTTAGCTGTCCTTGGTTTTAAGAAGCAGTGAGAGAGAAGGCAAGCTGGGTGAAAAGTAGAGAAAAGAGCAGAGCCGCTGTGGATGGCAGGAAAAGCAACTGAGCTATGGAGCGTTACAGAAAATCTAGGTCAAAATGAAAAAAGGAAGTTTAAAATTGAGGTTTAAACCATAGATTTTCCACCAACTTTTTCCATAGCTTCCCCACTGGTTGAACTAAGTGCTCCTTGTTATTATGAATGTGTTGCCTTAGCATGGCGCTGGGCATGGCAGGGCACTCGGCTCTTGAGTGCATCCACTGGCAAACTCAAGCCACCGCTGCTTGATAGAATTAGCCATGGAAGTTACTGATATATTTCCACTGATGCATTTCAGATGCTACCGACCAAAAGGGTGTTTCCATTACATTAATATGGAATAGACTGCCAGTGCTGAATGGCTTTCTCCAATAACACACTAAGCCTGCCTCCTTCCCTGGAAAACAGAAACAAAATGAGAACACACAAATTAGAAAAAAGAAAAAAATCATCAATATGTCCTAATTAGTCAAGTAGGCAGTTGATGAGACATATTTTACTCTCCTAGAAGCAGACAGTGGAAAACACAAGTGTGTAATTTATTTACACATCTACTGCCCTAAAGAGTCTCCATACAAGCTGAAGCAGTTTGACACCATTTATCATCATGCACAGTACTTTTACAGATATTTTCCAGCCTACAAAGAAGAGTGAACTCTATTTAGTGAGCTACAAGAGGTGGGCAAGCTGGTTTTTCGGTGCTTTCATCCTCCACATCCCACATCACTGCCTGCCTGCCCTGCAACTAAATTCTTGGCAGGGGTTCGTCCAGTTTCTCTAGTCTATCCACTGATCCCCTCTTCCTTCCTATGTGGCTTTAAATCCCAAACAGTCCACATCCGTCCTGAACTGTGGGGGGAAAAAAGTCCAAGTAACAGGACCCCCTTTCCTGCACGTACAAAGGTCGTTTACATGGGCGTAAATGTAACATAACAGCTTTTTTTTTTTTAAGGTTTTGCAGCAATGATTAAACTTTAGAGGGCAAAAAGGCCCATTAAAGCTCTCACCGAAAAGATTCTGGCGCTTTGGTGGCCAGCTGCACTTTAACCATCTTCCTATTTAGTTGTTCATCATCGTTGTTGTTTCTATACTGGAGCAAATGCAAATACTCCCCAGTCTCCTCAGCCAAGAAATCACACGCTTACACACACACACACACACACACAGACAGACATACACGCACACGTGCGCGCGCACACACGTAGTCTTGCTGGTTACTTTGTAACACTGCCAAATAACAAGGGTTTACACGGGCTGCTATGCATTTCCACATTTCTGTTTTTCTAAGGCGCTCCCCGCCGTCAACACAAAGCCTTCCAAATAAGTGTTCAATACATCAAACCTTAGCTGTCTTAAGACGGAAGGCGACCAAAAAACCAAACAAAAAAAATACATCCATCAGAGAAAACGACATAAATTCACTTCAGCTGACTGGAAAGGAAGCGCAAGTCTTTTGTATGGCAGACAAACCTCACCCATTTCGGATGGGATACAATTTACACCTATGGGGGCTTTTTTAAAAATGACTAGACCGGCGAACAACTGCATTCATCAAGAAGGAAAAAAAATCATATAAAGGCTAACTGAAGCCGGTCATGTTCCTGCAGCCCGTCAGAACTGTTCCTTCAACTTCAATTGAGCCAATTGTGGAGCGTTTCTCTGTCTTCGCTAGTTTTAAATGTCTCACAGTCCCAAACGGTTTTCCTCTCACCTCTTTCCGATTCCTCTCGCTGTTTCAGGGGGGGTAAAGGGGATTGCCGTGTCCGTAGTCTACACCCTTTCTGTCCAAACCAAAGGCTCCGGATAAACCACACGACCGTTCCTCCCGGCGTAATTCAAAGCCCAATTTTGTGCATTTGAGCAACGTTCACGTCTTTCTTTGAATCGCTCCTTTCTGTCGGCGTCGGCTCCTCCTGCTGCCCCTACACAGCTCCACAGTGAGCAGACTGACTCTCCGCCTCCAAACACTCTACATTTCTCCCCACTGCATGCAGAACACACGCTAATGAGTGGCGCAAAGCTTTTTGGGACTTGTAGTTTTCAACCTTTGGTCGCTATTCATTGTGTACAAACAGGTGGTTCATTATAAAAGCTGAATAACAACTGCAGATGAATTATCTTCTCATGGAACGGTTATTTCGCTTTCAAGCCAGGGTGTCAAACATGTGGCCCGGGGGCCAAAACGAACGGTACAAACCGGTCCATTAATGTCATTACAAAGACTGGTTCTACTCATATCCAATCCAGTTTTTCAATATAATTTACTTCCTGTTGTGGAGATGCTAATTATACTAGACAGGCGTGAACCCTTTCATTCTATAACAGGTGAGCACACCTGTCAGGTTAAGATCCCATTGTTTTTCTTTGATTTATAGTTTATACCTTATTTGTTCATGCAATCTGCACTTATCTCTTACACAATGTCAGTCTTACATTTACTGTTTTTAACTAACTTCAGTTTTTACTTTTCTTTGTTTTTATCATTGTTTTAAATATAAAAAAAATTCTTGCAACTCTCTCATTGTATAAGGCCCCCAGTGAGTGCCTGTGGTACTTTTATTTAACTGTGTTGATCAGCAAGTTGTTTGAAACAAAAAGATATAAAATATGCAGCTTAAGTAGCAGTAGCAGTAAAATTGTACATGCACATGATGATGTTTGAAAATATTTCATTACTTGCATCTCATTGTGGTGATAAAAGCCCTTTGTCTTAAAAAAAATAACATGAGAAAAATGACCCTGCTTTGATTCTGCCTAAGGCTTTTCAATTAAGGACACTGCAATATTTGCACGTTTTTTTATGAATGAAGTGCAGCCACTGATGTTGAGCAGAAGATGAGCTGTGAAAGAACCCACAGTAAATCAACGATGCCTTGTACCTGGCTGAATTATGGCTCCGAGGTCTTTATCTGGGGAGTATATGAGAATGTCTTTATAATTACATTATACCGTCTATATATAATCAATCTCAGGTTTTTCCTATCATTAGAAAGCTATTAACTGTGATGTATTTCCTGCTTCATGGATGACACACCAGATGCTGTCATTGTTAGAGAGCAGAAGGCAGGTGCGTGCTTTAGAATTAGGTCTTCCTTTTGACTCTGATGAGGCTTCTAAATTTGGCAGCACCAGAGTAATGACAGAAAAAAAGACCGAGTGTGCTCACACCAAAGAAAAAATATTCAGTCACTGCATGTGACAAAATGGAAAAGGGCTACACAATAAACAATTTAATGACTGAATTCTCATTCCCAGTGATTAAATTGTAGTTCACCTGTGTGCAGACCTTCCCCGTTTTAGTCTCTGAGTGATTGTTTTTGATTTGTGAACAAACCAACTAAATGGCTGCATGTGTTTTATAATACAAGAGAAATTCACTGATGAGCAACACCAGCTGATTTGTGTGTGTTTCGACCAAAGCTGCACAAAGACATTCTGTTTGTTACATAAGCCACTTTAGAAATGAAATCCGTAAGCAATCAAAATGCAGAAGAAATGAGTTTCCCAAAAGTTTTTTTCTTCCTTCCAGCAGGGATGCACACAGGGCTTTCACGCTGATACTTTTTGATCTAACTGGAGGCTGCTGATCTCACAACTTATTTATCACTCCCTGAAGAATTACTTCAGGGACTTTTACTGTGAGGTGTAGCTGCAGTAGGTTGTAATAGCTGACAGTGTGTTGCCGGCTGAAGCTGACTGTGCTCAAATGAAGATAATTCAGTCTTGTGCTAAAGTGAAGTTCCACTTCAGATCTAATTTTCTATAGTCGCATAACAGCCTTTTTCTTCATGGTAAGGTATTACAGAAATGATTGCTTGGGGATAGGCTCAAGGCTGGGTTCAAGTCAGACAGGAAGAAAAAGACAGGAGCTAGGATTGGTGGTTAAAATAAGGCAAAACAAGACATGATATAGGTTCAGAAACAAAACAAATAAAAATCGAAAAAGTCTGAGGATACGCAATAATAGAAAAAGTTTGAAAGGTGTAACCTCTAAACTATACCACGCTTAATATAATTAAATTATGCAAAGTGTGATGATGTGGGTGGCACAGCAGCACAGTGGTGTGGTGGTCACCAGTGTTACCTCACAGCAAGAAGTTCAGAAAATCCATCTGCCTGTGTGGAGTCAGCATGTTCTTCCTGTGCAGGTTCTCTCCGGAAATGCTGGTTTCCTCCCGCAGTCCAAAGTCATGCATTTTGGCTGATTTCTAGTGAATTAGCCATAGGACGACCTGTCTAAGGTATGCACTGCCCAGTGGCAGTTAACATAGGCTCCAGCATCCCTGCAACCCTGAACCAGATAAGCAGAAGAGAACCGATGATTGGTGTGATGATGTCAAAACTGTAGATTTGATCTCAGTATGTGACGGGAAACTCCAAACGATGTTGAGGCAATCAAGTCAGGAGAAAGTTCAAAACTTGGTTTTCAAATGATGCGCACAATAGGTAATAATTCTGTTCTCACTAGTGCCTCACATTGTGAATCCACTGAGTATACCTGTGCGTTTCTCACAGTGACACCACCAGCACTTTGCAGATTCAAGGATTTAATGTGTCAACATTTGCATTCTCCCAACAAAAAAGCAAAAAAATTGAATGATAAACTAATAATTAATTAATCAGATTAATTAATAATTAACACACAGACATAGTGATGAGATCATGATGCCATATGGATAGCATCTTAGAAGGTATACTATTAAAGAATAACTAAAAACATTAATAGGCCTAACTCTGAAAAGGTTCTCTAAAACTACAAAGCACAAAGTTCCACAAATACATTAGATGTATCCATTGGAATATTGTTGGAAAATGATCTTTGTCATAGCTTTATCTCTTACGCAAAATGATTATTCCATCCAGATAAAGGCAGTTTTGGAAAAAATACTAGACAAGCATAGGAAATATCCCATCTTTGGAGACACAAACACTTTCTCTACATCTACCAGCTGCTTCAGTTTTTTGTTCTTTCAGATAGCCTGTTGTTGGTGTTACCACCCAGAGCAGGAAACATGGACGTGCCCCCTGTGGATGCAGAGAGGAGATAAGCAAATCCATATATTGAACTCCCCTCAAGAGTAATCACAAACACTCATCTACCTTACATGATACTCAGTCTGCTAATGCTGCCCCTCAGCAAATAAACAAGAAGAAGACAGGAGGAAGATAAATGACTCAGGTTTTCCATTTTACATCTTACTTTGGGCGATTATAGGGCTGAAACTAATGACGCTCTCCATTAATCTATAAACAGCTTTCTTGAAAAAAAAAGAAATGTTCATCGCTGTCCAAAATTCAAAGGTAGTCACTTCAAACACAGTAATTAAATAAATATTTCATCAGAATTGTTCAGCACAACGGCTATAATCCATAGTAAAAACCTTTTTTGCTGTTGCATAACAGAAAAGCTGTATTTTTTTCTGAACTCTGGCCCATTTATCTTTTTCTTTTAAGTCTTTTTGTTCACCACTTCTTTTAAGTTGTTAATTCCAAGGAAAAATCATTTAATGGACCAAAAAAGCAAAGCAAAACAAAGAAACAGCACTCAGTAAATCTCTGCTTTGGTTTTAATAACACTGCATGTGGTTGCATTATAGTGTACGTGCAAAACTCTTGCATGACAATAATCAGCAGTTTAGGTTAATTACACACACTAGTAAAGTAGGTCAAAGATATATCTTATATTTATGTATACTGAAGCACCAAAAGTGCTTTAAAGCAACATTTGTCATATTCTTTAAGGTCACTTATATATTAAATGGATTCTTGTATAAAATATTGTACAGCAAAAGCAGGTAAACTGGATATTGGAAGATCTGATTCATCTCAGCTTGAGAGTGACAGTGGACAGGGGGCTCCTCTACGAGTCTGACAAAACAAAGAAAAAAACATAATAATAAAATATATGAACATCTTGATGCCTTGAGAACAACACAAAAGTACAATAGGTGCCAATTGTGCACAGTCTTAGCCTTTAATACTTTGACAGAATGATGAAGCCAACAATATCATGTTAGATAGTTACAACGGTTAACATTATGCACTAAATATCAACAGGACATTGTCATTGTGACTATTTTAGCATGCTAACTTTAGGATGTACCTCAAAGCTGGAGACTTGTTTGTGTCAAAATTTAGAATGTAAATTGTCACATGGCACTAGAATTTGTTACATCTTAGTTACACACCTTAGATATTAAAAAGTAAACCTTAGCCCTGAAGTAGCTTAGACATATTTTCTTATGCACACTGAGTGTGAGGATAATGTGTGCCACTTCTAAGAGAGTGCAAAACACTAGTACTCTCCAATCTGCCTGCCATTCCAGTATCAGCAGGAGCCAAGTTACAAGCTCACTCCTCCCCTTAGGAAAACTGCAAAGCTGCATGCCGTTTATTCAGGGGTTTTTTTCACACTGTGCTCCTATCCACACTCCCCAATCTGCCAGATTCAGATAATTACAGCTATTTTTTGTCTTTCTGTCAACTAAATATCAACCAGTCCAAGTCATAGTCCTCAGGAGGCCAGACCAACTTGAGCTGCCATAATTGTTCCCACTTTTGTGTATATTCACGATTATTCTCCACCTTGTTATTAAGAACACGATGACGCATGTTTGGTGATTGGGGTCTGGCTAGAGAGCGCTAGGTTTGCTTTAGAAAATTGAGTTGGAGTGCTCCGTTGATTTTCTGTTTTGTGTCTTTTCCTCTCTGGAGAAACAGCTTATCTATAAATTCTGGTTATTGTGGTGTTTTGCATGTTTGACCGAAATGGTGTCAGGGGGAGGATGTCAGGAGAATCTGGTCCAGATATTGTCAGACCTGTCCTTTCTCATATGCGGTACACAACAGGAGATAGTCCAATTCAAATGGGTTCTCACTAATGGAAATAGCAATGCTCTCTTTGGTTTAACCACTCACTAGCCATGAATACACACAACCAGAGTCTATACTAGGGAGCAGGCAGGTTAAAGGCTATTTAATGATTCTTTAAATATTAAACAATGTTAAACAGAGAGAAAAACTCCACCACATGTGCCTGAAAATGTAAGTATCACAATTACAAAATGTCTGCAGTGGAAAGTATTTAAATACATCAGTCCTGAAAATGCGAATGTGTGTGTGCATACATATGAGAGATAAATGTGTGTGCCCTGGCAGGGTATTTTGTTTGCTGAATTATGACTGACACCAGAATGAGGACAATAGAAATTACTACAGGGGCAGGGGGCCCTTTTTAAAATTTCAACCACCACCTCTCAAAATGCCCGTACACGTCCCTGCAGAACAAATACTGTGTAATATTTATGGCCATGAGTTCTACACAATGACAAGCAAAATCAATAATTCACCACCCAGAATGATAATGTGGCAATAATGAACAATGAGGATGCTGACCGTGATAACTCATGCAACAGCACTCCACTCAGTCTCTGAATAGAGGCTGAGTAAAACATAATTGGCAATCATGGAACCCGAAGCTACAGGCCTGTAAGCGCTAATTTGCAATCACAGGATGGGGCAACGCTGGTACTCCAAGAGTATTTGGGGTGTGTGCGTTTGTGTGTGTGCGCGCTCATGAGTCACAAACTGCTGAAATCATTTGAATGCATGATCAATTTCTGTTACTTTGAGCGATAATAAGCTATACGAGAAAAGATTAAACCTGGCATGTACCTTGGTAGCATTCGCAGCCAATTAGTGTGTCCATTTATTTATAGAATAATATTTCATTTAAGTGA
Source organism: Oreochromis niloticus (assembly GCF_001858045.2). Classification (NCBI taxonomy): domain Eukaryota; kingdom Metazoa; phylum Chordata; class Actinopteri; order Cichliformes; family Cichlidae; genus Oreochromis; species Oreochromis niloticus. The sequence continues at coordinate 10,791,559 of NC_031966.2, read as the reverse complement.
TTGGTGGTGGCACATGCTTGATTCATAAAAGAGTGTTCATCTCTCCTTTTATACGATACGTTTATATGTGTAGCACCAGGCAAGAAAATTCAGCGGGAAAAATCAATCTAAACCATTTTTGTTGGTAATACGAGTCCCTAAAATGGCTCATCAATAAAGAGTGAAAAGAAGAAAAGAAACAGCATTATTCTCAGCTCGACTCAACTTTGACAAAAAAAAGAATCCTTTGTCAGTCTTTGATATCGGTCCTCAGTGGCTCAGTGTTATTTCTATAGTAGATTTCATTACACGTAAACTGAATGTGCTTAACTTAAAAGATAAAAACATAAAAATGTGACTTAAATTAATATGAAGTACAAAATAAATTTGTACAAAAAAATAAGCTAAGATACATACACACTGACAGGGTTATTAAGTGTAAGACTGTGGGTGTAAAAAGGTTTTAGAATTATTTTTGAATATAGACTTGCTTAACTGACCTCAGGTCAGCAGGCAGTTTGTTTAAGGAGAAGAAATACAAATTCATCATACATTCACTGAAATGTGTTTTAAATGCATTTTTGCAATTATTGTATGTCAGATTCTGTTTTTCACAAAGCTCCAGCATTGTCTTACATCTGGTTTCCAAAAGTTGTTTCAACATGTGTTCACTGGATTGTTTTGTCAGTTCCTGTTGATATCTTGTTTAATTTGAGAAGATCACTCATTTGCTTGAAAATTCATCCAAAACACACCAAACTTTGGAAAAGATGTTGGAGTCCAAAGTTATCAGATAAACTGCTAGCGCTAACTAGCAGGGACAAGCAAAGTCCCTGCTAGTTAGTGCTAAGCAAAATGCTACAGATACAAAATACTACACCAAGCTAAAACACCAAAGGATACTCTTCAAAATGCAGTTGTCAGAATAAAAAACCGAACAGTAACCTGTGTTATTTGTCAAATAATATTATTAAAAATGCTGTACCAACATCACAAGTGGGTTGAGAGGTTTATTTCAGTCACTTGAATTACCTGATGCAGCATCTAGCAAACAGCATTTGATATCAGCCTGTTACCATCTTCACTCTGCAGGTCAAAGACAAGGAAGAGCCTTCAAAGCTGGAAAATGAAGCTGACACATATGTGAAAATGCCTGCAGTTCCTCTAATGTACACTTGGGTTGGCTCCAAAAGTGAATCAGTCCACAGAGACTCCTTGTTAAACCTTTCACACATAGTGGCCACTACAGTGGACAGCTATTCAAAGGCTGTTTTCTTATACTTGTGTCAGTGTTGCACATAAACCACTACACTGGACACTGATGTGTCACTCCATACCCTGCCACCCACTGGTTAGCCAGCTGTCCACCCAAGTGGACATGTAAAAACTCTTTGAAAAGTACATGTTTTAAAAAATAAAGTTCAAAAATCTTTTTTTCACGCTGAAGATGAATAAAAATACCCAGATTGAGGTTGTTATAATTCATGCATGAAAGGGTTAAAATGCCAAGTTTACGTAATTAAAAAGTATATTTAAACCCTGTGACCAAATGGTTTGGTCTCTATAGATAGTTTCCCTCTTCATAACAACTCTGAATGTGATGCTTGTTTAACTCATCCACCTGGCCAATTGAGGTATTATTATTATTATTATTATTATTATTATTATTATTATTCCATCCCTTTCCTTCCGTTTATCTAGGGCTGGGTTGTGGAGACAGCAGCTTAAGCAGAGAAGCCCAGACCTCCCTCTCCCCAGCCACCTCCTCCAGCTTGCCCGGGGGTGAGACATTCCCGGACACCTTACCCAGGAGGCACTGTGCAGGCATCCTTGTGAGATGCCCAAACAACCTCAACTGGCTCATCAACTGGCAATGTGGAGCACTAGCAACTCTACTCTGAGCTGGTCCTGGATGGAAGAACTCCTCACCTTATCAATAAGGGAGAGGCCAACCACCCTTCGGAGAAAGCTCATTTCTGCTGTTTGTATCCGTGATCTCGTTCTTTCATTCACTACTGAAAACTCGTGACAATAGCTGAGGGTAGGGACGTAGATCGACCAGTAAATCGACAGCTGTGCTTTTACGCTCAGCTCTCTCTTCACCACAACGGACTGGTACAACGTCCGGCATCACTGCAGCAGCAGCACCAATCCATCTGTTGATCTCCCCTCTCCCCTCACTCATGAACAAGACCCAGAGATACTTAGACTCTTCCACTTCATCACTTGGCTACGCCCAAAAATTCTATCCATAAAAATTATGAATCAAATTTTTAGGCTTCCTGTGTGTCTGTGCACAAAAAAACATCAATAATGTTCATATCTCCACTTGTCAGAAGTGATGTACAAAGCCACCGTTTTCCTCTTCCTGGCACACAAAGTGAAAACAAACAGCTATCTGCACAGTTTTGAAATAACTGAAGAACCATTGTAATTAAACTAAGAACATAACTGTGACTGTAATGAAATAACTGACTTTAATACAGTACATTACTGCAGTACTGAAAAATGTAATGTTATTACAATAATAGTAACCACCAGCACAGTTTCAGGTGTGCTGCTACATCCACTTTGTAAGAGATAAATCCAAAAGGTGAGTTTCCCTGAAAGGCCCTAAATAATCTCACAATAGACAAGAAATCTGACACCGACAGGTAGCGTTAGTACAGAAGAGCTTAACATGGATATCCGCTTGTAAGGTCTGAATGATGTTGATAATTAGCAGCTTGAGTGATACAGCAAACACAGACTGGAAATATACTTATGCATTAGCACCAAATCTGATGCTGTTGATGTTTATTGTTTCCAGAAAATGCATAAGCTGTAATAACTTTGTTGATTGAGTTTTTCTTTTAGTTTTGCTGCTTTTAGCAAAGATAAAAAAGGTTTTTATCAGACTACTTTCTTGCTTTCAAATAATGGATCCATCAAGGAATGTGTCTTGCTTTGGTTGCTGCAAACATGGTGAAGATGGTACATTACAATAAGAAGAGCCCAAGGCTCTTTGGGGTGAATATAGTTTTTCTTTTTTCTCTGTCAGATTGGACAAGTCTTCCATGCTCACTGTCCTCAGGCTTATACACAAACAGCTGACAGGCAAACTGCATGATTCAGACGAGTGACCCCGCAGAAAACGAGGGAGCACACATGGCAGTTAGGCTACTGAGCTGCATGACATTTGAAAGAGGAAAATTATGTTGTGTTTCACAGCACAGCGTTCCTCAGATCAGAAGGATATGGTGATAAATATGTCAGTAGCTTGGTAGCATACTTAGGTATTTTTTTGAGGTGGAAATTGCGATATGTCTGCTAAGAAGAAGAGGACAAAATTAAAATGTCATCTTTTGAATCTTTTCCAGTTGTAATGCTTTAGGGCTTGCAGACTGCATTGCAGAAACATCCATCTTAAATTTATTAAGCTCATCCTGGCCCTTAAAATCCTTCTTTTTCTTCACATTAAATTTTTGTGACATTTTGTAGAAAGTTTTTTAACTTCAGTTTATATTCACACCATACAACGATGAGGAAGGATATGCTTTTATAAGAAAAAAAAACCAAGATAAAATAATTACTGCAAAATGTATTTAAGTAAAGGACAGACTGAGCTGAATAATTACTGAAGCTGTTGTGACTGAACATCTGGCATCTTCAGCAAGCTAATGAAGCTAATTGATTTAATTGGAGTCAAAGGTCAAACTGAAGCAGAGCTGGGAAAAATCAACCTTCAGCACAGAAGATAGCAAAAGAAAAAGTTGGCATGTAAAGAAACCAACCTGTCCTGATATATTAAGCTTTCATGTTTATTTTCTAAATTTTAATATTACACCAAAAGACTTCCCTTTGATGCAAGAAAACATAAAATCATTAAGCCAGATTGCTTTTATCGACTTTATTTCATCTATATGGGTCATGAACTCGTGTGCATCTACTCTGGTTTATGCTCCTTCGCTACGGGCTTGTCCAGCCCAGCAGACTGAAACTAACAACAACTCTCTGAAATATTTATGTCTCCAGAGACCATCTAAGGGCGTGTGTGTGTCTGTGTGTGTGTGTGTGTTTAGAAGTGGCACAATAAACTTCCCAGCTCTGTGTACCCTGCATAAAAGAAAAGGTTTTTCCTTGTTTTTCCCCTTTGCCTGCAGGCTGTTTCCTTCTCTGTCACTGTCAGCATTACCTCAAATTCACACAATTATTAAGGTTGTCAGGTACATAAATCAGTCCTTATACCGTTTTGTCACAGGCATTCAAAAAAAACCTCTTAGAGGTTGTAGTTACAGGGGTTACTTTAAATAAGACAGACAAAATGCATTCGGAAGTTTTTTCTTTTGTTACTTTTTTTCAGATAGTTCCATATTAGTATATAATTTTCATCAAATTCTCCAGAATGATGGCTGCTATCTGAACACAGTAGCTTCTTCACAGTTGACCTAGAAACACAAGCAGTTTGGCTCAGATTACCACATCCACTTTGTAAGAATTAAAGGCCCTGAAAAATCCCACAATAGACAAGAAATCTGACACGACAGGTAATGTTAGTACAGAAGAGCTTAACATGGATATCAATTTGTAAGGTCTGAATGATGCTTATAATTAGCAACTCGAGTGATTCAGTAAACATAGACTGAAAATATACATTAGCGCCAAATCTGATTCTGTTTATTGTTTCCAGAAAATGCATAAGCTGTAATAACTCTGTTGATCCCCTAACTGCCACCAGGCTAAAATCTTTGATTCATTGAAAACTATCTGATTTCTTTAATAGACTGGAGAATTTGTCAGTATGGAAGCTAAGAAATTGAGCTTTCTAACACTGGGTTTAACATTTCAAAAGGGTGAATTTCATTCCAAACCATGACCTTTTGAAGCCTGTCTCATCCTCAGGTGAAATGCTCCAGTGATGTCAACACTTGCCTTTCCTCAGAAATGTGCATAAAGTTGGTGTTGCGCGGTGACACATCGATAAAGGTGAGACAGACGTCACTCCACGAGTTCTTGACTGGCACCTCTTGGCTTCACACTGAAAGGGCCTTATTTTTTAATGTTCAGAGTCAGTGTTATAAAGGTATCCAGAGTTATGATTACCCAAACAAAAGAAAATAGTTTATATCAGAAACACGTTCAGATGGTAGGAAGAAACAGCAGACTCTGTAGTTTAGTTTGATGATTTATGCAAGCTAATCTTATTCCCATTAGCCTCAGCTATGCTTAGCTTTAAATGGAAAACATATTAAATGTGAGTAATTACCATGATAAACATTAGAGGTGTTTAACATTGCCACTAGAAGCATGTTAGCATGCTAGCACATTAGCAGCTAAGAGCACCATGCAATGCTTCCTTATAAACTCATCTCTAATGTTGTGTTTGTTATGCCTTAATGTAACTATTTGGGATGATGCTAGCAAATAATTAAACAAAACAACTAAATGACAAAGCCAATCAATTTAATTATGTAAAGAAGGAGGGTGCTAATCAAAATGAATAAATTAATTTAACCGCCGTCTTCACCAACCTGCCAAAAGCAGCTGCTCTGAGGTGATGATATTACTGCAGTTTCCGTTTCATTGTAAATTCATAACTCCTCATTCATAATTTATTCCAAAACAACAGGAATACGTACCTACGTGTCATTTCCTGAAATCTGGGACATGGAAATCGACTTGCGAACACCGTAAAACAGCTCATACAGTTTGTGCATCATTAATGACAAATATGATGAAGGAGACAATAGAGGTGAGTGAGCTGTGTGATGTTTGTTTCTCTACCTCTGCACAGGACTGAGTTTAAAAATATCATCTGGTTGTGCTTCTGTTACATAACCACCACCACCACAGAACCAGCTACAGCCATCCTTTTTTTCCCCTCCTCAGTTCTGAATTCTGAGGCGTTAGCTCTAAATATGACCGCCGAGCACTCGGTGAGATAAAGACGGTTATTAAATGATTCATTTAATAATAAATGTTTTTTTATCTATAAAATATGAGTAGCAAATATAATAAATGACTCAAATATACTGAAGACATTGAAGTCATTCCATCGCTTCTTCACTGCATATTTAGTGGAGTCATGCTGCTTGAGATTGCATTCCTCTAGAATGGCAGTTTGCTCCCTGCAGATGGAACAGGAAGCATTCAAATTAAACTCCATAAAAGTGTCTACCCATTCCTTAAGGAGAGCTCGGTGCAATGTGGTCTCAGAAGTGTCGTTGCTGTAGTGTTTATGTTGACAAGTAGCTGAATCCAATGCAGCCCTGAGTAATGAAATGCCTATTTGTTTCCTCTTTTTTGCAGTCATGCCAGGAAAAACAAAAGAAGACTTCAAATTAAGAGACTGGGTAAAAAATAAAAATGGTGGAAATGTAAAATGTTAATTTCAAAAGCTTCCTTTTGATATTTGATATTTGTTTCAGTGGAGGTTAGAATACCAACATGTTTACAAGAAGGGGAAACCTAATGTAGCACAGAGGCTCTACAGAAGCAAAACTGAACCGTTTTAACAGAAAATCGCGTTGTTGGGTGTTTCCTGCAGCTTTCTTTAATGCCATTAGGTGCAGTTTTGGAGAGCAGTTGCGAGTTGTACAAATACACGAGCCAGGTTTGTGCAATGGGCACTTTACTTGCAAATCTGTGCGCAAACTGTATTCCTTTGTAAGTAAATGCAAACAGACAGTGCACTTTGTTTGTGACTGTCAGTGGGAAAAAAAGCTTAATTAAAAAGGATTTTGTGAAATTAAAGAAATTAAACAAAGTTTGCCTTGGATTTGTTGACTTTCACTCAGAGTTTCCTTCTGTATTTAGAGAAGAGCTGCGCTGTGGGATTTTATGAGCGTAACAGTGGTTGTTCAAACTGCAGTTTATGTTTGCAGACACCATAAAGACAATTACAGCCAAGCTTCTCTAGGCTTTCCTCTTTACACTTTCCTGTTTGTCTGATCTTTTACATAACTGCAGAACACATCTTTAAATAGATGAATCTAAAGTGGAGAGGGTTGTGACACAGGAATATGAAAACTGTGACTAGGATGTCGGTCACAGAGGCCTAGAGACCAGTCCTGCTATGTAAGGACAGGACACTAAAAAACAAAACAAAACACATTTTAAAGGTTTTGTGGCTACAAATGTGGCCAATTTGATAAGATTAAAAAGCATTATTTCATTTCTACATCAAACTGTAGATAAGTGCATTTGTAAAGTAACATTTGGCTAATGCGTACCCAGCCCAATTTTACTCTTTAGGTGTGTGTGTGTGTGTGTGTGGGGGGGGGGGGGGATGTGTGTATCATGACCGCTTCTGTTAATGACAGTGCGGGGAATGAGTGGGAGGGTGGGGTGGGCTGCTTTTAACCATGTAAAGCACTTTGTGCTACAGTTTGTATGAAAAGTGCTTTATACATAAAGATTGATTGATTGATTGATTGATTTCCTATATATATTTTTTATAATAAATGCATATCTAGCTACTCTGTATAGTGGGTTTTCTTCCAGAAAACAGTGGACAGTCTATATGTCATCAAATACAAAACAGAGTTAGGTAAAGTGGGAATTTTACTCTTGGATTTTGAGGTTTTACTGTTTCCTCATTTATTTAAATTGAATAGCATCGGTGGTGTCACAGTGGTTAGCACTGTTGTCTCACAGCCAGACGGTCCTGGGCCTGCAGTCAAAGGTATGCATGTTAGGCCAAATGATAATTCTAAGTTGACAATAAATCCTTCACTACAAACATAAAACATCTGTGTTGTTCCAAAATTTTTTACTCTGTGTCAAAGATGAAAAATGACTTAAACAAATGATTTTTGTACACATGCCATCAAACCCTGGCTTGGTTGCTTTGGTCATGGCTACAGATAACACATGGGGGTTTTTTGGTGGGAGGGGTGTACGCTCTGCAGTGACCTTGCAACAAATGGCTCAATTATCCAAGGTACCAGCAGACTTCATGCATTCTCTGGTTAACCCCGCGCTGTCACACACAGTCACACTCACTCAAGTGTGCAATGGCCAAGGTTCAAAGGTCACTGCACTCTGAGCAGAGGCTCTGAACTTTTCTTCTCTCTCTTCCACATGGACTAATTTGGTGACTTAATGACCAGTGCCTTGCAGAAAGAGTTGACTTGCATAAAGTTAAAAGAGGTGCTGCAGTAAAACTTCTCATAAATGAATAAGTGTATAGAAGCCATAAAATGCATCATAAATGCTCACCGCTTGAAAAAAAAAATAGAAAAGAAAGCTTGGGTTAAACGAGGACTTCTTTATATGGAAGCTGGTCTTGGTTCTGTGACAGTCAGGGACAGTGAAGACTGTCATCAAACTGTGGGTAAACTAAAATCTCTTTCAAAAGTCCTGAAGTACCACACTGCAAGAAGAGAGTGTGAGATGGAACGTGAAATGAAAATCAATCACAAATGCAGTTGCCGGTCTCTCTCTCACACGCTCTTCAGATCTTTTTCCCACAACACTTTGATCATTCCTGGTTGCCCTGCAGGTTTTTTGTGGATGATGTGTTTTCTATTGGCAATACACCTCACTTTATCATAAACGGTTCATTGTTATGCTAATTCCACCGTTAGAGTCACAATACAATAAACTCAGTTTTAGTTCCAAGAGCAGTGCAAATGAACGTAGCCTATAGGGCTTAGGAGTGGACCTCAGAGTAATTATGTGTGCATCCTCGAGGAACAATAAGAGGTTTCCGAGCAGCAGGAGGAACATGTTAGCACCATTTTTTGGAGATTTTGAGGTTTTACTGTTGGTGCAGCAGTTAGCACGCTTACCTCACAGCAAAAAAGTCAAAACTTTGTGGGGCCTCTTTCAAACAGTCCAAAGATTTGTATTTTAGACTAATTGGCAACTGCTGGCAATTTTAAACAGCTAAAGCTTTGAGTCATCAGTGTGGCTATAAATATGCTATATAAATGTTGGTCCCTCTTGAGACGTATGAATGAATAGTGATTATAATATACAAAATAAATCAAATGCAAACCTCATTTCACACCTTTAAAAAATGATTGCTTTTTTCCATTACAAAATTATCACCAGAGAGCTTAAAGTTGTTTACAAACCACAAATAAGTTTCACCCCCTAAATAGTACAATCACAATACGTTAGAGGGTTACCTGAGGGACTAGTTCCTAAATCCCTAGAGGTACAATTACCTTTCTACAATTATTTTCAGAGAGTGCAAGTCACGCAAGGAAATTAAAAAACATTTAGACAAACAAAAACAAAATCTCTTTTACTGTTTTCCATATGGAGGTAATTTAAGGTAAACTGGAGACATGAGATTAGTCCCATCTCATTTCCCGCAGAGCTGAAGTTAATGCTAAGGATTTTTTCTTTTAAGTCGTGACCCACCCACGAGCTGTGGGAGTTTTGAAAGTGTTGCCAGGAGGTCATCGAGAAAGAAATTAAATTATTAACTGAACATCTCATTAAAATAGCTTTCCTGAAACCCCCTGCTAACCACAGAACCTAACGTCTGCTTTTAAAAATCCGTGATACGGCAGCTGTTTGAGCATCACTGCTGCAATAAAGTAATATACAGTAGTCATAAAAAACAGTAATATCTGGAATAGACCAATAACGTAAGGAAGAAGAACCTTGAGTATTTGTTTTGTTGCTTAGAAGATTATGCTGCATCATATAAGAACGTTTTGAAGACGCTTTCTTTGAGTCTGTGGACTTAAAGTATATACTGACAGTCAAAGAGACTACGTCTTGCTGGCTGGTTGTTAAACAATTTGCTTTGTTTAGGATTGTGGTCCCAATTTAGAAGTTTTTTCTTAAAATTAATTCATTGTTTTCTGAAAAAATACGTTTCCATATGTTCCCAGTAGCATCACTACAGCCCTTCAGGTTCACATGACTGGTAAATCTGAAAAATTCTTAAAGGTGCAGTAATTACTTTGAAAATGACATTTGACAGAGACCTTAGTGAGTGGGAAGTATCTCATAGACAATCTACTTCTTTTTGCAGCCAGAGCAGTCTCCTCCTGATGGCTGTTAAACATGATACTTCCACACTGGCTCCAGTTTTCAGACTCAGAGACTACATTTGTCTTTTGCATACAGCCTCTGGTAAAATCGCCCTTCTCTAATCAATCTAATAAAGTGAGAAAGTGTCAGTGAAAGATAATTTATAGACTCTGACTTCAGAGGAGAGCCATGGAAACAAGGCTGTCAGCAAGCTGATCTCATGCTCAAGTGGCAAAATTACATAAATGAATGCTTGAATGGTTTAAAGTGAGAGTTCCAGCTTCATTTTCATTCAGACCAGAAACAACACAAAATAGTTATCGGCAAAACATTGTGCACTCAAAGTTCATGGTGAAGTCAGCAAGTCGGTGATGCTTTAAACTAAAGGAAAGATTTCTGCTCTGATCAGCTGTCTGTGGAAACTCCAAACTCTGTTGTTTGTTTGCTCTAAAGGTGAACTTTTTTGCTTCGTACAGTTGGAGACAGCAGGCTTTCCTTTTGAAACTCTGACATCTTCACATTCTGAGCGATGCAGCTGCATAAATCCCACATCCCATTTTTGCAGAAACCCTCCCCCATAATTCACAAATACAGTATGCATCATGTTTTTTGTTTTGTTTTTCATGTGCTAGTAAAATTATTAGCAGCAAATGTAACTTGAAAGTGCAATATGAACAGGGTTCTAATGCCTTGAGAAAAACACAAATGATCTGCAACATTCACAAGCTGTTCACCTATTTTCTTTCTATCTGTCTCTGTATTCCTCTTCTCTCCCTTTCTGAGCGTGCTCTAGCGATCCTCCAATGCATTTCAGGGAAGATTGCTCTGTCAACCTCTTTAAAGGTGGCGATTCACAGCGTGCCACTTCCTTCCCCTCCACAACCAATATGCAATTATTGCCTAAAGTGGGCTCTATGCTGTAGCAGGTGCTGGAAATAGTGTGTTTTGCAGGAATGCTATCCAGTCAGACATGAACTTTTTCCCTCTTGCTATTATGGACCCTTTATGCAAATGCAGCATTATTTCTATGCAGATATGATGGATGACACAGATTTAAAAGCTTGTGAATTGACATTGTTGATGACCTGAGGAAAATGAACATAAAAAAAGAGCATAGCTTGTCTTCCTCCAATGCCGGGGCAGGGGAAATAATGAACGGGAAAGAAGCAGAAAACTCACTGTTAACTCTGTTTTGGTGCAACACGGGCCCACAGCCACCTACACCCAGCATTAATTCAAAGGGATGATTTTTTTTTTTAAAAATCCAAGTAACACAAAAGTTTCTGTTCAGAAAAGAAAAAGAGGGGGTGTATTTGTCATTCCTTTAGTTTCTCCAAAGCGACGTTAGCAGACCTTTTTCTTTTCTGACTGTGATACTGAGCTGAATTTGACCTTATGATAACGCTTTCTAATAAGAAAACTTTTTCAAGGGAATTTGAGTAAGTAGCCAGATTAATTTATAACCAACAAATCACTAATTATTATTATTATTATTGTTATTATTATTATTATATTTTATTAAATGCCTTTGTTGCAAAATATCTGCACCAAATTAAACAAATTTACTAGCAAACTAGGAGAGAGAATTAACACCATACAAGAGTTTTTGCATTGTAATAATAAATGTCAATTCACATGCATTTAAATTTCTGTCATTCGTCATACAAGTAATTTTAAAAACAGTGATATTGATGTTTGAAACCCATTTTTTGGCACAATCAGGGCACTTTAATCTGTCCTACTGTGGAGCTTTGACTGTAGCAGTTAGCTTTGTTTTTAGGGCTGGGAAACATTCACAAAGGTGGAACATGACCACCACCACCTTCCCACACATACTCCTAAAAGAAGAGTATCAAATAAAATCACCTACTTATTTGGGCTTTAAAATGGACAAAACTGGTAATATAAGGCACCTAAATGAAACAACAAGATGAAGGAAACTTTGCAACTTCTAAACTGAACAAGAAAATGCTGCTGAATGATCAGTGTGCACTGCTTGCGGTGTGTTTTTGGTGAAAAGCTAGCAACACATAAGCTTAGCAGAGCAGTGCTGCTGTTATTGATGGGCCTCCCACCCAGTACAGTCACAATGTCCGCCTCAGCTGAATTCTACTGATACATTTCAACTATCAGTTGCACTAATTCACCAATTTAGTAGTGAAAAATTTAAACAAATTAAATTGGAGTTCAATTTAATTACTCAGTTGACTGAATGAATGAATGACTGAGGAGGTCACTGTGCAGCTGGGCTCACGTAAGCCAGACTTTGAGATGTGCCCTTTATGTCTTTTTGAAACTAAATAGAGTTCATTTCAGCTTGTGAAGCCAGCTTGAGCAAATTAAAAATTGCAAAACAAATGTAAACGCGCTGAGGATGCTGTGCTCTCATAATCAACCGTCCTGGTGTGCAGTGAGTTCACTATTCTACTACAACTAGAGAAAATGTCTCTCCTGCTCGTCTCTTGCTTTGCCTCTGCAATTTAAGACACACAGATATTTCTTTCATCTTTATAACTGCTACATTCCTCTATAACTGTACGATGAGCCTGCAGTTTGCTGCCTACTCTGTGAGAAAACTTTACATCTGTGCCTGCATACAGCATTGGATATCATATACAGTATGTGCATGAAGATTAAACGGCCTACTTTGAACTCTAAGGATAAACATCATCGCAATCATTACAAACAGTTTAGAAAATGTTGCATCATATGATAAAAAAACTGAACAAGATTACAGACTTGCAGTCCTGAAATATAACGAACGTATACGAAAAATACAAAACAAACTGAAACTTGAGGAACTGGCTTTAAATAACTTTTTAAAAAAATCCTAAACTGGCCTTTAATGCAGCTTTGCAGTTAACACACTCACTGAAACAGATCATTTCAGCTCTTCTCCCTCTGAGCTGATAATTGGCTGCCTCTTGCAAACAAAATGTTCGAGCCAGAAGTTTAGTGAAATCTGATTTCTGAACTTTGGCTAACAGGGATTACAAATGATTTCATTATTTGAAATGTAGGAAAGGTTTAATATAAGTATCCATCATTGTAACACCATATGGCAGAGAATGAGGAAAAGCCGGATAGGTTTGTTTTAAGGAAACAGTACCCTATTTACACACAGAGCTGACACAAAGCACATTAACCTGCTATAGTATTTTATGTCCAGCTGTATTTATCTCCTTTGAGCTTTGTTCTTACTCTGATTTCCAAAAATGTGGCTCTTCAGCAGCTATTTTTTGCTGTGTTCATTAGGTTGTCACCAGGTTTTTCATGTCTGAGGCTCAGTGCTGAGCATGCAGTGGGGTTAATCAGCTTGTTTGCTGAACATAGCTGTCTGCTGCAGCTGGAAGCTGAGCGAAGAGACTGACCCCTGCAGTGACTATGGCTTAAAACCAAAACAAACTATAAGATGAAAGTTAATGAAAATTCTTTGTGGGTTTGTCGCTTAAAGTGAGCTCTTTTACAACACACAGCATATTTTCATTAACATTTGGTATTTAAAAGGGATTTAACCTCAGGCCGTCTGCATATGTTCATACACATCTGAATCTCAGACTCGAGATTCTTGCACTTTCATGCGTGCAGGACAGCAAAAAGAGAAAAAGCGTTTTTAGGGTGCAAGTGATATTTTACTTCAGTAAGTGCAATATATTCCTAAGAATCATGTTGAATGTGTACCACGATTGTAGTCCAATGTACAGTACCGTCATTTACACGTACCCATTTGGCTGTGGTACAATGCGTTTCCTTTGTATACAGTTTAAATCAACAATGCTGTGTTCAGAGATGCAGAGTGTCTGCAGGGGCTTTTCTATCACATGTTTATCTTCTCTTGGACAGTGGCACCAGCCACCGACACTGGCGTTTTGTGTTGTGCATACACAGTGGCTTTGAGACACGTCTTATATAAAGATTGCTTCTTGTTAAATTGTGAAAAGCTGCTTCTTGTTAGAGGAGAGAAAAGCTTCCCTCAAGCTGAATTGTAGAGAGCTCACGGAGTGCCCAGATGGCAGAGCCTGTGTGAATGTTGAGCAGTGGAAGTGCTGAAAAATTGCCAAGCAAGCTATGAATTTGAATGATAGATGTTGTTCATCATCAATTCAGCCAGAATACAGACTAAATATCTTCAGTGTAAAAGGAAAAACGCTAATGTCTCAAACGGACATTCTGGTCTACATCTGACCCTTTGATAGGAACCGGCACAATAAATATATTTTGAGGCTGGACTTTCATAAGCTGGCAACATTTAATAAAGTTACATAAGTTTAAAAAAATAAACTTAATTAGGGTTAGGCCACGATAAACGTTTCCCTTAGATAAGTGATTCATTCCTGTGCCCATCAATGCATATTAAAGACACAGTTTTTTCTTTGTTGCCACCAGAGGTGCTGTTGAGCAGTGTTGCAATACTGCAATGCTTTTTATTTATTTATTTCCTTTCTATATTTATATGGAAATATAACATTTCAATCTACTGTGAATATACTGTACTTTTGTACAATACTTATAAATACAACGTTTTAATTTACATAGCATAACATAAAAATGCTAAACCTACTCTTTTCCCCACTTTTATTTTGATCTCCAGCTCAAATGCATAAAAACACCCTTATTTCTAGTAGCAGGAACACCAGAGAGGTTGTCCATGCATACAAACGTGTGTAATAAGTAATACAGTACACATTGCTGGAAATGCAGAGGGCAGCTTAAAAATGGATACTGAGCAGTAAAGCAGAGTGAGCGAAAGAGCAGATTAACACAATGATTTTGTTGAATTCCATCTTACGTCACACAAATATTCAAGTTTTTCTTTCTTTCTTTCTTTAAATGTATTTATTGAAAATATATAGATATTTTAAAACTGTTGCTTAATATAAATGAGCTCAAATGAACCCAATGCATCGTCCAATTTTGCTTGAGCTTGTGCAAGTTTTCTTACAGCATAAAAAGCAGCAAAGTTTCTAAAAATTGAAGAGACTCAACCGAATAAAGTGATCTAAACAGTTCAGAATTTCTTTTAATCTGTTAAATTATTTAATTAGACAAACAACAGCAGCTGCTCTCCGCTGTGACGTTATTTCTGAGTAGTGTGCAAATTTTCTTGCCTGGTGTTTTCTCGCTCTTCGCAGATGCAAATGACATTTCTAAGATGAACAATATAAACAAAGTAATGTGTGTTTTCCAGTTAACACATTCATTTATAAATTTAATTGTGATGTCGTTCATCTCCTTCACATTCAACCTCATTTATATTTGGTTGCCAAAAAAATCAGTGTAATTACCAGGCAAACACCCTTTCTTCCTAGTCTTGAAAAGATTGCCTATTTTGACTGTTGTGGGATTGAGCCATTACATTATATCTATTGTCACTGTGTAAAAGAAGTGCACAATATGTTTTTGTACAACATATATAATATTGTATGTGTAAAGTAACCATTAATCTGCCATTGTAGAACTTGAGTGCAAATTTGTTACATTTTACACATGCTTGAACTCCATCTGTTGTGCCCTTTAGAAAATTAAAAAAATATTCTAAGTATATTTCCATAATTTCTTTCTTGTTATTAATCTTCCCTCTTCCATTTCACCCTTTCATTTGAATCTGCTATTATGAAATAGCTCAAAAATGTGCTAAAAAACATGGAAGTCAGAGTGAGTGAGCAGTCTGTGGAGTGAAAATCCATCGTGTTCCTCAGCACCATCTGGTGAAGTATTCTGGAGACCTGTGGGTGATATGTATGCATGCGTGCATGTGTGCGAGTGTGTGAGTGTGAAAGTGAATTGTGTGTGTGTCGTGCATGTCAAGTGTGAGTCTGTGTGTTTGTGCAGGAAGCGAAACCAGGACATATGGCCTGTGAACCTTATATCAGAACAGGGAAAGCAGGAGGGAGAGAGGATGTGAGCAGCGATGGTGAAGCTGTTAAACCCCCCACATCTCTTGGTAAAAAGTAGGTCTCCACGAGCAATGGAAAAACAAGGTGTTCCTCAAATTACACCCTCAATTTCTTCTTTAGATTAGATTAATATGACCTTATCTAGGCCTATTTATCTTTTGAACAAATCGAACAAATAAATCAAAGCAAGCCCAAATACCATGAATCAAAGCAAACCACAAGCACACTGAACATCAAATTGAGTGAGTACAAAAAATTCTTCATGGATAAAAAACTTTATCCATCTTGGACCATCTACATTTGAGAATGAATCATGGATTGAAGGAACTGCACGCAGCTCTCAGTCTCTGCCACATAACACCTCCATACTTGGGAACGGCTGCAAGGTCAAAAGTCAAAGTTTTTGTATTCTTCTGTTATGCACAGTGATTTCATCACAAGAGGTATGGCATTTGGGGCTGTGAAAAAGTTCCCTCTTGGTATCATATATAAATCAACCAGCCTGCAGCCTTTAAATTAAATACTGCAGCTCCCTGCATATCGCTGCACTCTTTGTCCACTGCAAATACTTTGAAACATAGCACATAAATTCACCTCCTTTCCTCAAGATTGACTGGCTAACAGTGTAATATAAAGTAGATTTTAAATAACTAATATTTTTTTTTAAACTTCCAGGCATTCACTCTACATCATATCCATTTTATCATTGATATTCATGTGGGAAAAAAAAGGTTTCCACAGGATTGTATGCAGTTCCATGAAAAACTATATGAAAAAAGTACACACTTCCATAGGAATTAAGCGGGTAAGTCAGGTGCTGCTAACCAATCGCACTTGATATATATGTTATAAAAGCAGAGGTTTTGGCAGTTTGATGGTATATGTTAACACAACGGTGCAATCTTCCCATGAGTGAGCGTCCCAGCAAATTCCCCTTAAGGTCAGACTGTGCAATGCTTAAAGAAACTAAAAAACCCCAAACCTACATCTCAGACTCCTCAGGTCTCAGTTAGCATGTTAATGACAGAACAGTTAAGAAAAAGACTGAACACGTGTGTATTGTGTGGGAGGTCTATCTTCTCTCTGAATAGAGTGTGGCAGCACTGCTTAGGTTTGCAAAGTTGCATCTGGATAAACCAAAAAACTTATGGAACAATTTCCTTTGGACAGGTGAGACCGATGTGGAGATGTTTGTCCGTAAAGCACAGCAACATGTTTGGTTAAAACTAAAGTCAACATATCAGCACGAATACTTCATGCTAACTGTGAAGCACGGTGGTGGAGGGGTGCTGATTTGGACCTGGGTGCCTTGCAGTCACTGAATTGACTATGATCGCCTTTGTATACCAGATTGGAGACTGATGAAGTCATAGGAAAAATGACTTCTTCAAGTTATTGCAGCCAAATTTGCTTCCACAAGCTACTGAATCCTGGTCTGTGCTTAGTTTTTCACATAGAGTCATGTGTAAGCTCTTTTTCACATGACTATAATAAATTATATTTTGCCTGCAGATCACTGAGGTCATTCTCCCAATAATTCACATCAGTTCCCCAATAACTGAGAAACCTTTCTCTGTTAATGTGCACAGGCTCTGGAATAGTCTGCCATCCCACATAAAGTCCCCTCCAACAGTTGACCATTCAGAAGAATATAATTAATCATGTGCTCCTTACTATGTGTTCTAACAAAGCAAAAAGACAACGGCTATAACACTGTTAAATCTCTGTGGACAGAGTGGAATCTGTGTGCGATGTGAAAGATATGTGACTCAGGTCTGCATGGTTAGGCCAGTCTCTCAAACAGAACCAGAAATCAACTAAGCAAATGTGTTACGTGTCATGTGGAGCACAAAGCCCACAAAGGTGCATTTAATTTGAACCAAAGCGCCAGGCAACAAGCAACAACTACTACTAGCAACAAACAAGAATGAGACACGGGGCAGACTGCTCTCTCTAAATCACAGCCCTTTTAAGCCAGCTGCTGTAATTAGCGCTGGAGCCTGACTGGAGCACCAGTCCAATCTGCGACGGTGGAAAGCTGAACAAAGTCGAAGGATCCATGATGGAAATCAGAATGTGGAACATACTAATCAGCATACAAAACAGACAGGGTTAAAAACACAAAAAGGCAAAGGAGCTCTGCCAGCGAGTGCCATAATACATTATATTTTTACTGGATATCTGTTCCAGTTTTACGTCAATTTTCTTTTTTTTTAATTTTTTTTCCCTTTCAGCTGTTTTCCTTTTTAGGTTTTGTATACATTGTACTCTGGGTCAGCCCCTGTTGTTTTTAAATGTGTATAAGTAAAAATGACTTGACCTGACGTGACTTATTATGAGAATATCAAATTGCCATGCCATTGTGTCAGTGTCACTGTTGCCTCTGAGATATGCACCCAGTGTCCTTTAGCTTCTTTGACATTTAGGAGTGTTTCTTGTTTATGTCCACACAAGGCAGTAGGGGTGGTAGAAGAATAGGTCACAGCTGGTACTGGTGCCCAGGCTGGTTGGTTTCCAGCCCTTTAAAAAAAATATTCTGGCTAGAGTTTAATTTTCATTTGCTCTTTAGTTTCATTTTGCTTTACTTAGTTTTAGGGATCAAAATCAATCGGTTTGCTTTAGGAAAATTTGGATGAAAACACAAACTGCCATAACGTCACAGTGCAGCTAAATAAAGGGAAACAGTGACAAAAAGGCTTTCTATTCATGTTCATATTGCTGCTAGAAAAGGTCTGTTCAAAATTTCTCGTTTCATTTGCAAAAATGAAATGTCACTTAATTGAAAATGTCATCAACAAAAGCCCACATTAAAATTACTTGTACTAAATTGACAACTCAGAATAAATCAACAAAACAGATTAAATGATAATGAAAATATCTTTTGATTGTTGCTCTAATGCACCACTTAACTCATGCGAACAGCTGTTTTCAGTAACATTTTAAACAAAATTTATCCTAATACATTTGCTTATAGGTAAGTGTTTTATATTCTATAATGAAACTATATAGATATAATACCAATGAATGGCATTCATACTTGGATTCATGCTTTTGTCTGTCTGACAACACTTTGTCACATGAGTACAGAGTGAGAGGTCATCTGAATGTAGGAGTCCTCCGTCACAAGTATTAAAATGGTGATACATAACAAATGAAGCCAGCATTTTGCCAGGACTCCACCACATCCTAGTGGTATGTGAAGTACGTGGGCTGATTTATAATGCCTCTATTATCTGACTGCATCTCAAGAGGCATGAGACGTCAGCGTTACAGTACGAGCAATCGCCATCCTACGATCTGTAACTCAGCAGACTGTGGACAAAGAGAAAAAGATAGCAACATAGGCTAATGACTTTATGACTGACAAACTGTAAAAAACAAAGCTGGTAAAAGCCTTAAAGGGGAATCTGACAACTAGTTTCAGTTACATCGCATAAATTATGTCCATCGGTGAACCAAAACATTAAACAAAATACACAAATATGCAATTTTCATTTCATTTTAAAACCTTGGTGCACATTTGTTCAGCCACATGGCACCAACGGAAAAATATTTTCTTTTCGTTTTTTTCTAGAGACATTCAAATAACCAAAAATATCACTGGATGACATAACCATCATATTTCACATGGCAATCTGTTTGCTGTGGGCTGCCATTAATCAGTCTACCCTCCACTATTTGAAGAAGGAAGGTCTGTCTGAGAATGTCAAGTATTTCGGTGGGAGAACAGACTCATTGGCAGATAAGACCTGCTGAGGAATGTTTAACTGGCTAATGTAAAGCGACAAAAAGGGGAAAAGGAACGCATGAAACACCATCTTTTTATAAACCAGACCCGCCTACACACATGCACAGGCATACACAGACACACACAAGCACACATGCGATGAAACATGACTTATGGAGCTCTCTGCTGTCACAACAAACAGAGCAGCGGGTGACCCGTGGAGTCAGGAGGCGTCTCTGGAATCAGCTGTCTTAGTGTAAAAACAGTCTCCTGCTGTTTGTACAATTGGGTCATTCCCAAACTCGGCAGGCTGAATGGAAAGACATGCAGAGAGCTGGGAATTTCCAGATGACCATCTCCACCCTCTTTTGAATTTTTTTAACTTCTAATGGCAAATAATATTATCTGTCCAGAATTAATGTGCCACACTTACACATTCCTGATACACGGACAATTTCTGTACCCAAGCAGATGCTTCCTGCTGCCCTGAGCGGAGTGAGGAGCTGGCAAGAGACACAAATCAATATTTTTTCTAAAAAATGTATTTAACGGTGCACTTAACAAAAGGACAAATTCTTGTTTATAGAAATGACCTGTCCAAGTAGCTGCAGGCAGGCAGAGAGCTGATAGAAAACACAGCCCGCTGAGCTGCTGGACACTGAGCTGCTTCACTGGAGCAGTTAGTGGGAAATGGTTTGCTCAAGGGCTGCTGGACTTACGTGATCTGATTTTCTTCAGGGAATACAAACCAATGCTTTTAAACCTCTACTGAGTGTTCAGATGCTAAACCTACATATCCATGTATATGACCCATTATAATCATTTATTAATGGAAAAAATAAATTAACCATCTGCTACTGCTAATACCAACAACAAATCTAACTCATTTTACAGCCCTCTAGACTGTGAAAATCATCTTTCTGCTCTTGAAATGTTGCCACAGTTTTATATAGTGCCAATTCACAACAAAATCTATCTCAAAGTGCTTTGTATGACTAGGCGAACAATTTCGTGGAGAGAATGATAACAATCAGGCAATCCTCTGCGAGAAAGCACTTGGAGACTGTGGGGGGCAAGAACTCCCCTTTTAAGAGGAAGAAGTCTCCAGCAGAGTGGCAAGAAGAGTACACAGGGACACAAAAGAGAGCACAGAGAGACAGTGACATCTAAGTGTGGTTTGTGTTTTTGTTCAGCAGCCCTTCAGTTCAGAAGCTTAGTATGCTGAGTTATTAATGCCCGCTAGGACCGTTATCATTTATCACTCTTCCTTGAGAGAACATTCAGCAAAGATGCTGGATGCACACCAGACAGTCAGGTAGTGTCCTACATACTGGATGTTCTTTCATATTTAAACTATTTTTGAACCATGACAAAAAATCTTTATCAGCTTTTCAAACAGCTCTTTTGTGTTTAAGAGACGCTGTCCACCAAATTCCATAATTTGTAAAATATCTTTTTCAGTTGCTAGCTGAATTGTAGCAACATTATTGTATTAATATTACTGCTAAATGGCAATTAAGTGACAATCAGTGACTTGCTGAGTGACAATTTAATTCAATTTTATAATAAAAACAAAAAAATAAAAACAACAATTTCTTCAAGGTGCTTTATATTGTAAGGTAAAGACTGTACAATAATACAGAGAAAACAGCACCAATCAGATGACTCCCTATGGGCAAACACTTGGTGACAGTGGGAAGGAAAAACTGGCAAAAACAGGAATAAACTGGCACAACCAGGCTCAGGGAGGAGCAGCCACTCTCCGAGACTGGCTGGAAGTGAGAGTAGGAACTTATTGCAGACCTATTGCAGGATAACTAAGGGAGTATTCAGGGTCACCTGATCCAACTAGAGGCTTTATCAAAAAGGTAAGTTTTAAGGCTAAGAGTGTCCGTTTCCAGAATCCAAACTAGGAGCTGGTTCCACAGAAGAGACCTGAAAGCTGAAGGCTCTGCCTCCCATTCTACTGTTAAATATTGCAGGAACAACAATTAAACCAGTAGTCTGAGGTGATACTATGAGGTAAGGAGTGACCCCCTTCACATTACCTAATAATATTTTCAACTGTATAAAGATATTACTGTAGCTTTAAGAGATCTTGTTGCTGTGTGATAGCTGGCAATGTAAACCAGGTCATAGCAACAGTTTTAATGCACCAAACAGGATCATTATGGCTGGTAAAGAGCCTTCCCCTCAGGTCCCCTGCCCTCCCGTAGACAGCAAGTCAACTGTGTCATTGGCCTGCTAATGGGAGGGATCACGCTTGGCTGTATAACAAGAGCAGGACAAGCTGTCAGTGGTCCTCTGACAGGTGCAGCTTTCCCAGAATGCCCTGCAGCCATGCCGCAGAGCGCTATCGAAGCCCCTAAATCTCCGGCTGCTCTCTGCTGACGAGCCAAACGCGTCCATCTCCCACAGACAGAAGTAATTAGGTTTTCACCCGGGCCTTACGCAGCAAACTGGGAGAATACTCTGCTGCTGTCTCACTCTCTCTCCCTCGCTCCCACTCTTCCTTTCTTTCACCGCCAATCAAACTAACTCCAGCTTTCTCAATTAACGACATTTGTGTGCACGTCTGTTTTTGAAACACAGGAGGAATAGACAGAAAGCCTGAGAGAATGAACGATGCTCAAAACTCCCACAGCTATTAATGATTTGTTATAATAACCACCAAACCATCTCATCCAGTAAACAAGTGTGGGTGTGGAGGCCTTGTCATTCATACAAACCCGCTGAGCAAACACGTCATCACACCAACAGCTATTTATTTACATAATACAGTTATATAAGGAATACAAATGCCTAATGCAGGACTGCAAGGGGAGTGCTAATCAGACCACGTGCAATACTCTGGAGTTTCAGTGTGACTGATATCACCACCTTTGCTCCTTGTCAACTAAGTATGTATGTTCTTTTTCTTCTGAGTGATTTTAAGCACTATTGTGTCTCCTAGAAACTATGTTTATTCATCAGAAATATTTAGCAATTTAGCAATCAGTTTTGCTTCCTGAATATATATACATATATATATGTATATATATATACATACATATATATATACACTTCATATGCAGATTCAAAAACAAAAATACTAAACCAAAACAAAAACTGCTGCCTTAAGTTATACAAGTTATACAAAATTCTCTGGTCTTATACTTCACTTCACTTTATCCAAGCCTTATGAGTTAAAACTAACCATGCTGTCGCTTCTGTTAACTCGTACTGAATTGCACTTTACCAATGCTCTCTTAAAAAATGTGTCTTTTTTCATTATGTTGATAGCAAATAGTCATACTGGTGACATTATGTCCTTGTTAAATGGTTATAGTGCACAAAATTATGTTTATGGCATTTTGGGTTTTTTGCATGAAATTGGGACAACACATGAGAAACATAACTCACTCACCGTAGTTTGTAGATTACATTGAGTGACTGCAAATTACAGTCTTCATCTGAGAAGAGAAATGCATCATGATGCTTAAAAAATAAAATATAAGAGCCTCCAGTGTCTAAAAAGTGAAGCAAATGTAAAGTCCCTGAAACCTGCATTCTTTCTGCTGGGCAGCAGGGGGCGATTCCTTTGTCCGGTGGTATAGAAGTCTTTTAGAAAACAAAACTACATTTTATTTCATTAATAACCTCAGTAAACATTTTCCTAATAGGTTCACCCGTTTTAAGTCTTATTTGACACAGTACTGATACAGCATAATGTTCCCTTTGTGGATTATGGTCCCATTTAGACTAAAAGAGGCAATAAAGCAGGGCAGCCTGTGATAGACGAGTCACTACCGACCTTACCTCGGAACAAAAAGTAACCTCCATCCTCAAATAAAGTGAAAACATAATAGAAAATGTCCTGGTGGTTCTTTACTTTCACAGTTTCATGACTGACTTGTTTTTGTTGCTTTTTGAGGATAGCGGGTGGGGCTGAGGGGCTTGTATACAGGTGTTTGTCTTTATAAGTTATGTCCAATCAGTCAATCAATCAATCAATCAATCAATCAATCAATTTTCCACAGATGGTCTGCAAGGTTCCTGCGACACTTCAGTGATAACAAAGCAGAAATACAAGCCGGAAACTCCATGGGCCCACCCACTTCAGTTTTTGATTTGCAAAGTTTAAAAATGTGTTAAGTTTGATATTGTGGCCTGCAGACAGCAAATCAATTGTCTTTCTGAATCCACTGCTAAAGTGACATTAGGCGTCCCTAAAATGAAATGAAATCAAGTCTAGCCAGTCATTTCCCATCGTACAAAGACATTTCCTGAGTATAAGTTGAGTATCCTTTGCACTCACATCCTCTAAACTTATCAAGTAAAAACAAATTAATTGCTGAAAAGTGACCTCAGAAATATTTCATGTTGATGTTTTTGGACTGCTTTTCTTGACTTTGGTTCATCAAGCACAAAGTTTTGGGCATGGTTTTATTGTGGATTGGGAGATTCTTTTTGTTGGATACAAGTTTGTGTTTATGTTTCATTTCCTCTTTCTGTTTGTGTGTTTTTATATTTACAGCTTATCTTTGTTTTGCAAATCCATGAACCCACTAGGCTGAAGCTACAAAGGAAAGTGTGCTGAGGATGGTCAAGATAGTTTCTGCAAAACAGTTTACGTTCTGACATACTTTCCTAAACACTGGATAGAGAAAACAAGTGTTCTGTCCCTTTGCTTTTCAGGACCACTCGACATAAGTAGGGCAACGGGAAGTGATACGGCATTTTTCAAAAGGATGTTTGGAACACACGCACTTATAGGCCAAAAGTAATTCTTTTGGTTCTGCTGCTGAAAAATGTGAAATGATGTATCTTGCTATGTGTATTTTCTAGGCTGGGACTGTACACCAGATTCACAGCGAGTCTGCCACAAAGTGGGAACAAATTTATCTTGGCATTCACTTCCTGGCTACAGCAGAACAAGTCTTCAGTGCATCTTCTATAGCTGTCTGGGAGTTTCTCCATGATGACAAAAACTGAATTTATCTAGTCTTAGTCTGTTTTGTGTGTGAGTGTGTCATATATAGATATATATATATAGATATATATTGGTATAGAGTAAAGAAAAAAAAAACTGTCAGTTGGCTGAGGTGGTTGTCCTTCCAAACTTGTGAACAAACTTATTTTTTCCTGTCTTAAAAAGTTTTTATTCACTCAATATTGATGTAATAAGATATTCTGCACACACGGTGTCAGTGGCCAGTGAAAACTTCAGGAAACTTCTCAGGAAGAAAAACATCTTGTTTAGATCCATAAACCTAGGAGTTTATCTGGTGGGTTCTGAAAGGTTGTCAAGAGTCCAAGAACAGCAGGAGTTTCTGAAACTGCACCATGAGCATCTGAGAGAGTGGAGTTAAAAAAGTACCAGAAAAAACACAAAACCAAACACGATGCAAGTATGTTTGGTTTAGCAATATAATAACGATAAACGAACGACATTAAACATACAAACTAAATGTTGTAGGAAAGCCTGAACATTCGCATTAATGCAAAGTCTTAGTGATAAAAATCTCCAGCCATATAATATTTTGATGTTAACCATTTCTAAATTTAGTCAAATGAACATTATTGTTAATTGCTGGCCATAAATTAGTGCTCACTGGCTTTACTGGGGTAGCGACCAAACACAAGACATGAACACCTTCATTAGGTAAACCTGCTCAACTGTTCATTAATCCAAAATCTAATTAGCCAATCACATGGCTGTAACTCGAAATAACCATCAGGTCGGGGAAGAAAGATGATTTAACTAACTTGGGCATGGTTGCTGGTGTCAGACGAGTTGGTCTGAGTGTTTGAAAACTACTTCAATTTTCAGGAAGAAATCCAGGTATGCAGCAAGTGGCTGTTCTCTTAGTGAAAATACCTTGCTGATGTCAGTGATCAGAGGAGAATCCTCAGACTACTTCAAGGTGATAGGAAGGCAACAGGAACTCAAATAACCACTTGTTACAACCAAGGTATGCAGAAGAGCATCTCTGAATGCACAACACATTTAACACTGAAGCAGATGGGCTACAGCAGCTTAAGGCCAGGGCATTGGTAAATTGGATTTGTATCGAACAAATCTGCAGCAGCTGTGTGATGCTATCATGTCTATATGGACTAAAATCTCTGAGGAATGTTTCCAGCACCTTGTTGAATCTATGCCATGAAGAATTACGGGATCTCTGTAGGGAAAAGGGAGTCAAACCTAGTCCTAACAAGGTGCACCTAATAAAGTAGAAGGGAACGCAAGGTTAATTTATTGAGCTAATGACTCAATCAGTTGATTGAAAAAGCAATTACTTTGGTGTTTGTGATTTAAAAAAATAAATTAAAGAAAAATAGCTTTTCAG
This sequence comes from Oreochromis niloticus, assembly GCF_001858045.2. Taxonomy (NCBI): domain Eukaryota; kingdom Metazoa; phylum Chordata; class Actinopteri; order Cichliformes; family Cichlidae; genus Oreochromis; species Oreochromis niloticus. The sequence goes on along the minus strand of NC_031966.2, from coordinate 10,765,652 downwards.
ATTGAATAGCGGCAACGTAAACAGCATTTCAGTATCTTCCACCTTTGCATAGAAATGAACCGTTGCCTGCACTTCAGGATCATAAATCTTATTTTATTTTTTTCTTTCGTAGATCAAAAAAAAAATAGATAGTCATTCAAATCTGATGTTAAGAATATTTGATCTGACCATGATCTTACACCAAACAAAAATGCCACAGATTTTTCTCTAATCCTGAAAGGCTGTTGTAGAGGAGAAAGATGTTTTTTCTTTATATTTACCGGAGCAGTCATAGACATGTAAATAATGTGTGGAAAGAAGGTGTGGTGAGCTAGGAACAGGCCAGATCTGCCAGCTGACAGCCTCCATTATAGAGACGGGGCTGCAGACTGGGGTTAACTCATGCAGATCAAGCTGATGTGACGCACCAGCAGCTGCTTTTTCATTCACTGACTGCTCAGTGCAGCAGGGTTTAACCTCAATCTGTGCAGTGCTGAGGCTCAGCATGTATAAAAAGCAACTTTTGGGATTACTGTTTTTGTTGTCATTTTTTAACATATGTAAATATATATATTATGTCTTTACAAACTGAGCAGGTATTGGTCACATCTTTGTCCATTATTGGGGCTCATTCACAAATCTATGCTCTAAAAGTCTTTACAAATATTTTAAACAAAACTCCAGAAGTCAGCAACACTTTCTTTATTTGAATTTATTAGTAAATTACTAACACATTTGCAAAGTTGAAACCATGGTGTATTAACATTTCTAAAAGCGTAACATACAAAAAATCCTTGTGTAATATCCCAATTTTTAATGTCTGTTCAGTAACTGAAGTGACTCTCATCTTGGGCTAACGTAGGTTACATTTCTTTTTCTTCTGGTCTGTTATTCTCTTCTGGTCTGGTCTCTGGGGACATGATATTCACCATCTTGGCAATTTTAGCCAACAACGTTATTATACCATCATCACTTTCAAGAAATCTCCTCAGAATGTGCTCCTTTTCTGGCTTCCACCTCAGACACTATTCATCTGCTTTCTCCACAATACACCTTTAGGCATATGTATTTCCTTTTTTAGAAGAATTGGAGCATGGCAGCAGGCTGATGGCAAATGGAGAATGATTTTGATCCACTAACACACAGAGGGTGGTGAGAAGAAAATTGGCCTGTGTGCACATTTCATATACTGATGGCGATTTTACATGCACTTTTAATTTGAGTGCAGTATAGCCCAGTTTCCCAAAAAGTTGGGACACATGCAAATGATTTTAAGCCTATATTTATTTTGGAAAAACACTTTTCTTTTTAAAATTTTTTTTAATATGAGCTATTTTTGAATTTGATACCAGAAACACTCCACAAAAGTTGTGTGTATCAAAGACTGGGCAGACAAATATTCCAGCAACTTATCATTAACGTTTCTTGGTGCAAAGAGGCAAAGATTTGGGGGTTTTCTACAGTACATACAGAAATATTAACACAAAAACTGACAAAAATAAATAAATAAATAACTAACATTGAGGTCAAAAGGGCATAAGACCAAGAAGCAAAACACATATGAGAAAGGGACAAACCAACAACCTGACAAACTATAAAGGGAGACTGTGGGGAATACCTGGGGAAAATAGAGACAGCTAGTGTAATCCTCTCAAGATTACTGGGAGACACAGCTTTGTCTTCTTGTCCTTCTAGTGAACCTGTAATTAATCTCATTAACAACGACCAGTCACAATTATGGAGTGTCGCGACTGTAGAGTAGCTGAATTTTACAATGGGAGATGAAGCTATACTATGGAGGCAATATGAAGAGGAAGGGAGGTTCAGTGAATCCAAGTCCCCGATCCTCCCCGAGTCTCCCGAACAGAATCTCTCGGAACACCGCTGGGCTGTCCTAGGATGAGACACATTAGAAACCTTCATGGAGTTAACAGAAACAGACTTACAGAGAGGCAAGGTGACAGACAGAAGCTTGGGAAGAGCCATGAATTGAGCTGCTTTGGAGAAGTGGTCAGCAATGGTTAGAATCACGGTATTATCTGCAGACTGTGGGAGGCCAGTGATGAAGTCCAAGGAGATATGTGACCAGGGATGGAAGGGCCCCAATCCTGGAATTTGAAGCGTCCACCTCCACGACAAACTGTTGGGTAGTGTCAGGCTGGTACAGTGGCAACTGGTCCTTAAGAGTGGTGAAAGCGTTCTGGGCAGCATTGTTCCACAAGAATGGCACCTTGGGAGAAGTCAAAGTAATGAGTGGTAGAGCAACTTTGCCATAATTTTGAATGAAAAAAATTGGCAAACCCCAGGAAGTAGTAAAGGTGCCCCCTAGAGGTCAATGTGGGCCAGTCTAAAACCACCTGGATCTTTCCTGGGTCTGCCCTGATGTGTCCTTTCTCCGCTATGTTTCCTACCAAGGAGATGGCGTTGGTGTGGAATACACAAAAAGCTTACTTTCTAGGAGACGTTGGAGAACCATTCTGTCATGTGACTCGTGTTCATAATAAAAAGACCATTTTTATTTTGTATATTTGATATAAGTCAGAATTTTGAGTTCATCATTTTGGCTTGACGTCAGTATTTTATTTTTTTGTCACAGACAGCTTTTCATGACTTAATTATTCTTCTGACTGATGTGAACCCTGCGGCATGGTAATGCACTGTGATGGTGACAAAGGCCTTTTGAATCACCTGGGACGATGTGGGTACAGACAGTCGTAACACCCCCACAGCTTTTAGACTGTGCTGAGTGGAGTGGAGGCAGGCTGACAGGATAACTTGCTGGTTGTAGCAGAAAAACAAAAGAAAGAAATACAATGTCAATATTTATGTTAAAAAAAAAAGCACTCTTATCCTCGTCTATGCTGCATCAGTTCTTCTGTTTACTCCAAATAAACAGCTATTTCTGATTGTGGAGCAACTGAATTTCAAGTAAAATCAGTCCATGCAAGAGGTTTTTGCCAAAGTTGGGTGTTAGACAGTAAAATACTGTTGAATTAAGACTAAGCTTTGGTAGGCTAATGAGCGTGGTGTGGGTGAGTCATTACTCTTTCATGTCTATTTATGCAGATTGCAATTGGTCTCACCCATCTCTGTGATCCATATTTCAATGCCTTAGATAGTATAATTGCAGGCTATGCTGTTTCTATTTCTGAGGCCTCTTTGGACTGTGAATGCCCAAAGAGAATACAGGAAACTGTGTTTGAACTGCAGGACCTGAGTGGATGGAGAGTACAGCTGAACGCAAATCTATGCAATGCAATGTAAACATGCAGTACATTAAAACCACAGGTGGTAATCAACAACTAAGAGATATGAACACGAAACTCTGTCTGAGTTTTAACTCCTCAGCATGCAGCAGCACAATTATTTCAAGCCGTACCACCTTGGAATCATTTTCTGCAGCTTTAAGTGTTATATGAGCACATGTGGTGGAGATGGACTCCCACACAGTGGAGTGAACAGACCTCTGTCTTCATACTAAATACAGCTCTGATGGAAAATCTGTGTCAAAAAGAGAAACAGTACAGTTTATACAGTAGAGCTCAGCAATTTGTCTGTTGGACATCCATCAGAAATTGTTTCCCTGACTAAACTAATGGTGGTGCAGCCAGGGCTGGTTTCAGCCTGAATTATTAAGGCCAGCTTGTAGAGAGAGAAAAAAACATTGTGAATTTAGAGACATAGCACAATCTCTGGTTTGAGGCCAGAGAAATCTCTGGTCTCTGAGAATCATACACAAGAAAAATAACATTGTTTCATTACTTACATAATATACACAAGGTTTTTGGATGTTTTTTTTTTTGTCTTTTCGCAAGCACTGTGTCAGTGTTTGCAGCGTTAGCAATCATTCTGTGCCAGACCTGGAGTGCCTGGCAGAAGATGACGACCAAAGAGGTTATCTCCCTGTTGCTCTGACACTAGCACCTTCACCTCTCCGGGACAGCGAGCCTCTCCTGGCCTGATCTGTACAGAGGCAGCTACTTCCATAGGCTTTTCTCCTTTTCCTGATTATGCCTCCACATCTCCTGTGCCCTCCATCCTCCTGCCCGTGACGTGGAAATGAATCTTAGTATGCCATGTTGAGGAATGTATCAGTTCCTAAAATGCATCTAGAGGAGAGGAGAGGCTTAAAATCGAGGCGTATCTTTTTCAGCAGCGTTTTTATCTTCAACACGTAAAAGTGAGATGACACAATGATAGCACGAGGACGGCTCTTTAAACAAGTCATTCTTTTAATTCATAAGTTGATGTCCAACATTTCTGACCTTCAGTGTTTCTCTGTGTTTGATTAAAAAAAGTTAAAATATCTTGTCACACTGACTGTGAAGCAAGGTTGTCATACTTTGTCAAATTCCCTCACCTTCTCCCTCCTTGTGTTCTTTCTTTGTATCACACGCACACATTCTTTTCCTCTCCACATTCCGATCAAACACTTGTTTGATAGCGCAAGAAGAGAAACAATCACACATCTAGATATTCTTTTTAAACAGCCTGACAAAATAATAGATGCCACAAACGTAGAAGCTTGAAGTCAGATTTTAAAAAAACACAGCCACGAGATAACCGGAGCTGCTGCAACATGCAACCAATCTCGCTGCAACACCTTTTCATACACCAATTCAAGGCAATGTTGTGACACGCCACGAGCAGCGGTTGTTTTAACGGGACGATGTGATGGAACAGTAGTCTGTGTGGTGATTAGATCACTTGGATTTCACCTGTGTGTGTTTGTTTTGTCTCCGGCACATCAGATTACATCTGTGAGGAGACACAATTCTTTACACATGTTCAACCCCAAAGAGAAAGTCTGGAGCCACATCTGAAAGAGCAAAGTACTGTTTAGTTGTAGTAACCAGTGATAAAAGTAGCTGTGCATTATCAACTGTGCAGATTTCGAAACACCTGGCTGCTTGTTACCTGTCGAAGAATCTCTTCTCATAAAAGCATAAAACCCAAAGTGTTTATGAGTCGTTACTAACACCGTGCATTATACCTGAAAGAAACAAAAGAAGAAATAAACACATTACACCGTCAAAGCTGAGCAGTGTTTGTGGTGGAAGTTTAACCTATTGAGAATGTCTTTTACTGCACTGCCAAACTGGAGCACCAACAAAGAGTTAGAGCAGGTCATCTACTAATTGGAAGGTTGGTGGTTCGATCCCTGCTCCATTCTGCATGCCAAAGATCCCTGAGCAAGCTACTAACTTCAGCCTGTGTGAATGTAAGATAGAAACACATTTAAGTATAGAGAATGAGGCGTGTTGTATAAAGCTCTTGGAGTGCTCAGGTAGAGTGGAAAAAGTGCTATGTAAGAACCAGTCTATTTACCATACAGACACAGGACTCCACACAAAAAGCCTCCAAGGTGAATTAAAACTCAGGACTTTTTCCCTCTGAGCTGGTGTTACTACCTACTTGCATCTAAAATCACTATATAGAATTTAAAAGTACAGTGTTCACAGTCAGTTTGACAGTAACTTTGAAGCTTAAACATAAGTAGCCTGAGGGATGGCGACTATGAGGAAAGGGAGCCCGGAAGCTTTACCAGCAGGACACATCATCAGTTGTGTGCCTCAACTTTGCAGGATGTTTTGGCCTTTTATCAGAAATTATTCTACCAATTTTATTTTTCTGAATTCTTGGAATCCAGTCCGTGAAATTTCATCACAGGTTTTATGTGAGACAGATCTTTCAATTTGAACAGGAGCCATTTGAAGAGGCTTTTTGCAACTGGGATCTGTATAATTTTCTTAAAAAAACAAAACAAAACAAAGCAAAACACAATCAGCTGTGTGTTTTTAATCTGCAAGAAAATAGCTAACACTTTAGAAAGAGAACCAATTTACAGTTAAATTTAGCAAAAAGCATCAATTTAGCTGGTTACTAACTATTCTTATTTCAGTGTTTTAAAGCATAGTGGTCCTTTAGCTTGTTTCTAATTTTTCTTCTTATATCCACATTAATCCTTTTTACTTTTTTGCCAGATCATCAAATTACCAACACAGAGAAAGGGAATTCATGCTCGTACCAACCTCTATCTCCTATTTAGACTCACCAAAAAATGCTTCAGACAGTGGTCCTCCATGTGTCTTTGGTGGAGACATACAAAGAACACACAATCTACACCCAAGAGGTGCAAACCTAGAACCTTGTTATTGTTGTGTTAACCACTGTACCACCATGACAACCACAAAGCACTCCCTGCCAAGGATGGGTAGCGAACTTTAACTGGGTACTGACTGATTTACATCTGCACTATGGAGTACCAATTTACACTAAATCTATTGTTGCTATATTTTGTTACTAGAACATAGTGGGGTTTAAGCAAGAAAATAAGGGACACCAACACATCTGATCTGAAAGTTAATTACAAAACTTACCGATTTTTTCAGACTGTCAGTGAAACACGTAAAACCCATTTAGGGGGCCTGAGAGGTCAGCAGTTAACTGCAGGTGCAAACAGTTATTAACTCCAGTAAATTGACCTGCAAATGAAGTCACAGTGTGTTTTCATTCATGTGGGAGTTATTCCATGAATCCGATACCATCAGCTAAGCTGTCAGACACAAGGAAACTGACATTCAAGCACTTATCCTGTTATTGTCTCCATTCACTGGCACTTTTTGTATTTTGCATTGTGGTTAGTCCCACCCATCCATTAAAGGTTAAAACAAAAGAACGGAGCATTATTTACACAAGCGTGGTAATTCAGATTGAACTCCTACTTTTTTATTAGAGCATATTTTTTGAGGACACTTTGTTCACTGCAGGAAATAAGTCTTGCAAAGACAGCCTAATGCTAAGCAGTTAATTTCTTCTGCTTTTCTGCGTGTGTTTAATTCACAGTTATACCCAAGACTTTATTCATGTTGACCTTAAGAGTCGCTTCTAAAAAAAAAGGGAAAAAGAAAATTTAAAATGTCTCTATTTTAAGAGTCTGCTCCTTGATACATTACAGCCCAATAATTCATTCCCACTAACTAAAATGGCCTTACAGTTGCTGCTTAAGGCAGAATGCACCCAGGTGAGTTTAAGCTATATCCAAGGGGTTGTTCAGCCAGTGGAAAAAATAGCACAGAAAACTTGTTGAGCAGATGTTTGTCACAGAGTTTAATATATTTTTATTCCTTCCTTTATGAAAGGACCACATGACCCCCTCAGCAACCAAAAATAATCTCCATATTCAATGAGAGGATTATAATAATATATCTACTAGAATACGAGACATCTAATGAAGACTGCACATTTTGTTTAGGTAATACTGACCTTACTCACTGATTATTTTCATCTTGCTTTTGCTGCAGCTGCTGTCAGGGTGCTGATTAGTAGTATTTGTAATAAGTATGTTGAGACACGCCCACACAATGCTGGACAGCTTTTCTTGTGGGGGTTTGAAGAGAGCCCGTCTCTGAGTGTGTATTAACTGTTTTGATGTTTTATGTTTCAGTCCCACTGGAATAAAAATAGCACAGCAACCTTGTTGCAACTAAAAAAAAAATAAAAAATTTGTGGTTACATCGTGATTATCATGATGTGTAAACCAATTACAAATAGTTGCCATGACAAATATTTCCAAAAGCAAGGCAAGTGTATAGGTCACCTTTTGGGAGGCAACCTGTCTCCAAACAACTGCGATCCAAGTTGGACTGCAGTCACTTTCAGACAGGAAAAGGTTTGCAAATAATTGTGATCTAATTTACAAATGCAGACACATTGTCAGTCAATCTGAGTCAATTTGCACCAATGAGCACAACTTTTCTTTGATGCAGCTCTTTGCAATATGGGAATCAGCTGATTGCAGACTGGTTTTAAATCATTTTGCAGTTCATTCTCTGTCCTGCAGCATGACACTGATTTGTGGATTAATTTTTAATCCGTGTTTCAAATCTGTGAGGTCCTGGCTGAACTGTGAATGTAAGCAGTTAATGAGAATTTCTGTGTACGTAGAAACAACTGATTTGTGATTTTTGGTGATTTATTATTTTTTATCACAGTTAATTGTTGTTTTATCACAGATTGATGTAACTTGAAATCTGACCCCATTCAGTTGCAAACTGATAGCAGAATCACTCTCGTCTTATTGCCATATTATTGTCATCTCGATGAACTGAAGTCTCTCTGAAGATGCCAGGTGACTGCACGTCATCACAGACCTGCTTGCCGTTTCTGAACAAGATTGCAAATTCAACTCACACTCTCACAATAATTTTGGTTTCCAGCTACTGTTTTCCAAAGTGTGACTGTAGCATTAGAGAGTAAGTGTGAACTGCCAAATAACACATCCAACATCTTAATCACACACAGAGCAACACATTCAGCTAAGGCAGGTGAGAGTTCACTCAATTACCACCACGCACGCACTGACCGCATCCCATCAGGCATGCAATCTGCAGCAGTCAGTCACATTCTGTATGCTTAATGACATAAAGCTTCAGAGTAAATCAGCTTAAATGGACCCCGGACAGTTAGGCCAGGAGTAAACGTCTAAACCTAAACTCTCTGTCCAAACAGGGAGCCTTTAACAAAGCATGAACACAAACACAATGAGCCTTTTCATGGAAGACTCTCTGGCTTGTCATAGCAAGAAAAAGCAGAGGTGGAACTAATAACATTATGTGTCACAGACAGGCAGTGTAACTGTACCAACACTCTGCAATGACACATAAAGCAGAAGTAGCCAATAATATTGTTAATAAATGCTGTATAATTTCTATTCCTGCTGCATGTTTAAAAGGGCAGTCGGTGGATGGTTGTTGTAAAGGTCATAAACACTAACCTCTCCATTTTTAATTATTAGAATATATTTCATACCAAACTTATTTGTGTTAAAGTATTCATTTTTGAAAGTAAAGTCTTTTAGCCAAAGGTTAGGGTAACATATATTGGCTAGCTCAGAGTCACATGAATTTCTTCAGGCCAGTCAGTGGAAATCAGGCTAGTCATAAACACTGACTTCAAAGTATCTGACTAGTCATCAGTGGCCTGGAGCATTTAACACTTTAGTGGTCTTTCATAATTTGTAAAGTACACAGTGCTCCCATACCCACTTTATGACAACCAAACTATCAATGGTGCATTCATGAAACTCACACTTTATATGGCTTACTAGTGCTAAATATTAAGGGGGGGCTTGTGTAAAGACTTACAGGAGCCAGGTGTTCAGGGGTTTAGTTGTACCTCACTTTCGAAGGAGCTCTGCATATCCAGGCAGCACGATCACCTCTGTGTGGTTTCAATGTCACTGTTCCTTGTCCCTGTTTACACCAGCTGCCAGACCTGCAAGTACTTGAGCAGAAAGGGGAACATCTTGATACCAAACAAGGTCTAATGCTGAGCACAACTCTTTCATCAAATGGAAAGAAGGCGTTGCCTAGGAAACGGGACTGGATACATGTGTGATATTTGCCAAATGTGCTAGTATGAGTACCTGAAAGGAATGCTCCTATAAATAAATGCCTGTATATATGGCACATTTTTAAAGTCACATGTACAAGTTACAAGTTTTAAAAAAGTCTTGTGATACCTTCCAATAAAACTCTATGTTTAAAAAAAGAACTTTGACGAAAATTTGGAAAAATAAGCAACAAAAAAAAAAGTTAATATCCTCCCTAACGGTGCACTGAATGAATGAGGTAACAGTCTTTTTATCTGAAGCTATTATATAACTTGTGTTTACATTCAATTTTTTATTTATGAGTCTCTTTGAAATCACAGGATATAATCTGTATTACCACCATAGCAATAAATATTGTCTTCTCCCTCTGGCAAAACAGAGTTTTTATTTACTGTTATTTGTACTGATTGCCACAAGACATTCCTTCTTTTTTTAAAAATTTAGTTTTATCTTTTATATATTACTGAGGCAGTCCTTCGGGAATAACAACACTATATCTTTGAGTGTGCAGCATTTTCTTTCAGTGACACAAAACAGGAGCCTCCACCTCCACAGAGTGTGGCTGGAGGGCTTTGTAACCCATTTCCACTTAAAGCTAGTTGATTTTGAGCAGCACTTAAGGTAGCGAACCCTCCACATGAACACACAAACAGAATGAGTGATGGTATGGGGCATGGATTGGAACTGGGGTAACTCAGCTGCCACATAATTCTGATAGTAAATAGCATCAAAATAAGATGACAGCGCCCATCCCCTTTGGGGTCGCGTCAGGAAGGGCATCTCATATTTAAACATGCAGAGCGATCTGCTATGGCGACCCCTTGTGGCAAGGAAGCAGCTGATGGAAGCTTCTTTTTATTTGAGAGTGCTATGTTGGGGCGATCAGTTACTCTTTCGATGCTTTGAATAACGTGTTTTAACAGCGCAGTGCATTAGAAATTCATATGTGTGCATTAAATAACAAGCTGAGCCAGCATTGGGAGAGCTGCATAATATTTATCCTAGTGGGATTGATAGGAGAGTTCATCTAGCATGCTTCATATGGTAAGAGAAACTGAAGATCATGCAGGAAACCTATGCAAGCTTGGGAGGAAAACACAAATTCTCTTAAGGAGATCTGAACCCTGATTCCTATTGCTGCCAGGAAATTCGGCATGAAGACTGGAAGCAAAATGTAATAATGTCTCTAAAGCTCACTGATTATCATGTATTGCTTTAGTTTACCAAAAGCTCAAAGCGATCATTGTCAGTTCATAGATGAGCGTCACTAAACAAGATTCAAAATGCAGTCTGCTGACTGTTAGAGATGCTCGTACTGGTGAATCTTTAACGGAAATGAGAGTGGAATTAATCTTTTTTTAAATTTCTGAGACAAAACTGGACCTTTAATTAGAACTTCATGCTTTATTATTAAACTTTTCTTATTCTGACCAGCACTAGCCACTACTTTAAAAATTAAAATTAATTAATCATTTGAGTATTTTTAAATTTTAATTACCACACCAAGGTTTTTTCACCTGGCAAGCAAAGATCTGCGATAAAAGAGTTCTAATGGGTGTTTTCAGGAGTAAGAAGGTGACAGACAGCTAAAGAGCTAACATCCAATTATAATGACAGAGACGTTTTGGCAACCAACACATTCACATGTTTGCTGTCATCTAATCAGTCAACAAGTATTAACAAACTAATAATGTTAAGAATATGTAGGAAAATACAGTTTTCCTTCCAAGATCTCTGAAATCTATTTATTATTATTATCAGCAAATTCAAAACTATGTGCTTCAGCAGACAGACTTGTTCACTTGCCATAATTCACTCTTCACCCACTGATTAAACTGGACAGGTACTTAAGCATTGGACATGAAGCAGAGAATACACATTTTCCACAGCACAGTTATCTCAGACAGGACCTGCCTGCTGCAAATCAGCAGACTGAATGGACTCGGGCAGTTTTAACTGAGTTGTTTAGTGTCTTCAGACCAGCGATTTAATCCTGGTGTTGGTTTCAAAGGCTTCGGTGGATGCAGAGCACGCTGATTCCACCTTCCACTTTCAGAAAAGGAGAAACTCAAGTGAGCTTTAATTACAAGTGATTATCATTCATAGACTGGTGAGTCCCTGGAGATCAGGGTTATTGAATCTGTACTCCAAAGCAGAGGTGAATTTTAAATGGACTGCATTAGTTCTAAATAAAGAAAAATACATAATCAATGGCTGGAATCCAAGTAGTTTGTACTGTCGGATTTTTGTGTTTAAGCGGAGTTTAAAAATGGAAAATACATTTTTTATTTGCGTTTTCTGCTCAATTTTCATAATTTGTCGAATCATTTTCTTATAATGAATAACTCAATCCAAGACAAATAATCCTGTCTAGGTTGAGAATAACACATTTTAGACTGTCGCACTTTTGTTTTTCTTTTGATTCCTATGTTATTTCAATAGTTCATTATTTCTGCATTGACAGATGGAGAAAAATGTGCATTTTATGATCTTTATTATTGGGATGTGCTGAGATGACAGAGCTGCATTTAAGAATGAGAAAAGTGTTTATGTCATGGTTATGTCAAGTTTCCTGTGTTTTCTGTCATATTTTGCATTATGTTGAGGATTACTCCAGGTTTCCTAGGTTACTCTGTTCAGTATTGTTTATTACTTTTCTCCTTTGTGTTGTTGCCCTCTGTGTCTCCCTCTGTGTCACGGTGTTTATATTGTGATGTTAGTGCTGGTGCCTTGTGTTCCGTGTTTTCCTCACCCTGTCATGTGCTCCTCTTTGCTCTCTCTCTCCTCCTCCTCTCTGCATCTCTGTGTTCTTCCTGTGTTACGTTTAAGGTCTGCGTCTTGGGTCAGTATTTTCAGTTCCGTGTCCTCCCTGTCTTGTTATGCGCAATTGTCCACAGCTGTGCTCCCTGTGTGTTCCCACGTCCCTCATTACCTTCTGTGCATTTATCTGTTCCGCGTTGCGTCATCCCTCATGCTGTGTGTTTCCCAGTGTCTCCTCGTGTGCATTAGTTCTATTAGAGTTTCCCAGTTTAGTTTAGTATGCTTTTTCCCCCTGCCAGCCAATAAAGCTGTGGCTTTTTGAGTTTATTCCTCGTGTCAGTGAGTTTGCGTTTGGGTCCAATCCCTGCCTGCACACAGCCGTAAAATGACAGTTCAAACACTCACTCATTTATGCTCATTTATGTTGAGGAGAAATCAGCTCCACAAAGCCATCATATTATTTTGAATTTTTCTTTCTTCTGGTAGTCAAGCAGAAAAGCCATTTGTTGCATAAAACACTATCTGAAATAACCTTTTAATTGACAATTTTCTGAGATAAGCATCACAATCTGGTTTCACACACTTGGAGAATTAAGAAGCGAACATAATTGTGTCAAAATGTGGATTTTACACTGAACGTCAACGGTTGTTTCCAGTTTTTGCTTTGCAAAACTGTGACACTGCTCAAAATCAGGAGATGATCAGCAGCAACCACAAGCTACTGGAGTACAGATAACAGACACTGAGTCCCGGTCACATCATACTGGAAAGAGACCAGGACAGAGTGGTCAGCAGCACCTGGACTTTTTGTGCCAGATGAAAAGAGCTCACCTCATTGGGATTCCACTTTCTCACATTGCAGGACATTGCGCAAGAGTGCTGCCTGACCATACAAATAAAATCATACACGACCCCTTCCACCCTCACCTTGCTGGCTACTGGAAAAAAGATCTGCAGCATCCACAGCAGAACAGCCACAATATGCAACAGCTTCTAAAATATAGCAAATCTAAAATACTGAAGGATTTTTTATGTCAGCACGATGCATGTCTGAATGAACGCATTGCGAAGACTCTGTCTAATTTTGATGTCTATTTTTTTCTTTTTAATTAATTGAGTAATTTTTATTTTATGTTATGGGATAAATCTAACTGAACTGCAAATGAAAATCACAGGCACAAGTGTAAAAGTACCAGCTCTGCAGGACTCAAACTGCTGTCTCTTATGTAAGCAAAAAGCACCTGATTCCTAGTGTTGATGTAGACTCACAAGCCCTTTTATTGGATGCACCTATAGTGTTCATTAGCATGGTTATCTAATCAGCCAATCACCTGCTAACAATTCAGTGCATTTACATCTGCAGACAAGGTCGAGACAGCCTGCTGAAGTTCAAACCAAGAAAAAAGTGGATTCAAATGGCTTCCAGTGTAGTTTGGATAATAAACTACAAATACTGACAAACTAATAAATGAAAAATGCAATTGTTTTTTTAATGTCTAGTTTTGTCTGTTATGTCTGTGTCTATTTTTGCTTCAATGTAAAACATTTTCACCCTGATCACAGGTTTTTTCTTTCAGGCAAGTGTCAGTTCCTGTCCCAAGACAGTGAGACGAGCAGATAAAACAGCTCACACATGTAAAATCAGCACCTTACATCCATAACGAAACAACCTGTGTTCAGTAAAACCAACACACGAAGCATACAGAGTACGAGGCAGAGACAGCTTATGAATAAATTATTCAGCTAGGTTTTTTTTTCACTTCAGTCCTACTGACAACCACCCTTTGATGTAGCTTTACATCTGCTTTAGCTATACGATTTGATATAATGCTTTTGAAGTAGGTTTAAAGTTGTGTTTTTCCTATGATTGGTGGTCAACCAACCTGCATCTGTATTTTGAGTGACAGCCTAATGAATATTTACAATGTACAGATAATATTTTTAAGTTGTACTTTCCATGGTTACACCACTAATTACACTCTTGGAAGGAACACACATACCCATAATTGAGCTTGACATGAACAAGGTGCTCTCAGGATTTAATAATGCAGCAGTATTGCACCTGAATAATGGCGCCGTTAATTTGATGCACAGTGATCCTTCAGTCTCTCCAACATTCCCTTTGGTTCTCCATCTCTGGATGCTTAAAGCCTTTGGGGTGTTAGTGTTCTTAATAATGGTTCAATGGTGTAGCTGAGCATTGATCCAGCTGACACATCCATCAACAGCTGACAACTTCCCACTATGTTTCCTGTTATTTATTTATTTTGGGGGGGTATGATGTGATTTGCTCTATATGTGTCTGCTTCTGTGAGCAGCTTCATTCACACTGCATCTAAAAATGTCTCCTTTAAATGATGCAGATGTGCGCTCTATAATCAGTGTATATGAACCAAATCCCAGCTGTTGAGAAAGTGTGTTTCACGCAGATGGGTGACAAATTAAAAGAAAAGTTAATGCTCTGCTTTAAGTCTACATTTTGACAGCTTGGTAACACATTGACATTCTTCTAGTGGTGAAGTGTTGGCCCAACATTTGAGTTGGACTTAATGAGTTTTTTTGGTTTGTTGTCACCTGTATATATAATTGAACTCCTCCATCAGACTCAGCATGATGGACGAAAAAGGTGGAGAAATAGTTACTGACAGAGACACAAATGAGCAGAGCTCCGTCAGAAAAATAAACTCTGAAAGGAAAAGCTACGTCACAGTTTTATCACAAATATGAAGAGTCATTTGATGCAGTGGGTTAAACAGTTCAATACTTCCACTGAAATTAATATTCTTGCTTGAAATGCCTGTCCCACAAAACCATTCAGAAAGTTTAATCATGTTTGTTATTGCAATGTTACAGGAATGAAATATGCCATCAGTGAAATCAACATTTTCTAATTTTGGAGATGTGACAAAAAACTATCGCTGTTATGTTAATGAAAACTGCATTACTTTTCCTTCAAAATCATTTTTATTTCTACACAATGGACGTTCCTTTGGGTCTTTAATTTGTTGTTTTTCCACAGAAAAAAGAAGTCTCCTAGTTCCCAGCCATTCTCAATCCACCATTATTATTGTCCCAAATTAAAAAGGTGTGCGGTATGTATCCAGTCCTTTTATTACTCTCTCTTCTCTCTCTCGTCTTTCTGTTATAGACACCTAATTGGTCGTGGTGTCAGGTTTGCTCACCCTCCTCCATGATACCTGCCTGGTGGGCATACTTCTGGATTAACAGCAGACGGAGGTCAGCACATAATCACCCTGATGAATATGGAGGAGGGCCTTTGAGGGTTTACATGGGAGGACTGCCAAAAATGATAACGACCCCTCCTAAAGTATCTCCTCAGGGACCTATACGCTCTCATCTCAAGGTTGTAACTAAAACAGAGGAAGTGCCTTATGGGGGAGGGTGGCTTGGGAGTTCTTTGCTTCTTCGGTTGTGAGCTAAAGTGATTTACAAAAATAGTCTTGTGTATTCTGATGTGTGTGACATCATCTACAAGTGAAATCTTAAATGAGTTTTGGGAAGAAACTGAAATGTCATACATGGAACGTTTTTGCAGACACAAATTCTAGTCATGTTGAATTCTGATATCTTTGGTACTTTAACGGAGGCTTAGCACCACTTTGTGTGTTTTCCTCTTGCAGCAGCAGCAACCTGTTTCACCCATCAGAACTCTGAAGGTTAATTAATGCAATTTTCATTATTATTCCGTTCTTTCCGCAACAATTTGTCAATATTAAAAGGAACAAATCACAAGAGCAGACATGTCGAAGTAATCTAATAGTTTTCTGAAGCAGTCAGTCACAGCTTTTGGCTTTAAAAGTGATATTGAAAAACATTTATTTGCAGGTTGCTTCTTCTATGCTTGGAAAAATCTGCCAAAACCCATTTTCATTCATTTCTGTCTTCATCTTGCACTCTTTTTCTTTGTTCACTGTGATTGTGTCATTTCCCCTTTCAGACTTAAGACTGTACAACCTACAATCAGATCATTCCCTCTTTTAAATATAGCACAAACCCTTCTAACAACCAGTTGTTGTAATGAAATTGGGTACAGTTGCTGCAGTCTTGGTACCAAAATGTATGTTAGTACATTAGATGTTTAGAGCACGTATAATATGAGTTCTTACTAATGTGGCCAGCCCAAAGAGTAGCAATTTGACATATTTGTCTTATTCCATATCAGGTTTTTCCATCTATTTCTCTGCGAAAAACTCATTTTCTCTTTCAGTAACCACCCATCCTTGTAGCTACACTGAAACTGTCATACGGATGTGATGCACTTTAATCACCGTGTAAAGTAAAAGGCTGTACTCTGTCCCTTAGATTAAATATGAAGAACAGACACAAAGACAGGCATCTGAACTCCTCCAAACTAAATGGGTCCAAGTTTTGATGAAACGTGTAACATTGCTGCAGTTTTGGAAACAGAATGTTGGCAGCGAATCTGAATCCGCAGACAGGCGGAGAAAAAAAAATGACTTTCCTGTTTTCCTGTTTTCAATTTCAAAATTTTTTTATTGATTTATTTATTGGCATTTGTACAGCCAAAACTCCCCTATAAACCTACAAATTAAAATTAGTTGCAGTCTCGATTTATTTCTGCATTTCTGGCAGGAAGACCAACAAACATTGGAATAGCTGTTTGAGTTTCAATTTTTAGATATTAAAGTTTAATAAGTTTCTAAAGTTTGCAAAAGTTTTGATTTTCTGTTTATGAATTTTGCCTCAGATACATAAAGCCACAATGAGTCACTGGCCACTTTATTAGGTACACTTGCCAGTACCAGGTTGGACCCACTTTTTGGTTCAAAACTGCCAGAATTTATTAATCCTCTGAGATTTTGGTCCATATTGAGACGATCACATCACAATAACAATGAAGATTTTTTTCAGCTGCTCATCCATGTTGCAAATCTCCGCCACGTCCCAAAGATGCTCTACTGGATTGAGATCTGGTGAGTGTGGAGGCCATATGAGTACAGTGACCTCACTGTCATGTTGGGAAAACAGGTTTGAGATGATGCAAGCTTTGATATGTGTGAAATGGTGTGTTGTCCTGCTGCTATAAGCAGCAATTAAAAGATGTGTACACTGTGTTATAAAGGAATGGATTCGGTCAGTAGCAATTGCAAGGAAGGCTGAGTTGGTACAGATGGGCCTCACCATTACATCATCCCCAGCCTGACCTGTAGATAGAAAGCCAAATAGACCCTACCTTGTTGTTAATTGTAGTCTCAGTTTCTTGTTCTTTGCTGACAGATTGGAATTTGGTGTGGTCTTCTGCACATCTGCTTCATGGCTCAACATGTTTGGATACTCTTCTGCATATCTCTGTTGTAACGAGTGACTATTTGAGTTGATGCTGCCAGAAGCATGACATCATTCTGTGTCACAGTGCTGGGTCTTTAGCAGTAATGTCCAAATTTGTCGATTTTCAAGTTGAGTTTATGTTTTCTATTTGATTCTTAGCTTGTTAACTGATCACTTTTTTCATATTTATCTGTTTAGTTGTTGCTTCTCATTTATCTTTGGTAATTGTGCATTTTATCTCATATTGTGTCTTGTGTGTTAGTTTTACTTCCTCCCCTGACCAATTGGATTGGTTGTCTATGCTTGTGCTTGTCTGCCCCAGCGGCTTCCACTTGTTACCTTGTTGTATATGCAGTTTTTTGTTTCATCATACTCTTTCCCTACTCTTTCTCTGTCTGTTTCCTGAAATACTGACTTTGTTACTCTTTATTTTGGGAGGGTTTGTGTCTGGTTTGTGTTTGTGTTTTGGGATTTGGGATTTTAATCAGTCACTTTTCTTCACTTCCGGCACCCCTCGTGTGCGGCAGCCTGTTACAGCAGCTCTGCTCATTCTGAGTTTCTTTCTTTCTTATCTTTTTCTTCTCGTAATTTTTTATAACTAACGTATTAGCAATTAGTCTCTGCAACCATGTTCTACCGTTTTGTGCTAGTTCTGGTCGTTTTTCTTAGTTTTTTCTTAGTTAGTTCCCAGAGCAGGGATCCTTTTAACAAATTTCCCACATGTGGGACTAATAAAGGTTATCTTATAAATGGCTTGCCTTCTGTTATTCAACTCTGCCTCTTAATTTTTCTGCTTTTGAGCCCTCACTTCAACACTCACTCTTTGTTGCCAATTAAGACAGTCTGATGCTTGATTTGAACTTCAGCAGGTCTCTTGACCATGTCCACATGCCTAAAGCAACTGGATAGTGTAGTGGTAATACTACACACCTTTGGAGCAGGAGTTGCAAGTTCAATTCCCGTCTGGTATCTAGTAAGGGTCCTGGCTAGACCCACCCTGCTGAAAAACCAAGCCCTGGGATGGCGCGGCTACATCTGCATCCTGTCCACAGCTCAGACACAAGTGTTTCACTACAAGTTGTACTCTGTATGATTGTGTACGTGACAAATAAATCTCTGATGTTAAAGACATGTAGCTAGGTGAGTAGCTCAGTTGCTGACCAGGTATACCTAATGAACTGGCCAGTAAGTATATTTAGTAGGCTACTTTCTTTCTCTAATTTCAATCTGTCCTAAAAGTCTTCAACTTTGTCATCCATTTTTTGTGTCTGGAAAATCACACTTTTATGTTCACTGTTCTTATTAAAAGTCCTTATCTGTTGTTAACCACAATAAATGCTACGCGGGTTCAGTTTAACACGCCATGCTTTTCTATGTAAATCTGGATCTCAATTAGTGTGAGCTTTCTTTCATTCTTACAATATTCTGTGTGGTGTCCCAGGCACATTAAGTCATAGGTTTGTCATTCATTAATGATAATGATCATGTAAGCGCTGATTAGTGTGTTATACTGCAAACTATCAGAGCTATGTCATTGAAACGGCAAGAGCAGCTGTTGCTAACTAAACTGGAATCAAAACTAAACAATAAATAACAAATCACTGTAACAAACTCATGAATATGGTTACTAACTTCATAATCACGATAATGGCATCTGATACATTGATGACTGTTTTGTTTTTGCATTGAGGCGTGCATTAGTTTTTCTTTTCTCCTGGTGATTCATAAGCAATCAATGCAGAAAATAAATGGTTCTTCATTAATGAATTCATGCTGGTTCATGTACACTGACTGTAAAATGTACACTTATTGATGAAAAGTGCTTCACTCAACTCATTAAAACACTAGAGATAGTTAAGTTAAAATCCTTTTCCATATTTATTACCCAGCTCAGTAAAGGCAAACTTTAGAGAGTCACAAAGGAATAATGTTTCACAATCAATGGGCTCAAGGCTGCTGTTGACATCATTAAAATTTAACAGTGCATTTTGCATTCATCCCAAGAAGCATTTCTTTTCTTATGAGTAAAAGTATAAATCTTGCTAATCTTAGTTCATCATGTTTATAGCATTGACATTATGCCGCAAAAAGTACTGAGCCATCAACCTGCAATACTACACAGTAAAGCTGTTCCTTTTGCCAAAATCATCTGCATTAATATGGATTTCTCATAAAACATCAAACTAAAGGGCACTACACCAGCGCTTTCCTTCATTTCCTTACTTTCACTTAAAAAGAAGATGATTAAATTATAGATGGCAGCAGAACTGAGTATAATAAAATATTTATAGTTAGATATGTGAATACAGAGCGCAGTTGAGTGAGATACCTCCGACTGTCTTCTAGGTGGTCCTGGCCCATGCTTACAGACAACTGGCTGGCATGGGAGCATCATCAGCTACCATACCTCCAAGCTGTATAATCTGACCCAGGTGTTCACAGGCTCCGTCTCACTCTTGTCACTTTTTATCAACTGTCTTTAGTGTTTGTCTTTACTGTCTTATGTGTACTCCCTCTTTGTCACATACCTTAAGTCCGTATGTAATAAATGGGTGGGATTTGCTTAAATTAAAGATAAGAAAGCTAGCAAGTGAACACCTGGACCAGTTTATAGCTTGTAAAGCCCAGGTGAGGGGCATCAGCCAGCATCTCTCCCATGCCATCCAATTATCAGCAAGCGCAGGCAAGGGCCGCTTCCAACACAGCGCGAGGGGCATCGCAGATGGCTGAAAGTAATAAAAAAAATAAGAAGCAAAAATGAACACAAGTTATGCTTTGGAGAAATTAGACCTGTAGCATATGTGGTTTCTAAATGCACTATTTTCAAGAGCCCTGACGTCACTCTAGTTTTATTTGGCTCTATATAAATAATTGAATTTTATCATAATACAGCAAAATTGGACTGAAAAGTTGTGCTCCATCTGCTTGTAAGAAGCATCAAAGCCCGCCATTTAAAATTCTGTTAAATACTTGATACTGATAGAATAAAGGAACACTGTGGTCCATTTTAAGAGTTAGTTCATCCTCCTTTTTTCCCCAGTAGTAGCTCCAGCAGCACCAGCAGCACCCACTCCCCGGCCATCAAGCTGTCCCTTCAGTCTCTGATTGAAGTTTGTGCCCATGTATCTTAAGAAAAAAAATCACCAACCATGAAAATGTAAATACTTTTAGGTTTCACAGCATGAACTCATGCCCAGTTCCCCTACCTCACTGTGTTGTATGAACAACCAGACAAATATTAACTGGGGAATACTGCACAGTTTGCAGACTAGATAGCTAATTAGTTGCTCGGCTGAAGCACATTAAACAGCATGTAAACACAGATGCAAATGTCACTTGAGTCCAGTTTGTCTCTCATTCTCTGCTGTGTAGGCACTGTGGCAGCCTGCCAGCTGCTGTCCATCAAAGACAGGCAGGCACACTCCTGTATAACCCGCTGAAATGAAGAGACATTTCAGATTTTTTCAAACCCCTGTTTTTTCTTTCTGCGATTATAAAAAAAAGCAATACATTTTAAAGACACTTTGAAAGAACCTTTGATTGTTAAAAGGGATAAATGTGATTCAAGTTTAAGTTTAAGAAAGAAACTTTTACAAATGGATAAGGATCAACAGCCCATCATATCAAGGAGGTAAATCGTTGTGTTATCGTGCACAGATGGCAGAAGAAGAGATGTCAGAAAGTCCTCTCCTCTCTTTTCTGAAGTGTCTGTTTCTCATTAGCTCATGAGTTATAGAGCCTAATTAATATGGGCAGTGCAGGGTGTGACAGGCTGAAGGATGGCGTCTCTCAGCCGCAGTCATTTCCCCTTATCTCCATCAGACACTCAGCAGCTTCACTCTCCTCTTTCACAGCCTCTTTTTAGTTTTGATGGGAGATGCATATGACAGCATGATAATGGTCACTGAGGTCGCAACTTGCTGCATTAAAATAATTAAAAAAGATAATCAGCTCTCGGTGTGATGCCATTTGGCGTTACCTTCCACCACGGACGTGTGTTTTTATTTTTGTAATATTACTTACAAGATACCGTTCATTATTCATTCAGGAGTTGTGGAGATGATTAGGAAATTCAGTCCAGCCGCTAAAAATAGACCCGTGTTTTTTGTCAGTTGAATTCTGATCGCCTTCCTGAGTGTCTGAGTTCAGTTACAGTCTGAGATTCTCCATGTTGTCAAGAGACATATTGGAGCATGACAGATCAAGAAAGCAGATAAAAAAAATCAAAATAAAAAAGGCAGTAGGGGAGGTTAAATGCCTTGTTAAGTAGTCATGTGTCCACCCTCAGATAAAACCGATTCCCAGATCAGCACTTTGTTGTGTTGAGGCTCTTTCATCTCTTTAACATGTTGCAGTGCTGTGTCCCCTGTTTTTTGATCAGATCAGCAACGAAAAAAGTGATTAAATTGCTGTTATTTTATTCCTACTAGTATAACTACTTTAAGCTACGAAACATCAATAGTACACATTATTGAGTCTTGTTTTATACACAGTATATTTACTTATCTGTAAATCTGTCCATAATTATAACTTCTGTATAACTATGTTTTTAATTACATGATCAACACTTATTTGAAACAGTCTTCCATTTTCACTCCACTGTTTTAGCCCATCAACAGCTCCACAAAACAAAACAACAAAAATGAGGGCAGTGTGGTGTCAAACTGGGTTAATGGTTTTACAATAGAGAAGTGGTTAAAGTGTATGAAAATACTTCTCCTTTTTAGCATTTGTCAGCAATAGGTTACACAGTCAATTAGATGAATGGCCATAAAAAATAAAGTCACTGCAAGCAGATCTGAGTTATAAAGATTATAAAAGAAGAATATGGTGAGCTTAGTTTTGGCTACCGGCCTGCTGGCTGCTGCCAGTTTGGGGCTTTTTTAATTACCTTATATGAATGAAAGGGTGGAGTGCTAATTTACTAGCTAATGCTAGTTATCTTGGACAACAAGCTACATCATAAGCTTTGCAGGGACAACACAAAGACACACATAGCAGCTAATTTATGGTAAGTAATGGATACTGAAACACTATAATTTCACCCACTGAAGCCGACACAGTTCTTGGATTGTCTGTACTACAGAGCAACCCACAGTATTAGTCAGATGAGCTGTTAGAAATGCTCCAAAATGTACAAGCAGCATAAACACACTGACACCCAGTGTTATGACTCACAGTAGTGCAGGTAAGGCCCTGCAGACACTGATAGGCTGCTACTGTTTGTGTCCAGACACCAGGTGGATGAGTTATGAAAACAAATCACCACATTCAGAGTTGTTATGAAGAGGAGATATTCTTCTTAGCATCAAACTGGTTTTAGTAGCAGGCTGTAAATATTTCTGATTTTGCTGTTGAAGTTAGACACTGGAGTTTACTGTTTTTTCGATAGAATAAAACCCACCTTTAACAGTACTGTTGTCCTTTTCTATCTTTTGACTGCTTCGCTCTATTAAGGATTTAATCACACTTTATGTATCCGGTATTAAAGCTGCCTAAGTGGTTAAAATCACAGTTTCCACCATTACAACGCTCCCATAGTTTATCATGTTACTGTTTATTCACTGTTTATAAATGTTAAAAGCATATTGAAACCAACTGAAAAAAACAATCGTCTTCTCAGTGTCTTCAGTTGTGCACATAGCTGTGAGCTAACTCACAATTATTTGATTTTTTGCCACAGGCCATTTATCTTCAATGGTAATTTTACCATAATCCCTTTCGCACTCATTTTAAGAAGAAGCAACAGTGGGTTGAATAGCATCAGTAACAGATAACAGTCTTACAGATTATACCACTGTTTAGTAACATGAGCTAATCTTTACACAATCAAGATGATGGTACTCTAAATTCATCTTAGGGCCATCATGTAGATGATGGATTTGTATTTTTCCTTGCACATATGACACTCTATACTTGATGATATGATATGTGGCATTTCCGCTTCTCTGATTTTTACTGCTGCACTGCCCTTTTTATGTGTTTGAAATGTCACAGTTTTTTTCTCTTTTAATGGAAATGGATCCCTGAAGCCGCTGGGAAAAAGACGAATTTGAACTTTAAAAAATGGAAATGGAATCACACCGGTTGATATTCATTCTTATCTTAAGTAGCTCACCATTATAGCTTGAAGGTGCCATTAAAACAGACTCGTGTTGTCAGCTTAAGTTAATGCTATAT
This sequence comes from Oreochromis niloticus, assembly GCF_001858045.2. Classification (NCBI taxonomy): domain Eukaryota; kingdom Metazoa; phylum Chordata; class Actinopteri; order Cichliformes; family Cichlidae; genus Oreochromis; species Oreochromis niloticus. The sequence continues at coordinate 10,742,029 of NC_031966.2, read as the reverse complement.
GTAACACAAATATGAGATAACTGCACTGTAAAGGGCCGTAAAACAACAGGTATCAGATTTTTTTTTCCAAAACAGACTGGAAGTCTAGTACTAAATCCTAAAGTTGATAAGGAGGTCCGGTTTAGTTTCTGTTAGCATTTAATGTCTTTTGCCAAAAAGGATAAAAAGGAAATACGTTTCTTTAGTTAAAAATAAATAAATAAAAAAATGTTTGCTGCAGGCATAAGCCAAAAAGTTAGCATTGTTACACCAACTTCTGAAACAGAAAAAACACCTTAAGAGATTTTTATTAGCAAATCAATTTTTTTAAGGCCTTATTTTTGCTTTGACAGCACACTCTACATTAGTGTTTTTAGTGGCCATGAACCTTTGGCTCACTAAAGTCTGTAATAATGTGATATTTCTCCATTCAGACTGGCACACAGGCAGTTATTCAGCTATATTAGCAAATCCAAACAGCAGACTTAAAGGCGGAATTTGGTCACAAAATTACTTGTCTACCACATGAAGCCACCACACCACTCTTTGTTCATTTTGGCAGGAATTTCAGTTGTACATGCAGTCTGTAGGCTCAACTAACAAAAATGCAGTTGAAGATCATATTTCAAGATCTTGGGGTGGAAGTATAAAACAATGACCTTGGCATTTTTTAACAGTGGAAAAATCCATGGATATATCAAGAGCGCTGGATGTGGCATTATCTGCAACAGAAAAATCGCTTCAGGCCCAAAAGGCAGTTTGGTTTTTCCAAGCTTTTCTCTTTGCAAAATCTTATATGAGCCTAGATTTGAGTAATGTTTTAGTTCTTCAGTGTCAGCATGTGATGCAAAGCCTATAACCAGAGTGAGAACTCATGGGTAGGTGCATGAAGGGACACAAATGTGCATGTGCAATGGGCTGCACACAACAGAAGCAAACCCAGATGATGTGAGTGCTGTATTCAGTTCCCTGTAATGCATTTACTGAAAAATGCTTTTTCCCTGCATCATCACAAGAAGGGCATTGAGATAGAGCAGCAGCAATTCTAAGTGGTGGCTCTGTATCAGGTCTCTTGATACATTTGGGCATTCTACAGTACTTAAGGGCCATCGTAGCATCCTGACACAATCATGGTGCATCATACATAATGCTGCTGTTTTTGCTATCTTTTACTGACCTTGTAAAGGTTTAGTTCAGTTTAGTTTTATTACATTCATTTGTCATGGTCTATGCACAGGAAGTCTTATTTTCGTTATCCTCATTTTACAATCTTAAGTGTAGCTATTAGCTAATTTCAGGCATACATCCAAAATACATTTCCACAATATATGAAAGGATTTTTAATACGCTTTTCGTTATTGTGCTTTGCTAATTTTGTGACAAATCAACCTGGTGAATAATACATTCGTAAAGTGCAATTGCTAAATAGTGCCTTTTCCAAGGGCAGGGGACAGAAGCAGCATGCACCTGGAGATAGGCCGCCTCTCGCCAGATGGCCTGTGAAATTTTCTTGTGATCAATTTAAACCTCAGCGAGAGGCTGTAACTACCAATTTCTCCTAGTCGCAAGGAGGTTGTTGTTATGCTGAATTTCTTTAAACCTGAATTCTCCACCCGATAGATTTCCAGTCCTATAGAAGTCACAGGGGAAAATGTCTTTATGTCTTGACCTCTGTTAAACCACTTGCCTGCCATGTTTATGTCCTCGGTCACTCATTTGGATCATATTGAATGAATGGAAGAATTTTTAGATCTTTGTCATAGCCAATGAGGAAGCGGTTTCACACTCAGACCCACTCCTCATGTTGCATCTAGGGTTTTTATAAACCTAACAAAAAGCTTTTAAATGCTAATCTTGAGGCTTTGAAATAAAATGTAAGAAACCAACAGGCATACTTGCCAACCTTGACACCTCAGGCTGTTGGGGGGGGGGTATACATATACACATATATATACAAAAAACTTGAATTTTACAATGTTTATTTATCAGATAAAATAAGTTAAATGTCACCATTATTATAACATAATTGGGGTGTCCAAATTCAGAGGCTGCGTCCACCTGAGGACCCGGCCTTCGCGGTCTAAGTGGGCCGGGTCCTCCGAAAGCCGGGTAGACCGGTGTTCTGGGAATCCATCCTACCTGGCAAACCATCCTACCCGTTGTTTCTGCGCATGCGCAAAACACGAAATTCAATGGCAAACCGTCCTACCTTTGTGAATATTCGCTAGAAAAATAGTCTGACCGGTAAAATTCACTGCCAAACCATCCTACCTTTGTGAATGTCACCTACAAGCATACTTAAACAGCTAAAATTTAGTGTCAAATCGTCCTACTTTTGTTCATCTGAGCTAGAAGCATGCTTTCATAGCTACATTTAAGTGGCGAACCATCCTACCTTTGTGAATATGAGCTGGAAGCATACTTTAACACAGTGGTTCCCAAACTTTTTTTGCTGGGCCCCCCTTGTTTAACAAGAAAAATGTTCGCGCCCCCCCACCCCTGCACGCACGCACACGCACAAACACATCCTTCAACCACACACACCCATATTTTGCTCCATTGCGGTTTATTTCACACCTCAAACATTTATTAAACAATTAAGCAAATACAAATAATCTGCAATAAATTACAGGTAGTAAGAAAATAAACTACCAACTCTTTTACGCTCCGTCCGCACCTACACGGGTATTTTTGAACGCGCAGCTGTTTCGGGCACATGTAAACGGCGTATCGAATCACCGAGAACGGAGATTTTTTAAAACTCCTTTTTTTGCGTTTACGTGTGGACAAGGAATACAGAGTTTGTCACGCAATGTCAAAGGTATGTGCCTTTTTCACGTCACACTGTGCGCCACGTTATTGTTTACATGAGATGAATTGCATAATGGCAGATAGAGACAAAATACTGTTAATCTGACTCTGCAGGTTTTACACGCTTACATATACAGGTCATTACTGTCCCTGCATTTAGAAAGGCAGAGGCATCACGGTGTAATTATTTTACATGTAGTTGTTTTTTTTCCTGTGTAATAATGTTCAACATTGCTATCAATACATTTTTCAAAAAAAACCCTCTACAAAATGGGTTCAAAAACATAAACAACTGTGGGATACTGTTTGTCCGTGATTTGAACAGCCCAGCGCTGCTCCCGATGCAGGGAAAACTAATTCTGCAGGGAGACCTACCTCAGCACTTGTGCAGGTGAAACCAAAGGGAAGATATGCTTCACCATATTTTCTAGTCTTTGGCTTAGAATGAAGTTGGTTTGGAAACATATTCAGCAATGCTTCATCTCCTGCTTTGCGTTTGTGTGGGCGCCCCGTGCTAGCATTGTCCAAGCGTTGTTTTTGTTTTTGTTTTTTTTCCCTTTTCATGCCGCGCCCCCCCTTAGAAAAATATTTTGCCCTGCCATGCTGTTTATTGATGTGGTAAATAAATAGTTTATGAAAATATCACTAAATCTGTCATTTATCAATTTTAATATTCAGTAATGATCATGTCTCACCTCTAGTCTTCTCTGTCTTAAATTTCAGGTTTCCACCATGTGTTGTTGATAGTTCAGGAGGTTAACTCGACCAAGGAGTCTTTGGGTTTCGGCTAAGTACTGTTTACAGTAGCAGAATAGGGAGGTGTAGGTATAAGTTTATTAGATTGATACATATACCAACAAGACAGTGTACATCACTGTCACAAGGACGTTTGTTTTCATTCAAAGGCTTTATGGTTTTTCCTATAATACCTGGTGGGCTGGTCTCTAGTCAAAATGCCCGGGCTGATTTTTTGTCCCAGTCCAGCCCTGGTCAGCCATGTGTTGCTAGTTTTTCCCTGACACTACCACACTGTGCAGGCTGTATGCCCTGTTTGGTAGAATATTACCTGTTTTACAGGCTAGAGATTAAAAATATGAAGTGCACAAAAGTGGGCTCACTTTAAAATGTTGTCAGACGCACTTGGAAAAGTAGCCTCATCCTTCTAAATACATTAGATCATCAGACTAATGCACACGCATCACCCTCTTAACTATTTAAGAGCCCTGTTCTTCTGTGAGTTTAACCAGACCAACATGTCTGGAAGAGGCTCCTTTGATCTTTATTTTTAGTCACATGGCCAAAAGCGCAACCGCACCACTCGGCTACATCCCGGGGGGGAGCCCGATCTCACCACTCTACCACAGACGGTTTGGATCAGACTCATCTCTGGGGCGAAAAAAAAGGCTTAGTCCAATTAATGGTTGAGATGCCCCCTTCAAGAGCAGCCGCACTAAATGTAACCGCCACCACACCCAAAATGAGCCACATGCCAAAGTGTGGTGTCTCAGCGCGCTAAATATATCTGCAAATTGTGCTGTTCGTGTGTTAGCATTTCGAAAAAACTCTGTCTTTTCTCTGATGTTGTGTTATGCAACAAGTAGCCTGTAGCTGTAGAGAGCATTGTCACCATTTGGCATCATTATGTGTCAGTGAATAGTCGTCTGTTCAGGTTACACCAGGGCAATATACGGGGTGGACACAGTAAAAGCTACAGCACAGCAATAACAGCTACTCTTTCCTCCACAGTGTTTTCTGTTACACTGTTACAATTTATTTCTTTACACTTTTTAGAATGTGAAGTGTTTGAGTTCCATGAAGTACTACCCTCCCCTCCCCCAACAATGTTTAATTTAAAATTTATGCCAGATGTCTAGTGAAGTTTTTTTCTTAAACTGAAGTTTCTTGAACATTCGAAAATGGAGTAGGGTGGGGGATGTATTTCTTAAAAAATGGAACCTAACTATTTAAAACAATGACAAACCACCAAGGTTTTCTACTTTTCCAGGAAATTACAACAAAACAAAGACCAAAAGCATTCTTGGTTCTAGGTTTCGACCATAATGTTTCCCTCATAATTTGGACATATTGTACACATAGTTAACCATGCAAAGCCATTTAATCATTTTATCATTATTTATTTAATAATACAATTATTATGCTATGCTAAATGGCTCAGAGTACCAAGAAGGATTACCAAAATCACTTTCTATTTAAAACATAAATTATTATTCATCATTAGCAAATTTAGCAGATGACTTTATTCTGACCCTCAACTCTAAACCCCATTAAATATGTAAAATCTTTGAAAGGAACACAAGGAAAAGGCTAAACATTTCTTCCAAAGTATTTTTAATCAATTTTTTTAATGAATTTTTCACAAATATGCCGTTATGCAAAAAGCCAAACAATACTTTTGAAGAGTCAAAAAATCTGCTTTTACACAAAGAAGGATTTCATAACATTAAACACATAACATGTATCACAACAACATGTAAGTCTGCTTTTGATAATGATTTCTATGTAAATTAAGTAAAAAATCAACAGTGTAAAATAGTGTATGACTTCTTTTCTGGCCCTGAACTCCAAGTCCACTTAATATGTAAATGTTTACCAACAACTCAAGAAAAAAAACAATTATTCTAATACCAACTGTATGTAAATTAATCACACAGAACAACAGCTATGCCGAAACAAAGAGAAAAACAAGGAAGTAATTTTTACTTTCCAGCAAAATAGTGGAAGTCCTAAAATCATCTATCTTATTATATGTCACAGTTATAATTATTTCTGATGTTGGCTCTAGATAAATAAAAAAAGGAAGTGAAATTGATGATCAGAGTTTACTTCTTAAAAAACCATGAACCCATGCAGTTTAAACATGCCTGACCTATTCTGTGTGCGTTTGCCTGTATGTGTCCTTCCACAGTTAAAAGTTCAGTTAACTGATGACTGTAAATTGGCCATAAGTCTACATGGTTGTCTGTCTCCCTGTTTAGCGCTATGATATTCTGCCAGTTTGTCAACTGTGATAGCTTGTGGGGCCCCAGTGACCCGAGTCAGGAAAGCAACGTGAATGAACGTGGACAGATGGAAGATTTGGCTTAAGGAAAATAAAATGCAGTGGACAAAATGTAAAAATACCTCTCACCACTGACTTCTTTTGCGGCCCTTGGGTCTAAAACTCTTGCCTTCCATTTGGAAATTAAATTATAATTAATTTGTAATTTATTAATTTCTAAATTTTAAAACAATAATAATAATAGTCTGAAAATTTCAATTATCTTAAATGCTTTTAGTTTACATTTTAAATTACATTTTGAGTATGTGACACAGAAAATATGCAGGATGTGTTTTTTCACATTAACCAGTCCCAAACTCTTTTTTTCAAAATCAGTTTTGGGCAAAAACAAAACTCTTTGGAACAGATGAACATGGTAGGTTAAAATCATCAGGCTTTGGCTTCAAAGACAATACTTAGGATAATTAATTAATTGCTCATTTTCTCCAAAATTAGAAGCATTTTGTGTCAGAGTGATGCTGAAAAACAATTTCGTGGATTTGTTACTTCCAGGCTGGATTATTGCAGTTTTTCTTTACCTTACAATATAACGCACATCGAGGCTACTGTCATTGTGATTTGGTGCCATATATATAAAACTGAATTGAAATGAACTTGTGTGGGTGTTTTTTTATCATGACAGAGCCAAAAATGTGGAACCCCAGTCCACACCTTTTGTTAACACTGTAAGTCATGCTGATCTTATTTCTCACAAATATAATTTTGTGACGCAAAACAGCCATCGTCATTCCATGATCCTTTATCAGATGAAACATATTCTCCACAGTCCTGGTTTTTGAAGTCATTAGGCTGTCCAGGCTGCCAGTATCTGATGAATAAGGTAAGAGAGAGTAATCATTTTCTCCACTTTGTCGCTCTAAGAAACAAATTCACTCCTACATTGTGATTGTTTGGTGCCTCAGTTTGTCTTTTTAATTTAACTCTCATTTGCAAAAGTAGAAATAATACTGCGCACTTCTGCAATCATCCACCTCCGTAACCATCACCACCTCTGGATGTTTTTAAATGTATTCAAATAGGATGTGAATTTTAATGCGACGAATCCATTGCGGATGTAGTTGTATACAGTCTAAAATTTAGAGTGCAGTAAATCACCTCCTGATCTAATGAACCAAGTCTTTGAGTTCCTTTCCTTACATTTCCTGTTGCTGAATTGTTGGATAGATATTAAATAGTTTTTGGCAGTTCAACAGAATACAAGACTGATCTTTGTACAGTAAAGTTGTACATGAAAGTTTCATAAATTAACCTTATATTTAGAAAATGTGTAAAGTTAGATCCTTTTTGTTCAGGTTTGTGTTTAAACTCACTCTATGGTAATAGGGGTCCCATCCACCCAGGTCCAAACCCCCTCTTTAAGTGTGTCAGTGAGGCCAATCCAAGTATTTTGCCTCTCTCTCTTGTCCAGTAATTCATTGACAAAAACCTGTTAGAGTCACACAAACAGAAGACGGATGACACTACTGTTAGGGGTGATCTTGTATCTAAATTGGACTGGTACAGACAATTTCTACACATTTCAGTTTTGTAAAAAAAAAATTAAATGACCCGTAGAGCCATGATGACAGTCATTTGTCTTTGGGATAGAGACCCATGTCTCCAACAAAATGGATTATAATAGCATTAATGATCCTTTAATTTTTCATTTTAGCTCCATCATTGCAGCAACATTGCAGTCATCTTTAACTGTACATGCAAACCTTAGCAAGCCAGCTACCCAGTACAAAGCCTGTAAAAATTCTTCTAATCATTGGCAAAGTTTAGCGATTCTAATTCTGCCTTTGTTTCTTACCTGTTCCTCAGCGCTGTCTATGACAAGTAGATCTGCACCTTCAGCGATGCAGGCTTTTCTGCTTTCTGTCCAGTTTTTCTTCAAGGTTGAGACAAAATAACAGCTTATGTCAAACCTTCTCCAGTGGGCCTGACAAGGAATGCCTGCAAATTCATCACATAAGAAAAATATCCAAAAGATGAAGAATACCACAATGGAGATAATTTTAGTAAATTTAAGCTGTAACATAGGAAGCATACCGTTTAGTTTAGTGGTCATCCTTTTGACTTTCGATTGTAACTCTTCTCTAGCTGTAGCCAAACGACTGTAGTTGGTTTGTAACTGTTCCTTTTCCTTCCTCAAAGTATTATACCTGGTCTGAAGTTGCTCTTTTTCTTTCCGCAGGGCGTTATAGCTCTGGTCAGTTTGATGTTTGTTTCTATTCAGAGTATTGTAGCTTCTTTGTAACTGGTCTTTCTCCCTCTTTAATACAGTGTAATTGCTTTCTAGCTGGACTTCTTTTAATCTCAGTGCATTAAAAAGAATGCTTAATGCATCCTTTTCTCTTTGCAGGTTATTGTAGCTGGTTTGTAGCTGCTCTGCAGTTGCTGTCAGATTACTGTGATTAGTCTGTAAGTCCTCAAGCTTCCTCTGCATGTCAGTGTAGTTTGTCTCGAATTGATCTCTCTCTTGTTTTAAGTTGATGAAACTTGTTTGTAACTGGTCCTTCTCATTTTTCACATTGCTGAAATTGGCCTTCAGCTCATCTCGTTTAGTAATCAAAGAACTGTAATAGTGCTGCAGCTCATCTTTGTCTTTTGTGAGGTTGCTCAGTATGATCTTTAACTGTCCAGTCTCCTTACTCAAAACATCATAACTGATCTCCAGTCTGTCCCTCTCTGCAGTCAGGTTGTCATTATCATTTTGGAGTTTTTCCTTTTCTTGAGTGAGTGTATTGTAATATGGTTGTGTTTGGTCTCCTGATGAAGGATGGATGATCTCATCTGTGAAATTAAAAAAATAAAAATAATACTTTGCTGGATTCTATTGATTATCATGAACTGGATGTAAAAGCAACAAAAAAGAGGTTTATTTTTATTGAATAAAAATAAACAACTTACAGAATATAAATTGACCTATGTTACTGCACAACAGGACAGCACACAGTAATCCGAGGCACACAGTGACACATCTGAGGATCTGGTTTCTTCTGCGAAAATTCACTGTTTTGAAAATAAAAAAACAGACATTTTTCAAATTATACTACAAAGAAATATATCATTAGACCAGTAAGATTGGTTAAAAAAGTCTTTAGAGACTTCAGTTTTAGAATTTTTTAATCCATTTAAAAATCTCTAAAACATGCTTTACTGTGTAATTATGTATTACTGAGCATAGACCGGCATGATATTGGCCCTTTTATGAATTAAACATGAAATTTATTATTCAATAAAGTGTTCTCAAACCAAAGGCGCCTTAAGCAACTGTAAATAATAGCTGCTATGAAATACACACACACAAAATGACATTATTCAATTTGAAATTTAAGCTGAAAAACAGGTTAGTTTGCATTTTATTTTATGTACCTATTAGTTCTGTCTGGGTGTTTTTGGGGTGATACTGTACCTTGAGTAATGAGATTGCCATCCATATATAATAAGGTGTCATCAATTTCCATTCTATCCATTAATTGTTCTGGATTTTTTTCTGTTCTGGTAAGACCTTTGTAGGTTTTCATTAAAAAGAGACATTGAAAATGAAAAACAGTCCTTAAGTTTTCCAGAAGTGCTGATTTTACACTAAACTAATCTAATAACATTCATAAACATTTTTTATGCTCTAGAGAAAGTTCACATACAGTTATCTAAATATTAAATAGTTTTTAAACCTGCACTTACCTCGCACTCTGCCACTGACCAGTAAAAAAATTAATGTCAACTCAGTATTATTTATTGTAGTGAAAAAAGGATGTCCCACGTCATCAAGCACTTGACATAAACTGGTTGGTTGAAAAGGAAACTATGCAAAATCCACTGTATGTCTACATTCCCATATTCAAGGTACTTCCCACTCAGACTTTTTCAAGGAAACAGCTAAGGTTAAATACCACGAAGTAGTGATTGGGATTTTTTCTCTTTGACTGACCTGATCGTTTTCAGACTTCCACCTTCTGTGATTTCTGTTCCCTTTTCCCACAGATTAAGTTCTCACAGAGGTCAAATAACTGAGAGTGTGAATGTACTGAGATACAAGAAATGAATAGAAATAGAAAACTGCTCACATATTCTGTCCACGTTTCCCATTATGTGACAGAGACATATATACAGAAACTCAGGGCAAAGTTGTACATATTTATAAGTAAGGGAACAAAGAAAACTGTATGGTAAATTCTGTGTTAGCTTGCTAGCTTTTTTAGCTAGCTTGCTAGTATTACAGTAATAAGTTGATATTTTATTATATATACATAGTATATTCACTCTCCTAGTTTAGCATTAGTACAGTGGCTAATTACACCTAAAAGTAAAGTTGGTTACAAATTTTAAAACACATTTTTTAATACAAATTTGAGCTGGCACACTGGATTTCTCTGAGAATTCATACATTAATCAAGCATAACGTTCAACCAAAAAACATTGTTTTAATAAATTCATATTTTAAAAATGTCATTTCAGTCAGAGAGCTTTGACTACATGCTGATTAACCTTTACAGAAATTAAAAAATATATATTATTGTAATTACCTGTACTGAGCAGCAGTGGCAGCACAAACCTTACATTGGGTGGTCTATGTTCTGGACAAAGACCACTGATGCTGTGCCTGGAATCTGCTGCAGCCACTCTTCTAGTTTCAGGATTACAGCTCCTAATGCCTAATATGCTTAATTGGTAGTAGGCTTTCGAGCCTATACAGCTTGGAGTAAGACGACATGCATGAAGAGGATGATGTGGACAAAATACTCATTTGCCTAATAATTCTGCACTCCCTGTTCTTTCCACATCTCCACTATTTTCCATTACTCCTTCTCCTGATGTTGCTTTCCACTTACATTACCACATCACCCTATCTTTGTAATGTATTTGTGGCTTGCCTGGGTGGAACTGCTGATTCCGGACTTGCAAGATTCTGTTTACTCACCTGCAAGATTTGCCTGCTTTGCCCCATGGAAATCACCGTTCACAGCCAGACTAAATTCTGCTTGTCCGTACGTTCAGCAGCCTGACTCTGGTAAACACCTCACTTAGGTTTCTTACCTGCCCGTCACCACTACCTCCAAGCTAACTTAACAGCTTGTCAGAATCAGAAAAGCAGATGAATGAAAAATAGCCGTCGATACACCACTCGGCCACTACTAATATCTGGTCATGCCATTCATAACAAACACTGTTCAAAGCCGTCATGAGCAATGTTTTAAGAGCTTTCCCTGCTTGTCTCGTTCTCTATTTTTTATTCTTCTCTAAGGACCTCAAGGAGCACTCCATACATGCAGGGCAGATACTGTTAAGAGTTTGGGGGAATTAACTGTTTGCAAAGGTGGAAAAATGTGAATTTCATTCTAAATCTGTCACATTTTTGGCAACATTGGTGAGAATTGGCAGGTGAAGACAGATCATGATCCCACATCAGATGAAACATATTCTCCATGTTACTGGTTTTGGAATTCATTGGGCTGTCCAGGCTGTACCAGTGCCTGATCAACAAGGTAAGAAAGAAACCATCTTCTCTTTGAGAAAAGCTTCTGACCTATACTCTGATTGGTTTTGTAACTTTTGGTTTGTCTTTTTTCATTTAAGCATTATTTGCAATAGTAGAAACAGTACTATGTAGAGTTCTGCTATCATCCGCCCCCATCACCACCTCTGCATGTTTTTAAATGCATCAAACAGGACATGAATTTTAATGTAGTGAAGTCTCTGTGGAAGCAGTTGTGTAAGCTCTGAATTTGAAAGTGTATTCAATCACTTCTAGATCTGGTTCAACAAGATTTCCTGTTGCTGAATTTTTGGATCAATATTAAATAGATTTAGGCAGTTTAGTTTTACACAGGGTCTCTATCATCAAAATATAAGACTGATCCTTTTTGTCATTATTTTCCACCTTCAAGCAGTTTTAGTTTGGGATGAATCATGGTTAATTTTATGTTAATAAAAAATTGAAAAAAGAAAAAACATCATATAGAACAGCAAAGACAAGTTCTGTAAATTACACTCTATTATATTTAGGAAATCTGTAAAGTTATAGCAGCAGTGATCATATGAGAACCTTGTTGTTTGTATTTGTACAAAATACAAACAAATACAAAATTTAAACTTTTTCAATTCAAATGGTGACCGGGTCCCATTGACCCACATCCAAACCCTCTGTAAGACTGTCAGTGAGGCCAGTCCAGGCATTTTGCCTTTGACGTTTGTCCAGTGATCCATTGACAAACAGCTGGTAGAGTTGCACAAACAGAAGACCAGTAGATATAATTACTAAGACTTATATAAAAATTGAGACATTTAACAGTGGGAGAAAGATGGCATGGTAATTAGCCATCGTAGAAGGTCCTGAGTTTGGGACCAGGGCTCTTCGCTGTGGAGTTTGTATGTTCTCCCTGTTTTTGCATGTGTTCTCTGTGCACTCTGGCTTCCTTTCACAATAAAGAGACATGCAATGATTGTGGTTAGATACTAGAACTAGTGATTATAAATTGCCCATAGATTTGAATGTGAATGGTTGTCTGTCTCTCTGTTTTTAGCCCTGTGTCAGACTGTTGACCTGTTGAGGGTGTACCCTGCCTCTCTGGAGTCCAGCCATCAGGTCAGAAAAGGGAACATGGCAGTTCAGGGGGGCAGCAAAGGCGAAACAACTCAGCAGTAGACACAGAGCAACTCTTGGATCTGGTCAGATGGTCAACGGCAGAGATGGAGCAACTCTGGGTCCTGACCGGGTGACCAGTGATTGAGACACAGCAGCTCCGGTAAGCAATTGATGGCTGAGGAAATGAGACTTCCTGGGATGCAAAATGATCAGTTAGCAGCTCAGCCTCACAAGGGACTAGCTTGAAGGCCAATGACTGATTCAGTCATGTGGCCAAGGAGGCAGCCAGTGCTGACTGGGCACCTTAGGAAGCTTGAAGGACGGCTATGGAAGTGAAGGAGACCCTCTGGAGGTCGCCAAAGAAGTTGACTCTTACCGGGCTAGCGTTGGCTAACGCCACTGGACACCTCTGGCTTGGCTAAAGGCTGGCATCGGGGGAGGTGACTGGACACCTCTTGTGGCTTGACAGGGAGATAACAACTGTAATGAAGGTAGGACCCCCTCTGAAGACTGGCAACAAAGGAGATGGGACTCCTTTGGCTCAGGTCTCTCAGGTAGTGAGGGATCTATGGTGTCCGATTCTGCTGCTTCCTGCTATCCCAAATTCATAACAGTGGTGTCAAAATGACTACAATAAACTTGAACTTAATATTTGTATGTCTGTTAACTTACACAATCTTTCTCCAAAAGAAAAAAAGCACAAAGAGAAAAAGATAAGGTTTGTTCAAAGGTAAGTGGAGAAATGCATACACTGCAGGACCCAGAAAAGACTGATGCATGCATGATCATCCACAGGTAAAGCTTACTGTATATACACACGCAGGATAGGAGAGAGACGAGGCAGAGAGTACAGAGAAAAGGCAGGTTCACATATTGAGGACCATGACAACATCCATTGTTTATTTATAGTCAATGTGTGGTACTGGAGCCTTTTTTTGATGTAGGATCATAAATGCCAGCACAAAATTTAACTACAAGCAATTTAAAGTGAGTGACTTCCTCCTACACCAACGCAGAACACTGCAAAAAAAAGTTATTTGTATTAAAATGCATACTAGTAATTAAACAGGAACAAAACTTTTTCTTTGTGACTTTCTTTGACTTTGCGTTCTTATAAAATTCACAAGCAATACTTTGAAATTAGACTTCATTTGCATGCTTTTTGACCTCCTAGAGTTTTAAGTTTCTTTCATAATCACAGCACATTTCTCATTCAAAGAACCTGATGCACAAGTTCTTACTGAACAAGTCCCAAGTTTCATTTGAGAACAGTGTCGACGCTTCATTAAAAACAAGCCATTTGCGGGCGATCTGCATTCCTCAATGTGAAGAATTTTGATCCAGCTTCAGCACAGATACAGCCCCAGTGGCAGCTGTTACAAACTACTAGAAAAAAAGATTTGGAGAAACGTGACCACAAAAAAAATGTGCCATTTGTCAAAATTTTTAATATGACAGAGACGGCTGTCAAGCTGACATGTGCCAGGAGTCCCAGCAGCTGATGTTTTGATTTTTCTCACTGCTGCATTAGACATTGTCGGGAAAAGACAGGCTGTCAGGCCAGCTGTGCTGTTTTTTAAGTATTGATCCCTCTCTCCATGTGGAACACTTAGCTCCTTCTCTTTACTGTTGTAGGAAACAGAGTGCTGAGTATTTCTCTGGCTCAGACTGTACTGATTGAACTCCTTCGCAGAAAAGCACTGAGTGAATACTTTGCTGAGGTTTACTTCAGGACTGTAGGTACATTCAGTAGATCGTGGATGCATCACTTGTCATAACAACATTTGCTGTATATTATAATAATAATATTCATATAATAACTTAAATGCTTATCTTATAATTATAAGATAGATTATATGTAGTTTTAACCTGTTTTATCCTGTAAAAGAAGCTTTTTATTTATTTTTTAAAATTATTTTTCTTATTCCATTTACATTCTTTAAATCGTTTGGTAAGCTGCCCAAGTTTGCATTAATTTGCACTGATTTCATTTGGAATTCTGATAACCAGATGGATCTTATGAGGAAATGCCACAATATGGCATCAGCTCCCACCCCACATGCAATCCCAAGACAAATCTGGGAAGTTAAAAGATGAATGAAGGCACAGGAAGGTTGGCAAAATTAGTTCTGTTTAATCTTCCAGAATCTATTATTTCCTATCTCCAAAATCAAATTAAAACTAGGCGGCTGCTGGATTTGGTGGCTCTTTCCTTTGTGAACTCAACAATTAATTACCCTGAGCCTGATTCTGTCAGAGGTTTCTTCCTGTTAAGAAAAAGTTTCACAACAAGAGTGACCAAGTGATTTTCATAGGTAATGACTGTTGCTGTGAAGTGATGCTATATGAAGGCAGATGTACTGCTCTGTATCACAGCAAGTAAACTGCAGTCTGTAGATTCTGTAGTCAATAATAAAAATATTCATTGAATTTGTTCAAAACCACGACTGTTTATATATGTTTAGATATGTCTATGGTGTTTTGAGGACCATCAACATATCAAGGTATGTCAACTAACACAAAATCAAAAATCCATGCCTTTAATCCATGCCGCACTATGAACCAACTCAAGAAAAAAAAGATTTATTATTTCAGCAATTAATTTTTACCTGGTCAACCAATGTTCATATTTAAACTCCTTGTAAAGAATTTTGGCTAAGACAGCAAAATCGTTGATGCATTTAGATTACAAACAAATCAAAAACACCACCACGTGCCAAAACACCCATAAAACACTGCCACATAAAAGCTCGGGGCCTATATGCTTGCAAACAGCAGCAGCCCAGCAGTCTGAAAGAGTAGGCAGCCAAGACCATATAGATCTTGGCAAACTGACAAATTAACTGTTCCCTATTGAGCGTGCTTTACAATCCTTCATGATCACAATTCTTAATCATATCATTTACTCTACAAATTGAAATATTTTAACAGCTTCAATGAACTTGTGTCTCCTGTCAGATCATTGCAGAACATTGCAAAAAAAGAAATCAAAAGCAGAGCTTTTCTTATGTTATAATTTATACTCAAGGACAGGTTCTCATATACACTGACCAGTAGCATTAATGTTTAACAGCAAACACTCAGCTGTGATCGATGGGAATGAAAATGCGGCTATTGTAGCAGTTGTTAATCATCCATCATTTTTAAAAATGTGATTGATATGATTTATCAGGTAAATCACAAAGCAAAAAACAGGGCACTTGCATTCGGGAAAATTGTGATATAAACCTTAGCAACGAAAAGAGAAACATATTTTTAAGAATATAACTTAAATGATTAATTGATTCTTAAAATAGTTGTGGTTGTGCTTGGCTCCAGGAAAAGCTGTAAAAAATGAAATCAGATCAGAATCAGAATCAGAATCAAAATGTTTATTGGCCAAGTATATGTGCAGACACATACAAGGAAATGAAAGTGATAAAACAGAAAAGGGATGTGAGATACGCCCATGATTCTCCCCAGCCTTTTTTCCCTACACGGAATTCTTTTTTCAGAGCTAGAAAAATTTCTTGCATCTTTCCTTTCTTAAAGGCTCGTGTAAAACATCGTGCAAAAGCTTTCCATAAAGATTTTTATGAATGATCATCCAACAATACTGTAAGATTGTGCCTTTTTTGAAGTTAAAGTCAAACAAAAAAGACACTAAGAATTTAGATGTGATCAATACTGTGAAAACATCTTTATCTGTTTTATGTAATATTTTCTTCTGTGATGCAGCTTTGTGCAGATAAACTCTGTCAACCTTGGGTAGCCTCATCTGTAGTGTCACATGTATGATTCGGTTTAATCAAGTTTACATGTTTGATTTTTCTCATGTGAACTGCTTAATTTCGACTTCCTTTTATTCGACATTTCAGTCTGGTAACTTTTGTCCTGAACCCTGATGGACTATGTCGTAGGGACCCAATCATTGTGCTTTAAAGCATAACCAGTAAAAGGCAAAAGAACGAGAAGAATGTTGTCACCAGCAGTCACTTTACCCTCCAGTCAAACACCTCTAACTCTTTTTCAATTACTTCAACATCTGAGTCAGAAATTAATGAGATGGGCCTTGTTCTTCCAATCCTATAAACTTGGGGATTGTCTCATTAAGAGAAAAGAAAACATAGTGGCAGATACATTGACATGTGGTCCTTGTGTATAAGTAATGTCTTGCTACAGTTGCACATCTATTATATTCCAACATTTCTGTTTTTTGTATTTTTGAAGCCTATATTATGCTTTCCAAATAGTCCACTCGGGTCCGACGGTGTCTTAGTGATGTAAAGTTCATTGTCATTTGCTTACTGGAAGACCTGCCTGTTGTTTTGTGTCCAACTGGACTTGTCAGCAAAGAACTCACACCAAATACTGATCTAGGTGGAAAACTTTAAACAGACTTCTAAGTATAACATGAAAGACTACTCAGCCAGTGGGTCTCCAACTGTTCATGCCCAAAACAGTGTATAACCAAGGTTATAAAAATGCATCCACAGGATCCAACATTGCTGGATCATTGAGACTGGGAAGTAGGGAAGTACTGGGATGTGTATTTTATGATACAAAGGATATTTAAATGTAAATGTAAATGTAAACTGATATTTATAAATAATATTGGGTTGATTACTTTGATTTAAAAAATTGACTGTGTTCAGACTGAAAAATGATTTGCTTTGTGTCTTTATATTATATCTTTATGTTCTGGGTTATGAGGTGGGTCTCCGCTCTCAAGGAGAGGTGTGATCATCCATTGGCCTCTAGATCCACATTTTGTGCCTTTTTATATCTCATTTGGAATAAAGTTTGGGTTGACTGCTCACCCACACATATAGGCGTCAACAGTCAGCCTCTCTCTTTGTCTCCTTCAGGTCACTTTGATTGAACTTTATTTTTTAATTTACTTAAAGAGCACATGTCCACAGATCTAAATGTTACAAACATCTAAATGTTACAAACATTTAAACTGGTTACACATTTAGATTTTGACTCTTACATAACTTGATTTATTGCTATGTGTGGTCTCTGTGTTTTGTCTTTCCCTTTAAGCCTGGATTTATTCAACTCCTGTGCTAAGGTGTCACAAACATGACTGAAAAACTCAGTGTGTAAAAACAATATAATAAACTATGACGCCTCGTGTGTACACAAAGTTCCCCATTATTTCCTGTACTATAATAGCTGCAACAGCTCAAAACAGTCATTCCAAAAGCAGAACTAAAAGGGAAACTGGTGTGGCGAGAGTTTCACCCAGTGGATGTCAGCACTTCCTGTCTTAGACTATTTAAGGCTAAGGTGCTGATTTAAACACATTTACTGGATTTTGTTTTTCCCATTATAAGATAAGACACATGATCCTATAAATATAATAAACTAAAAATAGATTAGCACAAGTACGTGCAAACATAACAATGTGTATATGTATGTGTTATGGGCACATGCATTCAAAAACATAATCAAATTATGAGATTACACGATATGTTGAGCAGAGCAACGTGCAGCCAACAGATTTTGCTGACTTTAATCTAAGTTCTTTCCTATTTTCAGTAATGATTCAACCCAAAAGGTAATTAATAATTAATCAATAATAATTAATGCATGTGTACTGATTACGTACTTTTATATTCACAGAAATATTTACAGCGGGTAAAGTAAGTATTGAACACCCTTTTCTAAGTAAATATATTTATAAAGGTGCTATTAACATGAAATTTTTAAACCATAGACATCCATAAATTATGTGTAATAATGAGAAATGACACATCAAAAATGTTTTTCAGCACGCTTGCTGAAATATTACTTTAGATCAAGAAAGAAGAATGAGGGTCCCTGAGTACTTGGACGGTTACAGTTACTGTTTTCATTGTTATTTGGCATCTGAAAATGTGGGGCAATGTATAAAACAGCATTCTTAAACAGAAAATACATTACTTTTGTTAAACCCCTTGAATGAAAGCTGAAAGTCTGCATTTAAATCACATCTTGATTCTTTGATTTAAAATCCACTGTGGTGGTGTATAGGAATGAAATGACAAAAAAAAAAAAAACCCGTGCCATTGTCCAAATACCCAAGTACCTGAGTAATTATTTAGGAATCTACAGATGAAAATAATGAAAGATGAAGTTTGTATTTAATGCAGGTATGTTTTAGATCTGTTAGTTTGTGAACTTGGGGAGAAAGAAATCTCTCATATTTGACAAATGAAAGAAGTCGAGTGGAATCTGAGAAGAAAAGTGCACTGTTAGATGGCTGAACAATAACCTTGGCTCACATCGCCTCTGGGCATAAAGACCTGGCATACGATTACAACTCCTAAAAAAAAGTCAAAGTAGAGGCAGAGATAGGGGTGTATTTTCTGTCTTCCTTCACCTCCAGGTGTTCACTGCACTTCAGGGAGCAGCTGAAAGTCTGATTCAGCGGTCACGTTGCTGCTCTGTTAGATGCTCCTTGCTTCGGGTCTCTGGGACCACACTGGCTTGTTTACCACATTCCTCTGGCAGCCAGGTCGAGTTTGACTGACAGCTGTGGCCAGTGAGTCACAGGTACAGGCCCAGTCTCAACCCTTCCCAAATACCCACCAGCTATCAGCAGCCAGCCGCACTCACAAAGACAGATTCTGAAGGCAGTAAGTTTATCCGACAGCTAACTATTCAGCCTCCCATTCCACCCATCGATCTTTGTTCCTTCCTTACTTCACCTTCATTATCTCTTTGTTGGATTTCCTCCTCGTTTGAAAGAGTTTTTCACAATTTTTCTATCGTTGCAAACATAGAAAAACTCACTGAGTTTTCAAAGTTCGAGGTCAACAGGTATTAATAGCATTTTTTAAATCATTCGTCATAGCTGGAAAAGCACAGATGTTACTACTAACTCACAAAAATAACTTTCTGCTGAGGTACTGTACTGCTGCCATTTATAAACTTTAAGTAATTAAGAACTTCAAACTACAAACACAATGCTTACAATAATATTAAGAAAAATAAAAAGAACATGCGCAATATTCCCAGTGTCTCATTTTCCTCTTCGGACAATTAATCATTTATAGTAATACAAACAGTTTAACATGTTAAAATTAAATCCCTATTCCACTTAGCACCACTTTCTCAGCTGTACCATTTAACTTCAATATTTAATGTGAAATAATGTCAGAATGAAAAGCACAAAATGCTGTGGACTGAATAATGGACTGCAAGTTCTAACTGTGAATGATGCAGTGAGTGACGGTCATTTGAGGGTTGATGTGTTCACACAGGAGTGAGGCGGCTCCATCATCTGTAAAGCCAACAAACCATGCACGTAATTTCTTCAGAAATCTCTTCATAGTGAGGCTTCCCAAGTGAAGGATGCTGCACACAGCAGCCCGATGCATAACTGCAATTCAAAAAGTTGAAATAGGATGGTGCTCGCCTCATTTTTGTAGGTAATGAACAGTACCATGAAAAAGTATTTTGTAATTTCTTTGGGGTTTTTTGCATAATTTATTTAAAGTTTGAATTCCTGTTTATTTCTGATCTCTTAAACTGTTTTAACTTTGTTTCCAAAGACTGAAAAAGGAGAACCATTTAGAAGTTCCTGACTTTGGGGTCTCTGATAATTTGCTATATAAAGATATTTATCCTCTTTCCAGTTTCCTGTTTTTTCTTAGTTTACACATTTTTTTGTAGATCATTAAAAAAATAACATTAGTCATGGGTAAGCTAAGGAAATACAAAATGCAGTTTTTAAATGATCATGAAAAAAACCAATGAAAGCCTACAATGTGAAAAAGTAAATAAACCCAGTAACTGGTTGTGCCACCCTTGGTCACAGGACCTGCAATGAGGCATTTTGATAACTGGCTATGAGTATTTCAGATTGCTGTAGATTCATTTTAGCCCACTCTTCTGTGTAGAATTGTTTTAATTCAGCCACACTGGAGGTTTTTTGAGCATGAACAGCCTGTTTAAGTCTAAGGAGCTTGGAAAGAAAGCGTGCATTTTGAGCCACGTGTATTTTAATTTGTGATCGGTGGGACTGATGTTAACGTGGTCATGTTATGTTTCTATTGGCTCAAATGATTAATGCAAATTGGCCAATAGAAGCTCAAGTTAATGCCCCTTTAGAATTTAAAGTCGCAGAGATTGATTTCACTGTGCAAAAACAAGGCCCATTATGCATCTGTGTGGGTAGTTTTTCAAAAAAACTATTCAAAAACAAGCATTTTTAGACATGTAAATAAAGTTAAATCTTTTATGCTGTTCTATACCTAAGAAATTTCATTGGGTTATATGCTATGAAATACAAAAAAAAAGTTAGCCAAGGAAAAAAATCGTATTTTTCCATGCTCCATCCTCAGTTACTTTGAAAAAGTAGCATCTTCTGTAACATTTATTGCAGTAATATTGATATTGACGAAGTCTCACAAGTTTTAGCGTTATTTTAAACCCAAGGTTGTTTATATAGAGTTTGTAATTGCAGAGAAATACTCTGTTCATTTTGGGCAGGTCATTTTCGAGCAGGAACAGGTCCAGACTTTGACTAGCCCATTTCAAAACATTACTTTTATTTATTTTTTAGCCATTCAGAAGTGAACTTTCTAGAGTGTTTTGGATCATTTTCCTGCTGTGTGACCTAAGTGTGTTTGAGTTTCAGAGCACAAACTGATGGCCGGACATTCTCCTTCAGGATTTTCTGGTAGACAAGATAATTCATGGTTCCATTAATTATTGCAAGTTGTCCAGGTCCTGAAGCAGCCCGGCAGCTCCAGACCATCACACTACCCGATGAGACGGGACTCAAACCTCCCAAAAACCTTTCAAAAAGTTAATCTTTTCTCTCGTCAATCCACAGAATATTTTTCCAAAAGTCTTAGGGATCATCAAGATGTTTTTGGCAAATGTGAGATGATCCTTTGTGTTCTTTTTGACCATCAGGGGAACTCTCCCATGGTTGATATTTTTGCCCCATCTCTGTCATGAACTCTGACCTTGATTGAGGCTGCACTTCAAGAAATCTTCATCTGGGTTCTATTGTGACATCCTGGACGAGTTGTTGATGTGCTATTGTAGACATTTTGGGAGGCCTGGCACTCCTGGGAAAGCTGTTCCAAGATTTTTTTCCATGTGTGGATAACAGCTCTCACTGTGGTTCACTGGAGTATATCTATTTACTTTCTAATTCTTTTATTTTCCAAACGGGCTCATAACTTTAACACATTTGAGGAGGAGCTAGTGGTTATTTTATGTCTGTGCACACTTTCCTGACATCAAAACCGATTTGAACTTAAAGGGAGGAGTAATAGCACACAAAAGAGAATTTTATTGATATACTTTTATTACATGTGAGAGAAAGATGTAGAGATACATCAGACATCAGCTCTGGATAAAAATAGCTGTTAGAGATATCCTTTGAAGAGTTGCCTTTTACTTTTATACTTTGAGCACAATTTTGGGCCTTCCACACTTCAGCTTCTCACTTTTTTTCTTTTTTAATCATATGCATTACATGTACTTCTACTTCAATAAAGAATCCGTGCAGCCTTGGCACCTCTGGGGTGCACCCCATTTAAAAAAATATGAAAAAAACTCTCAGGTGGTTGGTGTGTTTGAAGGAGGAACATGCGGCCCAGTTTAGCCACACAACTGATTATGATCAATTATCAAATGGCTACTTTTTCAGCTGCTGCTAGTTTGATGTGTGAAGACACGATAACAAATGCCATAAAGTGGCTTACGATGTTGTTGCAGAAGAAACATGAGAGAAGAAAATACCCAGCAATAAGTGTGATATACACAGAGTCCTTTGGGGTGTTCTTAGTGGAGGCGAATCCCTTCGGCTACTTCAGTAAACATACCACTGTCACGATGTGAAAACACTGCATTCTGAGTTAGTTATGCACGTACACGGGAACACAACCCGAGGATTTTTAGTCACATACAAGCCGAGGGAGGCGAGGACTCGCAAGTCAGCATCACTTAGTCAACACTCATCTGTCCACCACCCGCATTATCCTGAGGGAGAGATGAGGTGGAGGTGGAGTGGGGGGATTTGGTTGAATGATGCAGGTGACCTGTCTTCCCACATGCAGAAGCCTCAGGGAGATCAAATAAAAATCTCCCACTCATCAACAAGGCCACTGTTCCCAAGAATCCGATCGTGTTTTTGTGTAAACACCCTGAAAGCAGCTCCTTTAATTATATGGAAAAAAGCCAGAGATTAGTGCGCTGACAGTTACCTCAATGGAGCTAATTGTGAGTCATTTCTCAGAACAGAAGTGCTGAAAATGACTACTTTGGCTTGTGCCCCAAGTATGTCCATTAAAAAGAGCTCTGAACTGGTTTTACTAATGGAGGAATAATCTGGCAGTGATGTTGGTCTCAAAGAATAACAGCATTCTCTTACGCTATAAAGAAAAGGGAAACCACACCTTTTTGAGGTTAAGCTTAGGTAATTGCTGAATCAGTCAAACTCAAAATTGTTTGTTTGAGTGGGAATATTAAAGCTTTATTAGATTAGAAATGTGTTAATGATTACAACATTTTAACAGACTGACCTGAAGTTCTATGAATAATGTAATCACAGGCACTTTTCAAATATAAAAGCAACAGAACAAATGTATTTTTATTTCATTTCTGTGGCCTGGAGATAGCATACACAAAGTAAAGCACACTTTAACATCAGACAGTGTCATAGAAAAGAGCAAACAAAAAGAAAAGAAATACATTACTTGTTACTTTTAGAGAAAGGACATGTATTACATCACTGATTACATCCTGCAGAAAGTAATAAACTACTCTATACTTCATATATATCACTTTTGCGTTTCCACATCATGGGCTGAAATACACTGTCAGATATTTTGACACGATCCCAGCCTTAGAGGACACACACAAAACTTTTCTTTCAATGTTGAAGTATGACAACATAGCCAAGAGCAAAGCTGAAAACCAGCCCAAAGAGCACTTCACAGAGATCAACATGGCAATTCTACTGTAGAAACAGTCAAGGATAGAAATGGATGTTCCGATGATAGAAGTCTGACTGCTTCTGTTATCTGTTGAAGGTCTGGTTCTGGCTGATTGGCTGGGGTTAGTATACACTCATCATTCTGGGTTCTTTGCTAGTGGCTTTGTGTTAGCTTTTGTCAATGTTGTGTTTACGGAAATGGATAGCTGTTTCTGGCCTGAGCATAGTTTGTCCTTCTTACAATATATATATATGGTCAAATATAGTCAAATAACTAATTACTTTATTGTTGCAGCTGACTTTGGCCACATCAGCATCCTCATCCCCCTGGACATCCGCAGCGTTCGTCACCATTTCTCACACCATGCTTCTCTCCACCCTAACCAACTATCTTGGTCTCACTGGTAAGGTACTCTCCTGGTTTCAGTCATACCTCTCCAACAGAACATAGTTTGACACCATGGGAGACTCCCATGTGCTTGGACTCCTTCTCTTCACCATCTATATGCTCCCCCTTGGTCAGATCATCCGTCGCCATTGTCTTTGCTTCCATTCTTGTGCTGATGATGCACAGCTTTATTTCAGTACCAAACCCTCCACCTTGCTCCCCCCACAATCACTTGTCAACTGCCTGAATGAAATCAAAATATGGATGTCAACCAACCTGCTCAAGCTTAACAGTAATAAAAAAGAGCTCTTGGTTGTGGCTCCAAACCCTACTACAGAAGATTGACATAGTCTGCCTCATCTTACCTTCCTCTGAGGTTTGCAATCTGGGTGTCATTTTGGACTTCACTCTTTCATTCCTTATTCATGTCAAATCTGTTACCAAAACAGCTTTTTTTCCACCTAAAGATCATCTCTCGACTTCAGCCATCACTCACTGACCCTGTAGCAGAGACCCTCATCCATGCCTTTGTCACGACCCAGCTGGACTACTGCAATGAGGTCCTATTTGGGATTTCCACTAAAGCCCTGGATAGGCTCCAGTATGTCCAGAACTCAGCTGCCAGGCTTCTAACAGGCACTAAGCTCTTGGAACATATCACTCCCGCCCTCATAAGTGTCCACTGGCTCCCGGTCAAGTCATTCATTACTTACAAGATCCTTCTTCTTACTTACAAATCCCTCAATGCCCTGGCACCTTGGTATCTTTTTGACCTGCTGCAAACATACACACAGTCTGCTACACTCCTTAGCCCTGGGTCTCCTTTCTGTCCCTCGCACCAACCTCAATACCTTTGGGGAATACCTTTGTGGCACCTCTGGAACTCGCAATGCCCCGTCACTGGAGTCCTTCAAGAAACTTCTCAAAACTCACCTCTTCAACAAAGCCCTCAACCTCTAGCCTTTTTAACCTCTAGCTACTCTTGTGTAAAGCATCCATGGGTTTCTTGAAAGGTGCTATACAAACCTAAGTCATTATTATTATTAATATTATTACAGTATAATTTCCATACTCCTTAAAAGTTGCTCCTCCAATTTCTTTCTTCCTCTATAGGAACTAAGGTCAATTGTAGCATTTTGGGCACAAATAAAGGATTAACTTAAAGTGTATTGCATATGCAGTGACAGAATTGTTTGCTGAGTAAACACCTAGATAGTGTATGTTGGATTGTGTATGTTGTTCTCATGCTTGCACAGGTTTTCTCTGGAAGCTACAATTTTGCAACTGAAAATCAAGCTACGCTAATGCTTCCTTGAGCCAAGGACAGACATATTTGTATGTCCCTGAGCTTCTGTACTGGAATATCAGTCCATGGAGTAGGTAAAAACCAACACAATCGTAGACAGGTGTTTTTAACCCAGGTGTGGCAGCCTCAGCGTGACATGCCTGGTTACAGAAATCGAGAGGTGCATGGCCGGCAGAAGTGCCACAAAGTTTGCGGCACAAGATACAAGATGTCATGTTAAATTCGTGATGCGGCACCCGCCACACAGGTAGCACAGCAAGCAGATAATACAAGAGCAGTCAAAGGCTGCATACCTCCAACCAAGGCCACACCATGCATAATTTAATTCCCTGAATCAAGAGAATTGAATAAATCCAGGTTATTTTGTGATATTATCTAGACCCGGGATGTCTGTGAAGGTTCTCAGTCATCCAGGTCATCGTAGTCAAAGGAGTTTGCAAAGAAAAGCGTCTGGACTTCTTTGAGTTGCTTGAAGACGTTTCACCTCTCATCCGAGAAGCTTCTTCAGTTCTAAGGTCAAATGGCCGAGAGTCCCAGATTTAAACCCAGTGGGAGTATCCCCCCAAAGAGGGACAAAGGACCCCCTGGTGATCCTCTAATCACATGCGCCAAGGTGTGAAAGCGGGTGTGGGACCTAATCAGCCAGGGTTTCGGGTGAGCTCATTGTGAAACCTGGCCCCACCTTGTCATGTGAATTCCTGAGGTCCGATGGCCCAGGATGTGAGTGGGCGTTAAGGCGTCTGGGGAGGGAACTCAAAACTGGATTATAGATGGCAGACAGTTGGTGTCGTAAACCGCCACCTCTGTTCAAAGATGGTCGCTCACAGTGGACATAGATGGCCTCTTTCACTCCTCTTTCAAACCATCTGTCCTCTCTGTCCAAAATGTGAACATTGGCATCCTCGAAAGAGTGACCTTTATCCTTAAGATGCAGATGGACTGCTGAGTCTTGTCCTGTGGAGGTGGCTCTTCTATGTTGTGCCATGCGCTTGTGGAGTGGCTGTTTGGTCTCTCCAATGTAGAGGTCTGGGCATTCCTCGCTGCACTGTACAGCATACACCACGTTGTTAAGTCTGTGTTTTGGAGTTTTGTCTTTCGGGTGAACCAGTTTGTGTCTGAGTGTGTTGCTGGGTCTGAAGTACACTGGGATGTCGTGCTTGGAGAAAACTCTCCTGAGTTTCTCTGATACACCGGCTACATAGGGGATGACAACGTTGTTGCGTCTGTCTTTCTTATCCTCCCTCGCTTGTGTCTGATCTTCTTTTCTGTGCCTCTTTGCTGACTTTATGAACGCCCAGTTAGGATAACCGCATGTTTTGAGTGCTTCCTTTACGTGTGTGTGTTCCTTCTTTTTTCCCTCAGGCTTAGAGGGAACAAGTTCTGCCCGGTGGTGTAGGGTCCTAATTACTCCAAGTTTGTGTTCCAGAGGGTGATGGGAGTCAAAGAGGAGGTACTGGTCCGTGTGTGTGGGCTTCCGGTAAACTTCGATGTTGAGGTTGCCATTCTCTTCAATGTGCACGGCGCAGTCCAGAAAAGGCAAACAGTTATCCTTTGTGTCTTCCCTGGTGAACTTGATGGTTTTATCCACGGCGTTAATGTGCGCAGTGAAGGATTCCACTTCTTGTGTCTTGATTTTGACCCAGGTGTCATCTACATATCTGTACCAGTGGCTGGGTGCTCTTCCTTTGAAAGAGCCAAGAGCCTTCCTTTCCACTTCCTCCATGTAAAGGTTGGCTACAATAGGTGACACAGGGGAGCCCATGGCACAGCCATGTTTTTGTCTGTAGAAGCCTTCGTTGTATTTGAAGTATGTTGTGGTAAGGCAGAGGTCTAACAGTGTGCAGATCTGATCGGGTGTGAAGTTGGTCCTGTCTTCCAAGGAGCTGTCTTCTTGTAGTCGTTTTCTGACAGTCTCCACTGCCTCCGTGGTGGGTATGCAAGTGAAGAGAGAGACTACATCAAAGGACACCATGGTTTCATCTGGATCCAGGGTAAGTTTCTGGACCTTGTCGGTGAAGTCGGTGGAGTTCTTGATGTGGTGTGGGGTGTTCCCCACGAGAGGTGCAAGGTGTTCAAGCAACTCAAAGAAGTCCAGACGCTTTTCTTTGCAAACTCCTTTGACTAGACCCAGGATGTCAAACTCACTTTACATCACAGGCCATATACAGCCCACTTAAGTAGGTCAGATGAGTGAAAGTCTACTTTCTGTCAGTGGAAAGATGCTTAACTGCACATTTGATCCTTTGAATGCTTTAATACAAGATACAGATGTGCAATTTGATAGTAAATCTCAGTTTTCTATATGAAATTAATAGTTCATTATATCATAGGACCTGTATTTCCACAATAAGAGCTTTAGTGATAGTTTTTTTTAGTCCAAACTTCTATAGTAGACAGTTAAAAATCATTTAACCTTGGTGTAGTATAAATGGCTGTGTGGGAGCTCCTTATCAGCAGGAAAAGTTGTAAATTACAGTTAAAAGTCAACAAATATATACCCTCCTTTATTTTTAATATTAGGCATCATTGAGTGACTGAAGAGGCACAAGGAGGATAAAGGAGAGAAAACCAGGTCACAAAAGAGTTCACAGAGGAGACAGTAGTTAGACCAGGTGAGTCTATTCCAAAGGGTCCACAGAGAATTTTCACATTGACAAGAAGGGACTGTTGCAGTATGCCTACTTTAATTACAGGAAGAGGTGGGAGTCCAAAGCTTTGTTCCCGTAAGAGATGGTGGCTGTTGGAGGGTGAGTTGGCAGGTGAGGGACCGAGGAGGCTTCCAGAGTGAACTAGCTCAACAGAAACAGGTTGGTGCCTTTTTCAGGCACCAAGAAGGCATCAGAAATTAAAACAGATGAGCACAATGAAGAAAGGAATTCACCAAGAAGCTACAGAAGAATGTGTTTACCACACTTAGGAAGTTGACAAGAAGACTAAGAGCAAGAATTGCTCCTTTTTATATATGTGGCTTATGAGCGTGATGGTCTCGCTGTAGAGAAGGAAAACTCAGGACGGAGAATGCGTGCTCAGCCATCCTGGGCTTCTAGAGCGTTAAAACGACTCAGGGCCGGTCTATGACACTGAAACCTCAAAGATCATCCTCCACTTTTTGTTGTAGAGAAAGAAAACTTTTAACAGAGAAAACTTTTTACTACTTAGTGGTAAAAATGCCCTGGCTAGGCTGCTCATGCTAACTTAAAGCTACTATGTCTGAGAAAAACACAAGATTCTTCTTGGAAAGGAATAGTATAATTTCTCTCATTTACTGCATATTCCTGAATACAATTATGAATATCCCAAGTTTGAGGACAAACAAAATATAAAACAAATCTGATAAACATGACTTTATGGCAGTATCTGCATGATCGGGGCTGGCAGACAGCCTCAGTCACAGATCATTTGCAGAGTTGACAACACAAACCCAAGTCCATCATAACAAGTTTGCTCAACAACCTGTGTACAGAGAAACACAGGAGCCACGCTCTCACACAGTAAGCATCGGGGCAGATATGACAAACACTGCATTTCTTCCCGACTATTTTTTATTTTGTTGAAACTGCAATCTCTACAGCAGCAGAGTGGAACCGGTGTGCATTATCTAGTCTGATGACAGCTGAGATAGGGTATAGGCATGGGCAGTTTGTGGGAGGAATGTATTCCACTCCCTTGTACAAACTGTACAGTCATTTATATGCAGAAGGAATGAACATGTTAGACCTGAAATATGATCTTGGAAAGGCTGTCAAAATGGCAATATCAGATCCAGCTTTGACGTTCTACTCTGGTGAAAATGAAGATTTATTTCAGTGCGTTCAATAGTGTAGAACATGTATATTCTAGAAAGCACTTCATGATGCAAAGTATCACATAATTATTATGATTATATGAAACTGCTGACTAGACAATCACAATAAACCTGCATCAGTGAAGCACAGAGGCAAATTGGCTCCTTGTTCTGTTGAAATATGAGATAAAAGCTGAGCGCTAAACGACCCCTCAACCCTGATCACAAAGATTCTGTATGAGCAATGCATGAGACAGAGGAGATATCATCGGTTTTGTGTTTGCACAGCGATACCTAATACCACTTTGTAGAGAGGACATTTATCCTCAAGAATGCAGGAGCGATAAAACTGGATTTATGGCCAGTAATATATGCCGGCGGGCAGTGCAGGACCCACATTGTTGGGACTTCATTTGCTTTCGTTGTTGAAACGCATCACAGGTATACTTTTTCACATATTGTTACGCATTTGCAGACAAATAACCAAACTGTTAACATTCAAGTAACTTTAAGATTTTATCACAGAAAGCTATTTTTGTAATCTGAACTGTTCAGGAGCCATCGCGAGCAGCTTCCTGTGTTCAGTGTCGCGAATGAATACAGTAATTAAGCAGAGTTGAGTCCTGGACTTTTAGACTCATGTCACAAAAATTATAGTCTTTCAGCGAGACACAGGCAGGAATTGACTACCTAAAAACACAACTTGTGACTTGAGACTTCGAATAAGGGAACTGGTGAGGAAATTTAGACACGGAACAAAAAGCAAATGCTGCATTGTACAAACAACTAAGATTTTAACCAGCTAACCAGCACACATTAGCAGCCTATCTCCAAAAGTTGAATCTGTTCATCTGGACGTAGCGTTTTGTGGGAGAAACGTTTCGTCACTCATCCAAGTGACTTCTTCAGTCTCAGCTGACTGCAGGTTTCCCCAAACCTTATAAACAGTACATTTGCATAATGACTGAAACCAGCCCACTGAAGGAACAATGGGCTGTGAGGTCAGTTCCTTAATCATAATTATGCAAATTCCCATGACCATTGATCAACAATCACTGACCAAAACCCACTGATCAAAGACCACTGATCAATGGCCATGAGTACCATTCACAGAGAGTTGGGGAATGGCTGCAATCACAGCATTGTATGATGGCGAAAGATGTACCCTTAGGCCCCCTCCTTGATTCAGAGATGGTCTTTCCCTTTTCACGTAAATGGCCTCCTTGACTCCGCGCTCAAAACTGACCTCACAGCCCATTGTTCCTTCAGTGGGCTGGTTTCAGTCATTATGCAAATGTCCTGTTTATAAGGTTTGGGGAAACCTGCAGTCAGCTGAGACTGAAGAAGTCACTTGGATGAGTGACGAAACGTTTCTCCCACAAAACGCTACGTCCAGATGAACAGAATCAACTTTTGGAGATTTACTTTCCTGGATGATTGAGAATGCATCAAGACATTAGCAGCCTATGTAATGTCAACCACTGATTAATGTTTATTTTCTAATAAACACTTAATCTGTATTGGAGTTGGCCTCTAAAAACTTTATTTAAATAGCTTCAACATTGGATCTAAATCTTCAAACTTACAGTTTTAGTAAGGTTCATGTACTCAGGCTTAGGCAGCTGTGTGCACTTTTCATGCAGTGCCTTATTTAAATAAATATATGGGCTCTTCCGGCTCTAACAGCCAGTTCTCTATGCTGGGAAAACAAATAAGGTGTGCAAACAACGGCATCAGATTGGTCTGAAGGGATTTATTATGGGGTGTTATGAAACTATTAAACTTGCTGAGGTACTAACACACTATGACCAACATGCTGCTCTATAATAAATTACACATTACTTACATGGCTACAGTGCAACTGACAATAGTAATCCGAAGGACTTTTAATGCAAAATGACCCATAAAATGAACCTATTTACATAAAAAAAGAAACACATTCTTTTGTATTGAATTACTTTTCTAATTAAAAGCAAATGCCCGTCATACTGAGCAAACCACCAAAACTGGATCTTGAGTGAGTCCTGCAAAAACTGCATTTTTCTTCTCAAGAACATTTATTTATTTGTGGTACACAACAAAGTTTAAAAAAAAATACGTCTAATTACTCTTTCCAACATATGCTCCTATCCGATGACGTCTTTTTGAGGCAAAGTCTTGAATATTTTAAGCTGCATACTATTGTATCCTGCAGCAATTAGAACAGCATAGCTTTGGAGGTCTGCAGACAAGACCTTTCACCAGCTGGAAACATTTGACACATCGTGAAATGAAAATGAAAAACACAACAAAGACCCAGGACTGCTGAGCAGCTACAAGCCTACATCAGACAAAAATAGGACAACTTTTCTCTCCCAATAGTCCAGCAGCTGTTCTCCTCAGTTGTCAGGAATGTTACTAAAAGAAGTGGGGATGTTACACAGAGATAAACACGGCAAACATTTTTCAACTTCCCAAAGAAAAGTTCCAGCTTTTCTGAGATATGTCACTTAGAACAAATTTCTCCATTTAAATATGTAATGTATTTTCTATGTTCCAGTGTGACTAAAATGTGAGTTTATGAGATTTGCAAATAAAGGCATTCTTTTTTTTATTCTTTATTCATCACAAAATTCATATTTTCCACTTTTAAAAAGGCCAAAAAGAGGTTAGAGGGGTTGTGGCAGAGGGAATCCTTTCCGTGATCATGCTGTGATTGCTAACACATTGTAATGACTCTGCAACTCAACTCCTTCCCAAATTAAAGACTCTGTCTTTATCACCATTTTGAAAGACCACAACAACTGTGAGTGGTTGCAGACCTCGTCCAATGAGATTGCAAGTTCATTGCACATGGTTGCAATAATTTTGATCCAACCTCTTTTTGCCCTGATATGATTGAAGCATGAAGTTTTTTTTCTTTTGTCATGGTGATATACACATGGTACATTTCACATATTCCTGACATGAAATATACTTCCTATTGAACTCCATTACTTAATAACTCGTGCTCAGTGACATGAAAAAGGCAGTGATAACGCGTCCACACTAAACAGTAGACTGATTTTTGTAATGACCTCACAAACAGCTGTTAGACTAGGCTAGTATCACATACATGTGTTCAGATTTTTGATACCGAATTATGAGTCTGACTTCTTACACAAATTGCAGCAATTATGCACTAAGGGGGTTAGCCTGCCTTGATTGCTCCATGTACTACGGGTTGCAGCTGCTGTTGAAACAGCTGATTGTGCTGATAAGTGGACCAAACAACAACTAACTTCCTACATGCTTTTTTCTTCTCTTTTTTTCCATGTACCTCTCATCTTACACAGTATCTTTGGCTCTACACCTTCCCTTTAAAACAAATTATCCTCCCTAAAAAACATCCATGAGTTAGATCAGTAACTTTGGTTAATTAAAAAAATCAAGCTTGTGTTCTTAGGATATGATTCACATAGAACATTTTCTTTCTATCCCAATGTTCTTGCCAGAATAGGATTTCAAGAACACCTGTTAAAACTGATAACTTTTGTGATTATTCAGAGCAGGAAATTAAAGTAAATACCAACTTTATAAAAATTGATCCGTTGACAGTTGAAAGTCAGAAATTTTGAACTCTTTGAACTTCCAGTTGGACAAAAACAAATCCAATGGTGAATCCCAAAACAGACTAACAAAGAAAATTTAAATAGTGGCTATAAAATATAACAGACAGAGTGTGACTGCCAGTTTTTGTTGTTGTTGTTTTACAGTACTATGCTTTAATGACCCCTGAGCAATCTCTGGTCTGCAGTTTCAAACCTCATATTTACCACAAGAGAAAAAAGTGGAAAAAATGCTGTAAATACAGAAAATACCTCCATTTATTTTTTCCTCTTAGGCTATATGAAAGGAAATGTGTGTTACAGCCATTTAATTAACATTATACCGCATTCTTCAGCTGACTGTAAGCTCATAGCGAGGTATGAGCAGATACGGGTCTTGGCTGATATTGAGATTTTCTTTTACAAGCATTAAAACTGCATGTAAGGCATGTCTTGGGGGTTGTCACTATGCCAACAAACACAAACTAAAACATCAAAAGAGAGAGAAAGAGAGAGAGGGACGCTTACAAAGCTTGCTTTTTATTACTCGGTACCCCTCTGTCTCCCAGGGAGCACATATTTAATTACAGACGTGACAAGGAAGACATGAGGGAGTTCAAATGCAACAAATCCATCATCCCCCCCCTCCCAGCACCACCAACACCACCGCCACCACGCCATCCGCCCCGAGTAGAAATCGCAATCTCACCACACAGCATGCTGTACAGATTAGCTCCGGGTTGGAAATTACAGGACATCTCCTAGCCTCTCTGGAACTCTCTGCAGGAGCTTGCCAATGTTCAGGACCAGCTTCCTGATGGCTAATGAGTCCCCCATTTCCCTTTCAAGCTGGCTAAATAGACCTTTCTTTCCAAAGTTGTTTCTAGCTTATCATACAGACGGACGTTTATTTTGGTTTCTACTGAGCATGGCAAATGTGATGTTATAAATAGATTTTCTTCTCATTCAACTATTTTCCCATATGGCTGAAGGCCAAAGTCTTATTGTACCTTTTGTATTCGCACTTGAAAAATGTATCCCTAGGCACTTTACAGGCAGCAGTGCATTTGACACCAGTGTAACACAAGAAATGCTTACCTTGTTAAACTTTGCTTAATGGAGGTGCCTCAGGGATCCATCTGTACCCCTGCTCCCTTTTACCCCATCGCGACACCATTCACGATATGTGATCAGTGGTTGGAGGCATACAAATCACGGGATCCCCTCTTCTTTGTGGGAGGTACAGTGTGCACTGGCCCACAGTCAGCACATTTTAGCTGAGCTTTTCTTTTTCACATTTTTCATAGAGGAATGTAACACTTTCAGAGCTATTATTTTCTGCCTTGACAAACATGAAATCTATGCCTTGGTAATAATAGAACTGGAGAAGTCATTATAAAAAGGTGGCTGAATGTACAGTAAGAGATTTACACACTTCTCCTGGGACAGCCTCAGGCTTTCATGTGAGTGTGATACACAGCTCTCACATGGCCACAAAGGATAACATACTTACTATACAGAGATGCATGCTTCACATCTGAATAAATAGATAATGGGTGCACAATTTCTAAAGCATCTCTCTAACTATGTAAAGTATGTAAAGTGTTTTCAGCCTCCTTAAAGCTGTAAACAAACATTATTGCATTAACACCCATCTGCACAGTTTTAGCCTCTTTAATTTAATTTTTGAGATTTTCACTGATCTACTAAATTTGGGTTTCTCAGCTGCTTTCCTGAAACATCTGTTTTCTGCAAAAAGCTGAAAATCTTATTGTCTTAAAATCTCATTGTACACTGTGTGGTTGTGAAGACATTGGAACATTTAACTATTAAAGAACCAAGTGTTTCCTTAGGGGTTGGTGGTGGTGACCAAACCAGAGATACAAGGTGATGGGTATTCGCAGAATGGGCATTAGTAGTTGATATTAATTGAATAAGGTCACTTTCCCAGTTCAGAATGCAGAGCTCACAATGCTATACTGGTGTACCTTTACAAGTGAAATTAAGTCTCACGGTTTAGCATTTTTAAAAAAGGTACAGGTTTTATTCAGAGGGTTTAACAGAAGTTTTCTGTTAACTGTGTTGTCGTTTTTCTATATAAAGCCTCCAATTGTCAGAGACACAAATTAATTGGACAAACATACATTTTAAATGAAATGAATGAAAGTCGTTTGTGGTCAATGAATGTTGAGAACCCATGAATATCACCAAATGCTCCGTTTCCTCCCTTGGAATGTTTGGAGCCACCTTCAGTTGCTGTTTATTTCTGGGTCTCTATATAATCCCGTACATCACAGAAATAATCATGCTACTTCTGTTGGCAGTCACATCAGCAGTACTGGCCTGGTTCCATGTCTGTGCCATAACACAGCTTCTACACTGTTGGACCGAAGATGACCGATGTGCTTCAGATCATGAGCTTTTTCCTCCATCATCATGGTTTCCTCTTTTTCTCTTCCCATCATTCTGATACAATTTTACTTTGTTACAAATTAACAGTTTTTAAGGCTCTTTTAAATATTTTATGGCAAACCCTAACCTTCCTGTTTTTGAGTATAACCAGTGGTTTGTAAATCCTCTGTATTTCCATTGATGACAGTCATAAACCTCCTCAAGAGTTTTCTTGACTTGTCTAGATGCTGTGAAGAGTTTTTCATAACCAAGGAAACAATCTGTGATCATCCACTTTATGACATTACCGAACAAAAACGCACCATCTTGTTGATTTTATCAGTTGTAAAGTTTTTCTTCATTCTGATGGGTTGTTTTGTTTTTTCAGCCTAACAGTGGCCTCCTCCACTTGCAACATCTCTTTGGACATCATATTGAGTTTTCCAGTGAAAATTAGTTCCACACATTTGAAACTACTTGTTAGTCAGTTGTCTATTTACCTTTGAGCCTCTGAAAATGGGGCCTGTATATAAAAATGGCTTTGATTCCTAAGCAGTTGCGAGCCAGAGCTTGGGAAATACCCCACACGTCTCTTTGGAGCTAAAAAAGAGGTCATTTATCAGGTTGTGAATGATCTCAGTGGAAAATTGCAAAACAAATGGACATGTTGAGAAATTCCAGACTCACAGGGTTGCAACTTCATCTGTCCCAATGTGTGGTGAGTTCATTATTCTACTTGTGCACTTTAGTATCTCTCCTGCCTGGAATACGGTGCTAAGACATGCTAAGAAGTATTGTCTGAACTTTTTTAATTTAACCACAACAATTGTTGTAATTATGCATATTTGTGTATCCTTTTTGGTGACCCAATGTGAAAATGTATTAATTATATATGAGCTTTTCTCTTGCAGCACTCTTTTAAATGTAAATTCACTTCATTGGGTTTCCTGCTGTGCACCTTAGTTTATAACCTCTGTTTTGTAGACTTAATGTGTTTATGCAATTTTAAGTGTGCACATCAATTACCTTTTTTTTCTAATTAAACAGACAAAGTGAGGCAAGCAACACGTCCCCCTTTTGAAGTTTGTTGCTCATCCAGACATTACGCTCGGCGTATTGGAATTAGAGTCTTCAGGTGAAAAGAAACACATGGATACAACTTATAGAGGATAATCTTAATCTGATCATCTGGATCTAGGAAGTAAAGCCAGTGAGTACATTTTTAAACCTGCATTTTTGCTTTCTTTCATGGGAAGCAGTAGTTGTAAAAAATAATGAAATAAGTAAAGCCACAGCATAAAAATGTCTGGATCCCTGACTTCAGAAAACAATTGCTATTTCAGTCTTTAATACAACATGATGCTCATTTTAAAAGAGTGATTTGTTGCTATTGGGATATCATAGCGTTCACTGTCCTCAGTTTCTCAGTCAGATCTCCAACTTGATCATTGCATTTGGTTTAAAAAAGCATAAAAAACAACAAGGTAATTTGCAAATTTGAGGCTTCAAAATGAGTCCATAAAGCAAAGGGTAATGGCATTGTGGCCACATCCATACAGTCTGTGTTACTAACTAACATGTTCCCCTCTAGTTTATGGATTTAATCCTGTTTTCCCTCATTATTTTCTTTTAATGGACCACAACATCTTTGTAATCAACTCCAGCAGCAACATGTTTTATTATGATTTTTATTCACATATAGACAAAATTGTAACATTGGCTGAGGTATGTTCATTATTTTATATGCTGTCGGGTAGTTTTCTTTTCCATTCAAAGATGATTAAGTTCTGTATACTGTTCTTATTCTTCAAAGGTTAAACACACAAATCAGAATTATGAAAGTAAAATCCAAACACGACTTAAACTCATGCACAGTATCACTACTGACAGCACATTCTTGTGTAACAATTAGTGTTTGATGATGTAACAGTAGGAAAAGGTTTAGCTGTAATCCTCATGTAAGCTTCTATGATGCAATCGAGTCATCAAGTCTAGTGTTAAAATCTAATTAGCGAAATTGCTTTTGTGCCTTACAGTCTGGATACTTTCATAATAAAACTCCTTTTAGTATGTAAGCCCAGTGCAACAGTGTTATCTGAAATCTAGATCACATACTAGTCATTGATTCTTGCTGAGCAGCGGGGATAATTCAAATATGAGCTCAGATGACAAAGCAATCGGGCCAGACTCAAGTGAATTACCTGAGCATTTGGAAGGATTATCAACTAGTGCTAAACCCAAGATGCCACCAGTCTGTGAACAAACCTACTGTGCCACTCATTAAGCCAACACCATAAACCTTTCTAAGTATGGTTTCCTGCAACTAACATATTTCCATGGCTTCAGAAAACGGCACCCTGCTGAGGAGATACAAAGTACCGTCATTTCAGGTTTTGAATTGTGACAAGGGAGCTATTTCTTGTACTGTGAGGTATATCTTTAACACCTCAGATTAGCAGAAAGATTAAAAACACCCACAAGTGGAAAATGTGGCAGTATTTATATTTGGTAATTCAGACAGGATGAACACACAGTGAGGTGAGAAATGAGAATAGTGGACATGGGATGTTCTGATGTAGCAAACAGATTACTATGTTTACCATATGGCTCAGTGTTACCCTATGCTGAACTTTTCATGAAATAGTAACTTAAAATTATGTGTACATAGACATAAATCTTCATTTTTTGTTAGTCAATGAGATTTTGAAATAAACATTTAGGAAATTTTACATTTCATTTCATTTTTTCAACGTGGAAGTTACGTTCAAGTTTTATGCTGTTTTAACAGGTCTATGAAGAAGCACTTCTGCTCACTAACATGACCAAACTTCTACACAAGAATTAAAATGTTACTTCTCATAACAATGAGACTGTGCTGACATCAGAAAATCAGGAAAGCTATACTCTATATATAAACATCTATAAGATGTTTTTATAGCAGTTATAGATTGAGCTCAAATCTTACCAAGAAGCACAAATAGATACTAATTATTACTTTACATTATTATAGATTTGGGGATTTTAATCCTGGAACTTTCAAACTGGGAAAAAATGTTTCTGCAGAAATTAGAAATGTCTTTACTTAAAAGATTTTCTGGGAAACTTTATCACAAAGGAAAATCGGGGTTTGGTTTTACAGATACCAGTGGAGAGTTTTGATGGAGGAAAAACAGTAGTTTGCTAAATGTATACATGACAATTTTATCCTTTATCTGTATCTTTATTCAGTTCATTTATATTACAAGAAATTCAATGATAAAAACAAATGACAAACTGAAAGGGTGTAGGTTGAAGCTATAGCTTATGCAACATTCAGTTCAATTCAATTTTATCTATACAGCGCCAAATCACAACATCAGTCGCCTCAAGGAGCCTTTTATTGTAAGATAGACCCCACAATAATACATACAGAGAAAAAACCCAACAATCATATGACCCTTATGGGTAAGCACTTTGGCGACAGTGGGAAGGAAAAACTCCCTTTTAACGGGAAGAAGCCTCCGGCAGAACCAGGCTCAGAGAGGGGCGGGGCCATCTGCCATGAGCAGTTGTTGTGAGACAGGATAAAAGACATGCTGTGGAAGAGAGCCAGAGATTAATAACAAGTATGATTCAGTGCAGAGAGGTCTATTACACATAGTGTGTGAGAAAAGTGACTGAAGAAGAAATACTCAATGCATCATGGGAATCCCCCAGCAGCCTAGACCGATTGCAGCATAACTGAGGGAGGATTCGGGGTCATCTACACTGATATAAAAAAAAAAACCCCACAGAAAACATTAAATCAACTGTCTTCACACCTAACATTTATCACAATCCTGGATAGTTATGTCAGTATTCTGGTGAGGTCTTGTTTGCAGATTAGCATTAGCTAGTTTTCCCATCCAGGAGGTGTAGCTTTCCATTGAACAGTGTTTCATAACCATTGACAGGAGCTTCTTTTTAATATCCTAGTAAAGTATGTTGGATAAGCCAACCTGTAAGACTCAGCCAATGATGTGCTTTAAGTGCCAGCTATCCTATACAGCATCATCTTTAATCCTTCACACTTACATTTAATAGTATTAAGTGAAGCACACCAACAGATCTTAAACTCTTAACCAAAAAGGGAGCAGCACATTTAAATCTTTGTCATGTTTAAAGTTGTCTTTCAACCATGTTCAGGGCGAATGCAAAATCTCTAACCCAGCACTTCAAAAGGGCGTCCAAAAAAACAGGGCCCAGTGCGAGTGTGAAATGGAATAAGGGGTCTAATGAACAGCAGCACACTCCACTCGCTGTGATTTGTCACTGTCCGCCTCACTCCTCTGCAGCCTCAGTCAGTGTACAGTTTCATATCAGTTTCAAAGGAATCAAGGAGCAGTCGTCTTCATTTTTCTTATCTCCGCTCAGGATCATCTGCACAGCAAAGCAATTTGCAGTGTTTGTATAGGAAAGCTACCTCACTGCATGATCCCCATCTGAACCTATCAAAGGTCAGATTGTTATTTAAATGACTTCAGTTAATTTAAATTGGTTGCTTTGTGTAACCTGCATCTGATAATCTGTGCCTGGAAATACTGCATAATAACAGGTACAGCCAAGGTGGCAAGGTATTTGAAGTTTTAAATAAATCACACAGATTTTAGCTACAGACTACAGAAGTCAACTAAAATGCATTTGAATTGGTACTTCTCATGGCTTTATGTTGGTTTCAGCATTTTCTCAAAATTAGTCAAATATCAGTGACCCCTCTAGTGTAAAAAATATGTGATAGTTCATTAAGCATATAAATGTCTGATTATCTTGCCAATGTTTGCATTATACACACACATGCAATCTCTTTGTTGTCTTACAAATAACCGAAGCAATTAATGAATGAAATTTATGGCTTCTGTGCCAGTGGTGTGTTATTTTGGCATTCCTATTTGTGGTTTGTGAGATGAAAAGGCAGAGAACTGGCCAATTCCCCTCTGGACTCCCATAAAAATATTCTGGTTTTTCCATATTTCCATTAACATAACTCGGCTATAAACAGGCCTGTGTCCTGAGGAATAAACAGTTTTTAGTTTCCCCTTTTTTTCTTGATGGGGGTGGGGGTTAAAAACTTGCACTGTCTCACTGGAGCTCGGGGGTACTGATCAAAGATGACTTTTTAATGATGCAGCATTGACCCCTGTAGGTCAGCTGTGGCATTGCATGTAGAATGGCAGATATTCCCTGCAGTATTTATTTTCTTTACATGGTCTTGCTTTATTTGGCTGAGAGGTATCGGCTGTGTAGATTTGTGACAGATTTTAATTGTTACCTGAACATCTGTATGTTGCTTTTTTTTACTATGAATCAAAAACAGAATGCAATAAGACTCTTAAAGTCTATCCTGGACATTTGTCTATAATTGTGTACATCAAAATTTTTAAATATAATCATTTTAAGCATCATTGTACATATACTAGTAATCTTGCATTATGGTAATTATAATTTAAAGCAGTGCGGATCTCTAAATCTAAGGAATGAAGTGACATTATCCTGTTTGATTGTGGTATGGTCAAATCCAAACCAATACAAAAACATTAGGACCAAAAAATGACAGCTGAGATTTTCATTTTACAGTTAGGGACATGAGGTTGTGGACACTGGCTACATTTTTTGCCTCTGTATGCTGCCATAGTGCATTTTAAATCAGGCAGTTAGGACTGGCGTGGAGACTTTCAGCTTTATTTCAAGGTGTTAGACAAAAGTACTCTATCAGCTGTTTAGGTATTGCAGCCATTTTTTACACAGTCTCCCATTTCCAGTGCCCCATATGTAATTGGGCTATTGACTAATAAGCAGTTCCTTGGCCAGTTGAGGTCATACTCAATAAAAAAAATTAAACAAATGAAAGATGTGGAGTGGATTCCAACTGCTGTTGAGTGTAAAATTCATTACGAGGTCCAAAGTTACACTAATATGCAAAAACTTTAAGAGTGATGGTGTACAGATGCTAAATTTAAAATGTACATATAAAAAGCTAAAATCCACTAGAGGTAACACTATATGTAAACCCCAGTAATGTTTCATCTGTCTAACACTAATGATATGAAGAGGAAGTCCAAGTAGTATAGCATTAAATTAGCTCCTGGAAACCAAAGTTACTATTCCTATAGAAGAATACGGATGTAGAATTTAGAATAGGTTGATCTTTTTTATTCATTTTCACCTGACTCATATTGCTGTAAACATATACTTCTCCATGCCTAATGGCTCAGTCACACTGGAGTAAAATGGCAACCTCCTTGCAACTAGGAAAAAATCACGGTTGTTTGGTGATTGTATGACATTTTTTTCATTCTGCAATCGATTGCAAGTAAGGGTAAATGGACTGGCTCTTATATAATGCTTTTCTACTCTACCTGAGCACTCAAAGCACTCTATACAACTTGCCTCACTCACCCATTCACACCCCTTCATACAAGCGCTTTTTCTCTATGTAGGTTCTTTCCATAGCATTCACATACACTCGTACTGTGATGGATACAAAAGAAAGCAAAAGCAAGGTTGCCCAGCACCTAAATCTAGTTAAATCATTTTCCCACAGCAACAACATTTAGAGTTGTCATTTCACATAATTTAGGTTCTGGTTGGAGTCTGAACGTAAGCAATTAATATGAATTTTGATTATGTCACAGGCACCAGCTACTGTTTTTCTAGTATTATCCTAGCTTCAACCACCCCCATGCATTTCCACCAGAAAGATTGGTGGCTTTCCGAAAAAGCTGGCACCAGCTTGGAATTAGGTTGCAGCCTTTGACGTCAATGGCTACTGCATGACATTCACAGATTTCATGCTGAGATGCAGTCATTAGATTCTGTCTGCTATGGTTTTCTTCCCACAGAACTTATCCAAACTTCTGTTATTAGATTGGTGCTCAAGAAGCACCAAAGCAGATCTGCATCAGTCAAGTACCAACAAAGTGGTTCTAGCTTAGCAGCTAAAGATCTAGTTGATAGAGGGCAAAAACAGAGCTAAAAGAGTGTGGATGTTTGACTTGCATTCACCAGTTTGCCAGAAACGTAACTAAAATTGAGCCACTATATTGCTCCATAACAACTAGATGCATAAATAAGCTACTGTTTGCCAAGTTTTGCTCACAGTTTTGATTTTTATGACCCCCAAGTGGCAATAAAAAATTTATTTTATAGGTTAAAAAGACAAAATAAGGATATGTAGTTGGTTTCCAGCATAAGGTGCAACTTAAGAGTATGAGTGAAGAGCAAGAGGCAAGTGGACTGGTGGTAGCTTCTTTTATTTCATGAAAAGACTAACAAAAAGGTGCATTACTGAGGTCTGCCACTGAAGTTATGTGATAAAGTTTAGCTCTTAGGTAGGCTGACCATATTTTCATTTCCAAAAAAGAGGACACTTGGCCCAGTCATGAAGAACTTTAATAATACTGATTGCTTAAAGAAAATTTTAATATATTTAAACGATGCCTTCTATGTGCAGTTAATGAATGGTGAAATAAAAAATGTCATATAGGCTTTTACAAGTCAACAAGTGCAAAGCGAGGACGGCTGGTCACCCTATCTTAGGTAAATTTCCTATAGTTCTTTAGCACTGTGAAAACCACACATGCAATAAATCTTAATTTTCTTACAAGCTGCATTATTAGGGAGTTACCTGTATTTCTTAAACTCCAGCATATATCATTAACCCACGCTTTCCCCATCTGATTAATCTGGTATGAAAATATTGAAAAAACCTCCTGCATACTTCATCAGTGAGGTACACTGCCGTGTACAGTCCTTCACCCCACAACGAGACATTTTGGTTCATTTGGCAAATGCTGGTGAAAATGACATCTCATTTCTAACTACCCATTTATTTCCTCTTCCTGATATTTCTTCTTGACGAGCAAATAAGGGAGATGGAAAATGGGATGAAGTGAGCATGCGAGGAAACAGCAGGCCCTCACATTAGACTCAGCAACAAGAAGTTAGTGGGAAAACTAGCAGAAAACCAGGACGACAATTTAAAACCCAGAAGCATGTTAAACAACTACAGACATGCAATAGATCCGCTGTCAGCATTAATGCTTGGCCGTTTCACACACTTGTTATTAGAAAAGAAGGCAGTGTTGTTTTGCTGGCTCTGGTTTCCCCGAGGCATACAATAACCTTTTTGTAGCTCGCTTTTTAAGAGCCTATTCAACTCCAACCCCTGTTGCCTGCGACCGAAAGCAATGATTTGCTTGTTTAAAAAAAAAAAAAGTACTATTTTACTTCCCTCTTCAACCTGGTTTCTCTACATTTCAGTAAGGATGAGACATGACTGACCCAAAGGGCTGCAATCAAGTGTCGGTGAATGAAAAGATGATGATTAGCATTCCATTATCTGTCCTAATTTTTAAATTAACTGGAGTTCAAACTCGATTGCGTTTTTTGCGTCAGTTCATCCAGGTCACATCCCGTTTCTGTACCCTTCACAGGAGACACGACGTAGTGCGTGAATGGCTGCTTTGGATTACAGCAGCCCTTCATCTTCTCACTGATGCCTGCGTTTGATCTTTATGACCGGGCTTTGACTTTACAATATGTTGATAGATTTTATGAGAGTAGGCACTGTAGTTGCACTGAGCTTTTTTAAGAGTGAAGGAAAC
Organism: Oreochromis niloticus; assembly: GCF_001858045.2. Taxonomy (NCBI): domain Eukaryota; kingdom Metazoa; phylum Chordata; class Actinopteri; order Cichliformes; family Cichlidae; genus Oreochromis; species Oreochromis niloticus. The sequence continues at coordinate 10,698,612 of NC_031966.2, read as the reverse complement.
AGCCTTTGAACGTCTGAAGTAATCTTATTGAGGGGATTTCACTTTTCTGACATCTGCCTGCCTGAGCTAAATGTTTGGCTAACAACAGTGCCAAGTATAATTTCATTTCACTTTTATTTTATCTTTCTCCCAGACTTATTTTGCATGCAGCTATCTACAAGGCATCAGAAAAAAAAATTAAACACTCCATAAGCGCTCATCATTTTATGTGTAATTATGATCACAAAACGGCAGATACCAGATTTTTGTAGAATTGAACTAGTAGAACTGGTGATTTGATCCCTGCATGGCTTAACTTGCCCTGCGCATGTGCTGATTTCCCCAAGCAGAGCATTGGCCCACAAATAGTTTATAAGGCTCTACTTTATGTTGGAAAACATTCAGGAGAGAACTGCTTACTAAACGGTATAGCTGGTTTTCATTAAGATATGACGAAAAGCGACCTTCATTCATGTGTTGTGTCTTGTCTATTTCTTTCTTTTAATGTCACCATAGTACAAATGCTGAGCACAAAGACACAATTTGCTGTTTGACTGAGGGCGCTAAAGGAGATCCTGAAGATTTTTATTTTTTGGAATGCCAATATTTTTCCAAGTCTGATCAATTGTTTGATTCAGCTTTGTCCTGATTGTTTCTCTTTGGATTCAGTACATTCAGAAAAAAATTACTTAATCCATGCAGACCTTACCACAGAGGTCATTAAACTGGAAAAAAAAAACCTGGATAAGCCATATGGAATAATCATCACCTTTCAAATCAATTATGCTTAACCAGTTTTGTTATTTATGGTTTACTTTACTCAAGCATAATAAACATTTCACATATCATTGACTAAAAATTCCAATATTGGAGGAGGGATAGATTTATCTCATATAAGGTAATATATACATATTGCCTTTAATATTCCAGTTGTGATTAAGTGCATAGACCCTGTTCAAAGGCCCATTGTAAGCATTGGAAAAACCCTAGGTGGCGAACCCCAGATGTTGGATTCAAACCCAGGACTTTCTTGCTTTAAACTGGATGGATGGATCAATGGATGGATAGATGAAAAATGGTCAGATTTACTAAAACTAGGCACATTTATGTGTTGGTTTTGGATAAAAAAAAGTATGTAGTTAATTTCTGCTGCCCTTTTTTTCCCTTATGGCGCCACCACATCAGATTAATCTGCATATTAGAGCCCAATGCTCCTCCTGACACAACTGTCCCCATTTATGATGACTTGAGACTGACACTTGAGAAGACTAGTTCACTTGTTTTGGTTAAAATATTAATACATACTGCAATTTAACCATGTCTGAAAAATTCATGCAAATGTATCTTTCATTCGACCAAAGCATCTGACAGCCACAAGGCAAAAACCTTAAGATAAATAACATAAGCAGATGAGTATGGTGCCATAAAGAAAATTCAGAGAATATGTTCAAAAGAACCCAGTCATATCTTCTTTTTAATCTTAATACGATATGATGGCAGGATACAAAGTTAAGCAGCCAGCTTTAGACAGTGTTGAACAGGCCGCTACAGAAGGCACCTCAGCTTTCACTTTGCTACTGTATTTGCATGTGGTTCACTTTAACGTCAAAATTAGGCCTCGGATCAGTGACGGCGCATAAGAAACCCATCAGTCAGTATAAGGGAATTAGCTCAAACGTAACAACAACTTGATATTTCTATCAAAAGCATCCTGCAAGCTCCTGGCTTAGCTGGTGTAATCAGGTTAGCTAAACATCTCCCGTGAGGAAGTAATCTACTTTGATGCTGCCCGTCTGCTACCGAAACATTAAATCTCTGTCAGGCTATACAGTCTGAGCAGCAACCGCCAGTCCAGCCCACTCTGTAATTCAATTACATTTGTTGACTCATGTCCTACTTAGCGTCCAGGCAGTCAGCGGCCTGATTACGGAAGCCACAAATTGTCAAATACCAAACCTGAATAAACATTTATGTCTCTCAAAACCAGGAGGGTTGTAATTATGCTCTGTAATGTTATTTCAGAGGACATATGAAGTGTGGTGCAAGAGTTCAGCAACAAACTTCATTTCTCAGATCATCTGCATGGAAATTTGAACAGCTGCTGCAGTTCCAATTCTCGGTGAACTCATTGGACCCTGAACTCTTCCCAGAAGCTATAAACATTTAGGAAATAGAACAATATCAATCCCTGCAAACACAGTGTTTGTTTGTAGGATTGGTTACAAAAATTATTTTGTATTTTTTTGAAAGTATTGGAATAAGCTGGATTTTTTTTCCATTTACTGACGTTTTCTATCATCTATGTCATACAGTTACTGAACATACAGTGTGAACACTGATAGATATCAGAAGTGACTATAAAGCTTTTATATACAGCACAGCACATGTGATATATGCAAGTTAGCCACAATATTAGAACCACTAACTGAAGTATAGGAAATCATCTAATTACAGTTTATCTGTACAATCCCACCAAAGCTGGAGCGACCAAACCCCAACAAACTAAATGTGGAGCAGAGTATCTTTTTGTGGGATAATATGGGAAATTCCTTATGATGAGAGGTAAACACACAGAAACTATTTAGACAGATCAATCATGCTTTATTCCATTTAAATATTTTTTTCTTAATTGTTCCCTAAATAAATGCAATTAGTATTAATGGAGGTTAGACTTTTTTTTTTTGATTGTCTTAAGCAATTGTCTTTGTACACTTGTATACTCCCTTTTTCTATAACAGTAATTGTTAAACTGCTAACTGTTACTACTAATGTTAAAGGATTCACTCAGCTTTAACATCACTCTGGGTTCTTGGCTAGCTGTCGGTGCAGATGCTTGCAAAGAGTTGAAGTTGTGTTAGCAGCATAATGCAATTGTTTCTGTCCAGGATGCAGTTTGCACTTCACAATCGGGCTCTCATCTTTTTGTGCAATAAAAATAAAGTAACACTAGCGTCTATGTCCCTGCTGTAGACTGTTACACTATTTCCTCCTCTGGCACAAGAACTGGACAAGCTGATTGCAGAGCAAAGGCAAGCGGACTAACTATTCCAAGGGAACTTAATCAGTTCCCGATTCCCATCCGTAGGCCCCACCCCACAACCCATGCCAAAGTCTCCACTTACACAGGTGCTGTTTCCATGCTTGTGAGCCATTTTGGTAGCAACTGGTGTACGTGTTCACAGTAATGGTTGCTTTTAATGTCGAGACTGCTCAATGTATATACATTGGTGGCAATCTTCTTCTCTTAAACTATGCATACGGGCCACATAAATTGACTGATTTTTATATAGTGCTTTTCTACTTTAACTGAGCACTCAAAAGGCTTTAAATTACATGTCTCATTCATATCAGTCATACAAACACTAAGTGCTTTCTAACATCAGAGAACAACTAGGGGTTCAGGATCCTCCCCAGGGATGGTTTAGAATGCAGACTGGAGCAGCCAGGAATCAAACCACCAGCCTTCCAATTAATAGATGATCTACTCTGACTCCTGAGCTACAGCCAGTCCCAGTACAGGGAGACATACATGCGAGTTTGGTCTGAAGGGAAATAGACCATAAAAATAAGAAATAAAAATAAGAAATGCAATTTCAATATTTTGCCTCACTTTTTCTCCATTCAGTCTGTCAACTCTGCTCCCTCTAACCAGGAAAACACATGGGCTTGTCTCTATGGTGTAACCATGTTACTTTGGTGTGCTGACATTAATGGTTTGGAAAACCACTCTCATGACACAATTCATTCTTAAAAACATCAAAAATTGTGCTCTCCTTCTCTGCAGTTTTCACACTTTGCAAAGCAATCCACTGAGCCAGACAGGATGGCTCACTGGCGCCTTTGGCGAGCTGGTTCTGACCTGTGGGCCGTATGTTTGACACCCACCAGACTGATGGAGCAATTATGGTGTGACTGAATGTAACGTAACATAAACTTACACAGCAAAAACTCTATTTGTGCAGTTTTTATACAAACAGCAACAGCCTGCCTCTTGAATGACCACATTTCCAGTCACATATCTGCCAGTAATTACAAAATAAGTATTAATGTTCTGGTTCATGAATATAAAATAATATGCTGTTCATGTTGTCATTAATTTACTTATTTGTAACCCTTAATTTATCCAAATGCTGTTTAACCATTCTATAATTATTACCAGTCTATAATATTTGAATTGTATTTCTCTAAACACAGAGTCATTGAAGATGGAACATTTTGCTTTAATATTCTTATTTTTGGAGCATTTTTTATGTATTTTAAGAACAGGTAAGTCATGGTTTCCACAGTGAATTAATTCAAGTGTTGCAACCATCTTTCTTAAATATTAAAATCAATTTGTGTACTTATTTTATATATTTTTCAGGAGTGGCTTTGTCCTGTATTCACTATAGTGTTACAGTTTGTTCGGAAATACCATAATTTGGCCACTAGATGGAGCGACTCACCTATGACTTGGACGCTCGCTGTACCTTACATTATATGCAAATATTTCACTTGATAGTATGATTCAGTGAAGAAAAAAAAACTTACTAATAAAGCTCTAATAAACTCTTAATTATAACATCTTTCGAAAGAATGCGGCCTTAATATATATAATATAAATAAGTATTATTTTTTGTATGTTAATAGTTCTTCTTATATATCACTCTGCAGTTCAAATGCAATATGTGATTTAATAATGATTCATCTGAGTTGTCATTTTAATTCAAGCATTTACTTCCAAAGCAACTTGTGAAGTTTCGACATTTCTTTAAGTTCGTGCAGACTTTATTGTTTTGTGCACCATCTTTATATTTGAAATCTTTTATACCATTCTGAAAATATGGTCTAGCACGTCAAAGAGGACTTTACAACGCCGTGAATTGTTTTAAAATGATTATTTTGAAGAATTTCACCTCGTTTTATGCAAAGAATTCGTTAAACTATGCCTTTACTGTATACATTTATATTCTATATAAATAGTTTCTGTGGTGATCACTTTCTCTTTTTTTCTGCAGAAAAGATAATATGTCTCATATTATTTGACAATTAAGATCTCTTGGGGCATCGTTACCTGTCGTGTTTGATTGACGTCTTCTTCCACAAGCGGGGACAGCGAGCTGTACTGCACAATAGAGGAGGAAAGGCTGTGGGCGGGCAGGCAGGAGCACCGCTATCCAATGGGATTGGCGATGGGAGGGAGTTTGGCGAACTCCAGCTTTGTTCTAACTTACTGGGACTCCAGCACAATATGACTGAAGCGTCTGCACCGTTATTCCACGGGACGGTGCGTAGGCTCACTCGCCTGCATACACTTAACACCGCTGACTTGCGCCCCAACTTTGGATAAACTTTTTTTACGCATCTCCAAGGAGTCGGGAACTTTTATTTTCTTTTGTCTTTCATGGGATTGTCAGATTTCTTCTTGAAAATGCTATTTAAGGAATTGAAATGAGACTTTCCTGATCTGCAGGAATCATTCTCTCCGTTTAGAGGATTTTGTTGCAATTAAGCGGCGCGGTGCGCAGGATAAAATAACACTTCTGGAGCACTTTGGCACACTGACTAAGTCTGGAAAGAGTTTCTCGTTGAGTTTTGTCTGCACATTTTCTGGAATACAATGATTTGGTGACTCGTCCAAACTCAGTAAAGTTGATGCATCATAGGCATGAACTCTGTCTGAGAAAGGTGGACTGGCTAACTGACCATGGCGCTCACAGGTATGGGCTCAGGCCGGCTTCATTTGATTCTACTGATGTTATGGACTCTGTCGCGGTACTCAGCATCCAGCCAAGTCCGTCAAGAGTTTCAAGTCCTAGAGGAACAGCCCATTGGCACCTATGTGGGCACGATAGGGACCAAGCCCAGCTTCACGTACCGCTTCAGCGAAAATCACAAACTTTTTGCAATTAACGCCACCACGGGAGTCATTTCCACTTCATCTGTGATTGACAGAGAGGTTTTGCAAAGTGATGTCATCAACGTTGTGGTGCTGTCCAGCCATCCCACCTACCCTACTGAGGTCAGGATAGTAGTTTTGGATATTAACGATAACTCCCCGGTGTTTCCAGACGCGTCGATTGTCGTGTCTTTTAAGGAGGACGCCAGCAGCGGCAGGCAAGTGATCCTGGACACTGCTACAGATTCCGACATAGGAAGTAACGGAGTCGATCACACCACGTACAGAATAGTGAAAGGCAACGAGCAGAGGAAATTCCGCTTGGATATTACAGTCAATCCTAGTGGAGAGGGGGCATTCTTGCACCTTGTTTCAACCGGAGGCTTGGATAGGGAAGTTACTCCCTTCTACCAGCTCCTGATTGAAGTCGAGGACAAAGGAGAGCCGAAAAAGTTTGGCTACATGCAAGTAAACGTCACTATTCAAGACATAAATGACAACCCCCCAATTTTTGAGCAGGACCAGTATCAAACCAGTGTTTTTGAGGATGCAGCTGTAGGTTCAAGCATCCTGGAGATTACAGCATCAGATCAGGATGAGGGAGCAAATGCCGAGATCAGGTACTTTTTAGATGAGGGGACACCTTTCCAAATTGACCCCAAAGCAGGTACTATTATAATAAAAGAAAGTTTGGATTATGAGAGTAAAAAAGAATATTCTCTGACTATTCATGCTGTAGATAATGGGGTGCCCTCTCTGTCAGGCAGAACAGAAGCCACTATCAAACTTTTAGATGTGAATGATAATGACCCTGTTGTGAAATTTCGTTATTTTCCCACTACTTCTAAATTTGCCTCTGTAGATGAAAACGCACAGATTGGCACAGTTGTGGCTTTGCTTACCGTTTCAGATGCAGACTCCTCTACAGCTAATGGTAACATATCTGTTTCAATCTTAGGAGGCAACGAGCAGAGGCACTTTGAAGTGCACACGTCTCCTGTGCCCAATTTAAGTCTGATCAAAGTGGCCAGTGTGTTAGACAGAGAGAGAATTTCCTCATACAACTTGACTGTGTCTGTGTCAGACAACGGTAAACCTATGGCCAGGTCTTCTTTTGCTAGTCTGGTTATTTTTGTGAATGATATCAATGATCACCCACCCATATTTCAGGAAACGGTGTACAGAGTAGATATTAGTGAAGATATACCAAAAGGCAGCTACATTAAAGGGGTTTCTGCAACAGATGGTGACTCTGGGCAGAATGCCAACCTGCGCTACTCCCTGGTGTCTGGAAATGCTTTGGGCTGGTTCTCCATCAGTGAAAATAGTGGTCTGGTAACCAGTGCTGCTTTGCTGGATAGAGAAATAGCATCTGAAATTGTGCTCAATATTAGTGCCAAAGACCAGGGGCTGCAGCCCAAGATTTCTTACACTAAACTGATAGTCAACATCACAGATGTGAATGACCAAGTGCCTACATTTACACAGAGCACCTATCATGTTTCACTGGTGGAGCACGCTCCGGCCGGCACAGAACTGGTGGTGCTCTCTGCCTCAGATGACGACCTTGGGGCCAATGGAACTATCCGGTTTTCATTTGATGCAGAGACTCCAGCCAGCGTCCAGGAGCTGTTTCGCCTGGATGTCGTGTCAGGGCGATTAAGCACAGCCGTGGAGCTTGACAGGGAGGATCAGGCCTCCTACTTACTCCACATCCAGGCAGCAGATGCAGGCAGCCCCCCTTTGCACTCTGTAGGAAAAGTCAATATCACCCTTTGGGATATCAATGACAATAGGCCAGTTTTCTATCCTGTACAGTATTTTGCAAATGTGAAAGAGAACGAGCCCTCTGGTTCTTATGTAACCACGGTTTCAGCCACAGACCCCGATTTGGGTAGGAATGGCACAGTCAAATATTTCATTACAGCTGGAGACTCTTCCAAATTTCGCATTAATAGCAATACAGGCAAAATTACCACACTGGTGCCCCTGGATAGAGAGGAGAAAACTGCTTACCAGTTGCAGGTGACAGCAGCAGATGGCAGTGGCCTGCGCTCACACACACCGGCCATTGTGACTGTAACTGTAATAGACACACAGGATAATCCACCAGTGTTCAGCCAGAAAGTGTACAGCTTTGTCATGTTTGAAAATGTAGGTGTTGGGACAGTTATAGGGACAGTGTCAGCAACCACAGTTGATTTAAATACAAACATTTCATATCTGATCACCTCAGGAGACCAGAGAGGGCTTTTTGATGTCAACAGTGCAGGTCAGATCACAGCATTGAGCCAGATAGACAGAGAGGAGCAGGGCTTTTATCAACTTAAAGTTGTAGCCAGAGCTGGGGAGATCACAGGAGAGGCCTTTGTTAACATAACTGTAAAGGACTTAAATGATAATGCTCCTCATTTTATTCACACCGTGGAGCATGTGAGCGCAGTGGAAAACTGGAGCACAGGTCATGTAATATTCCAGGCCAAAGCTTCAGATCCTGATGAAGGTGCAAATGGCATGGTGGTCTACAGCCTCAAACAAAACCCCAAAGGACTGTTTCATATTCATGAGAAGCATGGCCTCATCACGCTGACCGGGCCGCTGGAGATCACGACAAGTTCCTATGAGATTGAAGTCAGTGCATCAGACATGGGAGTCCCTCAGCACACCTCCAGCCTCATCCTCATCGTCAGCGTATACGACGTCAACGACAACTCACCTGTATTTGACCAGCTCTCATACGAGGTCATCATCCTGGAATCTGAGCCTGTCAACAGCCGTTTTTTTAAAGTGGAGGCCACTGACAAAGACTCCGGTCTCAATGGCGAGATTATGTATGACATCGCTGGTGGGAACACAGGTGATGTGTTTGGCATTTTTCCAGACGGGCAGTTGTACATCAAAGCGGAGCTGGACAGAGAAATCCAGGACAGATATAACTTGGTGGTTACAGCCAAAGACAGGGCTGTGGAGCCGCTGAGTGCCACTGTAAATGTAACAGTGATTCTAGATGACGTAAATGATAATCGTCCTCTCTTTAACAGCACCAATTATGTGTTTCATTTTGAGGAAGAACAGAAAAGAGGGTCGCTTGTTGGGCAGGTTTTTGCTGAGGATAAGGACTTTGGCCCAAACAGTGAGGTCAGATACACATTTGAGACTCCACAGCCCAACTTTGAGCTGAATGCCATCACAGGGGAGTTGACGAGCACTTTGCAGTTGGACCGGGAGTCACTCATGAGACAAAGAGGCGCCGCTGTGTTCAGTTTTGTGGTTGTCTCGTCAGACCAGGGTCTCCCCAAACCCCTTAGAGACCAGGCCAAAGTGCAAGTTTACATACAAGACATCAACGACAACCCGCCTAAGTTCACCAAAGACATATTCCAGGCCTCCATCTCTGAATCAGCTCAAAACATGACACAGCTGCTACGGGTCTCCGCCTCAGATGTGGATGAAAACAAAAATGGACTGCTCCGCTATCACATCGCTGAAGGCAACGAGGAAGGCCAGTTCACAATCGATAGCAGCTCTGGACAGGTGACCCTGGTTGGAAAGCTTGACTATGAATCTACATCTTCATATTCACTAAAAATCATAGCTGTTGATGCTGGGGCTGTGCCCTTATCCTCTTCTTGTATGCTTAGCATTAGCATCTTGGATGAAAATGATAACTCTCCCATCTTCCCTAAATCCTCACTGTCGGTTGACGTCCTGGAGAACATGAGGATAGGGGAACTGGTGGCCTCTGTGACCGGCACCGATGCAGATTCAGGTCAGAATGCAGACATAACGTACAGCATCACAGCCACAAACAACCATGGCACTTTCAGCATCAGCCCTAACACTGGCAGCATTTTTTTGGTTAAAAAGCTGGATTTTGAAACGCAGTCATTTTACAAACTCAACATCACTGCAAAGGACAATGGCAGACCTCCCCGCTCCTCATCCATTCCTGTGGTTATTCATGTCAGGGACTTTAATGACAACCCTCCCGTATTTACCCCTGGAGACATTTTCAAATCCATCCCTGAAAATCTTCCTATCTCTGCCTCAGTTATGACCATTACAGCTCAGGACACAGATGCAGACATAAACGGCCTGCTGCAGTACTCGATTGTTCAGCAGATTCCACGGGGAAACCACTTCAGCATTGACCCAAGCACTGGGCTTATATACACCAGCAAGGAAATTGACAGAGAGTTCTCAAATCTCTTTGAGTTGACAATCAAAGCCACTGACCAAGCATTTCCAGTTGAATTTCGTCGCTATGCCCTGAAAAATGTAACAATATGGGTCACGGACCTTAATGATAATGTTCCCACTTTTGTGTCCCAGAATGCACTTGTGGCTGAGCCTAACATAGTCATCGGCTCCATCTTGACCACAGTGGTGGCCTTCGACCCGGACGATGGTGCGAATGGGGAGGTGGAGTATGAGCTTGTGGAAGGGGATTCGGACACTTTCATCATGGACAGGTACAGCGGGGATATTCGCCTGGCGTCCCAGCTGGTTCCATCCCGACTCATGTACACCCTCACAGTGTCAGCCACGGACCACGGCACTGACCGCAAGACCTCCAGAACTGAGCTGACCATCATCCTTCAAGGAGTGGATGGACCTGTTTTCTCCCAACCCAAATACATCACCATCCTCAAAGAGGGCCAGCCACCGGGCACCAACGTCATCTCCCTGGATGCCTCGAGTCCTAGAGGCTCTGCAACCAAAGTGGAGTATTTCATTGTGGCGGTGCGCAGCGGCGGAAAAGCTGTGGGTCGCCTTTTCACCATCGGCCGACACACAGGAGTGATACAGACAGCTGCAGAGTTGGATCGAGAACAAGGGTCTGACCTCTACCTGGTGGATGTGTACGCCATTGAGACAGATGCCAGCCAGCCCAGAACACAGCGTGCTGAGGTAAGGACACTGCTGACTTTTCTATTCTCTGCAGGTACTGGAAAGCCAGCTTATATTTTGCACTATTGGTCTATTTGATCTGTTTGGCAGGAAAAGGGCATGAACTCACCCACTGGCATTTGTTAGAGACATTTGGATTAAATAAATGTAATAAGCAAAGTTGGAGGGTGGGTGACTGTCCAAGTCACACATAAAACAGAGCCACCAATTGCATTTGGGTGTGCATTAATTTTTTTTTTTTTTTTACACACTTTGCATTGTATTAAATCATAATTTTGTTGGACACGAGTAAGAAAGCCTTGTTCTTTGGCATGATAACTTTATTGTTCTCGTTTCCAAAGCATTCTAGCCATAACAATTCATCTTGAGTGTGGCTCCTACAATATTTGAGTCACGGAAAGGAAATGAGCATTGCATGTCTTCTGCACCAGCTCCTCTAGCGCTTTCCTGAACTGAAATATTCTTATCAGCAGGTTATGAACTGCACAAATCAAAGAAAGAAAGACCACTTTTTAATTTCCCCACAGTTGACATAATTCATTCAAGGCTGCTCAATTTCAAGACCCACAATGGTTTCTTTTGTGTCTGAAGCAGAAATGAAAAGGAGAGCCATTCATACGGTGTTCCAGTACAGGTATGCATCATCAGCGCTGGTATTACTTTGAGCCTGTGGGCCTAAGGCTGTTTTGGCACTGGGGTGGTCTTTGGGTGCCTTTATACCACCAGGAACTGCTCCACAGGCAATAAGTGACCATTAAAATTAGTTGACCTCTTAAGACTTTGTAAAAGGATCAGGGCAGAGAGAATGAAACTTAAGCTGTCCATTGAGTTTCTTTGCATTATGCGATGCACTGTTTTTAGGTTTTCTCTGAAGAAGATGGAGTTAATTCTCTCAAGTGTCATGTGGAAACCCTAAGGCCAGTTTGGGTGACTAATACCTAGCCGCTAGTCAAATTAAAAGCAAATGTGATTCTATATATGTTTTTGGAATTTTATCCAGGGCTTAAAATACCATGTTGTTACAGACTCGATGACACACATATCTCATATATTTAAAAAAAAAATGTGTTTCATGTTAGTGCATTTCTAAGAATGCCTGATACAAAATGATTTAGGAGTTTAAGATTAGCAGTTCAAGATTGATGCCTTTTCAACCAAGACGCATATTGAAACTGAAATCCAATACAGCAATCTGTTATTTGGAGACAAACTCACATACTATTGAAATCAAGGATTACTTGGCAAAATCGTGTTAGCAGAGTTAACTTAAAAGTTTGCCCAGGCCAAATGGGAATATCAAATGTTCTCTCACTTTGCCTGCAGCAAAGATGGCAATCTACTTTCCTGCAGACTCTGCTGTCGGGCTAATGAGAGAATATAGTGCTTCACTGCTTCATTCCCAAACCTTAAACTCTAGATTGGTTTCATGGTAAGTTTGAACTTTCTCACCCCTTGGAGAGATGACTTTACCATACCACCTGGCCGAGTAGTCAATCTCTCCCGTTTGAGAAGCGTGAGATCTAATAACGTAGTGGAATTCAAATGACCGTCCACATTTGGATACACGGGCTGGTTTTTGTGCTGCAAGGCAATAAGCAGTCGGTTTTATGGCCACATTTTTTTTAACAGCACAACTGAACAGGTTCTGTTCAGACTGTTTGGGTCTCCTCTGTCAATGGGACCTCAATGCACAGTGTGGTACAATAGTGTAAACCTTCTGACTTAGACTAATGTTTTTCCAGTGCAGTGTTTATACACCAGATACCCGGTAGCAACTTGGGGAGTATTTCCATCCAAGAGGTTATGACCCTTTCACATTCTCCATTTCCCATTTTCCCCATTGATTGGATGCATGAGAGAAAGCTGGCATTTTCTCCTGCACTGTGCACCACGGTTGATGTTTTGGAAACACTTAAACATAGAGAATCTAGTTGGAGATGCTTTATCAGTGGCTACAATCTCAAACAGCTCGGGATGTTTGTCAGTAATTGTTGGTTGATGCCTTCTGGCAAACATCTGGGTCATATGTAATATCCAGTGAGGTCTTCATTTAACTAAACAGCGATTCTACTTAAAGTTTGTTAATTGTATTTTTGCTGTTGTCATTTTGCATTTGGAAATGTTTTTCTTATGACTTCATTACCCAGAGATCTCTGAATTTCTTTCTCCTATTTCCTACTTTGGGTAAATATGCTGGGGAAAACATGTCTTGGCGGCAGCTTTATCTATTGTTGATGAATTCATTCAGTGTTTAGAAGGATGTTTTTCATTTGAGTCAAAGTTTTGATTCATCACATCCTGGAATGTCCGTGTTTACAGGCGAAGAAATATGTTGGTTCCACTTTGGGCCATCGGCGACATGACAGGAGGTGTTTATAAGCTAGACGAAACACCTGCGATTAGGGTTTATATGTTAACCGCCAAAAGTAAAATGGTCATTACATGCAAATGTCACCTGCCATGTGACAGTGGGGCTGCAGCAGACTATTGTTTATTAATGGCAAAAGCATCCATCAAAATGACCCAGAAACTGTGTCTTGTATATTAAAATCATATTTCGGCATTAGTCAGAGTCATAGCATTTGATCAGTAAACGCTAAGTGACTGAACACTTTGCTGGTTCTTAGAGGAGAAATGAAACTGTAGTTGCAAAAGCCACTCTGTCTATCTCCACTGTCTGTCATTGCACTTTCTGGGTAAAATATGTCTTCGTACCCTTTTAATGAACTTAAGCATCCTAGACATGTCACACAGCTTCCATTTGTGTTGGCAGTTTTTGCAGACTTTTCATTGCCACCTTTCACAATCTATTTTTTTTTCCTTTTTAAGTTGCATATTTGGTTGGAGCATTCCTTTGCATAAAGGAGTGAATGCTGTTGAAGAAACCAGAGAGGTCTCACTAGTCTCTGTTTCTTATCCTCTCTGCACACTCTCCCTTCATCAGCCCCCTCCTCACATTCAGACGCATCAGCCCCTATACACTGTAGTGCTACAACTGTTTTCTTAACTTGCTGTGAATCAAAATGAAGTGCTGTTTTTTGGACAGACCCTCAAGTGCCACGTCAGGCCTTGCCCCCTCCTCCTAAAGGCATTGTTCCCCCCTTAAAAGTAAACACAGTCGCAGTGTTGAACAGGCCTTCCTTTGTTTTACTTTCGCGGATAAAGTGTTGCGCTGCCCCAGCCGTGATTCGAGGGGCTTTTATTATTTTTTTGTCTGTGCCAGCGTCTTTCCTTGGCAGATTTAGGCGTGTGTATGGATGCCCCTGTCAGACTACTTTCCTCCCCTGTCTGCACCAGTGAGCGACGCACAGTCAATCTGTTTGGGCCCATGAAACTGAGGAAAGAAAAGAGTGTTTTGGGAGGGTTGTGGACATGTCAGACGGTGTTATTGGGAGTTGTGGGAATAAAGGAAGAGGTGGGGTGACGGGAAGCGTTATTAGGAGGGTGTTCGAAGTGCCAGACACAGGGACCTTTGCAAGGACATGGGAAGTAAGAGGCACAGTCGTGGTCCAGGATCATGTTCAAAGCAGGTTCAAGAAAGAGGGATCAGTCTGCTAGCAGGTTTTGGACATCATAGTTGGGGAATGCAGTCAGATACTAGGCTCAAATTAGTGTTGATCCATTGTTATGGATAGTTTCATCCTCCCCTCCTCGTTAAAGCTGTATATCTTCATGTCTTTACATCTCATTTGTATTTGCGTGCCTGTTTTGTGTCTCTGAGAAACTGCTTGCAGTCTCACTGTCAGATTCATAAATCTCAATGGTAGCAAAATGTCAAAGTCCTTTCGCTTTCTCCATATTTCATGATGCTGAAGCTCCTCTAATGTGAATTCTGAGGGAAATGTGATCAGAGGCATCGTTGGCGTTGTAGAGAAGACAAAAAAAGCCTCCCTGAAATACAAAACCTGTAAAGCCATCCAGGTCAGCGAGGCAGGAGAACAAGGTCACGTACACGATGATGTGATATGCATCCTGGTTCTTCTTTGTGGATTCGTGTCGTTTTGTGAGCGTAATAAAGGCTGAAATATTGATGACTACAGTTTCCACAGAAGAGAGGGAGTATTATTACCGATAACTCCAGCTGTGCATTTAAACTTCCTGAATAAAAACAATTGGAAAAAATGCTTTCATTGGATTTGAGTCATATGCAAGTTTAGTATGAAAATTTCATGTTTCTCAGAAGGCACATTTTACAAGAACTGGATGAAAAATGATGCAGAACAAACTGCATCCTTGTGTATTGTAATTCATGCTTTAATTGTGATATTTTGCTTGTGCACATGTGCTTGGGAAAGGGTGGTAACACACTAGTCTGGCCATTACCCAGGTTGTAATTCACCCCGTAATCTGGCTGGACAAGCGATTTAAAATGGTGACCGAAGAGGTGACGCATCTGCTCAGCTCTCCTGGTAGGTGGTCTCTCCGGGTTTTGGGTGAACCTGTGAGTGAACCGGTGTTGGGGAGTGCCGGTTGTCTCAGACCGTCTATTCGTTTTACGAGACGCCATCGCCATAAAAGCTGAATAAACATTCAGTCATGCGTAGATGCCTGCAAGCAAATGCTGCCAGAAACACACACACACACACACTGACCACAAGCTCACACAGACTCATGTGCAGAAATATGAAATGGTAGCAACAGTCAAAATAATTGTTTCATTTTAATTAGTATGATTATGTTACTGTCAAATAAGATCATTGAGAGCTCTTTTCTGCGGATTCAAAGTCAAACTCATGTCCGCCTTTTATTGTATTGAACTGTCTGTTTGCGTCTGCCTTTTAGTTTGTGCTTTGCTGAAATTTTGCTTGTGTTAAGTTCTTACAGATGCTTGTATTAGTGATGAAGATCAAAAATACTGTCCTGTACGTTTTTTCTGAAGAGCTCTTGTACGCTAGAGTAGTTGCTACAGCAGGCCTCCTCAACATATGACTTTTTTCTCATAACACAGCTCATAACACACACTTATGAAACTCGGGCCTGAAAGGTCAAGACCTGGATCATATTGTTCTGCTGTGCCATGTTCTATAAAGTTAAGCCAACCATCGCATTAGTAATGAAACGGCTAAAGTAACCCTTTTTTTGGCACAAGACACAGAAGCTGGTAAATCCCACAACTCACTTTCAGTTTTTCACCTGCTAAATGAATAAGGAGTCAAATTCTTTATTCGTGGCATAATCATAAATGAATCTCCATGTGTTGTGTAGCAGTTAGGCTTGAAACTTTCCTTTATGATAGAGTTGAATAGTTAGAGTTAGAGCTGGATCAGGTAACTCTGAACCATCCATTAGTAAGGCGGCTGTGGGTTCAGGCTCCTGAGGGACTTCCCATGATGCACTGAGCATTTCTTCTCCACTTTGCTCTTTTTACTTACGATGCATATGTATGCCACTACTGCATGTCATTAAGTTTTTAAAAAAAAAATTAGTAGTTGTGTTTTGTCCTTGTCTCTCTACACTCATCTTTTTCATTTCTCCTTCCAGTCACCCTCCAACCACTAAGAGCAGATGGCTGCCACTCCCCAAACAGGGTTGTGATGGAGGTCTCTTCCCGTTAAAAGGGAGTTTTTCATCCCTACCATGCCAAGCGCTTTCACATAGGGGAATGTTTGATTTTCGCTAATATTTTAAGGTTTTCCTGGGAATATAAAGCGCTTTTCCTAGTTTATAAAAGTTCTTAAATGTTAAATATTGTGCAAAAACAGATAATTAAAATAACGTTCAATCAAGAAGTCAGGGACAGAGTCATATTATGTATCTGACCTGCAGTTCAACTCAGTCTTTTGGTATTTGGGAATTTGTAATGGTGCTTTGGACACATGTCGAATCCAGTAAAGTAAACTGTCATCCAAGTAAACAACATTACTTTTAAGATTTCACTGGCATTGTCTGAACTTTCTAACACTCATTGTATTGTCTTCTGCGGGAAACTGAATTGTGCTGGTGTGGTAACCCTGCCCTGTTCTACTCTAAACAGGTTAAAACAAAAATTATTTACATATTCTATTTAAAAAAAGAAATGGCTAACCGCTGAATTATGTTCATGAAAGGAATGTATGTGTGTATTAAAAGAAAAATCTTTAACTCTGCAGTTGACTGTCCGCAACTTAAAAAAAACCCCAAAATAACTTTTTCCCCGTGTTCTGCCTCATGAAAAGTCAATGCAGGACCTTCGGTTAGAATAATAAATGAGTGCGGCCAGAGCTGTGCATGCTCTGCAGAGTTTTGCATCATTGCGTTTATTTTCACTTCAGAGATTCATTTCTCTTGTTGTGTGACTTTGATTGTCATGCCTCATTTGGGAGGGGGTCATTCCTCTGTCTTAAGCACACATGCTCGGACCAAATGTGCGACTGAAATAGTATTAATCTCCGCTGGGAATGCCTTTCTCCTTTGGTCTGCAGAATCTGGCGTGATCAAAAGGGAGACCTTTACTGTTTGGTACTGTAGCAGGTGGGATTTCTTCAAGTGCAATCAGAAAGGTCGATGGGAAGCTGTGATCTAAAGTTTCCAACCTTTCCAGTCACCCAACCACAAAAAAGTTTGATTGGGAGTAGCTGAAGTGGGAATGATCAGGTAGAGCTATGATTTGGTTTGTACATTTTGCCTGAGCAAGTGCTACATAAGGATATAAATCTTTGAGAGTATGACTACATCCCTGTGATTTCTTCATCACTCCTCTCTGCTCTGCTCTGACTGTGAAGGGACCATAAAATATACCCAAGTCTCTCCAGCTGAAAAAAAAAAAATGTTCCACTACTTTCACTTGTAAAACGAATGGAGTTTGAGAGAGAGAGAGAGCGAGAGAGTCAGAGTGGTGGGTTGATTTTGGCACATATTCTCAGTGGTAATAATGGATCCCAGCTACAGAATGATTTGTTCTTCCACGTGACTTACCGAGCTCTCTAGCATCAACAAACACTCCACATGCAGAAATACACACAGCAAATTTCCATTGTTTTCAAAGCTCAGACTTGACCGTGGTGCCTGGTTGACCTGTCCGTCTGCTTTGTGTCCCAGAAAAAACAAAAAAGAGCTACTTGCTGCTCTTTTTGCTCATCTCACTTCCCTCTCCCTCACGTCCATCAGCGGCACCCCTTGTGTGACATTTGGTGCTTTTGGCTCACTCACAGATCCTCCCATCTTCAGGGACATCAAACAAAAAGGACACAGAGAGGATTTTTGCTGTGCATGCAGAGTTCTCACGTGCACACATAGCCCTCATCACCCCTGCTTGCGGTAAGATGAGCGACCCGGAGGCAGGAAGGGGTATCTCCCACAGCCTAGGCAGATAATTTAGGATCTAGAGATGGAGGGAGGTAAAAGGAGGAGGGGTAAGGGGAGTTAAGGTTGGAGCTGGGAGAAAGGGAGGGAGGAGTGGAGTAGGACTTTAGTGTCAGGAGAAGGAGACAAGCAAAAGATAGACTGGCACCAGAGCGCAAGAGCTTGTGCTATTGTTATCTCCCATCTTATTTTACGAGTTTTCCATCAAGAGAGTCACTGTAGCTCATGCTCTGCGTGCGCCACACTTTTAACTTTATTAAGAGGTTAACCATACCGTGATTTAGAGTCTAAGCAGAACTTATTTTTTTTATGTTTTGTAGCTGTGTTGTTGTGATAATATTACTTTTCAAGCTTGCAAAATCTTTGCAAGCTTTGTCTTGCTCAGTCTGCTGTGCAGGTCTTAACTCAAAAAATAAGCCAAGCTGCGGTTGATTTGCAGCTGTTTTCAATTTTAGAATTGAAATATTTCAGCTCTCAAAATGTCCCTGCATGACTTTTCCGGCACTCAATTTCTGTGCAAGTTGTTAGATTTTTAGAATCATGCAATGGAGTGTTAGTCGTAATTCTGTTCGTGCTCTTCATTTGACAGCTTTTTGGACGTTTCTTTGACTTTGAAAATCCGCTGACCTATCTAATGTGATCTAATGGGTTTTTCCCCCATATTATAGCTGATTTTAATGTTTTGTTTCTTTTTGTTTTCTAATCCTTTCTTTTTCTCCTCTTAGAATTGTGTACTGCGAATATTATGGAGTGCTATTGAGGTCATTACAGACTCACGCTGTGCAGCCAGACATTGTTTAAACCCACATCATAAATCAATATATCAGCCTTAATTTGAAAGAAATGTGTACAATATATTTTTTTTTAATAGCTTCAGCTGAGGAACTGAAAGAAAAGCCTACGGCTAAGTGTTTAAAGGGTTTGTTCACCTAAAAAATAAATATCATTTTATCATTATTTGATGAACAAGTTAAAAATAAGCCTAGAGAGAGATTACAAAGATATTTATGTTTAACCATTAAGGTTTTACTTAACTGACAGGTGCCTCTTATCGGGTGTTTCTGGGCAGATTGATTGCTTCTGAACCACCTTACAAACAATCAGAAAACTCAAGCTTCCTCGCTGCTTAAATTCCCCGTATACATCTTCCTCCCTTGGGTTGTTTTGCTCAAACGCTGTGGTTGTTTGAGCACGTAGTCGAGTGGAACGTCCCGGGAAAATTGCTCGTGGTCACCAGGACAATAACTGGAGAGTATGAGCTTCACTTTGTAGGATTATTATCTCATTGAAGGAGATTCTTGGATCCGAGTTGTCTCCGTGCTGGAGCTGGTGCGCTGTATTTCCAAAGCAATAATCTTAAAGCATCTTTGATGGTGAAATCTCACAGAATATGCTGGGTGCACGCTTCGCCTTCAAACATTTCCATCTTGCACGGCATACTGTGTGGCTCTGCATGGCAGCTAGCAAATGCTGGCCCTCGATAGCAAACAAAACACAATGTTTACACAAATTTCGAACAACTGATCTGCTGTCAGAAACAGAGCAGCAAGAACTCCTGGCTTGAAATAGCTAACCATTTTGGTGAGCGCGGCCCTGCTCTCCCCTCCTTGGTTGGGTCAGTTTAATTGAAACCAGCTGGGGAGGGTTCTGGGTAGCGATGCATGGGGGTCGACTCAGCGTGACTCAGGCTTTTACCTGAGCTGCCCCCCTTTTGCTTTGTTGTCAGACAAAAGTTATGTTTTTCTCAAGGTTTGTGATATCTCATGCAGCAGACTAAAGGAAAGTCTGACTGTTTTCAGCTCCTAAACGAGAGAGAAAAAGCTGTGGTTCTGGTTTCGATTACATTCGTTGACATTGTGCTATTTTCGCTCTTTTTTTTTTTCTTTTCTCTTTTTGCCCCCTCTGTGATTTTCCTATGCAAATGGATGAAGTGGCCTAATTTCAGCAGGTTCTTTTGTGTCGAGGTGTAATTTAACAAACTGCTGCTCTCACAGTTGACTTTATGGTCTTTCCTTTCAAACACTGTTGTTGACTTTGTATACATTTCTTAGTTATATGTGTGTTAAAGTGCAGATACGTGCCTGATTGCTCACATGCACACCTCCGTATGCATGCCTTTAACCTACTGTTCTTGCGTACTTTTTACCAAATTTTTCAGAAGTTATCCTGCTTGCTGTCTCTGGCACTGACACGTAGTTCATTGAGATGGGAAAAAAAACTAAACAGCCCACTGAACAATGAATCATCCGAAACATCGTGTAAACTTGGCTGGCCGGCTGTTGACAGACAGATCGTAATGAAGTTTCCCTCCCACGACACTAAGATCTAAGGGTATTACATAGAGGGTGATCAGATATTACGTTATGTTTCTATCTGCTCCTGGGGGCTTCTGCTGTTGAGGGCTTCACTTACAGTGAGGCGTGCAGACTGAGCACAGATGCCTGTGGGTGCATGAGAGCAAAATAGCAACAACTCAACACTTACAATTTAAGTCAATCGAAATCTGCTCATGTGCTTCTTAAATAGCCAAAAGGATCTATTATTCTTCTCATTGAGTCTTTTTTTTTTAAATATTTGAGTCTCTTTGTAATCATTGTGAATGCCATACTGAGGTAATCAAAACAAATATTTATTCTAGGAAAATGTGAAGCAACTGAAATGTGCTGAAAACAGTGCCAGCTTGTTCTATGCGCTGTCAGTTTCGTTTCACTAGATGAAGGACTTTAAAAAGAGCTGCACCCTTTTTGCACGTTAGCATTTTGGCGCACGTTTTCATGCATCTGACTGATGAATTATCAAATTATCAAGGCTATGAATAAGCTTGGACTTGACTCCTGGAGTTTTTGTTTAATGATCAGCCATACTGGAGTACCAGCGTCTGACCTGGAAATACCATCAACGACCTGCCCAGCACCCTGCTTCACGCCCAGTGTCAGCTGACATAGGCTCCGGGGCCCTGGTTGGATAAGCTGTTAAGAAAACAGATTGATGGAATTAATGTAAAAGTATAACTGAATCAAGGAAACTGAGATTTCTAAAAGCATCAATATATCCAGTGTGTGCCTGACAGCTTACTTAATGGACTCTGAAATCACATAACTGAGCTGTTCAAAGGTGCAGTGCTTTTTTAGAGATGTCTCCTATTAAAGACACTTCCATTAGTTTGCATTTTATGGAAATATGTCTCTTATCAGTTATTAAAGTTTATGGAAATGCAATATACAAGTGACGTCTGCATTCTTCAGGCGCGCCAGCTGGCTCGGTGCTAATCCGTCCTCCTGCAGATTTACACATGATCCTGCACAGGTTCCGTGCCATTCGATGCAGCTATTTGATAAAGACTCAGTGATCCAATGAAAAGCGACACTCTCAGGATCCTTCCCAGTCACTCTTGTGACCTTTGACCTCACTTGGCAGAACTGGAACGGAAGCACAGCAACATCTCTTGGCAGCTAAACAGCCAGCTATGTGTCTGTGACAGTGTCTGTGTGAGTGGATGTACTCTTATAGAAAGTGCGATTGTGTTTCATCAGGCCGAAAAAACACTTGTGCGTATGTGTGTGAGAGCATGTTAACATGTGACAGAGTCTTACAGCGTGGTAGACTGACAGCCCGAGCGTGAACTCTGCATGCTTTCTTTATGCCTCTGACGTCTGACAAGGCTGAGGCGCTGTTGGTAATGATGTGGTTATTACTTCCCATCATGCCTCACTGCAGGCCGGGCCGTAAAACAGTGCGGTATATTCACTGTGTCCCTCACCGACTGCCTACTGTGGCCAGCACTTTGTGGCTGTTTTATGAAGCGTTTTTCACTAAGGGATACACTCATGGGACCTCGTTCACCAAACTGCTCTTCAATATGATATCATCATCATCATGTAAAAGATAAAATTATAACTTTATTTGCTTTTGTCATGTCTTTGAGACAGTATTTTTAAAATTTGATAGATAGGAGATATTCTTCATTAATAATAAAAAAGAGATACATTTCACATATGAGAAGTTTTAATATTTTGTTGATGTGTTGTCTAAAGTCAAATAGCAAATAGCCTTTGAAGACTACATTACCAACATTATAACTGGTTGCTTATAATACAGAACAGACACCCGACAAAGAACTGTCAAGTGATTTTGCATTTTTTCTCAGTTATGACCCTCAATTTTATAAATCAATAATCAATAATGAGAAAGAGAAGTATCACAGGAAAAGTCTAATTTTCAGGGCTTCCATTACCTTTTTTCCACCTGCGTAGTGCTCCTGCCCAATCTTGAAACTTTTCCACAGGTTTTGACAAAAAACAAAAGACTGGTCCCAGTGCCAGAAAACTAGCACTCGGCATGCCACCACAGCAATTACTGGGCCCAAAGTTGTAACCACTTACATCAGTGGCTCTGGGAGGGGCTACTGCAAGAATTTCAACAGTAATTCATAGATGCAGTCCCCAGATATCCATCTTCTGTGACTTTATTCCCACAAAAACTACTCCAATTTCTCCCGTATAACACTACATAACATTAGGTTCTTAAATCGGACAAAATGTGGGCTTGTCAAAGGTAGAGGTGGCACCACCACTGGTGGAAATTAGGCGTATTGTTAAATTGACTTACATGTGGTCATATCAAGGGATACACTATGGAGGACAGCATCTAGAGCAACTTATTCACTGAAGCTAGGATTATCTTGTTATTCTTATGACAACATATTCATGCCTTAAGAAATTTTCAAAGAAGATTGTAATGACAGATTTTTTTTTATATTTAATGGCTTTATAGTTTGTACAGTGTTTTCTTTGTCTCGCTTGAATTCGGGGTATTCTCTTTTGGGAATTATACTCTCACCGTGGAATGCAATCAGTAAAAGGGGATGGGCATCGGATTTCAAATTGTCTTTGAAACTCAAGATTTATTCACAGGCTGCATACATAACCCCCGCTGCTGAGTTGCACGAGCTCTCTACTTAGGCTGTGAGGAAACCGTGGTTGCCCCGGGCCTGGAGAAATGCCAGCTGTGGTCATATGGAACCAGTTTGATTCCCTAACTGTCAAATTCTCTGCTTTTCCCCCAGCATATAACTTCATATAGAGGATCCATGGACATGGTGCTGTTTGGCATTAACAAAACAGCGACGTCAGTTTCTCACGAGAGTTAAGATTGTATCCAACTTACCTTAATGACCAAGTATGGGGTGCATTTGACAGTGATAATATGTTCATTTTCATTTTTTTTTAAACCTTAAACTCACTGCACATTGCTCGGGATAATCTTTGGAATGAATTAAATTTAGAATTCACAGTAGTGGAATCCGGTAAATTTCCACTCCTTGCACAATCTCGAGTGCAGTATCCTAAATTTATGCTAAAAAAAAGCAGCCAACATCCCTTCTGCGCCATTTAAAATCTTCTTCAAAAACAGTATTTGTGTCTCCCTCATTAATCTTCCTCGTCTCGCAAAATCAAATTCATATCATTATGACACAAATTAGCCCCCTACAATGATTACCCTATTGTTGTGTTGTTTACATTGTTATTTTTCCGCTGCTCTGCATACATCAGTTCGCTCTGGTTTTAATTAATTCTTGCACAGAAATGAACATGGGAGCAGTCCCGGGGTGATTCATTTAGGGTGTATATGATTAGGACCGGCCTCGAAGATCAGAGGTTCTTTTTATTCTGTGGCATTGATGCTAATTCATTTACCAAACCCCCCACAAGTCTCCTCCTTCTCGCAATCCTTTCCCGTCGTGTTGAGGTTTTATTCTTTCCGATCATAAGAGCCCCAATTCCTCTGCGCTGTTTGTGTTTTGAATGGAAATGAGGTCTGTCCATTTCTTTAGGGATGGGTAGATCAATGGATGGATGGATGGGGGTGGAGGGTAGAGAAGCTAGTGTGCAAGCTGTCTCTCCAGGTCTCCATTGAGATGAGATTACATCGTTGGTTGGTGGCTGCAAAATGCAGCGCTCTGCTGGCAGACACCAAGCAGGACTCACAGGAGTCTTTTCAAACCTCACCATTGTTAGCGAGGGATTATTCTTTGGGTTGTTATCCCATTATGCTGTAATGGTAGCAATTTTCTGCTTAGGAATTTGGCTTTTTCTAGGGGGAAATACATGCCAGAATGTTTTTAAATCAAGCATTTATCATGTGCAATTTGTAAAAACTGTTAAATTGTATTTCCACAAAGAGTGACATTTTAGACAACTCTGAGTTCTCTGCTGGATTTATTGGGGAAATATTTGTTTACACTGATATCCTGATACCTTGCATTTCAGCATCTTCTTTTAGTTTAGCTGAAATCTTATATTGTGTTACAGAAATACTGTAAAATGAGACAACGGTCAGGTTGTTTTTAAAGTCCTTCTCTGCACAAGGCTGAAGTCAAATTCTTGAAATATTTTGGGTATTAATTTTTTTCCCGACATTAGGGAACGGTCCTTTCTTTAATATGGGATGGGACATCAACAAGGCTTTTCAAAGTAATGCTCTTAACAGGTCATTAAGCTTTTTTGAGTTTTTCTGTAAGTTTGCCCAAACACTAAAACCTTGTGTCTTTCACGTCTGATTAGTGACACTTTAATAAAGTCGTTTAAAGTTCAGCGGACTGAATTTTCCACCTTTTCTAGTGTTTCTATGGTCACAGGGAAACGACCTGCATTCAGGCCTGTACGCAATCTTTTAAATGCAAATCCTTTAAAAGTAACTGTGTAATTCTGTCTATGGGGACTCTCCCGACTTGGCTCTGAGAGAAAGTGTTCTTTTTATATAAGGCAACCACGGCTGTTTTTCTTTCTGTCTTCTTGATCTGACAGCAATTGACTAAGCCAGTCCTTAAGGCGTGACAAAAGCTTGGCAAAATCTTTACATTTCTTTTCCTCCTCTCTCCCCCCTCTCTCCCTCTCTCTCTCTTTTCTAACTTTTCGTGGATGGGCCAAGGTAGACAAAGCCTGTCTTCTCTTCCACTTGATTGGGTCAGAAGGCTGAGGTTAAATGTTTGGTTCAAAATTGTCTTAGCATTCCCAGCGTCATGTTTTTTCTTTCCTCTTTTTTAACGGCGCTCGGGGAAGCTCGGAATACTATGTCGAATCGGCCACAATCAAATCATTTACGGTGAGCTCACAACGAAGGAATTAATGCATTTTATATGAGGATGCCGAGTCTGAGGTGAAGTCCCCTCAGCAACATGTGAGAAAACGCTCTCTCTCGCTCTCTCTCTCTCTGTTTTACTTATTGAAATTATAGCTGTCACCCATTTCACAAGGAGGAGAGCTAAGGGGAAGCAGGTCATTGACTTGATTTTCATGGGAAGGCTGATTCAGCCATTCAGGGTCTGATAGGTCCAGTATTGACAGCCCTTTGCGCGAGGGGAGGGGAGCATGCCGCCTTCATTGTACCCACGGTTTGCTGAGGAAAAACAAGAGAGCGCCTGGGAGACAAAGACCTCAATGGGAACAGTAGCCCCTGTGTCCCCTTGCTTCTGACTGCTGCTGCTGGGAGGCTTGTGTCTTCCATTCTGGCCTCAAGTGCTACTCCCACCCTCTCTCAAACACCCCGCCACCCACTTCTCCCGCTCTTTTTTCATCCTGTCAAGTGGCTGCAGAGGTGTTGCCGTTTTATCCTCTGACCCTTGACACCCTCCCTCTGAGTCGTATCGTCTCTGGGTGCAGAGGTTGTTTGTCATCTTCATTGGACGAAGAGTACTCTTCAGATCTGTTTGTTGCCGACCGTGCTAGGAGCATTACTAAGGTTCTCAAGTGGGGCTTTTGCTGGAACTGGTCACAGGTATAGGCCCAAAAAAACGAGAACATATCTCATCCATATTACTTTAAATTCTGTACTGCACGTTCTCAGATCCTCAGTAATACACCAGAGGAATGATTGTCGATATAGCAAAGAACACAAATACATGCAGAGGTTTTGTGTCACTCCTTCTTGCTTCTTACCTTTCATTAACCTATTTCTTTTCTAAATAATGTATGCAGTTGGTGGGTGTTGGCAGCAGTTGTCCAGCTGTTGTCATTTGTATTCACTTCAAATCCTGCTCTCAAGCTCTTGCTCTTGTATTAACAAGTTTGTGTCAACCAAAGAGCCTTGGCCAGCCATCAGAGTGTAGTACATTGGTCTAGGTTTAAGGTTATCGGGTCAGTCTTATCGAGCCCTCTCTTTGAAGTAATCCCTGGCTCTGCTTCCCTTCTGATAAATACTGTATGTGGGCTTTGTCTGGGCAGGCGTCCAGGATGTGTGAAGGATGGAATATTTGCTGGTAGTGCTTACTTAGAAGTGTTCCAAAGCCCCAGCTAATATATTACCAAGGTTTGCCAGATATAATTTTAAACCTGACTTGGAGCTTAAGAACGCAGGGCTGCATTGTTGGGTGAAAACACATTTGAGCTCCTGTGAGTTGTTTCTACAGACGCAGAACTCAAGCTAAACAGAACAGTTTTTATTTTTCATCAGTCTGATATAATCCTAGGTTTTGTCATTGTCACTCATGCTTACTTATCTCATGCTTTTTCACAGCTAAATCTGTAATCTCTCGCACCAATTAAAAGAACACACACAACAGAAGGAGTTATGCGATTACAGAAAAAGATGTGGGTCAGAAGCTGGCTTTTACCAGGGTTTCATGAGCAGGGAAAAGAAATACGATTGCACCGCCTGAACTTTAACCCCTCCCGACTTGGCATCCAACCTTTAGAGCACTTTCTGACCTCTAACCTTTGGGCTAACCCAGGAAATTGTCCCGACTCCCTTTGACAGCGAGTCAGTACCATCTTTCCGACGTTTGTTGAAAAGAATATAATGAGAACACAATGGAGAGTAAAATCATGCTGTGGTGACAGTTGGAGATCACAGCCCATGAATTTTTGGTTTAAGACATCAAAATGATGATAAGCCAACTGGTAACCATTAGGCCTGTATCCTTCAATGAATTTCGAGAACACACACATCTTGGCTCCCTTCAGATTTTTCCTTTCTTTTGGTGACCACAGTGGATCGGCATGGCAGACTTTGTAGGGGGACTCTATCTTCCACACATCCCACACACCCTCCTGCTCCCTTTCCCCCTCAATCTAATACTGGCTTCTTTTGAAGTGAGGATTTTCTGGAGAAGTGCTTCAAAGCCCCTCCCCGCCACCCCACACCCAAATCTGTCTATTGAAGTATGAGGGCCCCAGCTTTCATATGGGGATATGGTCCTTCGATTTTGGGTCGTGAGCTCTTTATCGTAATTTACTGTATCAGAGAGTGCTTCTCTCCTGGTATGTGGGGGATTGAAAGGAATGGTCATGTGCTGACCTGATTAAGAAGTTAGCGGTGACCCGAGGTTAAACCCTTTGAGTGGAAGGGGGGTGGGGGGTGAGAATACAAAAGACGAGTTGGAGTGGGCATAGTGGGTGGAAAGAGGTGGTAAAAGATGGAAAAATTATCCCAGTTCCAACTATACCACTCAAGAAGTGAAACTTTGCAGGAACTAAGGTCAAGGATTCTTTTCACTCGCTACTCCCAGTGCCTACACCCTTAAAGAATTTGAGATAATGCCATTAAAACTAACCTTTCTATTGTCACTGTGACTTGTTTTGGTAAGGACACATTTTCCTTATCATGTTCCATTAACTTGACATTACCTCACTCTTGTCTCTCCCCTCTCTGTAGCCTCACTCCTTTTCACGATTCAAGGCACCACCAGACTGTTTTTGTAGCTGGCTTGTCTCTTTGGAGGACCGGAGTAAACTGAATGGTGACAGCTTTGCCTGCCAGGCGAGTTGTGTGGCGCAGTGTCTGTATTGAGTCTAGGCTTGAGTTTTTTTTCTTCTCCCTCTGCCTCTCCCCTTTCTGTGTTTGATGAGAATCAGACAGATTTAGCCGAGGTTTGAGCAAGCACAGAGGCCGGCCGGCTCTCCGCGCACCACTGCTGCCATGCTAATAGTGGCACAGCCTGGGACCGCGGAGATTATCTGTTACCAGGCAGAGATGTCACAAACCCAGGGGGTTTTTGTTGCCTTCAAAGAGACGCCTGGTCAATCTTTCCCCTTGTTAGTTATCACACTGACTTAAATGAAAACAAAAAAGGGCAAAAACAGGGGAAAGAAGTCGTGAACTGTGACACATCTCATCAGCCAGCATTTCTAGTCTTTCTTTTTCCATCCCATTATACAGTCTATTGACCGTCCTAGAAGTTTTTATTGCAGGATTTCCGCTTTTCACTTTGACAAATAATTGAGGGCTGATGTCCTTCCTGGCAACGGATTTACATTAAAATGCTCTGACCCGTTTTGATGGTTAACTTAACCCAGCTGAGCAAAGCTCGCTCCAGCAATCAGATGTAACGGCATATTGCGTTTAATTTGGAAAAAGTGTGTTAAGGATTCTTTTCTTTGAGCCTAAGTTGCCTTAAAGGGAGGGCGGATCGGAAACTTTCTATGCCAAATCGGTGGTCAAAGTCACAGTTCCTCTGCTTCAGCAGCGTGACAGTAGCCTTATCGAACTTTAACAGCTCTCCCACAGAAGTGAAGATGTCTCAATGCTGTCTTTGTAGCAAACTCTGTCAGTCAATGCTCAGTGAAGACCGTGCAAAATTGAGCTAAGTGGAATTAATGAGCGGATTTTACCCTGGAGACCTGAACTGCCGTTGTCTTTGTTTGTTGAAATGAACGTTTTCACTGCAACCCTCTCACCCTTGCGTTGGACTTGCCAGGATTGCTTGGGTCCAACAGGTAATTCCCAGGCATTTCCCCTTGTTTGGCTAAGGGGAAAAAAAGGAGCATCCACCCGTACTACCCATCCATGTATGTAAAAGTCATTAGCCATCGGGAGAGGAAAAAAATAGAGAAGAATTGAGGTTGATGTGTGCAAGAGTGTCCTTAATGCTCATTACTTCATTCAGGAAAGATTTGTCACATCTTGGGAAATGTTTTAAAAACGTAGACGTTAAGAAAAAAGCAGAGAAGTGGCTTGTCAAGTTAGGGTACATTTTTTACATTTGTCTCAATGCATTTAGCTTTCAGTAATGGAAAAAAGTTTACTCAAATATTAGATGTCAGTTGCCAGGATTTCCATTTAACTCTACATATGTCTGAAAAAGAAGCAGTACTTTTAATTCTGCTAAATCGTGAACTTACTTAAAGGACGCCGTCTTGCAGTTTGGTTTAGATAAAGCTTTGATGGTTCTGTATGTCTCATTGGGTTCATGTCTATGATACTCATATCTCACTGCAGGTTTTGTTGCGAGACAGTAAACTTTTTTACCAGCATGCACTACACATACTCATTTTTGATGATGCAGCATGTATGTGTGGCAGTTTCAAAGCAAACAAATTGAGCTATTGGGACGTGACAAAGAAGGACAAAAAAAGCCTGATTTCCAAAGATTTGTTCTCGCCAGATCTTCCTGTAGTAGTACATCACATCCTTGTTTTTATAAGTGGCAACTTCTGGGTTGCATTATGGTGTGTAATTTAATTAATTCTTACAGTAACTGATAATTTCTGGGTCTATAAGGAGATAGTCATGTCATGCATCACTACTACAAAGCATTTTCTCCACAAGAAGAAATGAAAAACCCAAAGATATCTACTTTATTTTCACCTAACATAAAGAAAAGCAATAAACTGTAAGAATTTCAAAGCTGTAAGTAAAAGACGTTTGGAAATTTTGCAGTAAAATTGGTGATTAATTGGTAATAATTGAATTTCTATGAATGTGTAAGTATTTGTGAATGTGTATTGGCGTGGGGCTTTGTGGGGCTTAGTGGGGATCCTCTCGGGCCCCATGGGAAAATGATAAAAGCCTTGTGAGACACTGAATCACCGGCCTTTGAGGATTTCCACAGGCCTGAAAGGCAACTGTGATAATTCAGGGACAATCCTAACCCGGTGGTCTTTCCACTGGCATCCCTTAATAACTATATTAGCAATTAAGAGAGGACGCTGAGCCACACTCGGAGCCTATAGATTGTCCCTTTTTCCCTCATCTCGGCCGGCTGTGGCAAGGCTTAATGGGCTGTGAGAAGACATCATCCATGTACTCTTTAACCCTCATCCATTATGGTCTCACCATAATAGATAACAGACTTAAGATAATGTCACTTGACGATATAACACTATACGCGGTGTTTATTTTCAGTTGCCGTCCCTCGACGGTTGCTCAACATTATAAATGAGCAGATTGTAGAGCAGCTGAGGGTGACTTAAATTTAAAGTTTGAGGTTACAGATATGGGAATTTCTCCCCTGATTTCAACACCTTCAAGGAGGGTGAGTGATGTGGGACCCAGGCAGGATCTCATGACGGATTCTGGGTAGCATTCTTCTAGACAGGCATTAATGTAATGTAATTTTACCTAATTCACCAAGAGGATAACCCAGCTTTCATTCCATAATCATAGTAAACCTCACATGTGCACATTTCTCGGGGATGATTTGCAAACCTCCTCTCACAGCCCAGTGATCTGTCAGCTTACCTCTTTATGAAGCTCCCCTGAGGGTTCATAGCATGTTTGCATAGAGCTGTTGTTGGATGAAGCCCACATGTATGATACATAACTGGGCGCTATCATATTCATCGCATACTTAAAATTTGAGCAAGCCTTAAAATGTTACAAATGTTTCCTAATAAATCTGTATTATATGTCTTGTGTGAGAGACCAGTGATTTATGCCCCACTATTACCTTACTGGGTTGTGTCATTTAGCTAATTTTTTTAGTCTTTGGTTTATTTTCCAAAATTGTGCTTGTCACTACCGCTTATTTTTGAGTGGATGTACATCTGTAGGTAATATTTTGGTACTTTATTATGTTACCCACCCACCACAGAAATGAGGCTTTAAATATTGTTACATACTTGGTTTTTTTTTACATTTAGGTTCATTTTGATGGTGGTGTCTTTTCTTGCAGGTTTTGTTAATCTAAGAGAAACTACAATACAAGCTCAGGCATTCTGTCCAAACTACTCAACTTCATAATTGTTGCAAACTAGAAATAATCCATAAGCTACAGTACTTACCAGTATATACATTGCCTCACACAGAATTGTTGTACTGTATTTGAAAAAGAGTTATCTAGTAAAACAACAAAGGAAAAACTAAAAAAAACCAACAACATAATTTTATCTAACAAGAAGTTATTCTACATTTTGCATTCTCTGAGATTTACTGATCGGGTCCAGACCCTAAGGCTTGGAAACAGTTTTGAGTTGATTATTTACGGCATTTTATCGTATTATATTTCTTTCCTTCCTTTATCTTTCAGTCCATCTAGATAAAATATGTGTGTTTTATATTCCTAAATCAATACTGTGACTTTAATTTTAATTGCAAAATGGCCAACAATAATAAGTAAGCACATTTCTCAGCTGATGGATCCGTGTGAGTCACAACCATTTCTCTGTGAAGAACTAAAGAGCGTGTGTGTAGCTCAGGTTATATCATAGCGCCTGGAAGAGAATAGATGCTGTGAATTATTTGCTGACAAAAAAAGCTAAATCTGCCATCAAAGTTTAAATAAGTTTGTCTGTAAGCAATTCTTTTTTGGTTTTTATTAATTTTTTTTTCTGCCATTTGCTACCTCGATTTGCCTCCTCTTACCACACAACGTTTCTCAAACCCTGTGGTCAGCGAACGTTAAGAAGTTATGGATAAGCATACTGATTCTGCTGATGAGCAACACTACCCTCCCAGCTCCCCATCCTTCCTCTATTCTGTCCTAATAGGAAACAGGGGAGATTCATCCTCCAATCTGCCGTCCACCCTCGGAGGCCCATGATTGGGGATGTGTATGGTGGGGAGAAACCAGGGATGACAAATAAAGGCTGAACTCTTGAATGGCAAGGTTCTGCTTCCCGTGGCTCTGTTTGCAGCGTGGACCCCGGAGGCCATAGCCCCTCCACCCGGGGGGTTGTCAGTTACTGATGGCACTGTTGTTGGTTCCAGTGTGAAGGGGGCCGAAGAAGCCCCACCACAATCCCACTTGTTAAATAGCATGAATTAATGAAGTGGCAGAGCTGGGAACTTCCTACCCCTGAGCGACTTGGGGGAAAAAAAGAGGGCCACTTCCTTAGCATTTCTATGGGCCCCCAACTTCTTTTCATCCTGTCGGCTTTTTTCCTCCCCAAAACCCTCACCCCCACCCCACCCTTCTACACCCTCAAAAAGTTTTTTTTTTGAAGTCCTTTAATCCTCAGGATTTATGCCGGGTTGGTAACAGCAACTGATAAGCGGCTTCAATAAGCAAAAAATAAAATGGCTTTTGCAGAGTCGTATATGTAAATGCAAATGTGAACAGTGGTCATGGCTAACGGCACGGAAAGTCGAGATGAAAGAAAGTTGCAGATGTGAATGTTTGTGTTTCTGCTTCTTCTTTTTTTTTTGACTCCCTCACTGAAACGCATCCTGCAACTATTTTTTCTTGTAGCTCATTTTACAGTTCATGTTCCAACTTTGTCTCAAACTTTGTCTCTTCTCGAACCAACTGCGCTTCTTTAAATATCCTTTCATAAGACTGCAAGGAATAAAAATTGCCTCAGCAGCAGGACACCATTCCCATGGAGCACCGGTCTCTATTTTTATTGCCAGCCTGCCTTCTTAACATATGTAATTTATGAAAGTTTCTCAGACTTAGTTTCTGGTTTATTAGCCTTGTGTTACTTGTGATGTCAGTTTTCTACACACCTGATTTACAGACAGGCAAAGACAGAGTAACACTTTTATAGAACTGTAAACTGCTCTGGTGATGCTGATGAATAGCAGTACTACAGTGCCTTTAGTGTTGTGCATGACCACAGGGGCAAAATCCCCTACAATTACAGATACAGAACAATATTTATCAACTCTTAAATAGAAAACTCCAAAGAAAAATCCCACCTTTTTAGATATGCGTCAGGCTGTTTTAAATGAGACTGCTATTCTTAATGGTCCGTGAGACTCATACTTGTTGATTTAATGCACACTTGAAACGTAAAGGTTCACACAGAGTGAGTGTAGGATTGCTTTGAGAGGCGACACACATGGATCCAAACACGCTGACACCTCTTGTTCTTTCATTTTGGACGAACGAGTCAATTTTATGGAGATAGATTGGCCTTTAGGCTACGGCTGCACTGAGACCTGGCTCGTCTCAAAGTTCTCTCCGGCAGTCCCCAGTGAATCACTCGGACTCAGGCCGAGGCTGCTTTGCAGATAACACAGATCACTTTGAGGTAAAGGTTGGTTGGCCGCCAGTTCCCTAATGGGAGCGTGTTTATACTTTGAGTTTTTATCTGTTGTTAAGAGTGCTCCGCCATACAAAGGCTGGAATTCCTCTCGTAAATGCTTGGTACCACAGCGCAAATCATGTGAATAAAAAAATGAAAGGGCTCATTCGTCAAGGTGGGTGGAAAGGTAGATGGATGCCTATTGTTCACATATTGAAGGGGCTTCGATGTGCGATGATATCTCCTCCTCTGCCCAGACATTTACGGAGGGTCCACTTTGCCGTGAAAGGGCAGCGTAAACACGGCCTCGGAGCCTTGGTTTGTTTCCTTAGTTTAGGGGCAAAACACTTTAAAAACTGTGATCCCGAGCTTTGATAGGGAGTTTTCCACAATACCTTTCTTCCAAGGGAGCACTATTGGGACGGCAGCTGCTGCAGGCAGAGTAACTGATGTAGACATGTCTGGCTGCACCAATTTCGAAGGCGGCCATTTAGTGTTGTTATTATTGAGTGATTATAGTTGGCTGTTTTGGTAATACACAATTATTGTTAATTCATTTAATGTTATTTCAAGCGTATTCAGTCTATTTTCAGCTTCATGTAGAAGAAACAACTTCCATGGTTGGCAAATAAACATTAACACTCTTGTGCACAAAGCCAAATGACTCTCTTGCGTGAACAAAATGCAGTTCGGCCAAAATTAGAATCTGAGTCACTTCACTTACTAAGTGAAATAAGCACAAGAGAAATTTGTTCTGGCAACACTCGTGCATGAACACATAGCCATGAATATAATTCCCTGGACTGGACACCACTACTTATTTTTAAGTCCAAAGTTTAAGGATATGAAGGAGCTTTAGTACTAGTGCTAGTTAGCTTTACCGGGTAGTTTAGGTAGCTTTTTAATGTAGCCATTAAAATTCAAAATAGACTTAAAAAAGAGCTGGCAGTGTATTCAGTTTAACTACTTGGATTGTTTTATACACAGAAGAAATAGTTTTCAGTTGTATTTGGTAGATATGTAGTGCTAAAATATCAGATTTAAGTGAGCCTAGTAGTAGTTAGCCTGAATTTATTAGCATAAAATCTCAGGTTTTGAAAGTTTCTGTCACTGTAGCAGTCATGTGTCAAGCTAACATTAGCGTGTTAGTTAAGCTTCTTTAACTATGTAAGGTGACAAGTACTGGGTGTGACTATTTTCCAACAATTTATCTCCAAAACTTTCTCTACAACCAATTTAAATGTAGCATTTGAGTTAAGTAGTTTTGAAGCGCTAATGCACCAGGCTTCCTAACTTCTATTCCTATAAAACAAAATGCAGGCAGTGTTCTGTTCAAATAAACCTTGCCAGGCATGACACCAAATGTGCTCAATTCCCTGACCAGCTTGTTAGCTATGATATCACGACAGCACCCCAGGTTGAAATAATGAGCAGGTCATAGACTTTTTACCATAGACAAAACACTGAGAAGTGACCAGCTTCGCTCTGGGCTCAAAGGTCTCCCCGTCTGGGCCGAGCAACGTGCCCATTATCTCCGTCCTGTAGTTCCCTGTGAAGGAACCCCCTGCAGTCGCTGTCTGACTCTCATCCCCCACCCCCACAAAGACCCGAGGATCTGCAGGTAGCGATGCTGAACTGGCTCCTGTTTTTTCAATTAAAGGGAGGGAGGGCCTCTGTGTGAGCCCCTTTGAGAAGTTTATGAAATTAACCAATTAGGACCTGCAGGGTAGTGAGATAGAGACAAGAAAAGGGAAAGAAAGACCCTTCTCTTTTGCTCCCTCTCTCTTTTCTCACACACATTGCCCACTCTCCCAAAGCCCAGCATGGATTAATCACTCTGTCTGGGCGAATGAATGGCCGTTCACATCGCCGAGGCCTGTTATTTACAATTAAGTAGTTAGACAATAAAAATTACGCCACAGAGTCTGCTCAGTCCTCAATGGCTTGCTGTGAAGTACTTTGTCATTTTATTTTTTTGCCCTTTCTCATAGTTTTCTCAACTGTTCACACCCCCTTTATCATCTCTGATTGGTTCTGTTTTTCTGCTACTTTCTTTTTTACTCTTTCTTCTCTCCTTCTCCATTTTGCTATTTTTAATTCTTTTTCCTTGTTCTCTCCTATTTTTCTGAGAAGGAGCAGAACCAGATAATGAGGCGAGGAAGGGTCCCGGCCCATTAGTTTCCGATGGAGGAGAGCATCAGATTTGTATGCCTCTCATGTTTTTATGGAGTCGAATCACTTGAGTCAAATCGCTCAGAAGTAAACATATTGATATGCTGACTCATGTAACCGTAGACACGTCAGAACATATCTGCACCGCAAATACTCGGCATGTGTTTACTTCTCTGTACCCCTGTGTATATATTACCAGCAATTGTGCAGTGCTGGCTGCATATTTTTAAACAAAGTTTCAAGTAATTTCTTTCACTGAGAAATAAATACAGATAAATTGCTACTTTTGAGTGTAAAGGAAACAAGAAAGAAAAGCAAGGATGTTGGGAGCTTTAGATGAGTGGAAACAAATTCAAAGCGCTGCACTTATCCACAAATTCTTCAGAATCAGTTCAATACCACAAAAAATGTGAAGTTTTTTGGAGATTTTAATGTCTATTATACGACGGATTTTGTTAGAGTTTGAATTTCTTAAAGGCAAAAAAGACTTCACTAATGAGAAATTTTATTGTTCACCCTGGCTGCTGTGCCATCATTACTTCTATTGTATGCATGCGTTTTTGTTAGATCTGCATCTGTTTGCAGCACTGCTCTTCACTAAAAGAGCAGTGCTGACCATATAAAAGTCATTAATAATATATATGCAAGTTGGCATTCATTGAAAAATGTGAAGCAAAAACAATAAGCTGACTCAGAAACACCGAGTCATAGCACATGCAATTCTATCCGTTCATTCACATACATACGAACATATGTCCACGCACGCGGAGTTATGCAGACAACAGTGGCGGTCAGCAGACAAACGGCGACTTGTGTCCAGCATTACGGTCACTCATATCCCCCCAGAGAGTCAGCGTTTACTACAAAACAAATAACAGGAAGCGGCGCTGGCAGTGCTCCGAGAATTCCAACAATCCCCACCCTTGTTTCGTTCCTTCCCTTCTGCTGCTGACTTAACTTTATGACCTCCTTCAGCCTCGTGTCACCTCGGTCAAATCTGGCCCAGAGTGGTTTGACACTAGGCAGTGGCACTGGGTATTGTTTCAGTCACATTGTGACTCAGGGGCTGTTTGTTTGTCCAGTCACAGTATAATTTAGTAGCAATGACCAAAAATGGAAAAGAAGTGGACGGAGTGTGTTTACGTGTACATACATTGTTCTTCATAGAAATGGCGCTTAAAAAAAACAAAGCAAAACAAAAGAGAGAAACCATCTGAACTCTGGCTTGTTGCAAGCTTTGTGTGTTTCGGGCTCAGCTGCTCTTCGTCAGGGTATCGTTTTCCTCTACTATGCTGTATTTATTCTAACTGCAGAAGTAGAGTTTAACTTGGATATGCTCGCTTCCATCTTAGATCTCGCTCACTTGAGGCAACTTTTTTTTCCCCCCATGTAGTGTTCCTCCAAGTAATTTGTAAAAGTAGTCCACTAAAAGCTTTTCTGCCTTTGAAGCTCATGTTCTGAAATGGATAAAGACGCCATTTGAAAACTGTCACATTTCCTCTGATTAAATTACTCCTGAGATCACAGTAAATGGATGAGTTAGTGGTTACTCTGTCTACTATAAACAGCCCTGTGATTGATAACTGAGCCAGCTGTTGTCCCAAAACTTTCAAATAATATTTTCTTAGAAAGTAAGTGCAGCATTTAAGCTGTTATTCTCCGCTGTTAATCTTCGCACGTATAGTATGTCGTATATGAGCATATAGCTTCCAGTGGCGAATACAGTGGGTTAGGTTGTAAATTCCACATACTTGTAGTAAAGCTGATTTAGAGACATTGGAGCCACAGTTGGTTACATTTTGAACTAAATCTGGCTCAGCCCTGTTTATCTTCTAAATCTGGATGCTGGAGAACCTTCAATTACTGTCAATAGTGGTTTAATTATTCCATTTGTTCTCATGTCTTATGTCATGGGCAACATATATACATTTGTGTCACTCTTGTGGAAAATGAAATGGAAAATGATCTTGATGTAGTACCCATAAATTTGACATCCCCCCTTTACTCACCAAATAGAGCCTAATCATCCTCAGAAAAGCTAATCATTATTTACTCCGTATTTATCCTGCTTTGTATTTCATTTGAACAAAAAACAGGCCTTTCCTGCCAGAGTTTTTAATCATAATGTAAGAGTATGGGTTTGAGAGTCTTGATGTTTCATCCTTAAGCATGAACCAACTTTGGACAATGTCATCAAGATAGAAATAAACAGCCTGGCCGAGTGAAGGCGGGGAGGTTTGGAAAACTGATTACAGGCCTTCGATTTCTAGCCCACATTTGCCCAAAGAATCAACATATTTACTGTATAGCATTTCAGGAATAGATGAGAAGCGAGAGCAAACACAAAAAAAAAAAACGAAAGAGAGTGTTTAACAGAAAATAGCATCACTCGTTGGGATTGCCAGCTACAGGGCATTTGCCAATAACAACATTGAGGGGAGTCTGTTGCAAAAAGGAGTGCACTCCTTTTGGGATAGATTACATTTACAACCTCTGTTGTAAGAAAGAAGAAAGGAAAAATATAACCACTGTCAGTCTTTTGGAAGCCATGGCAGCACGTTGCAAACACTCTGCTTTTATCTGCTCCTGAAAGTAGCGATACCACATTTAGAGTTTTTGGGGGTACGTTTTACCCTCTGTGCATTCACTTTACCTTTGCCTTTGTTTGACTTATTGAGGATATATGACGTCTGTAATCTCTGTTTGTTTTCATGAGTGTGTGTGCGTGCCTGCTGGTGTGTGAGTGTAGGTGAGATAATGCGGCATACATCAGCTGGGGCTTAGATTAGGTTTAGAGCATGTTGAATGATTCACTTCTGGGTTATCTTAATTCTTTAAGATAATGTGGACAGTTCTCAGACTCCCACACTCTTGCTGCTCCACTGTCCTTGCTGCCTTGGATCCTACCTGTAGTTTGCGTGAATGCAAATTAATGGGAGCGATGGGAATTTGCCATTTATGCAGATAATTGGGCTCAGAAAGCAGCAACATTTGGACAGCAGCTTGATCCGTTCAATCAATTAAATTTTCCAGATTGAGCCAAAAAGCTCACATAGTACGCAGCACTCATCAGGCAAGAATTACGTTCACATTTGGGTTTCATTCCCATGCATATGCTACATTGGCCTCAAATGGCTCCTAGTCAGGGCTCCAGCCAATGATCTATTCTCCAAAGACAAATGGCAAAACTGTATACCACTTATTTTCTTAACCCTAGCCAAAGTATAATGAACATCTGCAAAAATTACACATCTTAATAAGATTTTCCAAACAGTCCTCCATGGTTTGTTTGACGTCACTTCACCCCGCTTTCATCCCGTTTTTACCTCGAAATTCACAGTTCCTTTAAGAAGCAGGCGTTCCCACTCTCAGTGACAGACACCATTCATTAGTCGCCCATATTTGTCCATGCTGTTCAGCCTTCTCTAAACAAAGGAATTGAAGCAAACACCCAGGAGTGTCTAATGGTCTCTCCAGCTGTTGATACACTAATTGTGGAGGCCTCAGCTCTCAGCGTATCTATCTTAGAGGCTGTGATGGATCTTTGAGAACAGTTGCAGATCAAATTGGTCGCCAATGAGACGATGCATGCGGGGTTAGCATATATCGGTCCCCATTTTTGATAAATCATTTCCTTTCAAAAACACAGCTGCCTAGTCAAATTTGGGCCCGTTTTTCCCCCCTTTTGCGCTGACGCCCCAAGAATAATGAAGAGGTTTTTATAAATGTTACTGTCCAGCACACCTGAAATTGCTCACAAGCACTGTATGGGATGGATTAGCCATGTGTGTCTGCAACACCGTTTGACCATTCTCAACCATAACTCATCAAGAAGTAATCCCATATGTTGACATGCCCAGAAACCCTAAAATTATTTTGTAATAGAGATGTGAAAATGTGCAGAAATGTGTCAGAAAATGACTTGTTTTTTTGTTTTTTTGAATTATTGAACACTACACTTGCAAGAGATTAGAAAATACAGGATAGCAAGTGTAAGTATGTTGAAAAATCATACATTTGGTGATCTTTGACTCTTTGTTTCTTTGTCCTCCTTCTTGAATTCTCACATACTTGGTCCCCTCTGGTATGCAGTAATAGCCACAGAGTGTAAAGCACAGCACTTGATGCCATTCGTCATTGTTTGAGAGGTTAATCCCAAGCACCTCACAGTGCCACGAGACCTTTATAAACTTGGCAGTGTGCATGATATACTCTAATCTCACAGTTATGTCTGACCACAGTTACAGAGTGATACAATGAGGCTGGAACCCATGCTTATTCATCAACACTGGCAGGCATCAGGCATTCCACACTGAAATATTGTGTAGTGGGCAAAATAGGAACCAAAGCAGAAAATAATCCAGAAGGGTGGAGCAAGAAGATGTAATAATATTCCATGACTGTGGTCCCAGCCTTGACAACCAGCCTCTGCAATACTGGATGGCAAGATGGGCTTTTTAAAAGCAACCATGCTACATCACTGGTGGTAGAGTAAGTCACAAGTTTGTCAACCAGCAGAAAGTGGTTTGTGGCTTCTTTGTAAGCTTTCTCACCACGTTGTTTTCATTCGCTGTTTTGTTTCTTTTTCATTGCACTTTTTTGCTGCTTGGTTTGGTTTAGGCACCAAAATGTTCTTCATTAGATTAAGGCAATAAAATCCATTGGTTGTGTTTGGAAAAAGATTCTGATTTGGGTTAAAGCATGCCACCTCACACCATAAACATGCTGAAAAATGATGCTCACAAGTACTTTTGAGTGTAATGCAAAGAGGTCCTTTATATTCAGAAGCGAGACCTATCTCACTATCTCCAAAAACTTAGTGCTTCGTGTCACTGACACCAAAGGACATCTTGTGTGCATCTGTTAGTCCCAAATGCCCTGGGGATAGCAACGGGCTGGCTTTACACATGAGTGGGTATCCTACTGAGTGTGTAGAATAGTCCAGCTATATTATAGCTTTCACTCTTCTATACTTTCACACATTCAGATTTCAGTGAGGGGTGGATGAATGTCCCACTGTTTCATTGATGTGAAAAAAAGACAAAATCATTCAATATATTCTGTAGGTGGTGCTGTTGCTGGAGTAACAGAAAACTATTCAGGAATTTTGCCTGTCAACGGTACACTCATAAAGGGAAGTTGTGGCCCTTACATTTATCTACTGAGTGAAGATGGGATGGGTGGTGAAATGCAGATAAAACTGGCAGATGTGTGTCTGTAAAAGAAACTTACTGAGTGAGAAAGTCGGTTTGTCTACGGTCAGCAGATAAGTAGAGAGTGAATTAGACACAGTTTTGTAGCTATGAAACCGATAGGCGTGCAGTTCGCATCTGCTAATGCTATCAAATAACCCTTCGTCTGCTCGCTGCTCACACCTAACAATTCTCTTGTTAAATTTCCATTCCGGGATCAGTCCAAACAGACATTTCTCACAGTGATCTTTGTCCGGTTTGGAGCCTTAGTTTAGCAGAAAACAAACAAACCAGCAAGTTGTTGGTGTGAGATTATGTCAAAATCTTCTCACGGTGCGACAAAACCCTGAGTCCATTTGGTGTTTGTTTCACGTGAGCATGTTTGGCTTTCAAGTAATGAGCCCGATCTTTAAAGGTACCCAGCAGGCCGGGGAGTGCCTTTGACAATTCCATTCCCCGCCTGGTTGACCTTAATCTGGATTAGTTGATTTTCTTTCCTTGGATTAACAGCTTGTGGTTCAATTAAACATCACGCAGCCCAATGAGTTTGAATCATGGCTTTACACAGTGCTGCAGGGAGCTTTAAGCGTAACTGAAAAAGCTCCAAGCTCAGTGTTTCCTCCGTGGGAATCCAGACCTCCACTGTCCGGCCAAACCATCTGGCTTGGATAGGTTTTTTTGGCCTACTAAGTCTAAGGGCTACAGTGCTATGTAAAGGCATTCCTAGACAATGTGGAGACATACAGAGGAGCAGTAGCTAAAGAGTTAGAAAGACTCTGAAAAGGAGTTAACGATGAGAACATACCTTAGAAGTATTTTTGCTTGAGTTGAACCATTATGGAGAAAGACTTTTTTTAAGCCAAACCATGTTAGCCTACAGAACACTGTGTAGAGTTTGCATGTTCTTCCTGTGGTTGTGTAGGTTTTCTAACTTCCTCCCACAGCCCAGTCCATATGTTTGACCAGCTAGCACATTTATGGTAAGGCGTGAATGAGAAACACTTGCTCACTGTCAAGCTTTTAGGTGTCCTTGAGAAATCAACTCATTCAAGCTACATCAGCTTCAATAAAACTTCCTAGGTACCAACAGTAGATGGCTGTGTTAGCACTGAGCAGCTGAATGTGTGTAGATTTATGAGCATGAAGCAGACTGTACTTCAACGTCTGCACAGCAAAGCCTCCCTGGGTAGAAAGATGAGAATTCAATGGTCCACTGATGAACCAAGCTTGGTGTCAGATGGAAATTATATCACGCTAATAGAAAATAAACCTCTCACTGTGTGACAGTCTGGTGTGCTGAATT
The DNA here is from genome assembly GCF_001858045.2 of Oreochromis niloticus. NCBI lineage: Eukaryota > Metazoa > Chordata > Actinopteri > Cichliformes > Cichlidae > Oreochromis > Oreochromis niloticus. The sequence goes on along the minus strand of NC_031966.2, from coordinate 10,656,714 downwards.
TCACACAGTGAAGCCAGTAGCGTTTATTGTCTTAGAAGTATTCTTAGAAGTATTGTTCTCAACTTTTGAGCTATTGTTTTATCAGGTAGGAATAAACAGTTGGGGTCCAGAGCTGGATTTACTTGAAACCTGAGCTGCGTGTCAGAGGAACCTCAAATGCAAGAGGAGCTCTAGTGTGCTGTGAAAAAATAGAAAGTGGAATCAAGAATAGAGTGATGTGCATGTGAGCATAGTGGATGGTTTGGAGATACACAGTAAGACTTAGTTTGACTGATAGTGGACATGGTTAATATATCTTCTGGCATTCTCACAATAGCAAGCTTATAACAGCTGAGATTTTCTGCCTTACTTGATGTCAGATCCTATTTATGGTTTAGTTTACAATTAAATTATTTTTCAAATGCCAAAATCAGCAGCTTAAGAATTATTTGTACATCTGTAACAGGACATGTACTAAAAAATAAACTTTTATTAGGGAAACTTGGCTTAAAGTCTGCGCTGTTTAGGAAAAGACTCCTACAATAAATTAAGCATATATAGTTTAGAGGTGCTGATTTACCCTAATGTCTTCATAAATGCTGTTGTTTGCATACACCCACTCTTGTATACAAATGGGTGTTTCTGTTATTTAGCCTACGCTAATTAGATGGACAAAATAATCAAGATTAGCCAATTTAAAGGTTGCACGAGAAGGTATTACTTCCTCAATTTGGTCTTTTTCCTGTTCAAACAGGATGCGCAGGCAGGATATAGCACAATGAAGGATCAATCTTGAGTCCAAAACAGTCTAAAATGGGAGGTTATGATGTTTTAGCTTATGTCTAGAAGTGGAGGATGAGATCACCACTATAGAGTAAGTGGTTACTTTTATTCGAGGCGCCGAAAGGTCATAGCAGTGTTTTTACAGAACGGTTTGTACTCTAATAATGTCTGCAACTTTTTTTGAGGAAGAACATCCCCCATATCCGCATCGGATATTTAGTGCATCGCCTCAGCTCATTGGTATAACACTACGCTGTAGAACAAACCCTGCAGGACAGCTGAGAGACAGACTGAAATAAAGTGTGTATGTGAGTGTGTGTGTGAAGAAGAGGCTAAGAGGAGGGGAGAGTAGAGGAAAAAAAGGCGCAGAGAGGGGAAACAAGAGGCCCGATTGACTTTAGGGCCTCACTTGTCTTTTTCTGCCTTCTCAATTGCTGCCCTCATTCTCTTTTTCCACTTTCTAAGCTCCCCCTTTTCTCTCAGTCCCGTCAAGCCAAGTGGCTGATTTCATCCATGCATGCCGTGCCATGGCTATGGAGGGGGTTGGATGGGTGGAGGTGGAGGTGGTGACTGCTCCTGTCGGTGACTAGATCATATGTGACACGGTAAGCCTTTTTACCCCGCCTCGGCCCTTCTTAAATCCTCTTCTCTGCACTGAGTGACAACAACCAGACGTCCTCCGGCTTAGACGTTGGGAGCTCTTTTCCCTTCTGCGTTGGATGACGTGCAACTGTCAGTCCGGCATTTCGACTTTTTGACATGCACCGCCTGTTGCATGGTATTGATACTGGCGCAGTTTCCGATCACACGCTTTGCCCAAATCCGCAATGAAGTCATGAAAGGGGTACTGACAGTTTGTGGGTAAACTCTGGCTTCGTTAGGGACTCATCTGTGACATCCCGTTCGAGTTTCCCAAACAAAAAAAACCCATATCTGATGTATAACATTGTACATGCCCAGGATCAAATCTTGCCCACTGTGTATTTGTGTTTTCCAAAGCCACTCAGTCTAAACATATCTCATAAAGATTATGGTTCCGAGGGCAATCCGCCTTTCCCTTTGTTTAAAATGTTGTATAAATGTTGAATTAATATGCCACTTCTCAGGCTCTGTTTGTGTGCTTGCCTGGGTGCGGAGTGAGTTCTGGACACGTTGTATATGTTATGTTTCATCTCCACATTGCTTGCCACAGATATTGATAATGACGTTTGAATTTTGTTGTTGCTGTCTGTGCTAGACTAAACAATTTCCCCACTAGTAAACATCAACGTTTTTTTTTCTTGTTCACCGTTGTATGAAGTCCTTTGTTTGAATGCTTGCTGATTGCTGGTTTCACTTCCCAAGTAAAAAGAAGAGAAGAACAGCATCGCTCTTTTGTTGTCTGAGTATTTATTTCTGTCAAATTCCCAAATACCCACAAGTCCTGTTGTCTGGGCAGTCTGTCTCTTTTTTGAGGTAAAAGTCTGGAGGATTTATTTAAAGCAGCAAGTGATAGAAATGAACAACAGAAGTCATGCGCTCTCCCTATCCTTTTTGTCTTTCCCCCGATCGACAAAATGCTTGTCAGAGCCGCAAGAAAGGTCAACTAACAAATGACACCCTTGTACTAAACTGAGCTTTTGACCCCAGAGTAACCAAGAGCTCCCACAATGCAACTTCTCAGAGGAAGTTGCATTGCATCCTGACCTCGTGCTCTGACCCTCTAAACCCTAGAGAAAACCTAAAGGTGTTATGGATGATAGCAGAGACAGCTAAAACTGACGAGGAGAGTGAGAAAAAGAGTCCCGGAGTATGAGGTGCTTCCTCTCACATGGGGCGTCTATGGGGCCTTTATGAGTTGACAATTAATAGCCTCTGTAGGCGCCCTGAAAGCAGAATTGAGACGAATTGTCTCTTGGCTATTCAGCTGCGTTCAAGCGTGCCGCCAGACAAAGAAAAAGAAAGAAAAAGAAAAGAAGAAAGCAATGGCTGTGAAGGCAGATTACCCATAAGGCTGTTTTTGAGACATTTCCTTTTTGTTTTCCAGACATAGGCCCTATGGGAAGACCCCATGCACTCAGACGCACACACCACCCAGAAAAGTGACCATTTCGAAAGTCAGGCATCTGCCAAAAAGGCGCCACTTTAAAATAGTGATCTTTCAGCGGCTCTTCTCACCAGTTCTGAAGCCTGTAGCTTCAGAACTGGTGAGAGAAAACAGATCTTATCGAGGCTGACGTTTGTTTGTTCGTGCCTGACGTCTAAAGGCAGAAATTATATTCACTCGTTTCGGTAGCCGCAGAGCGACATGCTATATGTCAGTTGCTTTAACTTTACAGACGGCGAAGGCAGGGATGTTAAGGCCGGGCTGTAAATCAAGATGAGAGTGCCTCAAATTATGTTGAACTTTAAAGGAATGAGAAGCAAGGCTCTCGCTGCATGGAGAAAGTTTTGGAGCTCATTGGTTAAAAAAAAGCCCAAAAAACCCAGAGGATGAAACTGGGAATTGCCACGAACAGTGGGAGATAATGAAATATGCAGGCAACATGGGAAGGCCGTTAAAGGCCTTTCTTTTTTTTGGTTTTTAATCCACTAATGATGTCTTAGAGCTCTGGAGCTCAGGATTTCTTCCCATGCTGCTTTGTCGTGGGGGCTGAAGCGCATACAAATGGCTTGTTAATTAAGATGGATGGTACTTCTAAAAGGCCCATCTTCATCATAATAATAGGGAGTTAAACATGTGAGGCCTTGTAAGACCTCTGTGTAGTGTGGAAGCGGAGGTATGTGTCCAGAATAAAGGGGGGAAGGGTGGCTTTACCGTCACGCATGTATGAATGAGCATGTCATAGCCTCCTGTGCGATCGGTGCAGAGTCTGCATCCGTGTTTGTATCTGTGAGTGAGGAGAAGAAAAGAGAGGCAGAGCTGTCTCCAGGCCCTCCAGCCTGTTTCCATGAATGGCCTCAGCAGGGGGAAACTGTCCCTCATTGTCAAGTTATTTGGCAGAAGACTTTTTTTACACCACCTCATGTTAAATTCATCAACATTTCTCTGTCAATTTTTTTTTTCCTTTTGCCCCTCAGAATGTCTTCAGATCAGGTTTTCTTGCCAAGCTGTTTCCTGCTGAGGCCTAAATGACCGAGGCAGATGTATAATACACCAAAATTACATTTCATGGCAGCGAAGCAGGAATAGGAATAAGGTATTTATAGGATCAGGAATAACACGGTCGAATATGTGACGTGGAGCTGTGATTTTAGGAGCTTTATTAGTGTGGTCACTGGGTAACTGGTGGTCAATATTTTTTAATGTTATTACATGATCTGGTCAGTAGAATCAGAGTAGAGGGCAAAGGGGCCACTGTTACGGCTTTTTGCAGTCGATTTTACAGTGAGGCTGAGGCTTAAGTGGGATGTGTTACTGTGTGAAATTTTGTGTTGAAATTGCCTTTTTTACAATAATCTACAGGACATGATACATTTAGATTAATTTGGTATGCAAATGACTTTTCCAGGAATTTGCATACTTTAGCTTTAAGACTGAGAGCAGGTGGAAACACTGATATAATTAACATACATACATAAAAAAAAAAAGGTGGGTTTTTATTTTAGGTCGTTTCCTATTTTTGGTCTTTTTTGATAGCTGAATGCAGATGTTATGCAGCTAACAGAAGTCCTAGGTGGATGGATAAACTTGCTTGTAGTTATAGTACGTAACTTCCCATAAAACCACAAATTGCCGTTTTTACATTTCAGTTTGTGTTTCCATTTTATGGTCAGCTCAGCTAACCGCTGCCCGGTTCAGGCTCCATGCTTAACACACAGACGTGAGAGCGGTGTGTATCTTATCTAATCATTGGTAAGAAGGAAAAGCAGAATTCCTGGAGCGTAATACACTGAAAATTCCCCATGTTCATCTTCAACTTACTAAATGGCGTTACATTTAAGCATCACACAAGAATAGAAACATCTAAGACCATCAAAATGTGAAACCTAAATGTCCGCCCATTGTTCCAAATTATCACTTAAGCTGCCATGTTATTTTTCATTTAATCAGCAGGACCTTGGGTGGCAGTCAGGCTTCCTCCTGGAGCACAGGTCAGCCACAAGTTGACTACTAGAGCTCCCCCACATTCACACACAAAATCACACACACACAAATATATCCAGTCTACCTACCCCCACTCTGCTGCTCCTCTGCACTAATGTTTTCAGGGCTTTTTCACATAAACAGGGGCTGCAGGGGGTGCCTGCAGCTTTTCACACAACAATCCAAGTCCTGTTTTGGATTAAAGCCGGTTTCTACACCACCGCTCACATAGACACGCACAAAACCATATGTGTACTTATATTCCTGACCCTTCCACTCATGCACTTTTTTGTGTTTCGTTCAGTTGATTCTTTTTTCTTTTGTAACTTTACTTGCAAAGCAGTTGTAATACTATGAAATATAGACCCTCTAAGTCAGTGGAGGGATACATCTCAAAATGCTCTGTTACTAACAAACAGGTAGATGAAACGTCTGGGAGGAAATTTCCTTTCATCTTCTTCCAACACGTCACTATGATGGAAGTCAGATCTAATGGACAGATAATCTGATCAGTCGTAAACATCATTAGTGTAGGCTAATTGTTTAATTATCTTCAGAAGTAGCAGTCTGCATTGGGGATGAAGGGGGAGAGTGTCATCGCAGATTTGATTTATTAATAATTAGGTCAAATCCAAACAGAGACCCTTCGCTAATGTGTTTTCTCATTCCCTCAGCTCCTGTAAATCTTATGCATTTATCAGTGGGTGACAGTAACGATGAAACTCATGCCATAATGGTCTTTAAAGCCTCGCACAGACCTTCCAGAAGTCTTGGAAACCAACTTTGGCTTTAGAGAAAGATGCCTGATATCTACTGTATGTAACTCAGATTGAGCATTTATCTGTAAAAATCCCACTACTGCGAGGTCTGTGATTACGTGCATTACTTGGAACAATTTTCCTGTCTTACACATATTTACGATGGCTCCAGACATATTGAAGCAAATTTGTGTAGAAAAATATTACTTGGACCTTTATTTGAGCACCGCATTGAAATAATAGTTTGTTCATATAAAGTAAAAAATGTACAAGAACCTTTATTAAAGAACCTTCCCATTAGGTGTGTTAAGTAGTTTATGTTGTAGTCTGTAGGCTCTGTTTTTGATGTTCTAAGTGATCCATTTGGCACAGACTCTGTCGTCATTACTGTTAAAGAATTTAATCTGTGGCAAAGCATCTGACTTTACTGCAGCTACAGTACGGCATGAAACATGAAGCTTTGTTTTTCCATTATTTTAAATCAGTTTAAGGATTACAAGCTCATCCACAGGCTGGGAAATATTCTCAAATCTCTTACCCTTTGCAAAAATGTGCTGTCATTAGGAGCATTTTTAAGCAGGGCAGTATGTTAACCCTTAAGAAGTAAACAGTAGGACTAGATGCATTATTTTGCTCTGAAACATAGTGCAAAGTATCCAGAAATGATACTGAGGCTGATGAAAAAGTCACTGGTCACAAGTCGTTTTCTATTAAGCTTTAGGCACGTTGAGCCATTTCTACAATAATTGATGGCTTATTTACAGCAATCAGCCCCAGAAATGGTTAAAAATCTGAACATAGTTGCGTTTTTGATCTATTTTAGGGGTAACAAAGTGCTGTGTTTCTCATTTACTCTGCTTTCCATGGTCTGCACGGCTTGAATGCTGTGATTGGAGGTAATTGTAGCGAGAGCGAGTGAGAGTGATAAGGCCATAGACTCACGCAGAGTCAGTGGCACCAACACCGAGACAGGCGGCCGTCATGGTCTCCTTCCATTTTTAAGAACTCCTTAAAAAAGACAGACAACTGATAAAAACAAAATACATTTCTTCTCTTATATCTTCAAAGCATACTTCTCACAAATAGGCTAATTATTTTGTTTTTTAACTTTCATCTCACCAGAAGGAGAAAATGCTTGTTTTGATGTTCTTCTAACCTTTTAATCCATGGATACAGAACGCGCTGCAGTTAATAGGCTATGGTAATTTCAGCGATGGCTTTGAATTGTACTCCAGCTTCAAGGAGAGCAAAATCTTGTCTCTACTCTGATCTTGCGCAAGGTCTAATTAAACTTTCCATCTAACTCTCCCAGGTAGGAATAATGGAGAAAGAGTTATGCCTGTTTATAGTGAAGAAGAACCCCTGTATGCGCTGCTCGCGGCCGGATACGAGACCATTAAAAATAGCAATCCATCACAATTTTTTTCCACTCTGCTGTGTGCACAGATGGCCCAGAGCCTGGGTGAAACAATACGCTGGCCCACATGACCTGGAAGGTTATTTGTTCTGTTGGATTATACAGTATATTCCGCTCGAAACACTCGGAGGGAACCTCATTTGGCAAGAGTTCGCAGGGGGCTTGAAGAGGCCTGCTGTAGACAAACAATCTTTTAACAGTTGGTGAAGTGGTCCACCGAGAGCAGAGTGATCCCTTTTATTAAAACCACTTGTCCAACATTGTCTCTCCCCTTGTTGGTTGCGTATGGCCGAGGTGCTCTCTGATCATTTGCAGACTCTCCTGGTTTTTTTGTGTTGTTTTGTCTCATTTTATTCCTTAGTGTTGCTCTTTTTTCTTTTTTTCATGGGACTGCAGAAAATTTTGGGGGGGACTTGAGGGGGATATGATCGTATCCTGACTTTTCCCTTGCACTGTGCGCTGAGGTTTGGCTGACATCCAGCTTTGTCTGCTTTTTCCCGGGCACGTTCCCATCTCCAGCAAATTCCTGTCTCCAGGGCGCGCATGCACTTTGCCGAGCCTGATGACTGCGGTTGGAAGATGAATTACTCTGCAGGCCTTTGTTTGACAGATGGAGCCAGTTGCGATTGTACACGTGTTAAAGAAGCCGTACAGAAGAGCTCCGTTTGACCTTGTCTTAATTATTTAGTTGTGTTTCCTTTTGTTGTTAGAAGACTGAACCAAGATGGCACTTTTACCAATATCCTTGACCCACAGAACTCGTGACTTCTTTAGCTCCATAAATCTGGAGCCAAGAGTCTACGATGTTCTGTCTAAACAGCTGAAATAACCACAAGGAGAGCTAGAGGAGGAAGTGAAGATGAAGTGAAATAATGATGGTCTTTGTCTGTGTGCCTCTAGAGCTGCGGGAAATGTATCATGTTGAATGTGGCCTTCTATCATTCAGGTCCACTTTACAGTTTCTCTTTATACATAGCAGGGAATTCATCAGATGCACATGGATCATGCCATACGGTTTTCAGATTAAGTAAGGCAAACACAGACACGGGCCTGGGCTTTTTCTAGACGGTCGGTAATCCATTTCAGTTCAGAGATGACAGATTCCTTCATACAATACAGTGCCCCTTATATAGTGCAGGAAGTGTGGAGACTCCATGATTTTCCAGTATGTTGAGAGTTAGTTTGAAGCTCCTGGAAGTTTGATGCTTTGTCGAAGCAGTTATGGGAATTGTTTCAGATGTCCTTACTGACCTGCATGGGTGTGGTTCCTCAAAGGTTTCCCAGTTAGTGGTTGGAAGGGATGTAACCTCTCAGTCAGAATATGAGAAGGCTCACTGATGACTCTTCTGCTCCTTTTTGGAAACGCAACACTTGAAGTATTTTTCAGCTTCTGTTGAAATACTCAGCTAACCGCCGCAAGCTGTACCAACCTTCAACTCTTTATAGTCCTTGCGTTACACCAGCTGAAGTGTTAGATAAACAGAACCTTAGACGTCCATCAGGTCGCTCTAAAGAAACAAACCTCGATGGAATTCATTTTGGTTATTTGTTTCTTACACGTCATCATAATCAAAGGCTTTTAGTGTCAACTCTTTTATGGCACTGCGAAAATTCCTTTGTCCAGTTTAGTTGTTTCAACTCGGCCAAAAAAGCCTGAATAATTTTAACAGCGTATGATCCTGGCTCAGACTCTGTGATGAAGTGTGGTATTTTGGATTGCTTTGTGATCCCAGTTTTTAACACATTAGGCCCAACTTGATCTTCGTGCACATCAGTGAAAAACGGATGATGCAAAGTGGAATCGTTCAATCTCAGAGGCCGAGTATAATGAGCACGGGAAGTCGGTGCTTCCCCCAACCCTTGACCCCAAGTCGTCGGCGGCATCTAATGAGACATTTAATCATTTTGAAATGATTATTTCCAGCAGGAGGCGCACCCAGCTCCAGCAATTTTTTCTACTTTTTTTAACGATCAGATGATCTCAACATTTACAGGCCAACTGTTGCATCAGTTGCACTCAGAGGTCACATTTTTTTCAGCGAGGTTGGAAGAAACGTTTGTGCTAATGATGTGAAGTTCACCCTTTTCACTCAGAGGTTCGTGGCGTTCAGTGGAGCAAGCATGCACTGCATTACTCATTTTTAATGCACACCATTGCTCACTTAATTATCAGACTCTCTACTAGTTATTAAAAACAACTGAGTCGCTAACTGACAAAATATGTGTGCAGTGTACATGGGACCGGACTCAAATAATACATCTTTTGCTTCTGCATTAAATCTCCCCCCTGCCTGTGTCTGACTGTCTGCAGTGGACCTGGCAAGAGAGCAAGTATGAGATTTTTTAAGTGGGAAACATATGAAAACCTGTGCAACTTCCACTTTTTAGATGTGGTGAAAATGGCTTTCAAGGATGCAGGTGATAGATATATATTTTTTTCCAGCTGTAACCACAACTGGTTCCTTCTCATTGTGGAAAATAAAATGTGGTGGAATCGAAGACGTGTTCTGGTATATGCTGTTACGCTTGAACTGAATTCCTTTACTTTGATATTGCTTTTAATCTACGAAGGAGGCGCATCCAAGTATTTCTAAAGATGGATAAATGTGGAGTGTTGGTACCTGGAGGCAGCCTCTCGGGTTGAGAAATTGAAGCAATATGGAAATACCAGAAGCTGCAGTTCCTTGTAAGTCCACTTTATGTCTCACTCCAAAAGTCAATCGACCCCCATTATGTTGAAATTTCCAAATGTACAGCAGAAAGAAGCATGTTTACAGCCTTAGCCTTTACAGCCTTTGCAATAGTCTTTAGATTTAGTGTAAAGTGGTCATGAGCAATAGTTTTCTAGACTTTAAGAAAGAAAAAACATGCAGTGGAACACTACCAGTCATGGATTTGCCTCGCCACAGCGCAGACCTCAACATTATTCAAGCAGTGTGCTATCATCTTGACAGAGAACAGGACAAAAAACACCCAAAAAAAGGCTTTGAATATCCTACTTAAGCACTACTTAAAGAAATTACAAGAAAGTTTAGGCTGTGCTGAAGAATAAAGGTGGTCACTCCAAATATTGACTTTAAAGCTCATTAGAATTGTACAAATTCTTTTTTTGCATTGTGTACTATGTTTCCATGTATGTTCCCACATGCTTCAATACATCTCTGCACTTTTTTCCCATTTTCCTAGCATGTAAATGTAAAGAAATGAGGTGTGGCTCAAGATTTTTGCACACTACTGTGCAGATTTTATTTGTAGAAGCGTGATGATTTTTAAAGTTTCAGTTCATCGTCTTTAATCGTCCCCAGTGTTCTGTATTGGTAGAAAGAGTATGTTACCGTGTAACAGTGACATTTGTACTAGAAATACACATTGCTTTTGAAATACTGAAATATATATTTTTAAAGCTCTGAGCACAGCAAATTTGACAGTTCATTCGCCCCATCTGTGTTTGACTCGCAATCAAAACAGAGGTCGGTAAGAAAAATGTCTCTTGTGATTTAAGGTGAACTTACTCTTTAAATTTCAACTTTATTCGTAAGAAAAGAGATTTGATTACATAACATGAGATCAGACATCTACATTTTTCCACCTGTCATTTCTGCATGCATCATACAAGCTCTGGGAATTTTAGATGAATTTATCACTCCTGAGCTCCAGTCTCAGGCTTTCGGACAAATACTTTCCATCACTTACGGTCTTATAATCGACAGCGCTCAGGAACCGCTTGACACCTGAATCATTCATACGTCCCCATAAATAATAAAACTCTGGCAGCCAGTTAGCAGCACCTGCAACTTGAAACAGTAGTTCGTGAAACACAATCTTTGCCTTGTAAACTAATGTGTTTCACCTGCCTGGGCCACGGCGTCTGGGCTAACCGCCTGCTCGCCATGAGCAGCAGACAGGTAGAGGGAACAAAACCTCTCTTCCTGCTTCTCTCAGCCTCCCTCTCCTGACCTCGCTTCCTCTTCCTCCGATGAATTTTTCACCAGAGCGCTTTGATATGTTGCTGTCTCGTGGGAGCCCGGGTAATGCAAACTGGAAGCATAAGGCGTAATTATTTCTCAAAACTGCACTTCTACCCTAATTAGTTCGCTCCTCAGAAGTGGGCCTTGCATTATTTACACATCAAGGGGACACACAGGGCGGGAGATAAATATTCATTGTTTGTTGACTTTGCCCCGGTCCCTCGGCTCGGGCGCAAGTTGAGTCGAGAGCCGCTGTCATTGTGGTTGTTTATGAGACTTCTGTATTGCCGGTGCCCGGGACATAATCTGTCTTGTTCTTCTGTAATTATCTCCACTCATGCAGACAGACAGACACCAACTCAGAGTGGGTTTAATAAGTGGACAGCATCCTGGCATCCAGGCAGTGTTAAGCGATTGGATTCGTTCTAATTGTGACCTTGCTCAGACTTGCCCTCGCGGTGTCACATTAGTGAACAGCAGAAGCGTATTTTATTCAGTCAGGCTGTGACACTATTCCAGCCATCTCCCCCATCAGGCTTTTTGTTCTGGGTCAGCTTTAATGAACTAAGCTTTTCCCAAAAGGCGTCAGTGGCAGCTGTTATGAAGCACTTCCTGCTTCTGTTGGTTGCAAAGCAGATTTGTGGGACATGTGAAGGCCGCTTTTCCTGTAAATAGCCCAGTATGAATAGACCGCTGTGTTTAAGCCCCCCACCTCTGTGGTCATACGGCCTTGAGGCCTGTTGTCTGCTCTATAAATGCCCACTGGGAAACTCTTGTTACCTCAAAAAAAAAAAAAAAAGTGCTGCACCCATTGTAGACTTTTAACAACTGTTCTTTTCCCATTTCTTTATATCATCTCAGTAACGCTTCGCTGCGTGCGCGTGTGTTACAGTGATGCCTGGCACAAGAATTACCATAATCACTGTCAACATTAATGGAGATCCTATCACTGGAGAATTTAAACACGGCTTTTCCATATTTATAGAAGCAATAAACAGAGAATGCGCAGCAAAATGTCTGTTATGATTCAAAAGCGAGCCATGTTTACTGGCTTTGAAATGCATATTTGGGTTAGTAGATGAGGTGGAAGGGATAGCAGTTTAAGTTGTGGGATGCGAGTGGAAATGTAATATCGCCACGCTAGACGCAGAACATCTGAAACCATAAATGTGCCACTCTCACTGTCTCCAAGGTTTCCACTTTCCCCCTCAGATGGACAGACAGGGTCATGTGACTGCTCATACTGTGCTCCTATACCATAGGTGGTTGAAAGCATTCTAAATTATCGATGGAGTACCGATTGCTTCTTTATCATCTGCGTTAAGCTTTGTCAGTGAGGGTGCTGGCTAAGTGGAGCATAAAAGATCGTCAATTCAAGAGTTCCTTTACTATAAACAAACAACTTGTCCAATCAAAAGCACAACAACAAATGTTCTTGAAGGGGCGTCCGCACATGGAGTATTAGCTGCAAGCCGGGATGGTGGCAGAGGGTTCTCCACGTGTGGTCACAGGACGTTTGTGCTCCACATGGTCTTGTGTGAATGAGCAAAAGCCAAAGGACGCTTTGATTCACTTGAAATCGTATAATTTCTATAAACAACTGATCTAATCATAGGTTTCACTCTTCCCGCTGTCGCATCTGTATTAGATTTAATTTATTAGAACAAGTCTCTCAGTGTGGGGGGGCAAAGTTTTTCCACATGGGGGGTCCGTGGTCTACTGTAATGTGTGTTTATTTTGGTTTGTAAGACTTGAAAGTGAAAATCCCTGCGCTGCAGTTAGTTTGCTCTACTGTTACATTTGCTGCGCGTCTCTGCGGAAAAGAGCCTCAAGTCAATTTGTAAATGATACAGTTTCCATGAGCTCCAGTGACAGTGGGGTATACGAGGTCTACCATAGACCCACAATGCACTTCTCTAGATATGTTGGTTTACAGAAGCTTATCGTGGGTTGGTGTTGCACCTAAAGAAGCACCAACTATCAGTTCTTCACTTTTCATTTATCATCACATTTTTATAGAGCATTCACTCTCGACCAGTTATATAGTTTTGTCTGTTTAAGATGTGACTTGTTCTGTTAGTAGATCAAAATAAATTAACTTTGGATGGGAGGAAAATTCAGGCTTTCTTGTTTGTGAGCTTTCACTGCAAGACTCGCAGCTGATAATTTCACACTTTTTCCTCTCTATACCCTGTGGAGCCAGAAAATGATCAATTTCTCTGCTAGTGCAGCTTCTTCATCTGAAACCCGAGACGACTCAGACGGTTTTTTTTTTCTTTACAGCAGTCTTAACAGCTGTTGCAGACAGACTGTAGCAGGTTGGCGGGACGTTAATGGAAAGTGTGGTGTTTATTCTTCCTCCACAGGTGGAGATCACGCTGCAGGATGTCAACGACAACCCGCCCGTTTTCCCTAATGACATTCTTGACGTGACCATCGAGGAAAACGTTGGAGATGGCTTCAAGATAATGCAGCTAACAGCCACGGATGCAGACGAGGTAATGGCTCGGTGTCTTTGTGCTTTTCTTTGCCCGGTTTCCACTTCACCGCTTTCTGAATAGATATCCTGGGAGCGATTTGAATTAAAAACATGCTTAAATTTTTGTTCCTACAGTGTCAAAACCACTAAAGATTGAAATGGTTTTTTTTAACATCGTTGTCAGTATTAAAATCTTTACGTTGGACCATTTTCATACCAAAATTGCAAATATTCAAGGCAGAAATGAAATGGAAACAGTCTAGACTGCATGTCCCTGATTGATTATGATTGTGAGTTCATTATTATTCTGATAAGGGTAGTATTTATTTTTACAGCAGTTTTTAATTTTATAGTCGCTGTCATTACCAATAAATGTCAGCAAATCGTAACCTGATATATGGAAAATCTCAGCAGTATATTACCTCAGAATTAAATAAAACATTATTGTCAATTATCAAGAAAAAATTTCTGGGTTTTTGCTGTGATTTAAAGACGTTGCCTTTAGCTGTGGGGAATTTTGAGGCACATTTTATTTTTCACTATCATCTATAGATATTGCAGCAATTATTTGATTAAATTTCATAAAAACAGGGAATTGCCTGTTTTAGAGTACAGCATTAGTTGAGTTCAAGCTCAGATGTGCACGTACTCACGACTCCACACAGTGACACAAAGCAGCCAAGACAGTTTGGGAAAGCACCATCCTCGCCTCCCTCAATACTTACGCACTACCACAAAAGCATAAATCACCACTTTATAGCAATTAATGTGCTTTCCCCTAAGACACACACACATTTAGAGTCTGCTCATTTTCCCCCTTAAATGTTGATGTTATCTGAGATGTCTTGAGTCCGCTGGTGTCGCAGAAACATCGATTGATTCTTCGTCCTGTCGTCCTGATAGTCCCTCCGCGGTCCCCGTAGTTCACATTACATCAGCAGTATCACTCTGAATTAGTCAAAGGCTCCATCTTTGGCTGCTTACGGCAGGATACGGACATTAAATCCTGCAGCGAGCAAAAAGCAGGCCCTGCCAGCATCTCAAAGGTCTGCGGTCCCTCACCCAAGCCAAAGGACACAGTTGAAGTGAGTGGAAAGAGTCGGGCCATAGAGGGGCGAGAGATTAGAAAGCAGGAATATGGACTCAGATTTAATGTTAACTTATGAGGCCACACGTTTTTTATTGCACAGCTGTTACCTCGCTCCCATCTCTTTGCTCTGAATGTGAGAAAAGTCATACAAAGTCCCACTTTATGCCATTTCTCTTTTGTCAGATGACTATATTGACTGTAAATCTCGGACCTGGAGGCAGGTCAGTCTTTTCAGTAGGGGGATTTAAGGACGTTATTTGATTATTTTCTTTTTTCAGTTCCAAACTATTCACAGTTTTGATCTTGAAAGGCTTAGCATATGGTATTGAAATCAAACTGCACAGTTGTTCACTTTTTCCACATATCTGAAGTTAAGAAAAGCCTGACCTGTGGTGCTTAGGCTGAAATCGAAGGCTTTTCGGTAATTTGTAGAAAATTAAGAGTTCATTCGTACAAGCACGCATATGCATATGAGCCGTGCTTGAATTACCAACCTAAAGAACTTGAATTGAAGAGAAGTCACATTTCGCTTCCAAGCAGGGATTCAAATGAAAAAAAGAAGTACTTAAAGAGAATGTAGAGGAGCCTTTTTAGGAATTACAGATTCTAGTGATGTTTACTCCAAACTTCAGCGCTGCCATGAATAGGCTGCTAAATAGAAGCCTGTGCTTCATTCCAGCTCTCACTCAGAGCCAGATATGAGGCCAGCCAAGCTTTTGCCCACATCCTTACGCAGGAAACTTAAGTTGCGCTGACACTAAGCGTACGGAACGCATTGGAGCTCTTGTTGAGAAAGCCACATGTGTGAGCCAGCGCAGAGTAGCCAAGAGTGCAAGCTGTTGGCCAGCTGACGGGCTGAATTCAGACATCATAATGATCCCATCCAATTTAACAGTGCTACATGTGGGATTCATGTGTGAGGGTATTAAAATGCTGTTTCTACCCATCCGCTTTTCACTGTGCCCATTTCCACCCCAAAAAAGGAGGAGGGGATTGCAGCGGGGTTGAAAGGAAATCAATATAAAACGCTGCTTCTTTGTGTAATGCAAGTTAGGCCTCTCTGAGAATGTTTCTCACCTCATTTAAAAGAAATATGCAGCCATTTGTTCTTTTGGAGAGACTGTGAGCATTTTATTAGAATTCTGACCTAATGTGGAAAATATGTCACAGGTAAAAAAAAAAAAAGAAAAAACTTTATTAATGAAGAAAAATGCAACAATGGGGGTTTTAGGAGAGATCCCTGGAAGGAAGCACAGGCTCCAAGTGAACAGTAATGCATTCCAGAGGCCTGAAAACCCACAACAAGGAGATTTCTGGCTATTTTGCACACTTGTAGAATGGATTTACACACCAGCAGCGCAGACTGTTGGGTCATCCTTAACTTTCTTTATCTGTAGCTGTTAGTGACAACACAGTGCTTGTTTTCCAAGAGTCTATGTTATGATTGGCTTGCTGTCTTGGTGCTGTTGCATACAGGAAGCTTGCTATCCCCACCAGCGCTGTCTGCTTCGCACCTCTCGCTTCTCATAGGAACTGCGTGCTCCCAAAACCCACTCATCTACTAAATGAGTTTCCTTCTGCCCCTGCCTGGTGCGCTTTGCTCCCTGGAATGCTGCTGTTTAATTGGCCAGCCCTCGTTTTTTTTTTCTTTTCCTCCGAACAACCCTCCGTGTCTTTGGAGAGCCGTAAAGTAGTCAGACTCTTGAGTGGAGGTCAAGAGGGCGAACAGTGTCGGTGTGAGTGTGTTTGAGTGCGTTTAAAGATTTTATGAAAAGAGAAAGACATGGGATTGTTCAGGAGAATCAAACAGTTTAAAAAGAGAATAAAGCTATTTTTAAATGCCTGTGTTTATAGTTTTTGTTGGTATGTGTGTGTGTTGGACTGAAGCCTAGATGGACCCCCATCTCGGCCTCCCCCACCTTCCTTGCTCTGCCTTTGAACCCTATCAGAAAATTAATTGGCAAACCATGGGTGTTGGGTTCCGGACTGCGGCCCAGGTGGCTAATGAGATTGCCAGATCTGGAACCACTGATTGATGACAGCAGGGTCCTTCGATGAGCAGAACCTCACTCCGTCCTCCTCATCTCCCCCATTTTTTATTGGGCCTGGATCTCAGACCAAGTCTGGTAATGCAATGAGAGACGAGGTCAAGAAGACAGAGTTTTTATCTATCATAAAAAACAGGCCATGGGAAAGAGATAAGAGCAAGTAAGAGAAGTTAGCCTTATGATTATATTGACTCTGTGTGTTAAATGTCTGCATTTAGGCACAAAGAATGTGTCTAAATGCAGACAGTTAAAAAAAAAAAGTTAGACAAGGGCAGAGAATATTTTATAGTTTTGTGTGTTTTTCTTCTGTCAGACATGGCCAAACAGTAAAGTCTCCTCTACATTCACTTAAAGGTTTTATCCGTTCAGAGTTCACTGATTTAATGACAGGATCGCTTTAAAGAATCCCACTGTAAAACATTACATTTGCATTTGACTATGTACTATATGTATAAATAGTTTGTTCAATCCCACATGTATTTTAACAGTGAGCTGTTTAAACTGTGATTACCTGTCAAATGTCTTTCAACATCAAAAAGTAAATAACAAGTTTGAGAATTCTTAAATCGATTGAGGGATACAATCAATAAGATGTGGCTCTGTGGTGTAGGGGGGAACACGTTTATCCGGTTTGATTCCAAAAGGAGAGATGGACTCGTGTATTCCTAGTGCCAGTCCCAAGCCCGGATAAATAGGAGGGTTGCCTCAGGGAGTGCATCCGGCATAAAATCTGTGCCAAATTAAGCATGCAGATCCATTCCCTGTGGTTTCCCCTTGAGAAATAAGGGAGCAGCTATTTTCTTACACATGCAATTATATGCATTATAATACTGTAATTGAAACCACTGAGTTAATGAAATAAATAGTTATAAATAAATATTGTTCATATTAACAAATGCAAGTTCACTATCTGTTCAATAGATTTGGAAACGTTAAAAACCAAAACCAAATTCTTTATTTTTACAAAAATATTCATCTGAAGACTGTTTTATTGCCAAAGGTTGAATCTGTAAAACATGTCCAGAAAACAAAAAAATGAGAGACCACGAGGAGCTTTATACCACAACCGCCAACTAACACATCATTCTCCAGCTGATTTTACCATGAAGCACCGCTGCGTACATACAGTTTATTTCAACACAGCTTATTCACTTAGGCAGTAAATGTGTCAATACGCATATAAAAACCAGCTTAATGCAGCACTTCTACCCTATAAGCCTCTCCATTGTTCCAAGGGGATCAAAAAGCATCACACAAACATCAGGCATAGCTGAAAGACTCTCTTTTAGCTTAGCTCTTAACCAACTGTAACCGGAGCCCTCGCTTCGTCTCGCTGAGCAGCAGTAGCTTTTTGATGTTGCTTTTGCTTTTTTGGCAGAAGACACAGAGTGAGACAGTTGTCTGATCTCCTATTGTCCCCAGCACAAATGTAAACGTCAAGCTCTGTCGTCAGCCTCATTCACATAACATAGTGCATTCAGTCCCCGTCTCTGATTCCAAAGCCTCTCGCTATAGTGATCGCATGTGTTATGGCGCTTGTACTTGTCCAATGTAATAGATGATCTATTAGTTGCACTTATAGACGAACACTATACCCCCCAAAAGTTCAAAGAGGAATCTCTCGTGAATATCACCACTCAGCTCTTGTGTTTCTTCGTATTTTTTTCTGTCTAGTTTGACCTTTAATCTTTAAAAAGGCCATTTATGTTCATCAGCTTTTCAAAAATCTTTTATTCCGTGTCATTTATGCTTATAAATGGGTCCTCTGTGTTGTTCAGCAGTGTTGCCTTCGTCCAAGAAAACTTGTTCCTTCTCTCTACACTGCTAGACATTTTCCCTTAACCTAAAATCTTAGTGCTAAAGCAACAACATTAAGGGCCTGATAAGATGGGTGGATTTCTCGTTAGCATGCTCAAAGCTTTTTTGTTTGTGAAGGTCAGTGAGATGTAATCCCTTCAATTCAGTTTTTTCCCACTTGTGCTTTATTTGGTGTCACTATCTTGATCTGTGATCTTATTCATGGCCTTTTTGAAATCACAAGCCTCCACTTTATGGACTGTCTCTGTGGGAAAAGGCCATGTTAGGGGTTTCATTCATGCTAGACAAGTAGATATTTTGTTCTGGAGACATTTCCTAGTAGATAGATTTGGTTTGATGCCTGTAATTGTGATGGTCTTGCTCCTGTATCTGAAGAACTTAAATTTCAACCATGGTTCAGCACAACAAATCAAACTGTTTTTATAAATACTCACTTGCAAGTAATGAGTTTGGGTTTACTTCCTGAAACAAGGAAAAATCATATTGGAGTGAAATAGATGACTCTATCCTAACTTGTTGTTTGGTGTTATCGCATTCTTTTTAACCTCAGGGTCCCAATGCTCTTGTGACGTACACGATCATCAGTGGGGCAGATGACAGCTTCCGTATCGACCCTGAATCCGGGGATCTCATCGCCACCAAGAAACTAGACCGGGAGAGACGTTCAAAATATTCCCTCCTGGTGCGTGCAGACGATGGAAAGCAGTCATCTGACATGACGTTGAACATCACCGTCAAGGACGTGAACGACCACACGCCAAAGTTCTCCCGTGCAACGTACTCATTTGATATCCCTGAAGACATGGTGCCCGGTAAGATTTCTTTAAAAATTCAAGATTGCAAAGGCAGACGAGCAATGTTTGATCTCATGCAAAAGCCCTTCAGACTGGACTTCTCTGTTAAGATCATCAGTTACAAATTATTGGGGGTAAATTCTTTGTAGTATTTTTTTTCCTGTGCATCTTCCTTCAGGGGGAAATCATGAGTTTAATGGGTCAAAGTGACAGTAACTGATATTTGATTTATATGGAAATCTATCAGCAACAAGCAGGATTTACTACAGTACTGACAGTTGTCTGGCCTCGCGTCCTCACTCCTTTCTCCGCTTAACTCTCAAGAAAAAGACGCATAATTTTGGTAATCAAAGATGAATGAGGGTGTCATTTAGAAATGTTTCATGTAAAGCTCTAATAAAACACTTAATGATTAGCTGTGTGCTCAGCCTCAGCTGTAAGCTGAAAACATCAGCAACTGCTTTTAGTCCAAAGCAGAACAGGCCAAAACATTAAAAAATCATCAGTTATTTTAGCAACTGGCGCAGCAATAACTGAGTCACTGGTATTAATAAACCTCCCTCTAACCCCCTGCAGTTATTGTTTTTTTCTAAAGGGCCATAAAGTATAACTTCTCGCCTCTGTGTCACAGGCTCCATCGTGGCAGCAATCCTGGCCAGCGACTCTGACTCAGGGGTGAACGGAGAGGTCACCTACTTGCTGGAGGAAGACGACGAGGACGAGACGTTTCTCCTGAACCCCGTGACGGGATTTTTCAACGTGACACGTCCGCTAGACTATGAAACTCAGCAGTACTATATTCTGACAGCGAAGGCCCAGGATGGTGGGGGCCAGGCCAGCACAGTCAGAGTGTACTTCAATGTGTTGGATGTAAATGACAACGCGCCTATTTTTAACACTACCACGTACAGCACGTCTGTCTCTGAGAGTCTGCCGCCCGGATCCAGTATTATCACTGTGGGAGCCACTGATGCTGATGATGGTATGTATATATAAGAATTTACATAGGATATAATAATGTACTAGCACCTGACTAGTACTTTTGAGCTCATCCAACCACAGGACCAGCATATCAGTCTAAGCAGGTTCACATGAGCACATATGCGTCTGGAGGTGTTGTGATGAGCATTGCAGTATGTTGCCAGCAACATCGTCCAGCATGACTGGTTTGGTAGTGGGTCAGTGAAGGTGCACTTCAGATCTCCACATGCTAGCTACAGTACCCTGACTTTTGTTAGGTTGTAGGACAAAGTCCCAGTGTCAGACATACTGGTGCGGTGGGTTCCTCCTGGTGCAGGATAATATCTGGTGGGCAGAGTATGTAGGCAGTGGTGAAGAATGATGAAGGCATTGATCCCAGTGACTGGCCCTCATGTTCTCCAGGCCTGAATCCAACAGGCACCTGAGGACACATTACTGAGCAACATTATGACAGAACTTGGATAAATATTGGATTTCAATATTTAACCTTGACTTTGGCTGTGATTTTGAGTCCAGGTCTCAAAGGGTTGATGATTTTATTCCCCCTGATTGTTAGTATGTCGTTCAATTCTTAGAAAAAAAATATAAAACGTACATCAATAAAGATTCTTTCGTTTGTCAAATCAAGGTGTGATTTAAGTATTAATTTTACATATATATAGTGTAGTGTATATATAAACACATACGCTGCTCACATCATTGTGTGTAAGCATATTAAATATGACAAATAGGCATCAAATTTTTGTTTAAAAAAAATGGATGAATGTCCTCAGTTTTTTTTCCCACACATCTATTCAAATAAACGAGTGAGTCAGTTTTAATACACTTGTGATACATTTCAATTAACAAATATTCAACTGATTTTAATATCTGCCCTTCTAAAGTAAGCAATGTGGAATTGTCCCATGTTTTGATATATAGTGTTTATAATTATATTTTTTTAAATTTCTCGTAAGCTTAGTTTCATATTAAACATCACCTATCAGACAAAATGAGAAATAAAATACTGCAGCTGTGGCACTGATTTCATTCTATGCAACAGTTCAGATGACTTAAAACTGATATGCCACTAAATATTCTGAACACTGCTATATTTGGAACTATTTGGCATGTGCTGAAGATAAATATGTCAGAAGTTGAGCATTTTTAACTGACTTGAAAAGTCACAGTCGTCAAGTTAAGTCCTGGAAGTATTCCGGTGATGTCAGTGTATTTAAAAACGCTGCTCAGTGGGCATGTTTAAAGCAGTAATGTACTCTCATCGTATAAATCAAGTATGAGCTAGCCTTAGTAGATTAATTTAATAGAGGCCTGTCACTTTGTTATGACAGTTGGTTACACAGAAGCTCTCAAGCCTACATTTTATTTTTCGTTTTTATTTTGAGTCGCACATAATTGATTTGATGAAATACAACATCTTCACCATGTGATTAAGCGGCCGGAGTTATTTCTGCGTTTCAGGTGGTGGGTTTCGTGTCTGTGAAGAAGCGTGTGGTATTTGAACGGCCACCGCTACTCTCCTCTGCTGTAATTATCGCTTCACCCGGGCCTAATGTGGTTATTGTGACCTACATTCCTGGGAAATATGCTGCCTAGTTCTCAACCAAAGTCTGGCTTCTTTCTCCACCGTCCACATAATCTGACCACGTCCTGCTCCCAGATATATAGCTGCCACTCTGCACTGTCAAAACAAAACACCGCCATTGTTAGCGCTTCCTAAGCCCTGACCCCTGACCCCCAGACTTTGGCTCTAGACAGCGTAGCCAAAACTCAGATAGAAGTAGCACTCAAGCTTTTGATAAGAGATTACTTGTATACTGTAAATGCACACAAGAGTGTGGGAAGGTGGCGGCGTTTTCCACATGATAATCCCATTGAGTTGAATTACAGATGCTCAATTTAAGCTTGTTTTAACCCCCACTTCCAGGGTGGTTGTACAGATTAGGCCAGATTTCAAGGTTGGATAGTTTAGTGCATCCATCCATTCATTCACAGACATTGTAGTTATGTCACTTAAAATAAATATTTCAGTTCAGAGGGATTTTCCAAAACTGCACGACCACACTATCCGTTGAGGAAGTGGTTACAGTGGTATTTCTTTTCTGATAGCAATCTGTCATTTTACATGAATAGATTGTCTACTTGGATGATAAGAGAAGCACAGAGCTGTTGCACATGCACAATTTGTGGAAATGGAAGTTGATAATGCCTATAAGTGCCTAATTCAAACACATGGAGAATATCTTACAGTTATGTCTAGAACAATGGATGTCAGTCAGAGTTATCAGTATCTGACCTCCAAAATACCGGCCTTTCTGTTCAAGGGCACATTAAATAATTTCATTTAAACTCAATTTAAAATCTCAGAGTGTAAAGTGAGGTCTTTTAATATGAAAGAAGTGACTGCGTGGAAGACTGTGTTTAAGTATTTTCAATTATCAGAATGTTTTGGTGCAGAAAATCGCTTAACAGATCAATTTCTTTCACCTTCCTGGTATTGTTTTTATCTTCTAAAGACCTGCATCTTGCCATGTTTTTCAGGCCAGAATGCACAGCTCCTCTACAAAATCGCATCTGGGGATCCCCAGGGCCACTTTGTCATCACCAAAGATGGGGTCCTCCAAACTAAGAAGTCTTTGGACAGGGAAACCCAGTCTTTCTATAACCTGGTAGTCACAGTAAATGACCTAGCCCCACCTCCCATTACCCGCTTCACCAGCACTGCCCAAGTGTCGATCATTCTTCTGGATGTCAATGACTGCCCACCGACCTTCACGTCTCAGAAGATGACTTACATCCAGGAGAACACTCCAGTGGACACAGTTGTGTTCACGACCCAAGCCACAGATGCTGACAGTGGGCCCAACAGCTACGTGGAGTACTCCCTCAGAGGTCCGTTCGGTAACAAGTTCAGCATTGGTACAATAGACGGAGATGTCCGGTTGATTGGGGAACTTGATAGGGAGGAGCTTTCCAACTACACACTCACAGTCGTAGCTACAGATAAGGGCGAACCGCCTCTCTCTTCGACAATGGATGTGACTATGGTGGTTTTGGACGTCAACGACAATACCCCGAGCTTCTCGCAGAATATCTATGACATCGAGATCGAGGAGAACATCTTGACGGGGACCGATGTCATCCAGGTGTTTGCTAGCGATGCTGACGAAGGCACCAATGGACAGATACGTTTCTCTATCTCTGGGGGAAACACCAACTCTGATTTCCGGATCGATTCTGTCACGGGGGTCATCTCAGTGGCCAAACAGCTGGACCGAGAGGCGCGTTCATCCTATTCATTGGTGGTCCAAGCTGCAGACCGTGGCAGCAGCCCCAGGGTGGACCGAGCAACAGTCAACATTGTTTTACTGGATGTTAATGACTGCTCACCTGTTTTTGAGCTCTCTCCTTACACTGTCAATGTTCAGGAGAACCTTGAGAACCTACCGAAAAACATTCTGCAGGTTAGTTTTTGGGCTTTATTTATTTTCATATGCCAAGACATTAAGTGAAATTCACAGAAAGGTCTTCCAGGGTTAAAAAAGGTTCTAACAAGCTTAATGCCTCAACCAAATTGGTAGTAGTTAAACTAACTTAATAAGTGCAGGTGTGTGAGTGCTATTAGGGCACTAAACCACTAAATTTGGTGGTCTTATTTTGCTAAATGCTGCAGCAAATACTTGGGTGAAATGATAAAGAAATGATATACAACTATCATTTGTTCTGCTCAATTAGGGCTTTATAGGATTTCAGCGAAATATGAAACTCAGCTAAATTGCATGACAAGACGATTAACATTCTAACCACCCTGATGACTAAATGAGCCATGCATAAAAAATGGACTGGAAATGCAGATTTCCAGTGACAGAGCAAATTGCTCTTTCACTCGTGTACCCAGTGAGGAAATGAGGATACAGTTATGGGCCCAGGCGCAGTGGGTTTAGCCACATAATTTAGCTATACCTAACTGATACATGCACAGGAAAGCCCACAATGCATCTGGGCACACCAGTGAGTAGTTGCAGCAAAGTAAGATTGGCAAATAGTTTTATACTTTAGAAACCATTAAATAGATGTCTGTCTGCAATTCCCACAGCAGCCCACAGTGTGTGACTCTGGTTTTCTTCTTGGTGGATTCCCTTTGAAAGTCTGATTAGACAAAGTGAATAAGTAATGATCTTCCTTCCCTCAGCAATTACCTTCATGGTGCCGCTGAACACCGTGACGGTAATTAAGCCTCAACTGTGAGATTCAGTGAGGTCCGTGGTTATGCCGGGTTACTTGCAGACAGGGTTAAAGTGATGCAGCTTTGTAAATCAAGCTCCATGGGATTAAATAAAGGGAAAATTTAAGTTTGTTAACAGCTTATTTTTGATTTTAAGAATATAAGGCTTAGATCTTGTAAACCCTGTAAACTGGTCTATTTGCTCAACACACTGAAATGTCAAGATTATTTATACAGACGAAGAAACTTTTATCTTCACTGATGGAAGTGCACACACACAAAACCTGTACCTTAACCTAATTTTACAGAACTTACAGAAAGAGATAACTTTTACCATTATCCTGTACAAGTCATATAGGTTGCGAGGAATTATTCATCACCAACCTCATTCAGTTATTTTAGCTGCATATAAATCTCAGTCAACATGTTTTATTGCTTTTCATTCATAAGAAGAAGGTGTTGTATCTTCTTTTAAAACGGACACTGTTTTACTTTAAGTATTTATATTTTACCGTTGTATTTTTCTTTCATTTGCATTCTGATAATGTGCCCAAAGCCTGGAATAAGAAGCTATTTAATAGATTTAATTATGTGGTTAAAATTAACTCGTCTTATAAAGCTGCAAAATTGAAAAGTTAACACATAATAAAACACATAATGAACACATAATAAAAAATTAACAATAATTACAATCTTTTCTTACATAAAAGAAGGAATATCACATTAAAATAAAAATGTTACAAATTTTAAAAAGTGTGTTTACTAAAGTAAAAGAGTATTATCAGTAAAGTTTAGTTCAAAATACTGACTAATGAGGCTCTGTGTGTGTTGTATCATTACTTATAGAGTAAGTTTACTGATCCAAATGCAATTACAGACTTATTTTAAATTCACTGACTGCCATATACTGACTAATCTGTTAGTATATGGCTCATCTTATTCCCCTTCTGCACCTCATGTTTACATATCTTATATAAATCCTACATTTAAGATGTTTCAGCCTGCCCACAGACCACTGTCTCTGCAAGCTGCTTCGCAACCCACCCCATCAATTTCATGTCTGTTTTCTCTTTTCACTGAAGTGGTCTCAATTCTTACTTAGTTCAATTTTATCTAATGTTCTTATGATAGTAGTAACAGCAAATCAAATCTAAAAAATTAATGTAGTAAAAAGCATCATGCAATTTCTCCGCGTAATTGGCTGGAATTTGTATAAAAAACTAACGCAAACTTAAATTACTTTAAAATGATCCATTTTGCACTTTTCACCTTTTGCTTTTTGTATTATTTTTTCTACATTTTTTTCTGTTTATTGTAAATAAACATATTTTTTCATGATTTCCAGGTTATTGCCAGAGACGATGACCAAGGTGCAAACGGTCAGCTAAGCTACATGCTCAGCGGCGGGAATGATGAAGGTGCGTTCACCCTGTCCTCCAGCGGTCAGCTCAGCCTGACCGAGACGCTTGACCGGGAAGTGCAAGAGAAATACATCCTTCTGATCACAGCCACCGACTCAGGTATGACTGCATTAAAGGTTTCGAGCTGCGAAGGCAGCCGATAGCGTCTTGAAATGTTTGGCGCTTTTTAAGCAAAAGATTATTTTATGCAGGCTCAGCCGCCTTATGTTTCAGTATTCCAGAATCAATTGTTTACGTCTGAACTCATTCCACATGTAACGTGTTCAAGTTATCATCCATGATCTGGTTTATCTAGCGAGCACTAAGCATTGCACATGTCCCTATATGGACATTGTTGAATTTAAGCAAAGCGCAGGCAATATTTTGTAATCAGCCTGCAAAACAGCTGAAAAAGAATATTGTCATGAACTAACAGCAATGTCAACAAACAGCATTTTGATTTCATAGTCTGCTCCGAGGTCTTTTTGTGTGGCACAATAACCCAAACAATCTGGAGTTTTTAGCTTGCAAACTAGTGGGTGTTTTTTTTTTTTTTGACCTATTCCACAGAAGTCTTTTCAGCGGGTTCAATTGAATAGCATCCTCTGTTTATTTGGATACAGCGGTAGAGCTTGTTATAGCCAGATAAAAGGTTAACTTGTTATTGCATAGAGGCCAGTTAATGTGCAGTTAAAGGAGTACATGCATATCCCCGTTGCAGCCAAATCACATGGTATCCCAGTTAAATATATGTTTCCCTGAGCTCCTCTGGTGCGGCCGTCATGGTCTCAGGGTGGTTCCGTTTCATTCCTGGATTGACCATGTGACCGTTCATAATGCTGTGTATTTTTGACTTTATGCTGAGACTTTGGTGAGAATTGGCCCGGTGTTGCGTGGAGTATCTTGTTTTGAAAAACACTTAGGCGGTATATTCATTACCTCATCATTTAATCATTGGAATATTAGAATATTCATTATAAAAGTGTCTATAAATCAAGTAAAATCAAGTCCCTGCTAAAACATGTTTTTTTTTGTTTTGTTTTGTTTTGTCAAAGTAAGCTGTTGTGAGATCTGTGCCACATGGACAAAGTTGCCCAACAAAGCGAACATGCTAATTAAGATTTGATCTCGTTTTGTACCCTTCACGCTGCGTCCATATTTAGAGCCCTGACAACAATTCCAAAATATTTTGACAGGACGTCTCAGTATAATGCCGAGGCAGAAAGAGGGATTTGGGGTAGAATATCTAAATATCAAAAACACCATAATCAGAGTACAGTCCAAATTACCCAGCAGCATTTTCTCACATTTTTGAGGCCTCAGCTGAGTCAGTGGAGGGAAATGTTTCTCCCAGGCGCTATCTGTCAGGAAATGTTTGAAGGTGGATGGGGCAGACATGTCTCCAAGTCTGCCGTCTAACGTGACCCATTTGCAACCACACGCATTCATCTTTACTTTTTAAAGCCCGCTTTTGTCTGTCGTAACATAAAGAACATAGAGAAAAATAAATCCGGAGGATTTCTTACGCAAAGGCGTCCTATTCTTTCAGAAAACGTCTCGTCTGTCTGTTTGCTGAAAAACTGTTGTCATGGTTGTTATGTAAAATCCAAGGGAAAGTCTCCCTGCAGCCATTGTGCCCTAAAAACTTGATTATGACAAAGAGAAAGTGCTACATCACTAACTTCTTCTTTCTTTCTAACTCAGCTTTTTTCTTTATACATTCTATAAATAGATCCTAGTCTTTTTCCACACTGATGTGTAGAGCTGTGTCCCTGTGCATTTTTGCTTTAGTGGTCCCTTGTCATGTGTCATTTTGGGTGCTTTTTTTCTTTTGGTTTGTTTTTGTAGTGAAGGTAAACTCATTAAGAGAACTCCTGTATTCTCCCTCTGTTGTGCTAACGGCGAAATCTTTCATGAAATGGTTGGAAACAAAGGCGCCCACTGGGTGCTTCTCATAATGTGTTCTGGCTCGTGAGAAGAACACAATTTGGTAAACTTCTGCAATTATTTGAAAGTCTATGCTCAGCCCCCACAACTTGTGGCATCCATACAAGCTGCATAAAGGTGTTTTACAAGGCATCATGTAGAGAGGAAATCTGACACAGAATATTTCTTCTTCTTTTTTTTAAGTCTCCCTTCCTTGTTTATGGGAATTTGTTTTGTTTCTGCATTTTTGAGTTTACTAGTTGTGCAGCTACATGAAGATATTTGGGGTTTGGAGTACGCAGACCCGGACTGTTGTTTTTACTCAGCCAACATCTGGGATCAGCTGCAGGCAAGTCAGATTTTCAAGCCACTGCTTAGTAATGTACAAGTTTTGCCTGCTTGGAAGAATGTACAACAGTGAGATCTCCCACAGAGTCGCAAATGCTTTTGCAAAACAATGTTGCTGTTATGGCTTTAAGTAGGCATCTGTGGTTGTGGAGAACATATTTTCATGCACACGGCAGTTTGTCGGGTTTGAGGTTTTTGTATCTGATCAGCTTTAAAGTTAACCCTAATGCTTTTGATTAATATAATGTATTTTTTTATATTGTTTTTCCTGAATCCATGAATTTTTGAAACAGTAATATAGCCAGAAGCTTCTTTTTTCATAAAGGAGTTTCTTGCTAAGGGTGTGTCTGCCTTGGTTTGTTAATCTCTTGGATCTTTGTAAAAGTAGGTTCTCCCACTTTAACTTCCTCTTTGTCAATGTTTTTGGAAACCCTTTAAACTAATAAAAGTTATAAAAACTGACCTAATTTGATTGGAACATTTAGATTAGAGATTAACTGATTGCGTGCTTATGCTTGTATCTGCAGATTAGTAGACATGCATTGATTATTTGTTCATACATATGTTCATATTTTTTTGTGCATTTTTGTGTTGCCTTCGAGTTTGTGCAAGTCTGCGTGTGGTGGTGAGAGCATCCTCGGGGCGCATTGACATGCTGAGCATTTGACCACATTTATTAAAGAGAAGGCACAGTAAATCCCTTGGCCCATGCCTATTATGGCGGATACGAGCGCATAGAAATCCCATGTCTTTCACATCCCTCCAGCACATCGCTCCATAGTGCCGCGCTGTTTGTATATGGTCTTTTGGCTGGTGGGTGAGGGGAGAGTTTTGGGGGGCTAAACGACCGCTTAGCAGATAAAGAATTTTAATGACCATGCCTATTTAAAAGCAGGATCCTTTATGCTCTCAAATGGCTCCCATGAATCTGGCGTGTAAACCCTTCAGTATTCTTGAGTTTTCTTTCCCCTGGACTTGTTTGGTTGAATAATGATCTGTCAATCTCCAGCCTGTCGTCAGGTTTTGAGCAAAAACAACAAAGAAAATTTAATGCCAGCATATATCCATCGGTCTTTGTCATATTAGGCAAACATGGACGGAGCAAACAAAGTCCTGCGCGTACACTGATAACGTGGCGTTAAAACGTGGCCTAGACATCGCTAGATCACTGTCCAACACTTGCCGTAAAAAATCTTTAATAGGGTCCATTTCTGATGGTTTCACCCAGTCTGCAGTCTAGTGGCAACAAAGGACTTGGCCAAATAAAATATCAGGTTCCTCAAATGGACTTTAACAGAGCAGTAACATTCTGGATCAGCTCTTAAAAAACTCTGCAGTAACAATGTGGTCTTGCAGAGTTTTTTCCTATCGCCTGTTTTCTCTTTTCCACTCTCTGGTACACACTAACAGTTGCTGGATCTGAATGTTTGTGTAAATAGCTTTGGTAAATTGTGGAGGAGGGAGAAGGCGTGTATTAAAAAGGTGGTGTGGGCTGAATGATTGGTGCTTCGGCCTGGCAAGATCCACTTTTTAATGATGTTTATTCACTGAGGAGCCTGGCTACCACATCGCTTTCTCACAAAAATAAACCCATCAGAACTATATGTGACCATTGCTAACATACTTTTTTTTTTTTGCTTACTGAAAATCTGTGTAATATGTATGTGAATATAAGTGCATGCTTTCGCTCTTAAACACTTTTCCAAAGTCATATTTCAGCTTTATGTGGCCCATGTATGAACATTATAGAGTTGTGTTATGAGCAAGTTATTCTGGCAGTATAAGTTTTCCACCTCTCACACTATGTTATGATCTGCTGGTATTGCTGTGTCACCATAAAATGGAAAGCAGTCACTGAATGGTGCACAGACCCAGTGCTAGATTGGGATTTCCAAATATTCTTCAACACAGCAAATAAAAGCACCACAGTAATAAAAACACAAAAGGCAAATCACTTCATTAAATTTCACCACGGGCCCTAAACGATGAAAAAAAAAGCTCTGCTCTGTGTCTGTCGATAGGGTTTACTTTTTTTTTTGCATGCTTGCAAACCGCCAACCCGTATCTGTAACATATGTGGAAGAAATTATGCAAAAGCATTCAGACGCAGCACTCCATAAATAACCGGGGAGCTGTATAAAATTCTAGGTTTAATTTGATGGATGCCACTGACATTGCCATATTATTAGGAATATTCTATCTCCCTTTATGCTGGGTAGCAGCTTTGAGTGTTCTGCTGAGATATCCCTTTCACTCTGTTGCTTGTTAACTGTGAGAAAACCTCTGTTTACTCTGTTATGTTTGGCAAACTGTGCAGTGGGACAGCTTGCACCCTGCTCTCGGCTCCATGAGGTCTTTCATGGGTGCCGGACAAGGTTGCATTAAAAGAAGCTTTGTCGCAAAGCAACAGGTTCTCAGAGGCAGAAAAATGTCAATTTTGGCTTGTTGGCAGCCAATTCTCACCCCCCCTGAGTAATGATGTGTTTTATTTACGCTGTCCCTTAAGAGCACAATCTAGCCGCAGTCCATAAACCGTAATTAACCGTTTAGCCTTAAGCTTCAGGCTACAGATGGGCTGTCTCATAAATTTACACATTCATTCGTCTTCCCAAAGTCAACCTGTCCTCAACTTCCCACTTTAATGAACCTGGCTGTTTGGACATCCCAGCTTTGTCCTTCCTCATTTCTTTTTTCGATAAAACATCAGGCAGTCATATATTAAAGAAGAGATTATCTCTTGTGCCAGCACAGACACTCAAACCTTCTTCTTAGCACGGCTTAAGCTGAGCAACTCGGGGTGACTCGCAGCCTTTCCCAGGAGGTGAGCGCTGCTGTCTCCTTAAAAACCCCCCGTGAGGCTCTCACAGCGCCGTGCATCCTCATAGCAACTGCAGCGGTCAGAAAACACGTAACTTAATCATTATTAACACGTGTATTTGTACCCCCTCTAGTTCAGAAAGTATGGCCACAGCACCTTCTTAAAGGTTAATGTGATTTGTCCAGCGGTAATGTACACTAATAAGGTGCTTAAACCCTGCCATATGTTTTTGCTAGACAATGCTTTCTGACTTGAGAGGCTTACGGGGAAAACTGTCTGTGGATCTCTTCGATGGAGGAGGCTACAGCAGATGGTCAGTTGGTCTACTTTAGTCAGAAAGCTTGTTATTTTGGACACTCCTTCCTTGGGGTTATTCTGGGCTTTTCCAGTTTCCCCCAGTTGTGATTCGAACTGAAAGAAAGCTCTTAGATGTGATCTCAGATGCAGCAGTGAAATATTAGTGGGAAGGTTTATGTGTCAGTCCCATTGCCAGTTTAACAAACACTTTAAGTTCTTTTAGGATTATTGTGAAATATCAAACAGAGGACTCTGTTTTAGTTGTCACTGCTCCAACTGTGTCATTCCTAGATCTGAAGGGAATGCGCTGCGTTTAATTAAATGGTAATGGTGCATCTAGATTCAATTAAAGCAGGGTGGAATCCTCATGTGGCCCGAGCACTTTGAGCGCCCCCCCGACGGCTTGAGTTGCTTTGTGTGCACTGACGCCAGTGTCTTTTTCCTTTATCCT
This sequence comes from Oreochromis niloticus, assembly GCF_001858045.2. Lineage (NCBI taxonomy): Eukaryota > Metazoa > Chordata > Actinopteri > Cichliformes > Cichlidae > Oreochromis > Oreochromis niloticus. The sequence goes on along the minus strand of NC_031966.2, from coordinate 10,625,068 downwards.
GTAGTGTAATGGCTGCTCACGGGATGAAAACCTTTTATCTGAATACCATCGGTCTGATGTCTTGCATTGGAGAAAACCCTTGAACAGAAGGCTGAGTTATCACATCAGAACTTTGTGGCTCTGGTACAAAAGCACCTCATGGAAACATGGTGCCAGAGAGTTCACTATTTTCTTTACTGATTGAGGCAGCACACTCCTCTCGGCCCAAACCTCGATTCCTTCTGTGCAACAATAAATAATAGTAAGCCGTCAGTGGCAGTAGCTTTGAAAGCAATTTTCTTTGACATTTGAATGAGATTTTAATGAGACAGTGCGTAATAATGCGAGGTTGTACTCACCAGGAGTGTAGTGTCGGGTGGGGGGGGGGTGGGTTTGCTTTCCTAAATGACTTGAGATTAACCCCTGAAATAGGATTACACTCATGGCACAAACATCGGCAAGAGGTAAGGTAGTGCCTTGATTACCTTATCTGTCTTATGGCTCTTAAGGCATACTGGTGCTGTGAATGCAAACAAAACTGATCACGTTTTCCTAATATCAACTTGAATATGCTAAATATGCTGGTACATATGTTGTTGAATATTGTCTTGGATAGTTTTTGTTTCATGGAGGCTAATAGCATTAGATTACCTTTACAATGTCTTTAATGTCTGTGGTTAATGCAGCCCTATAAAAGTTTAAAATTTACCTTAAGAACTACTGCTCACATAAAAGAAAGGGTCTGGGGACAGGACTTGCCAATGGAAAAAATATTTGTCTAACCGCAGTGCATGGCTGCCACTGGTAGGCAGCTGACTTCCCGCTGCAAGTTTCCACCAGTTCTCTTTCCATGGTAAAATGATGTCATTTGTCGTCCAGCGGTGGGCCAAATTGTGCTCTGCCAGATCCAGGCAAATTTCCTCGCCATATCCCTACCGTGCACGAGGTGACACCCGCCTTGTCTGCAGTAATCTAAATCATTGACCCTGACACTCTTCCCTGTGCTTTGCCAGATTCCAGCGAAGACTGTTTGGAGGAGATGCTGGCATTTCTCAGCACTCTTGGAGAGCATTCCTCTCCTGTTGAGTCACTCCCTCCACAGAAAGAAGAACTGGACGGAGATTATTTTGTACGTTTAAAAAAAAATGCTCTGGGATTGATTTCTTACTATTACAGGTACAGGATGCAGAGGAAATTTAAGAATCGGAAACAGATGATGACTTACTCGGCTGCAGCGCTGACCCTGTTATTTAGTCTGCCGTCATATGAATCTCAACAATGTCTCACACCAGCCATAACTATTTGAAACAACTGTCATCTACATACATTTGCATACCTGCCAAGATATAGTGTTCCTTTACTAAATCTGTCGTCCCACGCAATGTAACAAGATAGATCTGAACTATTTACACATCGAACAGGAGGCTTGGAGGGGGTAACAGCTGCCAGGGGGTTATGTGATATCAGTTAGCCCCATGAGGCTAAGAAGGCACGTCCAGAAACTGCACGGAGTTGCATGATGCTTTGAGAAGCGATACACCAAGAAAGATGTGAAAAATCCTCGATTTGAGCCCATGCCTATCATCTGCGGGGTCAACGCAGGTTCAGGTTTGCACAGAGGAGCGTCAGAGGGCTTTGAGAGCCCACAAGTGTAGTTTAGGTCTTTATTAAGGGGGGTGGGGTGTCTCTGTTCTGTGCTTGCTAAGGATTAGCTGGTGTAACAGTGTCCTGTGCCCCAGAGTCCCTGATGTGTTGGGTGACAGTCTTTGAAGGTCCCAACAGAGAAGGCTGACCGTTCACAGGCAGTAAACAGGTTGTGACATCACATCCTGTGCAAAAATGAAATGCCTAAAAGGAGGGCGGTGTGCTCCACATACACATAGATGCACACAGTCGGCGCTAGCGTTTTAGCTTGGCTGGCTTCCTCTCTTAGTGAGGGGAACAATGCTATTAAAATGCGACTGCTGCGCTCGGTCGGTATCAGTTAAGTTCAGAAAAATACTGCAGCGCACTTGATATTCAAAAACAAATCATTCCTGCATTGACTCAAGTCTCTTGGTGTGAGCTAATGGCTTTGGTAGACAAAGCCACTTAGCTCTCAGAGCCTCTTATCAGCCATCAGCAGCTCCAGCCGGTACAGAACATCTTTGATCAACAGCAGTCTTAGCGAGTTGCTGACTGTCAAACACACTTTACTTACCACCTGCGGCTCCGTGCTGGTTAATTTAAAGTGATACAGACGCCTTGCTGATTTGGATCGCTTCTCAATTAAGAGGATCACCTGAGGAGGAGCGAAAGCTGCTCTAATCTATTGCCATGACAACCTCCTGAATGATGATTCGTGTCAAATGAAACGTGCTGAGACAGACGATACCTCGGGTCCAAGTATAGGTGGATTAGAAAGCCACAGTAAAGCATGATGTTAATTAAATAATCTTGCTGGCACATGTTGTGGTTATTACATAATAGCTATATAGAGGGGATTGGTTTACATTTTATGCTCAGATTATGTTTCCGCTGCTGTTAATTCTTTGTATTTGGCACCAAATTTGTGGTCAGATGTCCCGTGTAACTAGCTGCAGAGAATGTTGTTTATAGGCGGATTTCTCATAATCACAAATATTTGTAAAGGTGGAAATACTAAATTCAACATTGCCTATGTATGGGTATAAACACGGGAGTCAGTATAGCTAGAACAGCAGAGGACTCTTCAGTGATTCGCTTTGGTAATGAGTCACTAAAGATTAGTGTTGTATGGTTTCTGGGTCTGTTTTGGGATGAAATGTGTTTACTGTCACCTCTTTTTGTGTCATTTATTTTGCTTCTGGAATTCAGCTCTGTTTATTCTGAATGCCAATGTTAGCCACTTCTGTTCTGACCAGAAAACCTGGGTGCATTACAAGCCTGAGGCCAAATGTCTGTTTATTATCATAAAGCCAGGCAGTGAAGTGATGTTACCGTAAACTATCACAAATCTCGTTTTTTGAGGAATCCCCAACCCTCCTGAAAGAAGTGGCTGCGGTATCCAAGCCCCACAGTAATGTTCAAATTTGTTGATGTTCACAGGGAAAGATCTCTTTTGTGCTCTCTGCCCGCAAGGACCCAGAACTCAGTGTCAGCAATTCCCCAGCAGCTGTAGAGCCTGTGGAGGATTTTTTTTTTTTGTGCTCACACACACAAACACACACACACACTCTTAAGTAGTTTGAGCATAGTTTGCAGGGAGCTCCGATTTGCATGTAACGTACAGGGCTCTAAACTATATTGCTTTTCATACTGATAAGGTAGTAACAGTTGATATTCAGTTTTATTTATATAGCATGAAATCACAACAACAATTGCCTCAAGGCTCTTCATATTGTAAACTAAAAAACCCACAATAGTACAGAGAAAACAGAGAAACCCCAACAATCAGATGACACCCTGTGAGCAATCGCTTTGGTGACAGTGGGAAGGGAAAAACTCCCTTTTAACAGGAATAAACCTCTGACACAACCTTTTAGTGGCATATAAATATGACTGAAAAACATCATTGTGTCAACAGCACTCGTGTATAATCTCGGGAGACTGCAGCAGCAAAGATGTTTCATCTGACTTCCAAATGAGAAGAACTGGTGCAAAATATAACAGCATGTTGGCCTGATTTCCTCATATTTATAACTAATCCATGCTGGCTACGCAATAAAGCCATAGAATCCCTCTAGCTTTCTTTCTGAGAGAATCTTGGTGGCCACCATCCAAATGTTTTTTATTATCTCTTATTAATCCAGGCCTCCACGGTACACAAGTTCAAGCATCTGATGTTTTGAGCAGCTGAGTACACAGGGACATGAGACACAAGATCGGGATCGTGTATGTTTTTATTTGGTTGTATTATAGTTGACATATTCACACAGATTCCTGAAGAGAGCTGCAGGAGGGAACAACTACATGTAAGAGGTGGGAAAAATAGCTCCTACAGCTTTCACATCTCAGCTTTTTTCAGTCCTCAGGTGCTCTCTGTCCTTGTATTATTCATACTGTAAACCATATGGAAATCATTCAGAACTCAAAATAGCATCAAGCTTTTAAGGATGTCTCCAGATCCCATATTGTGACTTTCACTAACAAGCCTGAAAACTCGCGCTTATGTTTGGAATATAGATTAGGCAGTTTGCTGTGCCTTTTAGGGATGGATTATAAAGGGCAGCTCAAGCAATGCAGATGCTTAAATGTCTTTTTTCTGTTCGGGTTTTTCTGCATTGCGGCTCGTTTTCATCTGCTATTGATTTAAATCCATCCCCCGGGTCGCAGCAAACCGTGTTTCGTCACCTGCTCTGGGAAAAAAAACAGTCGGATTTTTGCTGAAAATAGCACTTCTTCTCGCTCGAATATCTCTCACAGTGCCGCGCACCTTAAAATAGATACCTCTCTGTGGAGATTAAATCGGTGAGCGTCCAAGACCCCAGGAAGGACGCCTGAAAGATTTGGTTTCAGAGACATTGAGCCCCTTTGATGTGTTTTTCGCTGATGTGCGTTGATGTGACAGTACAACCCGTGGAAAGTGCATACCCACGACTAAAGACATTTTCTTGAATTAAATGCAGCAGGAACAGTGTGGTCGAGTCTTTGCAGGAATATGAATTGCTTCAATGTGAATCTTGCTGCAAATGACAAGTCATGTACAATAAATCATGTGTCTAAAGTCAGAAGGGGACTTAATGGCATTCACATGTGTCTCCACAAAAACAGAGTTTGTAATTGTGTCATTTGGAATAATCTCCATATTCGGTTTGTCGGGCGAGCTGAAAGGTTAATGAGCTGTTTCTGTCCCAACAAGTGAGTCAGTTTCTCCTTCACTTCTCTTTAAGGTGTTCACTCAAGGAGAAGTAAACTGCTACTGTCAGTCATGTTGCTTTTTTTCCTTTCTTCCACCTCCAGGCACTCCATCACTGAGTGGGACAGGGACGGTAACAGTTATGGTGGATGACGTTAACGATAACGTCCCCGTTTTCACTTCTTCTATCTTTCACACCACCATCATGGAGGATGCCCCAACTGGGACAGATGTGCTTTTGGTCAACAGCTCTGATGCAGATGTGGGAGTTAATGGTGTTATAAGGTATTCTTTTTCATTTTCAGTTGTTTATTCCAACCAGACTCCAACGTATTGCAGTTAGTGGGACCCCTGGTGTGCTGTAGATATTCTGATCATCCAAAGTGGGAAATGGCTCTTTTGAACAGGATTTATAAAATGAAACCACTCAAACATATTCAGATAGTTGAAGTTTGAAGTTTCCTGAGCTGACTTGGAAAATCAGAGTTTTTCCAAAGCTCTTTTTCTAAAGAACATGAAATATCAAATAGAGAAAAAGAAAAACATTAGTGTCCATATGTCAGTGAAGCCGCTTCTTATAAGATGTCACTCTATAAGGTCCCAGCAACTACTGAGTTCCACAGTCAGGCCAGCTTCAGTTTGATTTCATGCTCTGATTTCATACCCTGGTGTGAAAATACCCTTTTGGGGCCGTACAGTAAAACTCTTTACCTCACTTCCAACTCTGTAAAATTCCAGACCAATGTTGCAATGGATGATAGAAATTTAGTCACGGAGTGTAGCGTCATAGTCAAAACCCAAAGTCATTGTTTTGGGTTGCGATTTTCAAGCTTTTTCACACTCACAAGCCCCTCCATGGGGAAGCTTGTAAGAGTTTCTGGCCAGTCTCTCTCAGGCCGGACACTGACTCAAGTCCAGCCCCCTCTCTTTCTTCGGCAGCCCCACTGGGTACACATTGGGGGGTACCGCAGCGTGCTCCACTTTCCCAAAACATAGTAATGAGGATGTTAATTGTCTATGACAGAACGAGATGTACCCATCAGGGGTTCGGGGCCCAGAACTGGTTACAAATAGTTATTAGTTTTGATTTTCACAGCCCGTTTAATGTAAGTCCCGAGCTTGGACTTGTCTCTGGACTATGTTCTGACCACAAGCATCTGTGGACAGTTTACATTGTTTTCAATGTCCAAATAAGCTTTACACGCACTGCATTCACACGTTGTTCTGCAATTTGTCATTCCATCTCTGGAGGGGGATATTTTTTCAAGAAACCTTTTCAAAATATGCACTGGTGTGTACATGTATGTGTCAGTTTACATTTATGTCTGGGTCCTGCCGGAGACTCGGGAGATACAGGGTGAAAACTGATATTTGTTTGAAAGCAAAAGATTTTAGCCCCCTGAGTCTTGACCTGATGTTATGTATGTTTTGTTTGCTTTCTATACCATGTATTTTTATAACTATTAAAATTCTTGTCATTTTTGGATTACAGTGTTCCACAATAACAAATATAACAATGAGGAAGATAAACCAAATGCATGATTCTGGAGAATGCAGCCTAGACCCCCAGAGCATTAAAGCAAATGGACACTTTAGTTAAATATGTCACTGATTTGATGTGACTGCAGTGTAGTGTGGGGACCATCTCTGACCATATTCCCCCCTCACTGTGCTAATGTGAACCTTGAAACAGTGCCCTCTATAGGCAACTTTGTGGCACTGAACAAGGTGCTTCAGTCAGTGCAGAGTAGCAGACTATATAACTACAGTCTATACAGACTGTATCAAGTCATGTAGTATTTGATGTCAGAATCAGAATACTTTAGTAATCCCCAGGAAATTATGTGTGGATGAATTCAAAATTGCTTTGTTTCAATAAAGAATAATAAAAGATATTCAATAACACAAAATGAATAATATTGATTTGTATTAGAGATGACTGCAAAAATTCCTGATACAGCATCATTATCATCATCAAATTGGTATGCAGACTTTGTTTGTGGGTTTTTTTTTTTTATCTCAAAGGTTTCACTAAAACATGTCCTTCTGTGTTTATCCTACAGCTACAGCCTGACCGGAGGACACGGTCAGTTCTCCATCAACCCAGCTACAGGACAGATTATCACCAGCTCCCTGCTGGACCGAGAAGACAGGGCCAATTACCAGCTGCTGGTAGTGGCAACAGATGGAGGCCAGCCTGAGGGCTTGTCCAGCTCCGCTACTGTGTCCGTGACAGTGGCCGACATTAATGACAACCCCCCACGTTTCCACCACCACCCCTATGTCACCCACATCCCCGCCTCTACTGCAGCAGGTGAGCACATGCATTAAAAGGTGCTAAATAAAAGTTGTGGTGTGCACCTTTTCTCTCTGTCATTGTACTGTGTTATTAGGCATAGCTTAATGTCAGAACGTGCTAAAATAAACTCTATTTTTTAATGTCTACATAAATAATTAGTCTGCTAAATCACTGTGCCAAAGACTCATTCTTTCACATTTATGTCTTCAGGGTCCTTGGTCTTTGCCGTTACTGTCACTGATGAAGACTCTGGTTCAAATGCCCAGCTACACTACTCCTTGATGGGCCGCAACGCTGAGAAATTCAAGATCGACCCAGTCAGGGGTGCCATCACTGCCAATGAGAGGCTAACTGGAAATTCAGAAGTTACACTTACAGTTCGAGTAAAAGACGGCGGAGCTAATCCCAAAACAGATACGACTACCGTGACTGTTCGCTTTGTTACTGGAGGAAACTTCCCTGTCATTAAGCTGAGGGAGCGTGCGTTCACATTCCCTGAAAGCCAGCCAAGCAACCACATTGTTACAACTGTGACCGGGTCTTCTATGAGAGGTGGGCCGCTGTCATATTACATTGCCAGTGGGAACCTGGATAATGCTTTTCATATCGACCAGCTGTCAGGCAAGTTGTCTATCAGACATTCACTGGATTATGAACACATACAGAAGTATGTCCTCTGGATTGAGGCCAGAGATCAGGGCTTCCCACCTTACTCCTCTTATGAGAAATTGGAAATAACTGTGCTGGATGTGAATGACAATCACCCAGTATTTGATAAGGATCCCTTCCATGCTGAGATACTGGAGAATCTTCCACCCAAGGGGGTGCTCATGGTCTCTGCCGTTGATCTGGACAGTGGGCCAAATGGACAGCTGGAATATGCTATCATTGAGGGCAACAAAGAGAACAGTTTCAGCATCAATCGAGCCACCGGTGAAATACGAACCACCAGGCCACTGGACCGGGAGAAGGTGGCTCTGTACACTTTGAAAGTCAAAGCCACTGACCGCGGTTTGCCACCCAAAAACACAATAGTCAAAGTACTAATCAACGTACTGGATGTGAATGACAATGCCCCCAGGTTTTCCAAGATCTTCAGTGCTACAGTGGCTGAAAACGCCCCTGTGGGTTACACTGTCACCAGAGTCACCACCACTGACGAGGATGCCGGTTCAAATGCCATTAGCCGATATTCAATTACAGATACCAGCCTTCCATTCAATATTAATCCAAACACAGGAGACATAACAATTAGCAGGCCACTCAATAGAGAAGACACTAATCACTACATTGTCAAAGTGTCCGCCCATGACAGTGGCTGGACAGTAAGCACAGATGTCACCGTATTCATAACTGATATTAATGATAATGCCCCCAGATTTAGTCGACCTTCTTACTATCTGGACTATCCTGAGCTCACAGAGGTGGGCTCTCTGGTCACACGGGTGTCTGCCACTGATCCCGACGAAGATTTCAATGGCAAAATTTTCTATTTCATCCGATCCCAGTCAGAGTATTTTAGAATTAATGCCAGCACTGGAGAGATATTTGTAAAGCAGCAGTTAAAATATCAGAACTCAACAGGTGCTAGCAGTATAAATATAAACCGCCACAGCTTCATTGTGACAGCCTCGGACCGAGCACTCAAGCCTTTGATGAGTGAGACAACAGTTATTGTGAACATTGTAGACAGCAATGATAATCCCCCTGAGTTTAATTCCCCCAGCTACTTTACACCTGTCACTAAAAGTGTAAAAGTTGGCACCCGACTGCTCAGGGTTGTAGCTCAGGACAAGAAAGATTTTGGCCTTAATTCCGAGGTAGAGTACCTAATGACAGGTGGAAATAGCTCTAATAAATTCAAACTAGATAAAACAAGTGGATGGATTACTGTTGCCTCTTCCCTTACATCTGATATGAATAAAATTTTCCAGATTAAAATCACTGCAAGCGACAAAGGAAATCCTCCGTTGTCTGCACAGACGACAGTGAGTATAGCAGTCACAGAGGAAAACCACCACACACCCGAGTTCTCGCAAAGCCAAATCTCAGCTACTGTACCTGAAAGCCTTGCTGTGGGAACAGCAATAAGGACCCTGTCTGCAAGAGACAAAGACAAAGAAATGAATGGCCTTATCACGTACAATATTACTTCAGGCAACGACAAGGGTCTGTTTGCACTTAACAGTAGAACTGGAGTGTTATCCTTAGCTCACCCTCTGGACTTTGAAGAAAAGCAACAGCATGAGCTTAGGGTTTCAGCCACTGACGGTGGTTGGATTGCAAAAACAAGCTACGTCTCCGTCACAATACACGTGACTGATGTGAACGACAACCCTCCTGTGTTTGATCCTGACGAGTACTTCCCCATTGTGCAGGAGAACGTTCCCAGTGGCACCACCGTGATCAAACTGAATGCTACAGACCTTGATTCGGGAGCTAACGCAGTCATGGCTTATGTGATTCAATCGTCAGACAGTGACCTCTTTGTTATTGACCCGAACACGGGCACCATCACCACCCAGGGCTTCTTGGATTATGAGGCTAAGCAGGTCTACCATTTAACAGTGAAGGCCTTCAATGTCCCAGACGAAGAGCGCTGCAGCTTCGCCAACGTCAACATTCAGCTAAAGGGAGCCAACGAATACGTGCCGCGCTTTGTCTCCAAACAGTACTACTTTGAAATCTCAGAATCTGCTCCAAAAGGAACAGTGGTAGGGGAAGTATTTGCCAGTGATCGAGACCAAGGAGAAGATGGAGTAGTTTACTACCTCATTTTTGGTAGGAGCAGAAAGAAGGGCTTTGGCATCAACAAGAGGACAGGCCAGATTTATGTCACAGGTACTCTGGATCGTGAGAAAGAGGAGAAGGTTTCACTAAAAGTGTTAGCCAAGAACGCAGGAAGCATCCGTGGGGCAGATATTGATGAGGTGTTTGTGAATATCACTATTCTCGATGCAAACGATCCGCCTGTTTTCACTAATGAACTTTATGATGTCCAGGTCAGTGAAGGTCTCTCACCCGGTGGTCTGGTGACTTTTGTGAGTGCTGAAGACTCGGACTCTGTCCCAAGCTGGAGCAGATTTTCCTACTCCATAGCTCCTGAGTCTGATAAAAATATTTTTACTATCAACGCAAAAACTGGCCAAGTGTCTGTGGCTGCAGAGCTAGACAGAGAAACAATTCCTGTGTATAATCTGACGGTTCTCGCTGTGGATACTGGCACACCTCCCGCAACCGGAAGCACCACGGTGATTGTGAATCTTGAAGATATCAATGATAACGGCCCGACTTTAACTAAAACCTACGCTGAGGTAATGGAGAACCAGAGAGCTGGCACTGCAGTCACAACACTGACAGCCTCTGACCCAGATCTACCACCCAACCAAGGCCCTTTTCTATATAGCCTCCTCAGTTCTGGCTCTGCCAAAAGCTACTTCAGCCTCAGTCCAGCTGGAGTCTTAACCACAAGTCGGGAGATTGACAGAGAGCAGATTAGTGATTTCTACCTCTCTGTTGTGATCAAGGATTCTGGCGTGCCGCAAATGTCCTCCACGGGAACAGTTCACGTGAAAATAAATGATCAAAATGACAACCCTTCAGAGCCCAGATCTATGGAAATCTTGGTCCACTACTTTGGAAACATGTTTCCTGGTGGTTCTTTGGGAGACGTCAGACCCCAAGACCCAGATATTCAGGACAGGTTCCACTGTTCCCTTATACCTCCATCTTCAGGTCTGTTTAGTATCCCAACTGGAACGTGCAACCTCAACTCTAAAGCTCGCTCAACAGATGGAACGTTTGACCTAACCATCCGCAGCAGCGACGGTGTCCACGGTTCAGTTAGTAACACAGCCAAAGTCCTCTTCATGGGCTTCAACAATGCTACGGTGGATAACAGCATACTCATCCGACTCCACTCTGATGGAGTCAAAAGCTTCCTCACCAACCACTACCTCAGCTTCCTACGCATTGCCAACTCTCAGCTAGCAGGACTAGGCACAGGGGTGCTGCTTTATGGAGCGTTTGAGCTCAACAATCAGACTTTCGTGATGGCAGCTGTGAAACGCGGCCACGGACAATATGTCAACCCGAGCGGCGTGGCCACATTCTTCCAGAGTATCAAAGACATTTTATATAGACAGAGCGGGGTGCAAATAGATGCGGTGGACCATGATCCTTGCACACGCAACCCGTGCCAGAATGGAGGCAGCTGCAAGAGGCGTCTCAGTGTCGGGCCTGATATGAAGACAGAAGAAAGCGTCCCAGTGATCCTTGTTTCCAACCACCCCCTGCAGCCCTACGCCTGCAGCTGCAGGCCAGGATACACAGGACCTCTGTGTGAGACTGACATCGATGAGTGCCAGCCATCGCCCTGCCACAATGGCGGCACCTGCCATAATCTGGTGGGGGATTTCTCCTGCACCTGTCCAGAAGGTTTCACCGGCAAGGCCTGTGAGAGGGATGTCAATGAATGCCTTTCCAATCCCTGCAAGAACGGGGCGCTGTGCCAGAATTTCCCAGGCGGCTTCAACTGTCTCTGTAAATCCGGCTTTGCAGGTACTACACACGCAGGAGTCACATTTTATGTCTGACCTCAAAGCCACTCGTGTTAGGCTCAGAAAAAAGCACGTGGGGACACGCACACATGCGCACATTAAAACTCCCACAATATTGGAGTCACACACATGACTTTAGGTCCAATGAAAATATTTGCTTCTGAATGTTTCCAGGAGGTGTTGTAGCCATAGCATACACGCATCGCTGCCAAAAACAGTTTGATTTTTGGATTGCTGTTTGGGGGGCGGGGGGTATCAGCTGTGATGCATATCAGCCCGCCATGTTTGCTTTAATAAAGAGGATGATGCGAAGCTGACCGTAGTCAGGACTTGAGTCTAGGCTCCACACGCAGTTCACCACTATCGCATTTCATTTTGTGCGTTCATGTGCATGCAACTCTGGCCACACACAGATACATTTCTGATCCAACTGTATACACAGGGATTTCTTAATCAAGGATTTCTCATTTGGCAGTGTTTTGAGCTGCATGACAAATGAGCAGCTTTATAACAGATCCAATCAGGCCTTTTAATTTGGAAATGTAATGAATATGCTTCATTATTACCCTTGATAAAAAGGGAGTGGATTTTAAGTGGAATTACTTAGAACGGTCATTTGGACCTTGTATGTTGTTCAGCCTCTGACTGTAGCATCTGAAAGACATTTTCAAAGCGGGCTGTAGCAGGCAATTTGCCTCAAGTCAAGTCATTACTGTCCTTTTTTATTATGATGATAAAAAATGACCACAATTCTTTAGGTTTCATCAAGATAAATGACCCTCCTGCAGAAACGCACCTATTGACTTACAGTAGTTTGCATGCCCTCCTGGTGAACTTTCAACTTCCTGTTTCCACAACTGGTGTTTGGCAGCAGAATCTATCTCCATTAAGCAACTTGTCTCAAGATTTACAGCATAAAATGCATTTTCAGAAGTTCGTTGTCAATCTTTTTCTATTCTAGCACTCGTGAACCGTTTGTTCTCTCCAAGCCAGTGTATTATTTGTATTATCAGTGTCGCGTTCCTTATCGTGATGTTTAAACTTCATTTATATGTTTGCTTGTATGTATGGTGGCCATTTGTGTACATTCCAACTATTTGCCTTTCTGCCCTGCAAAAAAAACCCCAAACAAACAAAACAAAACCAAAAAAAACCCCCAGCCTTGTCCAAACATAATTTGCAATGAATTTGAAAATCTGATTATTCCTAGTGAGAAGAATCTGCCAGATGAATGAGATCATTTCTTTTTTTCCTATAAAAGTTTCAAGATGTTGTTTTTGGTCAAATGATATCATCTTGGGCAAGCAATGCTATTTCCAAAATAGCTTTGTGAAACTGCACTGAAACAGGTGAACTTACGATTTTCACTTTTATCGTATTGTTGTTTGAACTTGAATGAGATTTAAAGGCGTAGTACGTAGTTAAATTGACCTTTTTTTTGCAGTGCATTTCTCAGCTGTGAGGCGATGAAAGGCGTGCATGACTTGGCCTGTGGGGAAAGTGAACTGTGTTCCCTTTGGGGTTTTCCTGTGTTGTCTGCCACCCCATCCATTTTAATTTGTGTTGTTCTGTGAACCCAGGCAAAACGTGTGATTCCATCATCAATCACTGTGAGTGTAACCCATGTTTTAATGGCGGGTCCTGTCAGAATCGAGTGGATGGATATTACTGTCATTGTCCATTTGGTAAGTAATAGTAGGAAACTTTCAGGGTATTACAGAGTCCCGCTAAATTGAAAAGCAAGATGGACAAATTCAGATGTGCACTCTCCCAGCAGCTATTTCATTCTTAACCCTTGATTTTTTAAACAAATGTGGAAACTGTCATTTCATTTTTTGTCTCCATTTTTCATGTGTTGTATTGCTGTCCTCAGAAGTAGTCTCCAATTGATGCAAGAAAAAAGTTTTCCACTTTTTGAAGAGTCTTTTGCAAGACTGTGATCACACAGCTACGATATCTGCTTTGTTACTTCTATATACAAAGCAGATAATGCTGCTTGATAAAGATTCTGTTTTATCTGTAGATATTTTTATCACAGCAGCACTGTGAATCATTCATTGGCTTCCTCCATGATTCCACTTTCGGTCTGTTTTTTTCCTCAGGGGTTTTCGGCAAGCACTGCGAGTTGAACAGCTATGGCTTTGAGGAGCTCTCCTACATGGAGTTTCCGTCTCTGGATCCCAACAATAACTACATATATATCAAGTTTGCTACCCTGAAGAGCAACGCGCTGCTTTTGTACAACCACGATAACCAGACCGGAGACAAGGCGGAGTTCCTGGCTTTGGAGATCTTCGAGGGACAGATGCGCTTCTCTTTTAACTTGGGAAGTGGAACTTATAAATTGATGACCATGATAAAAGTTTCGGATGGGCAGTTCCACACAGTCATTGCCAGGAGAGCTGGGATGGTAAGAATTCCTAGAAAATATCTCATACTCTAAATGTTTCTCATCATTTGCTCTTGCTTTAAGTGGCATATTAGTTTTTATGGGTCTAGCAGCAAAAACATTTAGGAAAATCAGAAAACGCTGCATAGCTGCAAAGGGACTGCACATTCAATAGCATTTATGTCCTGAGCTTTTATAGCTGAAGCTGCCTCCAAATTTGGCCTTATATTCTTTTTTGCACCATCAGATGATAATTAAACTTCCCCAAACCACGGGTAGCTCAGCTTATGGTTTTCATGGTTTGTAATTATATTTTATTGCTAGTTGTGATTTACAATACCAGGATCCAAAATGGCCATGAAGGTTGAAATCCTGTCTCCTGTGCTCTGAATGAGAGGCTTCTCCCTGCCAGCAATGCAGTGGCAAGGCAGGAGGAGGAGAAAAAAATCCAGCTAGGCCCTGTCAAGCCTTCTATAATGTAGCTCTCCTGCTGGACTTCAAATCTGTCATTTCCCACCGTGCACTGGGAGTTTCATAGGAAGCTGGTAAAATCGTTAAATTGTCAGTTTTGAGATGGTGCAGAGTGACGGGTGTAAAGGAATACAGCACACGTTGAAAGCCGTGATTCTGTCTGCAAATGGTACCCAGTGAATATTATGCGAAGGTGGTCCTGTTGGGGCTGTTGAAGAATGAGAGAGAAATGTGAGTGTGTCACGCCTGAAGTGCCAGCTCCCTTGAGCGGTGTAAAGTGAACCTGATCACCGTGTTTGCGAAAGGTGCTACGGGTCATTTCGGTGGCCAGGCTTGAGGTCTGTTCTGCGTTCCTGCACCTAAATTCTGAGCCAATCCCGAAAGCAGACACAAACCACGGACACAGTCATGCACTGCTTCACCGTGAAGGCTCCAAGTAATCAGAGGGAGCAGAGAGTTCACAGACACTGCAACCATCTCAGTTACTGTCATCTCTGCAGGAATCAGTTTTAATTGTCAAATACCATAAATGTTAGGCAAATTGTCTCAGTCCAACGAGTTACAGTGTACGAAGACGTCAGTTTTAAACCACAGTAATGGAAAATGTTAATAGTTAAAGGTTCAGTTGAGAGTTTAAGGAAGGATGTAACTGTTTCCAGCTTTAAAGCATCCAAAGCATCGGTGTCAAAATTCAAACAGCCATATTGCCTTGTTCCAAGTGAGTTATCTTAATGTCGCATCCTTTAATATATAATCTACAGTACCATTAACTGTATTTAGCAAAAGCATTTGAATGCAGCATCAAAGTGCATTTCATAAAGTTTGACATGTTTCTCTTTGCTTCTGTATTTGTGGTTAACACTGCAGCTATTGGTCCAAGTGCCATAAACAAAGAAGAAGAAAAAGTCATTTCTAATGTAAAATGTGAAATTTCGCAACTGTTACTCATTAGCTCCCAAACAGAACCCTATCCGTGTCAGATTTAGCTTATTTTTTTAACCTAATGAAGGCCAACTGGATATGAGCTGTTTTTGAGAACTACTTCTTCTTTTGGCTGCTCTCTTTAGGCGTCGCCACAGTGGGTGATTTGCCTCCATCTCACCCTCTCCCTGGCATGTCTTTGTGTCACAACAACCTTCTGCACGTCCTCCTTCACTACATCCATAAAACGTCTCTGTGGTCTTTCTGTCTTCCTCCCGCCTGGCAGCTCCATCGACAGCATACTTGTCCTCGTGTTGCCGTGCCGGACCATCTGCTCTGCAGTCTGAAAAGCTGATCATTTTGCAGAGTTTGTAGTAATCTTTGAGGACATGAAAAAAGAGGAGTAGTGGTTGAAACAATAAACAGAAATCTCCATGGAGATTTGTGAATACAAAAAAAGAAAAAACTCGGATGAGTCATTCTTGTCAAAGACGCAGTGTTTCTGTACTCCTAGATCATCCTAGAAGAATAATAAGCATTATTTGGATTAAATTATACATTAATACCAATTACAGTGATATCGTGTGAGAACGAACGCAAATCTTCTGACGATGATGTTTCAAATTCAGTTTGACAGTTTAGGTCTCGCTGCCGCTGATTAACACCAGCAGCAAATCATTAAGGTTTGGATTAAGTGAGTTATTTGTCCTAGAAACAAGCACAAAACAAATGTTACTCAGCTCATGTACCACAACACAGAGTAAGGCTGTGGTCCCACCCCCCACCCCCCACCCTATTGTATTAGTCATGGGGAAAACAATGATCTCCTGTGGTGCTTTCTTCAAATTTCCTCCAGCGCTAGCCAAGCTGAAAAATACACTCCTCCTTGTTTTTGGGATGCATTTGCTCTTCATTTCTAAGGTTTCTTTTGAGAAATAATTCCTCCTGCACAGCTCGTGACAGTTGACAGTGAATGCAGAAGCATGACTGCAGCGCCTTTGATCACAAGAAAAACATTAATAAAATGTTTATGTGGTTCTGATGTTCTTTATGGCGCCTCGGAGTCACAAATGCGTTCTGTTGTTCTTCGACTCGATCTTGTCTCTGTAGTTTTTTCTCATTTGATTATGTATGTTCGTGTGTCTGACTCGGGTGTGACACGAGTGTACTAAAAGTAGTGTGTGTGTTTGTGTGCCCGGTGGGGTCGTGGGTGATTTGTGTCAGAGATGCAAGCCAGTGTGGTCCGTATTTACTTAAGCTCCACGAGAGGTGGAGCGTGATTGCCCTGGTTTTTCAACACTTTCACACACTTTTCCGGGCAGTTTCCTCACCAGCCCATTTTGATTTTTTTTTCCTAGCAGGGTCGTTTCTTCTCTGAGCACAGAGGGAGAAAAGAGAATAATCCACATCTGGCCAAAAGCTTTTGTCCCATTAACGGGAAATAGGAAACGCTTGCTGTAATGTATGGCATTTCTGTGCCCCTCTCCCATCGAACACTCATGAAATAAAGAAAAATAATGTGACTGCATGGCTTGTGGTGAGCAAAGCTCACATTAACCACTGAACAAGACTTAGGAACACAAATGTTCAGGAGCAAATACTGTAACTCAGCTGAGTGAAGTAACCCTCAGCTTATGGTGCCAGAACTCATGAATAAAAGATATGCCAACAGTGCTTGAGAAAATATTTATTTATATTCACACATTCTGATGGGTTTTAGGGTTTAGTAATTAGCCTTGAATTACTTCAGGCAGGGGTTCAGGCAGGAAATACAAGTGGTTTGAGGATTTTGCCTCTCGTGACTGTAAACTTTGAACAATAAGCATATAGCACCCATCAGGTTGCTCTGTCCCTCTGTCGTTCACTGTCACATTATGGGGTTTAATTAAACAGCTGTTGCCATCTTTAGAAGAAAGAAACAGCTTAACATTTTTGGAAATACTTATTCACCATCTGGTATAACAGAGAGAAAATTAATACCGCTTTAATATATAAGTTGGATATGATTTTACCAGCACACAGCTTAGCTTTGCACAAAATGGAAAATCTTTTGACTACTGAACTTCAAAGATGCTGCTAGCTGGATATTATAACCCTCTGACAGAATAAGTCTGTACCAGGCTTTATGCTAAGCTAAACAGCTTATAGCTATAGAGGTTTTGCTGACACGTGACCATTTTGGATGCCAATCATGGCGACAATTTAGGATCAAGTGACAGAAACCTAAAGACTGGTCTGCAACCATCTGGCAACCTCTGGTTATGAGGTGAATATGAGTATTCCCTGACCACATGTCGATTGTTGGATGCTGAAGGCAGTCCCCACTCACACAGACTGGTCAGTGAACCCCTGACAACCACCTGACCTTAGGGAAAAGTGTGTATTTCCCAAACAGTCGCTAAAAGCTTTGTCGTGATTGCTTTAGTTGGTTGCTGCTATCATAGCCTGCATGGAAGTGACAAAGGTAAACCTCCATTTCTGGTTTCTGTCCAGAAATGGACAGACTATTGACTATTTGATGGCCTTAAGATGGCTCCAGTCCAGAAGCTACAGTCGTGTTTTATCCTTTCTATGGGAGTTACCTGCTTTTGAAACCATCCCCAAGTGGCCATTTGAGGAAATGCTGATTTTAGCTCAATTTTTCACTGGTTGTAGACTTTGTTTTGTTTTGTTTTAATGAAGATATATTCCAAAATAGATTGAATTGCTCCATTAATAACATAAAATTAGTTTAGTTACTCAAATATTTTTTTTAACCTGCAAAGAAAATGGTTTACCACTGGTGCCCTATTTTGAGCGTATTTTTAGCATGTGTCCCTTTTTTACATGGGACTGTCTTTAAACTGACCACTAACAAAAGGAGTGTAGATACATTTGCTAAAAAAACAATTTGAAATGCATCCCGTGTTTAAGCCCCAAATAAAAAGGGGGGTTTTCCACTTTCTGGAAAAACACTCTTAAAAAAGAAAAAGTGACTGATAGGCTGATATTGACTGAGTGTTTTATGGCCCACCCCCACCACAAATAACAGTGAGTGACACATGTTGTTGGTGTTTATGTCAACCACACTCTTCCAGAAACATTTTTTTACTTAAATGTAATTTCCTCCCTGAACAATAATTGTATGAGTCAGTGTAGCTTCACAGCTGTTTCTCTTAAAGAGAATCACACGTGACAGCAGTATGTGTGTTCTTGTCATCATGCAGGCTGCATCCCTGACCGTGGACCTGTGTGGTGATGACCAGGAACCAGGCTACTGTGCTGTGAGCAACGTGGCAGTGCACACTGACTGGTAAGAAAGCAGCACACACACACAAAAACACATATATGCATGTATTGCCCAGTACGCTGAACAGCTGTTTCTATGATCCGTAGAAACTGTAAATGGGAAAGCGCTGTTGACAGTTTCACTTCTGAGGACTGGAAAACTTGATGAATAATTTTTCACAACTGTAAAAATAATGGAAAGTCATACATAACCAAAAGGTTTTGTATACCTGGTATGAGCATACTTGTCTAATATTTTACAGCTGTTGCGTTGCACTCTGCAGTGAATCAACACTACATAATCAAGAGGTTTAATTAACCACATATTGTCCTTCTCGTCAATGGATGCCGATCCGTGTTTTCCAACATTTTATGGCTTTAAAATGTTGCTGTATGTGCAGCAGCTTGTACAGATGTTCTGTATCCTTGAACTTTTCAACTTTTCTAGAGGTTACCTTAGAAGACTCATTACTCTGCCACCTCCTTAGTACAAATTCCATTTAATGTCCAAGTGTGTCCTTGAGGCTCTACTCAGGCACTCGTGTAAACCAAACTGTGTATTTCGAGGACTGAGAATACATCTAACACAACATCCAAGGTCTCGACTGTATTCCTCTGACATTGTCAATACACTTGTCAAAGTTTACATCTGAAAATGAGAAAACAGCTTACGTTTCAGCTGCCATTTCTCAGGATAAACTTAGCATGGTTTATTTCCCTTTGCTTAATTTAGACATTTTGTGAGTTAAATGACCCACAAGATGATTCATAAGAACAAAGTGAACTTTGTTAGGAAGCTTCATAACAGTAAGCAGCAATTTATATTTTTGTCTTGCCTTAACTGTTTTTCTTTAAGCAGTACTTTAGAGATTAATTGCAGAGGTTCAACCTTTAGTTTCACAGTGATGCTTCCAATTCTATTAAGTGCTAAACTTTAAAGTAAGAGAGCAAAGAATGAAACTTTACTTTTGTCCAAACAAATATTTCTATATTTTTTTTTCTAAATTTTTATGGCTATTCTGGTTAAAGTGTTGACCTTTAATTCTTTTTATTATAGTGCAAATTCCTTAGTGCTGTAGAATTATACAAAGCATTGTGACCTTTACTCCTGTGTTACTGTCTAAGTCTCCTGTTGTATGCAAATTGCTTAAAATGCCTTTCTCTTACATATTTCTACACAAATGACTCAAAGTCAGAATGAAGTCATCTGTTGTAAATATGTGATATATGATGTAAACCGTCATTAAATTACTGGATGACCAGTGCTGCTGCACAGAGCCAGGCCCTGTGGGGCGAAAACTTGAGACTGTGCATGTTTTTCTGTGTGTTTTTCGCTGTGTGTGTGCGTACTGTATATGTGTGTATGCGTGAGAGACAGATTTGGCAGATGAGGAAAGGCCACAGAGATCAGCAAAGGTTTATTTTGCAAGGGTCTTGGGACCATATTGTTGTGAAACTCGCTGACCCACAGTGTTTTTCTGTGCAGGCTTGTGAAAATGTGCGTGTCTGTGTGTGTGCTCGCATACCTTTGAATACTTGAATGCATTTTTGAGCTTTTGGATTTCTGCTCATATGTTCTTTTCTGTCGTGATCCATCTTAAGTCTTTGTGCACTCCTGTTCATCTATCTCTGTGCGTGTTTGTAGGATCCTCGATGTGCAGCCCAACAGGCTCTCGGTGGGAGGCGTGAGGTCAATAGAACCCATCCTTCATCGTCGCGGTCAGGTCGCCACCCACGACTTTGTCGGCTGCATCATGGAGTTTGCCGTCAACGGCCGCCCGCTGGAGCCCAGTCAGGCGCTGGCATCGCATGGCATCCTTGACAGGTCTGCATCCCAACCTCTCCCCCCTTTCTCCCGCTCCCAGCCTCTCTCCATCTCCTTTTTCTTCTTCCCATCTGTCCGTCTTCTCTAACCTCCTTGACTCTCGCTGTGGGACATCTGTTCACACTTTCAAACCCTCTCGGGAGTTTTTAAAAAGATGTCTTTTTTTTTTAAAGTACAAATGGCAGATTTTTGACGGGGGAAACCAATTGCAGAATTCCAGAGAATTTTTTTCTTCACTGTCTTCCTCGTGAATAGCAAAGCGAGGACAGATCTTTTAATATGCTAATTCTCTGAGGTTCTTTATGGGTTTTTTTGTATTGCCGCACGGGAAGAGAAATCACAGCTCATCTGCTCCTGTTTTTGGAGTTTCCTTTTTCCGCGGACCCCCCGCCTGTGGGCTGTGTGGCTGACTTGTCAAATTCACTGTCTGATTGTCAGTTTGTGTGTCATTGTGTCCGTAGATGTCCGAGACTGGAAGGAGCCTGCACCACCAGCTCCTGCAGACATGGGGGCACCTGTGTAGACCACTGGTCTTGGCAACAATGCCAGTGCATGGATGGCTTCACTGGCAAATTCTGTGAGAAATGTAAGTATATGCCTTTGAAGTCTCTCTTTTTGCTGAGTTTGCACTTACTTAGGAATATTCTGCCATGATTATTTATGAATTATCCCTCCTGAGTCATCGTACTGCACCATGTAGCTTAATATAGACCACATCGGTGGGTTCTGAGCTTCATTTCAAAGCAGTTGTGTACTTTATAGGAGAAAAATTAGACTCACATCAGAGACCTAAAAAAAATGCAGAAAACCCTTTGAGACACATGAGAACTGACAAAAACTTATAGCTACTGTGTAAGGTGCAACATTGTGTTTAGCGGTGTTACTGGTAATTATTACCAGATTTTTTTCAAAGACTTTGATATTGTTACTGGAAACAAACAAGATCATTACTGCGAGCTTTTCCCTGTTTGCCATCAGGTTTGATTTTGTGGGAAATCTGCTGGTTTGCTTACTGGCACGAAAAAAAGGATGAGAGACATTTTCTTCTAGCACACATGGAGCAGAGCAGGCTTTCTTAGGGCCATATGTATTGTTTGCTGAAAAGAGAAAAGAAAAAAATAGGCAACAACAAGACATGCAGTGAATGAAAGTGTCATATAGACTCTAGTGCTCTGGTTAATTTAATTTAAAGAACAGATTGTGTAAAGATTTACATTTTAAAACCCTGTGAATGTGGGAGAGAAACATTCATCCTCAGATAATATGTGGCATGAAAAACTTTGCTACAGTCCTATTAGAGAAAACAGTGGTTGGAGTTTGCGGCACAACCAAAATTATTGTGATTTGGTACAATGAACATGCAATTTTGCAACTTTGCGGAAATTTTTTGAGATAATATGCCAATTAACTGTGATAAATTAGCAAGAAAAAAGTCTTAAAATGATCCCATCTACTTTCACAATAACTGTTTACATTCAGGGTCAAAATCTTACAAATAGTGAAGTAGTTACTGGAGAATGGTGACTTTGCTACAAAATGACATAGGTGCTCAGCAACATTGCTTTTATTTGGGACTATAACCAGAATACAACCAGCTGAGTTGAGTCCCCTGTTGCAAAGAGACACATCGCAGAGAAGTTGCACTCATTAGCACAGACTGATTGCAACATGTTGGGAATCTGTCTGGATCAGTAAATTAGACGGCAGTTGTCTCAGATGGAACGTAGTTCAGGTCAGACTACAGTTGTCTAGACACAGGTTTCCTCCCACACCTGTCCAACCGTGCTCATACAGAGGTTGAGGGTGTTGCAGGCTCAATCTCTCGGCAGGAATTGGTCACTGCAACTACTAACAGTCAGTCTCTGACAGTAAGTAAACTCACCACCACCAATTTTTCTGAGTCACAGAGTCATCAGTGACTGCTGATAAATCTTATAATCTGTTAAAATTCTGTTTCATTCTCATCTGTGCTCTTATTTCTAAGCACATTTTAAATAGAAAACTTAAAAGTGACTTTTGAGCCTTTTTTCCTTTTTCCACAATATACAAATATCCTCATAAATACACTGCTTTTATGAAACAATATCACATCAGTGTTTTATTACCATTTATATGGCTATTTATCCTGGATAACATACTAATCTTTTAATAGTGTATTAGCAAGAAGGCTCATATTCATTACAGTAATAATGAAATATGCCAAAAGGCTTGTTGCTTCTTGAAATGAAATGATGCAATTAGCAATGCCTCAGGTTTATAGTTAATATGCACACAAAATTCACGTGCTTTCCCACTAAGTAATAATGACATGGCTTGCAGTTTTCATTTCAGTTATTTTCCTACTTAATCTCTATTAGAAATTATTATCTTGCTCAGCGATACACAGGCTGTTCTGAAAACTGACTCGATGATGTTATGGGAAGATATCAGTAATCGCTGGTAAGAATGGAAGGACCGATTCGTGGTTATGGCAGTCGGATTAGGAAAATCATTTGCACCTGACCGTCCGCCAGGAGCAGAGTGGAAATGGAAGTTTAAAAGCCGCCTGCGAAACTCGTGTGAAGTCATGCAAGATATTTTCTGTCTTTCTCACACAGACATGACAGCCGACACCGCTCTGTCTCTGGATGGCACTGGCCGCCTGGACTACACCCTGAAGCAGGGCCCAAAACGTGACATCTTGCTGAGACGGTCTTTGCAGGGAACGACCTCTGACCCCATGGGTCCCAGCAACTTGGAGGTCAAGTTCAGGACACGCAGCAAGACCGGCACTCTGCTGCATGTGCAGGAGAGCAGCAACTACACTAGTGTTAAGGTGAGGAAGGTTGCCTTGTGTGTGAGTTTAATGAGTTGGCAATGCATGAAGAGTAAATTTCGCAATAAAAGCTTTCCAAATCATGTTTGTGAACAGTAAATAAGTAGCTATGTTTAGAAAGGGAGGCTGATCACTAAAATCTAAAGCCCCGGATCAACTCAGGTCTAGTAAAATGAAGCTTCTGTCTTTGACGTTTCATATATTATCGATGAAGTTACTATGTAGATGATATTTTAAGCACCTACGTATCAGCTTCTTTTGGTATGACAGAGCTGTAGACCTTCAGGCAGTATCTTGCATCACTAACAGTATTTATGCCACAGCTCCTGATACACTGTTAAGACACCTTGAACATTTGTATCCTAAACATGTCTAGGTAATATATATTTCTGTGTGTGCTACGTTCCACTTTCACTCTAGGAAATCTGCCCCGTCTTTCTCGCCCACTTTCCTACTCCAGTCTGTCTTTTCTCTCTTCTCGTCCTGTTCAGTACACCCTCCTCCCTTTGCCTGATCCTGGGCAGCTGCCCAAAGAAGCCTGAGCGGTCATTCATTCTCTTCAATTTCCATGTAGACACCCTGCAGTCTCAGCACCATCAACCCGGTCCCACTTCAGCATCGGGCTTTGTCTCTTATGATTTTGTTTTCCGCCACTGAACGGCTTCTGGTGCTCATCAAATCACCACTGCGGCTTCCTAAATAGTCCAGAAAAGTATTATAAGTGCTTTGAAAGCTAAAAACAAAAGAGCAGTAGGGGAATACATACTGTGGGTGTACATATGTTGAGAGAGAACTATATAAACTGAGAAATGAAAAACAAGATGTTTAATAGATAAACCCCTTGATTGGTTTTCCAGCTTGAGAGCTCTTAGTATTCTTTGGCTGGGGAGACTTCCACTTTTCCCTTTTTAAATCAGTTCTTCCGGAAGCGACTTATCACTGCTGATTTTGGGGGAGGAGGGCAGGATTACTTTTCCATCGAAGTCGGGAGAACACATGAGATTACCATACGCAGTGTAAGCCACAAATTTGCTGTGCGTGCCAAAGCGAGCTTGATTAATTTCTTTTTAAAACACAATCGTCGTCCCTCTTCAGTAAAGAGCCTTCTCTTGTGGCCGTTCGAATATGTGCGCTTTCTCTAAATTTGTCGTACTTGAGCTTCTGATCATCTTCTGGCTGAGTGACTGTAGCTACACACACAAGTTGTGAGAACATGATTGACTGCAGTGTGTCCCAGTGGGAGAAAGATTTATTGTATGAGCATCCAGCTGCATTTTTGTTTTCGAGCTCCGACCAGAGTCTGAAAGCACTGCGGTGGTAGTTTTGTGGGGACTGAGACAAGACCTCCTCTCATCGGTCGTGATTGATGTTGACACGATAACTTATTGCATTAATCTAAAAAACTGCAGTTTTAACCATTGTTTATCTAGACTTTCCTCAAAGAATATTTTTTATTGTATGCTTGACATCAGAAATAATGGCAGTTTGCAGATTCACATGATTGTTAATGTCTTTTATATCCTGTTTATACGCATGCTTTTACCAAAGCCAGCTAGATCCGGTTTACTTTGATCACTCTGAGCTGTGAGCGAATAACTAAAATCTAAAATTTGCTTCTCTCAGCTGAGGAACGGCAACATCCACTACATCTCAGACGCCGGCGTTGCGGGGAAGGTGGAGCGCACCGTGGTAGACGCAGTGGTTTCAGACGGCCAGTGGCACACGCTACAGCTGGTCAAGAACGGTTCATCCACTGTGCTCCAGGTGGACAACGGCCAACCCAGGGTCATCCAACATCCCACACAGGATTTTGGAGGTCTCAGCGTTTTAACCTTTTCGCTCGGTGGGATTGGACCGGGGCCGGCTCAGCAGAAAACTGGAGCAGGTAAGCCTGGACAGTGTAGCTGTTACCTGTCATTGATTGGGGGAAGTTTCCAGTTTGGATTTGGGAGACAGACACTCTGTGAGATTAAGATTAAGTTAAAACATTTTCCTTTTGGTAAATCTTAACTATAAAGTTAATGCTGGAACAGGTCTCCCCTTAGTTCCTTAGTTATGCTGCAATAGACTTACCATGATGCACTGAGCATTTCTTCTTCACTTACTTACGCCACTTTGCATTTAATCATTAGTTATTATTCGTCTCTGGCCCTTTTCCACAGTATGCTTTTTGTCCTGTCTCCCTCCCCTCACCCACAACCAAGTCGCAGCAGATGGCCGCCCACCCCTGAGCTTGGTTTTGTCTGAGGTTTTTTCCTCATAAAAGGGAGTTTTTCCTTCCCACTGTCGCCAAGTGGCTTTCTCTCTATTCTTGCAGGGTCTTTACCTTACAATATAAAGTGCCTCAAAACAACTGTTGCTGTGATTTTCCACTATTTAATTCCACAATTTAATTGGAATTGGTGGAAAAAAGCTCCATGCAAAATAAAACTTCACAATGACATACCCTGTCTGCGACCAGACACCTAAAATAACTTCAGAATTCCAGGGTTTGAAAAGGACCAAGATGATTACCAGAAGTTCATCGAGAGAAAGCATGTTGTTCCTTGTAACAGAAGGTTTTGGTTAACAGTAGTCACTCACACATAGTTTTATTTGTTCTCTACATGTTGGAATAATCAATATAGCTTAACTAGCCAAAGTTAGTGGACTAAGTAGTAGAGGGGCTATATGTAACATATATATTATCTATATAGAATAAATAGTTGCTATAAACCAACAAGGTTAAAAATGGAAGATATACAATAATTTTTCTTCCATATAAGTTGTATTTATCAGTATACAGCAGTTGCTGCCTATAATCACTAGTTAAACAACACATACTGCTGCCACTGACAGAAAACTACACTACACACTGTTGCTACGACTTGCCACCGCAGAACTGGTGGCAGAGTGGGACGGTGAAAGTCACCATCCGTTTGCCAGATTTGCTTGTAACTGGCTGCTAAGAGCTCACTTTAATGTACTGTGACTGTAGTGTTGCATATTCAAACCCCCAAATTACAGGATAAATCTGAATGGGAAAAGTTAAAGAGGAGAGTTTGCCCTTCCTTAATTCCACTACAGATCCTGACACAAGACTGTTGGTGTGTCTAAAGAAATCGCATTTAGTCAGAACAGCTCCTGTGCCTCCTCCTCCTCCTCTTCTTCTTATTATTAAAAAGGCTTTTCTAACTTTATAAAAAACCTCATCACATTTAGTCAAGAAAATCAAATTTTAGAAGCATGACGGTCCAACTGGAATACATTTAACAATAGTTTCACACACATGTTAATGATTTCGAAAAACTCATTCACTCTTTACCCAGTGCAAATTACACAGTGTTTTTACATGTTATGGAAAGCTTTTCTGCAGACTAAAGGTGTGTGCATGGACATATAGCACAAGTATGTGACAGCACACGTGAGCTCGTGAATCTTTATGAATTCAGTACCGATTTTTTTTCTCCTGCATATGAATTAATAGTCTGCCTTAAATTGCTGACCATATTTGGTGGCGATCCAACAAGACTCTGAGTAACTGGCCTGAAATCTATTTCTATTTGACACTGCAAAGATTTAAAGTTATGAATTTACAGTAGTTAAATAAATGTTTCTTTATCAGACTATCATTTATGGACAAAATAACTAATTATAATTTAATCTGACTTCGTCTTGGAGCGCCTGTCTGTGAAGCCTCATCGACTCTTTTCTTAGTTTAGATTTAAATCACAGATCAGATGTCCTCGAGCATGAGTTAAGAACAGTTTGGAAAAGGTGAAAGAGAGGGTTTCCAGGAGGAGGTAATGCAGCACAGTAAATTTCAGGGTTTCAGGGGAGGGAAAAACTAACCTAATACTATGGACTAATATGGTAAAAATGAGCAATTTGGATGATTTGTCAACCTCTTTTACACAAAGACTGGGGCATATTTCAAAACAAACATATTCTCAGCACGCAGATCTGTGGCAGACTGTTTGCGAACCCACCCCCTAACTCAGTGTGTATCTGAGCATTTGTGTAGAGCTGTGTACTCGCTTTCTGAGGGCTAATGAAAAGACACAAATGGATTTAATCTACACTGGGATAAATTCAATAAAAATGTAATTGCACCGGTGAGGCAGCACTGTTAGGCAACACACAAAGCAAGAGATTAAATTAGACACAGAGACGTTCATCCAACCCAGATGGATGTCTTGAAGCTATAATGCCTCTGACGATGGATTCTCTGTTAGAAAATATTTCATATTTCTTCTCTTAAATTGACCAGTGATTTATTCTGCCAGTTTTTAGAATATGATTTTTCTATTTTTTCATTGGAGGAGGTGCTTTCCATGATGAAAATCTTTTTATCCTAAGCTTGAACCAATTACCCATCTAAACAAAATTCCTTCAGCTATTATTATAGTTGCCAGTTCCTGGTATTTATGAGGAAGCAATCCAGCTTCAGCAGACGTTTTGAAAAAAACAGTTGGTCTGGTGGCAGTCAGAAGCAATTCCCCTTTAGGCCACTGTTATGCCCCTGTTAGCTGCTGTTGGCTGTTTCTTGTTATCTGAGCCCTTTCTTTTCTTCTTTTTGTCCACAGGTTTTGACGGCTGCTTGGCCTACGTGAAGTACAACAGAGAGAACCTGCCATTTATGGGAGAGCACAGCCTCGTCACTTTAACCAAGACCAGTTCATCCGTCAAAATAGGCTGCAGAGGTCCCAACCTGTGTGAGAGCAATCCATGCTGGGATGGCCTCATGTGCGTCAACCAGTGGTACACATACCAGTGTGTCCCGCCTGGCGACTGTGCCTCTAATCCCTGCCAGAACCAAGGCAGCTGTGTGCCGGATCCCCTCTCTGGTTTCACTTGTGTATGCTCCGAGCTGTACACAGGCAAGACTTGCGAGACCCTGGTGGCCTGTCTGGGAGTCGAGTGCCCTCAGGGTACTGTGTGCAACACAGCGAATAATGGTGGATTTGTCTGCAGCCCCAGCCCCACATCAGAGACAACGGTCCTTCCCATCTGGGCGGTGCCAGCTATTGTCGGCAGCTGTGCCACTGTCCTTGCCTTGGTGGTGCTCAGCCTGATCCTGTGCAACCATTGCAAGGACCGCAACAAGACCAAAGTGCCAAAGGAACCCAAGGAAAAGAAACCCAAGGAGAAAAAGAAGAAGAAAAAGAAGAAGGGTAGCGAGAATGTAGCATTCGACGACCCAGATAACATCCCACCATATGGAGATGACATGACGGTACGGAAGCAACCGGAAGGGAACCCCAAACCAGACATCATTGAGAGGGAGAACCCTTACCTGATCTATGATGAAACAGACATTCCTCACAACAACGAGACGGTCCCCAGTGCTCCCTGTGCCCCCTGCAATGCCCCAGAGGCAGATATTGAACATTATGATATAGACAATGCCAGCAGTATCGCCCCTTCAGATGCTGACATCATCCAACACTACAAACAGTTTCGCAGTCACACGCCCAAGTTTTCCATCCAGAGACACAGCCCGCTGGGCTTCGCCAGGCAATCTCCCTTACCCCTCGGAGCAACAAGCTACACGTACCAGCCTCAGTACACCCAAGCGCTGAGAACCACCCCCCTCAGCCATTCCCACTCAGCCTGTCCTACTCCAAACCCTCTCTCCAGACACTCTCCAGCCCCATTCACAAAGCCCTCCTCCTTCTACCGAAACACTCCCACCAGAGAACTCAACCTGGCTCGTCGTGAGGGCAGCCCGCTGGATCTGCACAATGACATGTGCCAACCGCCACCCATGTTCAACTACGCCACCCGGTTGGGGAGGCGCAGCAAGAGTCCACAAACCATGGCCGGCCACGGCCACACCTCGAGGCCCGGCAGTCGGCTGAAGCAGCCGATCGAGCAGATCCCGTTGGAGACGGGGCCTCCCGTGGGGCTGTCCATCGAGGAAGTGGAGCGGCTTAACACTCCACGTCCGCGCAACCCCAGCATCTGTAGCGCTGACCACGGGCGCTCCAGTTCAGAGGAGGACTGCCGCAGGCCGCTGTCAAGGGTTCGTAACCCCGCTGATGGCATTCCTGCCCCAGAGTCCTCTTCAGAAAGTGACTCACATGACTCCTTCACCTGCTCAGAGATGGAGTATGACCGGGAGAAGCCTGTGTCCTACAGCTCCCGGGTCCCCAAGCTCTCGCAAGTCAACGAGTCAGACGCTGACGACGAGGACTACGGCGGGAGGCTTAAACAGAGGCGTTACTCGAGTCGGAGGGCGGAAGGAGGGCCTGGCGTTGCCCAGATGCCCTCTACTGACCAGCACTACACCCTACCCCACAAACTGGGTCAGCAAGCCGGTGGCTTCAACTGGGACAATCTGTTGAACTGGGGCCCTGGCTTTGGACATTATGTAGATGTGTTCAAGGACTTAGCCTTGCTTCCCGAGAATGCGGCAGCAAAAGACATTGAAATGAACAGTGGAGATGGCTCAGTGACCATTCTTAATGAAGGAGAAGCTGAGCAATATGTATGAGACTATTTATTACAATGTTGTACAATATGGTGTCGTTCTCCAATTAAAAAAAAAGAAGAAGAAGACTGTACATTTCGAGAGAACATTGGACTTTGTGTTTTTTACATAACTCAAAATAATAAGACGACTTTTAATGCAGTAAGGCAGAAAAATGGCACCTGTAAAACAACAGATTTCATCATGAGCCACCTTGGAATGGTTTACCAGTCTTTTCTAGGTTCAGACTCTACATTCGTGCATTCATCTCTCTGAGGCCTCATTACAACATATCCACTGACACTGAAGAAAGAAGTCCATGTCTGAATTCAATTTGGTGACTGCAAAGCTCCATTCACATTATCTTGATTAAACACTTCTGTTCTTTATTACCAATACTGCTTCTCCTTTCCAGAACCTTCTGTCACATTCACAGCGGAGAGATAAGAGGGTAGATAATTTAAAAACTCACAGGAAGAGAATTCCATAGAGCAAGAGAAATCTCCCAGTTTCTGTCTTTTTAGGGTCATTTTTCTAATTTACTTAAAAGGAAGCATGTGTGTTTGATCTAACTGCACCTGTAGGTGACGGGACACAGCCCTCAGTGTAAAAGTATGAACATTGCATTGCTCGCACGGTATTGCAGACCCCACCGATGTTATGATCCCTCAGTGTCTGTCCTTCTGCCTGCCCTGGTGTGCTTTCTTACAGACGACTGGCTAAACGCTCCAAGAGTGAGATTTAATCAAGCCCCCTGCCTTACAGACATTTGAGGATTTCAGTACGGGACATAACTATTATGGTTTTCGGGCCCAAGTTCAGGAAGAGAGGAGATTTTTCAGGAGGGATGAGGGTGAGGGTGTCGTTAGTCACAAAACCACATTGTCAGACCAGCCAAGTGTTTTCAGGCAACGATGATGATGATGATGATGTATGAATCCTGTAAACATGACCCCAACTAAAACACTATGAACTTGTGTACATTTTTTTTTAAATTCATGAGCAATCATGGAGTCATTTGTCTTGATGTTGGCGTCCCTGTTCATTATTTTGACATGTATGGTTTCTACATTTTTGTACTGTTTATTAACTTAAATTACTTAAGCTGTGTTTTTATGAATATTTTCATATGCTGAAATGTATGTTCTTACTTTCGGGGAAAGTAAGATTGAAGACTTATTTTTTACATTTGTTACAAATGTAACATCAGTATTTTCCACTTTTGATAAAACTATAACATGCTGTATGCTTTGTACCTGTAAAAAGCCAATAACAGAATAAAAAAGTATTTATTTAAATGTGCTTTATTTCTCTTTTTTCCCTCCTCCTTTCATTTAGATGCAAGTAAGCGTTGGCAGTTTTTAAAAATAGTCACCTTCATGCTCAGATTACAGCCGTTCCCAAATCATTCTGGTGGGAAGTTATTCTGTATTTTTGCCTCAGTCTGTGCAGTTTTTCATTTGTGCAGAGTCTCAACAAAACATTTGAAGAGGCATTTCAGGACCTGAACGAAACTGAGCCACCTCACTCGCAGCCAAACAAAACATCAAGCGGACTCTACGACGCAGGGCCCTATATTGCTTTCAACAATTATTTACATCTGTCTTATTGAGCAGAAAGGCTTTTTTTTTTTGTCATAGCTCAGTGATTCGGCATGCAACATGCTTATCTGCTCCATCATCGAGGGGCGAGAGGCCACGAGAGAAAAGGCAGGGAGCCATGAACCCCGTGAAGAGTGACAGCTTGAATCTGGGTAATATACCACGAGGGGCTCGGTCTTGCAGAGAAATCTGTTGACCAAAGCCTCTTTGAAATAAAACAATGATAATGAGGAGTTGGGTGGGTGGTGGGACGAGTGAGTGGGAGATGAATTCAAATAAACCTCACAGTGTCTCCTCTGGTGTGACGGCAGGGGCTCTGAGACATCGGGCAGAGGCAACTTCAGGAGCAAAGTCCCCCCACCATCCTCTCTATAGGTAAGCAGAAGAAGCTTGTATACATAAAGGGAACATTGTTCTACAGTGCACAAGGATGTAAAACACTCATGAAAACTGACATGAATCTGTCTTCCTGATTTTCTTGGGGGTTGGTTTTGTGACGTGATGTGTATGTGTGTCTGTTTGGGAGAGGTGTCCTGCTGTTTTTGGATGTTTTCCAGATGGCTCCTTGACTTCGGTGAATAGCAGAGGAGCTTATGATGTGTTTAAGGATTAATTGTGGCATATGTCCTGAGTGCAAAAACTGCATGTTACATTATAGGACGTGGCCCTTAAGAAAATACAGCATCTGTTACTCCTGTCAGCTCACTTGCCTGTTATTTCAGTAAGCATTAAGCTATTTGTGTTAGTAATGACACAATTATAGAATACGCTACCATGATTGCAACTCTCATTTTGGAAAGCCATGCAGCAAAGTAATCACGTGTGTGCAAGTCAGCCATAATGCATTTTGCAGATCTTCACATGAACTCGAACGAAGGTGTGAAAGAGGCGTTGTTGGATTTCCCAGGGAGCGCCCCTCCTGACTTTTTTTTTCTCACACATGTCATCAAAACATGATTCCCATTAAAATGATTTCCATGTTGACTCAAGAGTTTCCCTTATGTTTATAAAAGGACATGGCACTGAGCTCTGAGTAACTTTCTTAGAGCAGCGTCTCCCGCCACAACAAAATCCTCCCGAAAGCTTGTTTATAAAGATTGATTATTTTGAGCTTCAGTCTCCTGATGCAGCAACAGTGCCTCCAAAGGTTTGCATTAAAGGGCTCATGATAATTAAAAGCACATTCACTGCGGGATCAAAAAACACATGTCACTCCTTTTCTCATTAGTCGATGCTAATGGACCATGAGTGTGGATGTGTGCTGGACAGACGCTGAGGGTGAACAACCCAACATCAAAACAACTTAAAAAAAAAAACAATAACGCTATATCTCAGAGGGAATGTGTCCTTCAATAGATGTAAGTGAATTATTATGTTCGGTTGGCATATCCTGACTGCAGTCCAGCATGCACAACATTCCCAGTTGACCCCTATCATCCTTTTTTTCCTCCTTGCTTTAATTCCCCCTATATGCTATTAAAACTAAGACAAAATTGATGCAGAATATCTCCTAAAATGTGAGAAATCTCCATATCAAGCATGTTTACCATGAAAAATAAAGAAGACAGACTAAAGAAATAAAGGGGAAAAGTGTCTTTGGAAGGTGTTGGACTTGAGGCTGGTTTCAAAATGTTTTTGGTCTTTATTGAGGTTTCTCACGTGACATCATGCACACGTTGCTCAAGAGTCAGCTGCCATATTGGACAAAATGCAACCGCAGTTATATCATGTCTTTGAAAAAGCGTGTATTCTCTGATTAGTTGGCAGTAGTTGCTGGACGTGGCTGGCTGTTGCTGAGTGAAACCGGTTGCAAAGAAGGCACTGCACCAAAAACCTCCCTATGAATCTTTGGTTGCTCACAGATTGCCATGATTGCCTGTAGTTTTTCATGTTTGTCTGCAAATGTTTGCTAACTACAACTGTATTAGTAAAATTTGAAAACATGTCATGCAAATGAGAAATGGAGAAGGGTCAAAAGTTGCAAAAACTTCTAGTTGCAGCTTTTAAAACACATTGACTGCATTACTGAGGCACGGTCTCCATTTCCAGTTTGCATCACAGTGTTAAGAGTTACACTGCAGCTTGGAGAGTTGCTGAACTTTGTTTTGCAGACAAGTCTGTCAGTCTGTCTTCGCTTCCAACCAGCAGAGCAGCAATATGCCAGCGACCAAAGTAATCACAGGGAAGTTTTTGCCGCCTGGTTGAGGAATATATGTTTTTTGCAAGGGAGTCACTGACCGGTCTGTAGATCTGCATGACTTGGACTGTTGGCAATTATTTTCCCAGTGACTGCTATCAAACTCCAGCAACCCTTCACAGCTAGTTGAGAAAGCCTTTTTTTTTTCCCTCATGGCTGGTTGTTGCCAGATAGTTGCAGACCAGTCTCTAGGCTGGTGTGACTTGGCCCAAGGTCCTTGGACCCTGTCAAACTTCCAAAATATTGGACAAGTTATCAAACATCGTTAGTTGTAAAGGCAGCGTTATCTCAACAGGCCAAAGACAGAAATGTTACAAACACCACTGATGGGACAGATTTTACTGACTGACTGGTCACGTTGCACCACAGGCGTGTGTGGCTGTGCTGAGCAGTTTGCAGGATGATGATTTGTGCATTGTTTATTTACAGTTTAAGTATCAGACATGGTTCAATACATTTGATTTTGACGTACTTTTGAAAAATATGCAGAGACGGGGAAGTTAAGATAGCAAACATTGGAAATGTTTGGAAAAGCCGGATGTTCTCGATTTTGTCATTGCACAGCTGGGATTCTCAGGCTGTGTCTTTCGATGGCTTTTCTCATGCTGCATTACATTTGGTGCTTTCATGATGTTGGTGATGACTGCCGTCCAACAAATCCATCTCCTTTAAATGTTCAGTTCATGTTGAGATGTGACGACTGCAGAGCCTGTCACATTTCATACTCATAAATTATTTCTCTGAGCCTTCCTGGCCAAATTGTGAAATGAAACCTCTCCAGTTAGGACAGAAACATATTAATCAGTGGACTTGCAGTGATTTACAAAGATTTTTCAGACACAAAAGGACAAAATCTCACTGAAGACACTGTCTCGCTTTCCTGAAAGGTTCAAAGGCTGAAGTTTTTAATTAAGCGAAATTTCTACTGCTGAATATTTGGAAGCATTTTTACTTAAAGAAACACCTTAATAGCATCACTGTTGTCAAAATCACCCCCCTGAGTCACAAAGCACATTGTAAAGGTAGTGTTGCAGGCTGAGTAAAGCTCTGACTGACAATTAAATTGATCTGTTACATTAATATTGACAATATGTCCATTTAAAATAATCTAAAAGGTGGTTGTTATTAAGTGCATTGATGGTTCTATTGAGCAGTTTTGCTGGGCATGAATATATATATATATAAGAAATGAATGACACTTAGTGGTTAGATTATTCACATCCTCCTCTGTTCAGTATCCTCAGTACCCATCAGACAACTCATTACATCTCTCCTTGTTAGTCAGGTCTTTGTTCTGCAGCAGGATGGACAAATCACCAGTCCGTCTTCTGAAGGCTTACACGTGAAATAACACTGATGCTCCTCAAGTTATGCCCCGATCTTTGGGGCTCTCTCGTTTCTCATTTCACATCTGCATCAAAGCTGCGAGGCTCGCCTTCGATAAGTGTTCTTTAATGCTGTGTGTACTGCAGCCAGCTGATGCCTTTCAACACACATGAAAGCTTCTGCAAGGAGTCTGAGTTGTTGGGAAATGAAAGGGAAAGATAGATGTTTGTGTGTGGTTGTGTGAGGAAGATGATGACTGTCCCATCTTTGGAAAAGCTCCTTTCTTCCTCGGTAAAACTCTGCGGTTTTACTCCAGCACCGAGGGCCCTGGATTAAACTCGGCTCTGGTTGCCACCAGCTTGAGAACATTTATAGAAGTGTGTGATGGATGCTAAACAGACGACATTGTCACCAGGAGACCCCTGGCTCGAGTGTCACTGCACTGTCAGGGAGCCACTCTGTCAGGCTCTGCAGAGGCAGCACATCTGTTTGTGATCCCAAGTGTGATATTCTGCTGCTTCAGCAATTTTTGACTTTTGTTTTGTTTTGTATTTCAGGAAGATGCTGCTGAGTTAAGTGCCGGTTAACTCACTGCATGTTTGGCAACCAGCAGAGTCATACATATAACTCTGTATACACTGTTTGAGTACACACTGTACTCCCACCAGTTTCTGTGCTCTTAAAAAGCATATGCTGGTATATTTTACATCGACTTTGGTTAGAATAAAACACAACTAATTAGCACACTGTTGCAGCAATATGCTTTGAGTATGAGTAAAAATGT
Source organism: Oreochromis niloticus (assembly GCF_001858045.2). NCBI lineage: Eukaryota > Metazoa > Chordata > Actinopteri > Cichliformes > Cichlidae > Oreochromis > Oreochromis niloticus. The sequence goes on along the minus strand of NC_031966.2, from coordinate 10,589,368 downwards.
TTTTCAACATCATAAAACTGATTTATTGTTTGTTAAACAGTAACAGTTAATTTTTCCCCTCTATTATGAATTGTTTGCTCATTTGCTATAAAAATGTTGAAAATGATGGTAGGAAAAAAGTGCGGAAAAATGAAAACCTTCAAATAATGGAAAGTACTTCCATCACAACTGAGAAAACTCTAATAACGAGGATCATGTGATGGGGTAGTAAGCTCCAGAATAAGCAATCAGTGGACTTTGAGTTTAGATGAGCTCCTTGAGATGTGCTACAGTTCCGAAAACACACGAATCAAATAAAAATCTGAATCTGTAATAAATCATGGCAGTAATTGGAGCTCCAGCACTGAAATGAATCACAAGGTTGCAACTTAATATCCAGTTTTGATCCTCACTAATTTCGGCTTAAAAGCAACATTTGATACTTGAACTAAAATTCAGCAATGGCAGAAATCAGTTCCTTTCTTAACACATGAAGCAAATGTGCATTAATACCCTTAAATTTAGTTAGGACTCTTTATTTAGTTAAATAATTCCAAACTAACTGCAACTAAACTATAGCAACTCTTATCGGGGTTTAAATGTAATGGTTCTTATTCACCCTTTTACTCTGATCTACACTACAAGCTTCATTCACAACATTTTTTCCTATGCTTTTATTTGTAACATTTACAAATATTCATAATCTGATTAAAGCATCAACAGCATCTCGGGGCCCATCAGAATGATCTTTTTCTCATTTACTTGTTATACTTCCTATTATAGTGTAGAACCTTCACACAAGAGCACAATAATGCTCCCCTGGTCACCTGTGGTCCCCATGTGCCCTATAAATATTACCCACAACTCACTTCTGCTTCCCAACAGCCGCTGTTTCCTCCCCTCACCCCCAATTGGTCACAACAGTTATTTGCCCCTCCCTAAGCGTGGTTCAGCCGGAGGTTTCTTCCTGTTAAAAGGGAGTTTTTCTTTCCCACTGTCACCATGTGCTTGCTCACAGGGGGTCGTCTGATTGCTGCGGTTTTCTCTGTTTTATTGTTGGGTCTTTATCTTACAACATAAAGTGACTTGAGGTGACTATTGTTTGTCACTATATAAATATAATTTATTATAATTATCTCATTTTAAATTTATGTAAATATGAAATTAATTAAATGGACTGCACACACTGCCAGAATGTAGTCATTAAACTCCAACCTCCATCTCTGCCTCACTGTTTGTTCCATTTCCACAAATATGTTGTTTATTCTCATCTCAATGATCTCAAGCACTCACCCTTTCCTCTTTTGATTTATACTACAGCACAAAGTGGATATTTTCTGTAAGTAAAACAAAAACTGCCCAACGTCTATCTTCCACCTTATTCTGTGTAAATGTTACCTCTGTTAACCCTGGCATATTTTATCTGAAAAACTTTAAAGCAGCGCACTAAAAGATAAAGCCTTACTTTGTCATTTTGATGAAGGCTTTGAAGCAAAGCAACAGTTTGTAAAGACTGCATCATCTTTATAGTTTTCATACTGTCATCTTTACTATTTCTGTTTATCTACAGTTTACAGAGAGAAGCTTGAGAATGCCCACATATTCTAAAACAAATTTCACAAATGTAGAAAAATTTCAGGAAATGCATTACAGTCAGGCTCTGGTTTTTAGAATTTATCATCATTTTGGGTTATTTGTTTTGTTGTGCGGCTTTTCTCTGTTCTTCTGCAAAGCAGTGTGGGATTTTTGTTTTGAAAAACAAAGGTTGCTATCATACTCATGAAACAGTCAGGTTTTCGTTTCTTGACTCATACAGCAAAGGCGAGCAGCGATGACACATGGCAGTACGTACGACCAGGTCCGCGAGGGTGGATTTTCTCATATAGTCTTCTTCAGAGTTTTTAAACTCTGCGGCTGCAGCGCTTTAATCACACTCAATTTGTTTGGACCACAGCTCCGGCTCCATGGGAGGGGTCTGCCACGAATTAATCATGCTTACACACAAAAACACTGCATACATGATGGTCAACAAGCAAATCTCACAAGCAGGGCCAAAACTCAAGGATCGGTATATAGCAGGACACGCACAGAGGTCTCCATGTGGCCAAGTATGCCTGGTGTGGGTGGACCGGCTATCTAAATGTTTACTTCTCTTTTAGCCACTGATAACAGCCACTTTGAATGCCTCAGCTGCAGTTTAATGGGAGAATAAAAGAGAAAAAGGCTTTTTTATATAATGTCGAAGAGTTCATTTGAAAGCTTCAGGGCCAGCAATTATATCTGAAGCTTTAATGGCTACAGTGCAGTTATCTCAATCATGGTTAGTCAAGATGAGCCTTAGATTGAGGAAGTGGATTATTTAATTACACTTCAGCAACTACTAGGAAATGAAACTGAGTGCTTCAGTTTCAAGTTTATTGACACCAAATAAAATTAGTGCCATAAGATCCTCCGTTATTGAGTGTGCTTCTCTATGTTCTGCAGCTTACCTCAGAGCTATGTGTGTGTGTATATGTGTGTGTGTGTGTGTGCTGCAGATTCGGTCAGGACAGTAGCATTTCTTTTATTGTGCTGAGTAAAGGAGAAGCTTGCTGAGAACAGAAAACAATGCTACTTCTGCTGCCAGGATCTTAATTCAGCAAAACAAACATCCGTGATGAACTGAGGGAGGTTGTTGCTGCTTGGTCCAAACCACAATCACAAACCATCAGCAGAAGAGCAGAGGAAAAAAAAAAGTTTATTTTCTGCAGCAGGGTAGTACAGGGATACCTCTCCTCAGATTTACATTACACAAAACCCATTCTACTGCCATGTCGCACACGTTGTAAATAAATGTGTGTAGTTGTCATGCAGACTTTTCTGCCTTGGAGAAGTTTCCAGTCAAAGCCTTCAGAAGGACATTGTTAATATATTTATATGTGAATGCTGCTTTCTGGATGATGAACACAGGGATTTATGACTCCTGAGTCTCGCGCTATGCTTTGTATGTTTGTGTTATATGCTTTTATGCTTCTGGCTACAAGGAAAAATTTCCCCACAGGGACAATAAAGATGAATTGAAATCGAGAGGATCAGAGCGCAGAAAGGAGCAGCAGCTCTGAGCTTTCAGTTTCTTGCTGAGGGTACCCAGCGGAGTTTTCACGGTAAACAAACAACGTTCAGGGTTTCACACCAAAACACGTTGCCCATCCTTCATGAAGAACAAACGTGCTGAATCCACTGATGAAACCTTTAAAAAGGAGGTTTTATGTTATGAAATCCTGAAAACTCTAAGCTGATTTGCAGCAACTGTGTTTTCTTTTTCTGCTCAAACGGTAAAGCAATACTCTCTACGTTAAAAACTAGACTTACAACTTTACTTTTTGGTAAAGCTTATAGTCAGATGACCCCAAGCTCTCCCTTAGTAATGCTTCAATAAGCTTGAGCTGCTGTGGTCTTCCAATCTTGAGTGTTTGTCCTTCACACATCTCTTTTTACTCTCTGTGTATTTTATGCCACTACTGTATTTATTTAAGAAGTTATTAAACGCTGGCTCTTCTCCCATAGTTTCTCTTTTGTCCCGTCTCCCTCTGCTCTCATCTTCAACTGTTCAAGGCGGATGTTCGCCCCTTCCTGAGCCTGATTCTGCCGGAGGTTTATTTCCTGTTAAAAGGGAGTTTTTCCTTCCCACCTGTCACCAAGTGCTTGCTCATAAGAGTTCATCTAGTCTACTATATATTTATGCTTTATACTATTGTTTCATTTCTGGCAATGTGGCTGGCAATATCTGCAGGTAAAACTTGTGGAAAGACAATGTATTGCCATAATAAGAGCAGATTCCAAGAGCAGATTAAATGGCCTTCATGCTAAAAGTCAAAAAGCTTGAGGTTGTGGTTTTGGGAGTAGTGTGTAAATACATTTCTCAGGACAGAATTAAACTTGAATTGAAGAGTTCCAGTGTTTTCTGTAACCTTTGTAACTTTTTTTATTGAGTGGATTATGTTATTAAACTGAACAAGTTTGGTAAGTACTTCAGTTGTTTTATTTCTCTAAGAGCTTGTGAATTCTGTGCGACTTTCTATGGTTTTGTTGTTATTGAAATGAAGCCTTTTATGAGTTTGTGGAGCTGGAATTTAGCATTTTCTCCTTGTAAATATGTTCTCATTCAATTGCTTGTGGGTTTGGTTCCTGGTTTTTTGATTGGGTTTGGAGACCAAGTGACCACAGAGAAAAATTGGACAGTTCTACAACACTTATTATGTACTGTCGATATGTTTGTCCTCAGGCGCGGGCAATTCCATGATTTTTTTTTTCCCAAATGGAACTCCATGGGGCCCGTGGGAAGTCAGAATCGATGCAGCACTGAAAATTCTCCTTTCAAAAAATATCTCCTCCTTTTAAACTGAGTTTTTTCTCTTTGTTGTGGCCAAGTCCTGCTGCTAGCACCAGTTTGGGGCTCTCTTTACCTTCAGAACTGCTTTAATTCCAAATTCCTGTCCATGCGGATTTCACCAGTTTCCTTATCTTTCTGTTGCTGTTGCCCCTCTGCTTCAGCCTTCAGCATGTTGTACTTCTTTGCTGTAGCAAGTATTTAGTCGAGTTACTGTTGCCTTCCTATTAGCTCAAACCAGTCTGGTCATTCTCCTCAGGCCTCCAGCATCAACAAGACATTTTCACCCAAAGAACTGCTGCTCAGTGGAAAATCCCAGTAAACCAGCAACCTCTGAAACCAGCCATGTTTTTTTAGGCAGTGTTTTTTTTTAAAGTCATTATATATTGTTCAATAACAAATAAAAGAACCTTGAACCTCGAGAACAACAATCAATCCCCATTCAGTTACTTAAATCACCTTTCTTCCCCATGCTGATGCTCAGTCTGAACTTCAACTTGACTATGTTTACATGCCTAAAAGCATCAAATCTATTGCAGAAATGTCATGTAATTTTGCCAGGCCACAATTGTGATTATGCTATAATAAGGCCACTATTTTCTGGTGAATCCCTTGCTTTTGATGCAGTGCATCGCTCAGGTCCCTGGTAAATGTTAATTAGCCAGCGATAACTAACATTGCAGACATCATAAAAGTGGGTCAAGCTGGTGTTAGCTTTAGGGTAAAGCCTTATCTTAGTTTTATAAAAGCATTAAGGATCAATCTTGACTTTGATTTAATTATAACAGTAAGTTAGAATAAAACTCCTCATCAAATGAGTATAAAGTCAGCGTGAACCCAAAGTAAAAAATTTTCAAATGTGCCACCCATTGATTTTAATTGTTTACACTGAGATTGTCTCTCCCCCTATGGAGAAACCAGACACAGTTTCGCATCGTGGTTATTTCACAGGCTGGGCTCAGCGACCCACACTAATGTGACGCTGAAGTCTTCTCTCAGCGACAGCACATTATGAACCACAGAAACAGCTGCTCTGCACTGTATGCAATTACCACATTTTCTCTGCAGGCTGCTGTTGTGATGTTTATGAAAGCCGAGTGTTTCTGCATGCACGCTGCTGCGGGAGTGTGAATGTGTGTGAAGCACGTTCGTAAACTCTCTCTCGCACACACAGGTGCATGAATGCACATGCAGTAAACAACTCTCATGCTGTTTACACAGAGACAGCTGTAACTGCTCTTTTTGACCTTCCTCTTACTTCATCTGCACTCGTTTCCAGCCTGTAGCACTGGATGATTATTAGTTATGAGGTCTGTAAGTGAAACAAAAAAGCCTAAATGTCACAATCCACAGCACCATTACAGATAATCTATTTCATAAATTTGAAACTGCCTATGTTGGGAGGATCGGGAGTTGGCGGAATGACGTTATTAGGATAACAGAACTACAGATTGAATTTATCTGACCTGCTAAATTGGAATTTCTTGCAGAAAATGGAACAACATGTGAACAAGCGGCTCATTAAAGCAATTAGCACAATATGGGCCTTTCAACGGCACATCAGTTAGTGCAATCTAAAACAGATCCCCATTTTTGCCAACACCTGATGGAATTTTGTAGTTGAATAGTTTGCAATAGCCCCCACTTTGCCTGTCTTTCACTCTCCTGACAGACTAGCATCTATATGCAGAGCGAAACAAAAGTCACGTACAAACAAATGCCACTTTTTAGGTATGGAGGAATGTGCTCACACTTGGCAGCTGATAGGAGCACATAAATTTCCACAGAAAAGAAAAAAATGCTCATTGCCTCATTGTCCCTGCTTTGCTCATTGGCTACTTTAGTGGCCTGCTTCCCTTTGGATTTTCCCATGCCCTGCTATCTTTTCTCAAGTCTTAATCTTTTCATTCTGTCAGGCCCACTCTCGGCAGCCTCCGCGCCATTTCCAAAGGTCTGGGCTTCATGCTAATTGTCTCTCAATGGCACGGTTACCTCCCACCTACATAATGCACCTTGTTTCCTCCACTCGGTCCGGGCTGCACCATTTTTGCTCATTCAAATTCAGGAGGGAGAGGGACTGTAAAAGCAATGCCTCGGGCTACAGCGAAGCAACGCAAAGAAAATACACACGCACACACTCACACACAAAAAATTGATTTGCTTCCCTGTTTTTAGAGGGAAACTTCTGTGGGTGGGCTAACCGGCAGGACATTTTGAAGGATGAGTTGCATGTGATTGCTGTTGTGTTAGACAAAACGTAATTTCTCAACTACAAGTTCTCCGTTCCAACATTTATCACACAGTTCATCATGTTCCTGCGGCGGTGCTACCGAAGCATGCAGGTTATTTTTGAATTAGCTTCACTTTCAATTCAAGTGCTTGTAACGCATCTGCCAGCAGTTTGATCTATAGTCCTCGGATGCAGCGGAAAGGCACAGAGAGGTTAAGGTTATGAAAATCATAGTTACAACATGAATGCTGATCCCCTCTTGTGGGTTAAACGGGAGTACTGTCGTGAAAGGCACACATAAATTGTGCTAATTGTGTCCACGTAGACCTAAATTGGCTGTTTTTCTTTCACTGGAGAGATCTCGGCCACTCAGGACTAAGACGACAGCCATGCACCATTAACATCTATTCAAGTGCGCCCGCTTTGATCTTCTCTCTCAGAAGGAGAGCAATGGGGGAACACAGGGGGAGAAAAATAAGGAGAAAAAACATCATCAACAATTCAAATGCACCCAATTATTGGACCATAAATAAAAGCCTAATTAGCATAAATTGCTTCCACATTGTTGCTATTTTTACATCATTTCTTCTTCCAAATTTCAGGCTTGTGTATTGTGTGCGCAGGCTTCTGCGTTAGTGCTTGAGTTATGATGGAGATGCTTAATTTCATAGTGAAATTGCCGCGCTAATTAAAACTGGTGGATAAATATTTGCTCGCTGCACAGCACCCACATGTGTTTTTATTTGGAAGCACAAAAAAGCGAGCTGACCCCGACTGTCACCGCAGCAACATTTGATCCGTATCACAAAACTGTCAATGCAGCATCTGCGACGCATCGAACCGATGACTTCAGTTTGCATCTGATGTCACGATCATCAACGTCAGCAGTTATGTAGCCATCAAAGGTGGCGGGTGGGTTGCGTGTAGTTGTCAGATAAGTTCAGGCTCAGTTGATTTTGAGTTTTCTAAAATTAGGAGCAGAGCGAGGGAAAGTACTGTAACACGGCAGCCAGAATTAGATTCACACGTCGCCCTGAAAGGTTTTTGTTTCCCAGCGTGATGGTGCTCATAAAGGGCGGCCTGTCTGCTCTGTCTGGTTTGGGTTATGAAGTCACTTTTCAATACAGAAACAAGACGGCGAGGATCAGGTTGGATAAAGGTTCTTTCCCAGCGTCTCCTCAAACATTGTTTTTGATCAAATAGGCCAGGATCTCCAGAAATGGAAACAGTATCTCACCATTCCTCTTCCCCTTTAACCCTTAAGGGACACTTAGTTGGAATCAATCTCTCCACGAATTTAAGGCAAGGCCTGCTGGGAATTAAACCTGCCTTTTACTGGTCGCAAATAGGTCTTTTTGACCAGTACAAAATGATTATAATGAGGTTTAAAGATGGCGTTCCCATGCAATGTGAAAACTAGCTCTCCTTTGCAGCCTCGGGGTTAAAAACCTCAACACCCAGTGATACTCCACTGTCTTCTCCCACACAGTTTCAACACGTCTGGCCAGCGGCTCGGCCTGCCATTTGACTTCAAGACATCTTTTGTTCTCTTGTGGTTTCTAGTTCAGTTTTTATTACATACTCCAATTCATCTAATTCCAATTTATAATTTCCATTCTCAGGCGTAGAAGGTTACAATAATAAGCCGCAGCTTCTCTCAAGTTCGAATGTTTTCCTTGGTCACCGTTGATGTCATTGAGCCATTAAAATGCCAAAAAGTGACTTAATTGTAATTTCCATCCAAGTCGTGGAAGGAAAGCGCACTGATTTCCAATAAGTGTCCCTATAGATTAACGCATGTGGTTGTTTTTGGGGTGGTGCAGGTTGTGTGGTCAGAAAATAAAAGTAAGGGTCTTTTTTTGTTAACCGGTTTGGTTTTGTTAAGAAGTGGTGTCTTGAGGTCATTTCTGGCCCAAGTGGACACAAAATAGGGAAGCTCTGTTTTTCTTCAGTTTGTCTGACGTAAACTGAAACTCATTTGATCTGATATACTATACATATAGGTCTATAAACCATCTCTTCCATCTGTTTCGCAGCTGGAATAAAATGAAAAAAATCAACCAGTATAATATATAAAAGTATTTGTTTTTATTTTTATACTCAGAAAACACATAAGCACAGATCCCTGAGCTTCCCATTAACTTTGTGGAGAGTTTTAGTGTCTTTGAGCTTATTATTTTGGTTTAACAGGTGACTGGTTTCCACAAAAAAGACCCAATAAACTCACTGAACTACACCTGCTCAGCAACAAAAGCTTCAAATCTTGATAAATGCCTTTGTATTCAATTTGAGCACTGAAAGCACTTTCTAACACAAGGCACACACAGTACCTTTATCTATACCTACCAAAGCAAAAATATGGGCATTTAATGCAATTTCCTGAAACTGATTATCAGTATCAGGCAAGAAATACATGGACTTTTTCTTTGTGTTGATAGCCACCTTTGAAAACTGACATAATAAATGCCACGTTGAAATTTTTTTTACTTAAAAAAGTGGCATTCTGCAATATATTCAGTAAAAAAAAAACCAAAAAACATTGCCTCTGTCTTCTCCCTGTGTGTGATTAAAAAAAAAGATGGCAAAAAGTTGTACTTGTTTGCCTCCCTTTTCATTGTGAGTGGGAGTTTGTGTGTAGGTCAAATGTGTGTGTGTGCCTAAGCACCAGACCACCTCTCCGTGTTGATCAATCAAAGAAAACCAAACACTGCTCTCCCTTCGCATCAGACGCCGTGAAATCAGGCACGAAGAGGAGAAGCTTCTCTGCTCCAACAGATGCTGAGGTTCCGCCTGCTTTTCAAAGCTCCTATCGTGGCTGACCCGCCACTGAACCTCACGGCTCTGTCTCATAGTCACTGCCAATGTAAGCAGATGCCTCTTCGGGGTTTGAGCTCGGTCTCTTATTTATGCATGGGATGATAATGCTACCCTACATGTGATACTTCAAGAGAGGGAAGAGTCAATAACTAATGGAATCCGTGCTTGACCAGCACTCCTCTTCCCTCTCGGTGTACCACCCAGGTTTTCTGCTGATATGCTCACCTCTGCTGAGCATCGTCTTCGAGCCCACACAGTTTGCCACAGCAGCTTTAGCTCAATTACTGCTGGTCCTGCTGGATTGAGCCCTTTATATCCCCAGCTGGGAAAGCTCACTCGTCTAAACTCTGAGAGCTTTTGGAAATATCTATAAAATGACATCCAGAATAGAACCCTCCCTCCCTGCCTCTTCAAAGAGTAAACTACATGATTTTGATTGAAACTGAGTGGATTTTAACTCTGATAAGTCAGTGGATATTAGTACATACAGTACATGTTCCTATCTAACACCATTTGTTTATTTAGTTGGCTGTCAAACAAAAAGGTAATATTAAAGCAATATTGTACTGTAATATTATAAATGCACTATTTCTTCTGGTTGCATGTGCATTTCTTATCCTACATAACTTCCTAAACGTGCAGTGCTTTGGTCTAAAAGGATTTTTTGTGTTAAACCGGCTTTGCTCCTTGTGGTTCTGATTCTTTTGTTTGCAGACATTGTTATTGATTGACTTCTGCATAGAAAATTATTGATGCCTCCAAATAAATACAACCCTATGAGTTTGAGTACTGTAACAGTACTGCAACACTGAAATGGCAGTGACTACCCTGTGACAAACTACAGGGAATTTTCAGCAGTAATTCAGTGTTCCTTGTGAATACTGTAAACACTGATGTCTTTGAATTAAAATAAATAAAAGTGCAAAGAATTGTACATATTTGTAGTGAAATGTAGTATTTTGCTTTTTTGCTGAAAAACTAGTAAAAGTGTGTTTAGGCTCACTCTGCGTGGCTGAAAACTGTGTTAAAGTTGACTGTTTACAGTAAAAAATTGTAATGTTTGTCTAGCGTTCATGTTAAAATGTTGTTTGACATTGTGTCAGCAAGAAACTGATGTCACTGATTGCAGTGGGCACATGTGAAGTGAAATTTAATCCTGGCAAATCTAGTTAATTTACTGTAATTTAACAGTCTTACAGTGTACATACTCCAGTTTGTTATATTTACTTTCTTTTTTTTAACAATAAGATAAATACACAGTATGAGTAACTATGCCAAGCAAGAGGTAATTTTCCGTGTCCTGAACTTTTAGCTGCTAAAAAAAAGCTTCTGAGCTGCAGCAGAAGGAAAAAGTTTAGGTTAGCTACTAGTTTGGATTTCTGATGATCCCAGCAGAGGCAGGCATGCTGCAAAAATGGCAACAAATCAAAACATACAACGACTTTTGGAGTTGGTTGCGCACTGGCATGAATACTTAATGCACTGTGCATGTGTGCAGAGCCAGAGGTAATTTCCAGTTCCAATTCCAATAATAGTTACATCTAAAAAACAACAAACAGCACCTTCTTTCTTTTACAGCAGCTGAACGTATATGTTCAGTGACTGATTTTAAGTTACGTACACAAATACGCAGCTGTAGTAACGGAGTAATTATATCCCACTGTATAAAATATATGTCAAATAGGCTCTTGAGCCCACTGTGAGCAAAGCATAAAAGGCAGAATGTGAGAGTTCAACAGGTCAGCTAACAGGAGGCTTTGCCTGAATATTTCCAGGCGATTAAATTTGGTGGTGAGCGTCTTGTGAAGACCCTCCAAACTCTGCACCTGGTTCGTATTCCATTCTTACAATCTGCTTTCTTTGGACCCTGCATCTTCCTCTTATTTGATTTCAGCTCTTTGAGATATAAAATACATGCTGATACTTAAAAACTGACTTTGGGGATGAGGAGGTGAGGTGAAGAGACAGGCCTTTTGAGAAAAAACATTTATTGAGATTTGGCAGCGTGCTGCAGACTGAGACAGAAAGCTATACAGTCTATAGAGCAATAATTATAGGATCTATTAATGCTTTTTTTTTGTACCCACCATTTGAACAAGTAAATCTTGGATTGTGTTCAGCATTTTTACGAGACATTTCAAAGTACTTATGGCACCAAGTTTTCTTCACATGCTTCCTGTTGCTGCTGAACAGTGTCAGCAAACACATCATCTGATCAGATGGATACTGTAAATGTAGAAGCCTACACAGACCTCAGTTCACATCTGTGCAGCAGTAAGGATGCTCTACATTTAAGTTTTTATTACTTAGCGAACGGAGGAGGCTCCAAGGTTAACAGATAGCAGTAAATTCCTGCGCTTCATGCCATTATCTTGAGTAAGGGCACGTATAATGGATCATGAAGGGTTTACTGGTACTCCAAAGTCCTTTCTGGCTACAAGTATGGAAAGCTACTTCTGCTGGCAAAAACAAAATAATTCATCAGAGACATGAAGATAGTCAAGTAATCAAAGCTGGAGACAGCAGATGCTGGTGTCAGCATTACTGGATTAAGTTGTGCAGAACAAGGAACTGACTGAGCTGTTTTGTAGCCATAATCTGCATTGATCCAAAAAATGATTTACCCACTGTGATGTCATACATTGTGTTTATGATGACCATTTCTAACACTGTGACATCGCCATGTTTGGTTATAGAGCTAAAAGTGATGTGCAAGGGGTGGAAGTGATTCGGAACTTGAGGAATGGCACAACTGTTTGGGTAGTGACTTCCATCCTATAAAATACCCTGCATTATATCTATTTTACTCTAAACATTAAGATACGATATCAGCGTTACTGCATGTAGAAGACCTATATATCCAGAGATTGTCAAAATAAAGTCAAGAGGAAAAAGTTGACTGAGGCAATGAATTAAGTAAGAATGTTGAACTTCTTTGTGGAGACAGGAAAGTTGCCCCCTGCTGGCAAGCATAAAAAAAATACAGGTTTCAGATCTGTCTATCTTTCATATTGAGTTAAAGGTTTTGATGAATGTGCTTTATACAGCCAGAAGTCAGAGTCTGTTCATTTTAAACTTCGATCCACCTTTATTCTTTTTCATTTTTCAAACATTGTCAAGATAACAGTGGGAAAATTCCATTGGAAAAATAAAGTAGGGTAGTGGGACCCCCCCTGCTCTCATTAGCCATGCTCATGCCCATGTAAGAAGCACAGGTGACACATATTGTCTTAAAGATGGTTCACCTCCCTCAGAGGTCCTAGTAAACAATGGGTTGTCAGTCACGCTGGAACTGCTTCAGCTATAATGAATACAGTCATTCTTTTTTTATTTAGTCATCCCTTAGTTTTCCATCCCTTCCAACGCAGACTACTTAAACTCTCAGTGACCTGACTTCTGGTTTGGCCTTACACCAGTATGCTAACCTGCGGCCTCAGCTATGTAATCAGCTAACCCATAGTTTGGTGTTTACTTCTGGACATTTTGTGGAGGAATAATCTGTTTATACTGATGGTGGACTCACCTGCTACCCCTTAGGGGAAAAAAACAGCCTTTCTGGTGGACTTGTTAGTAGGTTTGAGCTGCATATGCTTCCCTAATCTGCTGAGAGGCTACTGGTACACTTCATTAAGGTAAGTTGCCTGGTCTGTGCTGTTGTTGAAGTTGCTGTTCGGTGACAGGCTGTAGACTGATGCTACTAAAACTTAATTAAGGTCAGATGGATGCCCCCTGCTGTTGCCATTGCTTGTGTGCGGTGCTGCCAGATTTAACTGGTAAAAGCAGATACTGGCAGTGCCTGTTTGCTATGTACCACTGGATGCACTGACAACTGTCAGTGTATTACTTTTCTGCTGAATAAAACTTTAAAAATATGGCAGATCCACCGCAGGATCTGCAGTTCCATATGATTTCTTAGACAGTAAATGTAATCGGAAGGTGTAAGTCACAATAAATTTAAACTGATGTGCTTCATGCGTGTTTTTTCGGGTGAGAGTTATGGCTTTGGCTGCCTCTCAGTGTGTGGCTGGAAACCAAATGGTACAAAAAGTACCCAAACTCAAAGATAACGATCCACCCAAATTAATTTTCACCAACCCATTTATAGGAAAGCATTTCCCAGGTGGGCAGAAATCCAATCTGGCAGTCCTGATTATGTGTTGCTTCATACTGATTTAATGGAGCTGATTTAATTTTCCTTGCTGCTTGCAGCCTGTATTGTGATGCTTGCACGATACACATTTAGTAAAATGCGTAAGCCCACATTTAAGTGTTGTCTTTTAGAGTTATATGATATTGCAATTGCGCTACCACTTTGGTGGGATTCCCGATTGCTCTTTATGAACCTGGTCCAAATGTGATGGATGCTTTGCTGTAGATTTAAACTTTAACACAGACGTCTTGCATCATAAAACCTTTCCCAGTGATGCTGGCCTTTTAACACAAACTGCAGGTCCATTCAGCTCTGTGGCAGAAATATTGGCTGTAGTTTTGTGTCACTTTGCATGACTGCTGTATGGTAGTTAAAACTTTTACATTCAATCTGCTGCCCATCATCACCATCATTCAGCGTACTGTACATAAGTACACAACTGCATGGGTTTTTTGCTATAAATGGCTGATATAATCAAAAAAGTCATTAGTTTTTACTTTTAGATAGCAGTTTACTTTATGATGGTTGAAGGGGTTTTGTTTTTGGAAATAACCACATAGTGGTTGGCACCACATAATGGATTCTACATTAATCAGTAACTGCAGCTGTCTAGCTCTATATTTTACCATGGTTTGGTGGTTAAACGTTAATTATTACTAAGACAGTCTCTTCTCTGCTGAGTTTGATGAATGCTTGCATATATATTTACAGCAAATATAGTTAAGGAGCAGTAACGGACTTTAAACATGCTTTTTGGCATTTGTGTCTCTGCATACGTTTGCATTTGAGGTGGATTCTGGCTGGATTCAAATGAGTAAAATATGTGCAGAGAAAAACAAAAAGCCATATTTGTCATACTTGACATTCCAGCATTTTGTGGCTTCATGATAGTAAAGATGTTTTCCTGACTTATCCATTCCTCAGATTGTATCTGTGCAGACCAGAAGGAATGTAACACTGTAGGTTCGTAGGCATTTGAAGCCTTTTAAAAATATATACATATATTACTATGTTGTATAGCTTTTTTGCCTGATGTAGACAGCTATTGTACTGAGATGTTCTTCACCTATCACAGTATATATGTGGGATTTTGGCACCATCATCCTCAGAATCAAGCTGCATTCAAACTCTTTCCTTTAAAATAACTCATATCGTAAGATAATTAAGTGATAACTATTTATTTTGCGCCACTTTCCCACCGTTTAGATTAGACTTTAATTGTCAGCTGCCACCCACAACAAACTATCTGCTCTGTTATCTCAGCCGCTCTTACTCATCACTCCGCAGGCACTATCAGCTGTCTGCGAAAGTAATTAGATCATCTCCAAAAACACGGTTTCATGCAGAGAGGCTCAGCCTTCCACTCAGAGACGAGAGAGATGTTAAAAGACGTGTGCAGTTAGAGGTCGACCACAACTGTGATCCACAGAGATGCGGTCCAGTAATTGAGGATACTTTGGCTGACACTCAGTCCCTGAGATGATTTACAGCGTTCTGATGGTTTTCCCAACTCCAGGGCCTTGGCGTCACAGACAAAAGGAGTCTGTGCTGCCAGTCGTTCAGATGGATGAGACGTGAATGAAGCTGAAAAGGAGTGAAAGCCTGGAGTCTAAATCTGTAATCCACGCTGCGTGCAGCTCATTGATGAGGTGCAGCAATGAAATGCTTCCTCTGTAGTGTGTCTGACAGCATAGGCTGTTTGTGATATCCAGAGCCAGGAGTTTTCCCAGATGAAAAACTTTCCAATACCAATTATAGTCTCAAGTGGCTTTAAAGAGCCCAGAACCTTTTCTGGTCGAGGACCTCTGGCCACTGGCTTTATTTTATTTTATTTTTTTGAGTATTTCAACATCAGTTTTTATCGACCTGAGAAAGCACTTTGTTTGCTGTGTCTAAGCAGGAGCCCCGTACACTTATCTGAGCAGTGGTAGGAGGCAGTGCACCAACAGAGCTCTGTGCGTTTGTGTGTGTGTGTGAGAGAGAGAGAGACGGAGAGTAGTTCGTGTTGGTCTCCACGTGTGTGATTTTTCTTTGAGTTTCGGGCTGGATAAGAGAGGCAGGACATTAGAGAGCAGCCAAGAGGGCCTGGGTTTTCCTGGCACACAATAGCAGGAAGTGCTGCCACGCTATAAATGGAAGCTAAAATAGTGGCAAAACTCAGTCAGCAAGGCCTTTCTGCCACCAGCCAATAGGATTTATGGGCTCATACTACCCCCCCAACTTCCACACTGTGATAATGGAATAGAAAGGAGAACCAGGAAAGTTGTAGACTCAGGCCAGAGTGAGTTGTTATTCAACAAATAGCTTTTGAAAGTTGATACTGGTGGATATGGTTTTGAACTGGACCTGCCACTGCTTAATTGGAGCCAAAATTCAGAATAAGCCTGACCACTTACTCCCATAAACTTCCTAAAGACGTTCTGGAGATTCATTGTTTCCTCCAGAAATGTGTTTTCTGGATGATGGAAAAGTTTTTTTTTGGTTTTGTTTTATTTATTTATTTTTTTAAGTCAAATTATTTATTTATTTTAGGCAGATTAACAACTTCCTGGCTTCGTTTGTAGCTTTACAAAGCTGGCAAAAAAGAAAAAAATCCAATAAACTCAAATCTCATCTCTAGCTGCAGTGTAATTCTGAGTAATTTGGCACAAATCACAGTGGAGGTTATTAAAAAGATCACATCCTCTGCCAAGTTCTTGTTAAATTACTAAATCTGAAAAGATTTATAAGCTCATCTCTCTTTGGCAGCTCAGCACAGTGCACCTCCTTGAAGAAATTAGTTTTGAGCAGATACTAGCAATCACTAAAGGTTCCTGTCATGTTACAGCATGGAAATATTTAATGGGGTGGTATTAGGCTGGTGACCGGTTCAGGGTGTAAACTGCCCTCATCCAGTGTCAGCTGAGACTGGAAGTGGTTTAAAAAATCTCACTAAGTTCAGGCACACAACTAAACTGTACTTTAAGAAATGTAGCACAGTTCCTTGAGCCCTGGATTAATACCATTTTGGCCCATGATGGGATTCAAAGGTATGGATAAATACAGTGAGATGAGAAACTGTTTTTGCATATTTATCACACTTACATGTTTCAGATTATCAAACATGTTTTAATAAATAAATAAAATACAAAAGGCAATTTTTAAATGAATTTCATTATCAATGGGAAAAAATGTATTCAAACCTACCTGGCCCTGAGTGAAAAAGTAATTGCCCCCTAAAACTAATAACTGGTTGTGACACTCTTGGCAGCAAGAACTACAATCAAGCGTTTGCAAAAACTGGCAACGACTCTTTTACATCACTGTGGAGGAATTTTGGCTCACTCTTCTTTGTAGAATTGTTTTAATTCATCCACATTGGTGGGTTTTCTAGCGTGAACGGCCTGTTTAAGGTCATGCCAAAGAATTTCATTCGATTTCGGTCGGGGCTTTGAGTAGGCCACAAAAAACTCCAAAAAACAACTGCATTCTTTTTTTTGTTTTTTAAGCCATTCAGAGCCATTTTTTTTCCACAGTCTCCTTCCTATTGTTGAATCATGACTGTGACTTTAGTTGTACGTTTCTTTAGATGCTCTTCTGGGTTCTTTCGTGACATCCTGGATGAGTCGTCAGTGCCTCTCCTGGGAAAGTTCGCTATTGTTCCAAGTTTTTTTCATTTCTGGATAATTGTTCTCACCGTGGTTTGCTGGAGTCCCAAAGCCTGAGAAATGGCTTTGTAACCCGTTCCAGGCTGATATATGTCATTACTTTACTTCTCAACTGTTTCTTTAGATCATATCATGATGTGTTGGTTTCTGAGATCTTTTAGCCTACTTGACTTTAAAGCAGGGAGGTTTAGGGTAATTATCTTAGTGGTCTCCAGAAGATAAGGCGCTAGAAAATATATTTTGTTTACCTTTGGACAGATATAGGCTATAATTTTCTCCTTTCTTCCAGTCTTTCTGTTAAGATAAGGTTACTGTATTCTCGGGACACTTTATTGAACATATAGACATGAGGTGGGGATTTTACAGAATGCCCAAAAACTGTGGTCACTACTATTTCCAGGGGATATTCGCAGACGGGTTACTGTTTTACCCAGTCTGTATAACTCATAGAAAATGCTCCTAAAATATAAATTAGCCTAACGCTGAACTGTAAGGAATCTGCTTGGGTCCTAGGACCAGTTACTCTACAGCAAAGAACTCAGTGGACCTAAAATGTTGGATACAAGAATGTGGGCTTAGACACTAAAAGGATTAAGTATGCAGCACTATTTTATAGAGATCTGCAGATTAGCTCAGTCCCAACGAAACATAAAAGGTCTCTGCGGGAAAAGTGGGTCACTGCAGCTGCAAAGAAGATACTATAAGTAAGAAAACTAGTCACAAGTTGAAGTTAAATTTTAAAGATGGCACAGACGGGATGACAAAATGACAAAAACAAGAAGCCACTGCCTGCCTGGCCTCACTGTGGTCTTTGTAGACATTCAGTTTACTTCTTAGGCATGCTGATAAAGAAAGTTTAAAATTCATCACTTCTGGAAAAGACATTACATCCCTCCCTGTCTTGTGCTGTGTGGCTCTTTCCCAGGAGTCCATGAAAAACTTCACAACCTCCCCTAAATGTCAAGGGTAAGCTTAGTGAGAAGAGCAGGCAGGAGGCAAGAGGGCAGTGAGCTAGGGAGCTGAACATCTTCTATCCCAAGTATCTCCGCAAAAATGTGTAGTCATCAGTTTGAGGAAACAGAGATTTCCCTTATTGATGTGCTATGAAATATAAGAACCTTATGTGATATAACCTTACATGTGAGTCAGATATGCTCCGTGCAGAATATATGGAACACCTTGTCCATTTAACATTTATTTTTAGTTGCAGATTTTCTGTAAGTCAAAAAGTGTGTGGGCAGAGATCCTTCTTTGGACAGCAATCTTTAGAAGTAAATCATGAGGATTAAACTCCTACCCTCCGTGAAGCCGACAGCAGGGATAATGGATCGTTTACAGCGCGCTGTCTGGCTTCAAACTTGGACTTTTTTTTGACACCGAACACAGTATTTCCTTCACATTCCACTCCAATGGTCCCCTTCAGTCTTTATGTCAATGATAAATCATTGTTATTTCCTCAATTTCATACATTTCATACAATTTCACATTTCCATATTGTTCAATTGTGCATTAGTGATACCAAATTCTCCTAGCTTTCCATAAGAGTTTCACACATGCACTGTACAAAAGCTGCTTTTCCATTCCACTGCTTTAGGACCATATTTTGTCAAACTGTTGTATGACAACCATGCAATTGTGCATTAGGGCTACATGCTAAAGTCAGTTCTTCTCACGTTACAGGAAGACACTGACTCTTGAGAGAATCTGTATGCTAACAGTTCTGCCAGCTGATGAGAATTAAGACGTGGGCATGACAGATAAGGTTAAGAAGCAAGAAGTCTGCGTTATTCTTTTTCTGGCATTCTTTATATTCAGATGAATATTTCAAGCCTCCGTACTTTGCTGGAATGTGAACTTCTTCTCTCACTGGCTAAGGTTTTTAAGTTTGCACTTTGGATATAAAAAGAGTATTCGAATCATGTCAGAAATGTCAACGTAAACACGTAAGATTTCAAGAAATAAAAACTTTTTCAGATGGTTATCTTTTGGCAGAAACTCCAAGCACGCATTTACCAAAGAGCAGAGATCTGCTGTCTAAGCTGAAACCTCTCAACATTTTCTGTCTGTGGTAAATCTCACCAGTAGCTGAGTCGAGCCAAGGGTGGGCGTGGGTTTGTGGGTCAGCCTGCCAAGCAGCGGCTCAGCTGGCATGTCAGCCCGCTCTGAGATAATGTCAGCACATCTGAATGGTAATAGTAACCAAGGACTTAACACAGAGCAGAAATTCTGATAACATTAAAATGTCAGTAGCTTTTTGTAAAAATTCATGCACCATGAAATCAATCAGGACACGTCAGCGGAGCAGGACAGAAGGAAATGCCACGAAAGATCATCTTCGGAATCAGAGTTTCTATTAATCTCTGGCACTTTTTTACACCAGTAACATTGTTATGTATTTATTTGAGGCCGCATTCCCAAACTAACATAGACAATTATTAGAACGACAACCAAAAGTCCAGCATTCACTGTCCTCTTGTTTGTCCACTGTCTTTGTAACAGGCTAAATGTACCATTTTATTCACAAGCCACCTGCTCATTTTATCCTAATTTATCCTTCTGTGACAAACCTGTTTGCAATCTACAACAAAACCTAGAGCAATACCTTTGCCAAGATATATACTAGTCTGTGGTGTGTTTCCATTGCCCCACAGTTTCACCACCAAAAAACAAGTTTGTCTGTTTTGAGTCCATTTAAAAGGTTTCAGCAGTAGCAGAATCCAGAAATACATAGGAGGAAACAGCCAATCAGTTGTGGCAGGCTGTTTCAAGTCAGGTTACAGTATTAGGTTTCAGAAGGCTTTGACTGAAAACCTAAGGTACGACTTAACTGTGGTGTAAATCTAATGCAGAAGTCAGCCTTGCTGGAGCTTTCCCTCAAGTAGTTTGTGGCTGCTGTTGCTTTAAACATGACGATACCGGTGATAGTGAAAAATAATGGTGAAGTTAGAGGTGGCAATAAAAATAGAGCAGGAAGATTCATTTATAACTGAATTCAGACAGGACAAGAAACTGTTGAGATTAAAAATTTATTTTGCAGAGTATCCTAGGTAAAATTTCCCTAACATGTTTTTTTAATGGTGGGAGATACCGGAGCTCCCAGAGAAACCATGCACACTCCCAGGTTTGAACTTAAACCCTCTTACTGGGAGGCAACAGTGTAAACCACTGAGACATCTGCCTTCTGCTAAAGATGCTGAAAGCTCAGGGAGATGTCAGAATGGGGAAATTAATTTCTTTCTTTCTTTCTTTCTTTTTTTTTTTTACTACCAAGAATAGACTGAGAAATATTTTATAGAAATGTTTTGACATGTGCAGCCCTAAACAAGTAAGTACTGGTTTTAAACTTGAGAATAAACCCTGCATGTATTTTCCCATGAAAATGTGGAGAGACTGAGCCATAACCGGGGTTTAGAAATGGGTGAAGACCAGATTGTTTTTTTGTTTTTATGTATCATATTTCAAGCTTACTACCTGTGCTCCAGTGACAAGCAGAAAAAGCTATAGGTACTATAGTTTTAATAGAGTTAGAAGTTTATTTTCTATATCTCCCTTTTTCTAAGGAGCAACTGTGTATTCAGAATTATGAAAGATGAGTGTTGTGTGTATAAAGCAAAATAAATACAGAGCTATTCCTTTGCTTCCAGTAAAATGGGACTATGGGAAAGAGTTCTTCTGATTCACTTCTTGTGCCTAAACCAACCATCATAAACCTCCATAATCATTCCTCATGAGCTATGTGTCAGCCTAACCCCTTAATCACAACCCAATCAGAGGCACTGTGGGGCAAGCCATAACTTCATAGAATTCCCAAAGAGTCTTTTCAAAGTAAAAGCAATCTAGAGCACACATTTATGTGTGCTGATTTATACCGTCTTATTTTGGAGGAGGGGAAAAAAGAGACCTATGTGAGCTCATAGCTGGTTACGGTCATGTATATACAAGCCTGTGAACATTTAAATTTCCTATTCTGCACAAAGACCGTGACAAATGAAATTACACATAGTGAGACATAACAGAATGGGCTTTACATAAACAAATGAAGCTTTGGTGTAAGTCCTGTTTAAATTAGCCTTAAACCAACTGTTTTTGATTATAAAAACTTAATGTTCCAAAGCCATAAGGATGGTACTAATTTAACAGGTCAAATTAGTTGAATGAGAAACGACGCTTAACATTACGTACAGCAAAGACTGGACTGAATCTGCAGATGAGATAAAATCGCAGGTGTAGTCTCCGAGTTCACGTTCCTGAGATTCGCTCGCATCTGGGATCCACACATCTTGCCACTATTCAAACAAGCTGATTGGATATCTACACAAAGCATGACACCGTGATTGGTAATGTTGCTAATGCACTGCGAGGAATCTTGGACAGGTTGTGGAATGATAATCATTATGCCTGCTGTGACTCACTCAGGGTAAACATTAGCTTAGCTGGTAGATATTTCTGGCCATGTGCACCTGCTTGCATGTCACAAGCTAATTCATAACTCTTTGAGCGCCGCTCTATGTAAGGAACACATTTCAGTCTTAAACATGTCCATATGGACAAATATACTTGTTGGGAAGAGTTTGGTGGATTTTTTTTTACTCTCCGTGCTAAATTATCTCCATACCACTGAGGCTGCGAGAGGCTGTGGATCTAACACGAGCCATAAATTTGCACAACAGCTTGCACGGAGGATGGACATTCAAGTAAGGACTTAATAACTTAATTACTGCAACACCACATGCTGCTGAGATACATCTCTAGTGTTTCACAGCCAGGCCCTGTAAATCTTGTGTTTAATCAGCTTGTAAGGTGCTCAGGACATCAAAAGCTACCGCAGCTACTCTACCATGTGTGAGCACCCGACTCCACACCATACATTACTTAACCTGGGCTTGTGCTCGTATAAAAGATGACTGGGCTAATGCTGTTTCATAATTCTGTGTTTGATTTTGTGCCAAATATTTCTATCATAAAACTTGTCCCTAATTTCAGTCCAAACCCAGTTCTAAATACCATTCTCACAAAGATGCAAATTAAATCATTGAAAATAATTTTAGACAGCGCCTCTGATACAATACAGGCATTAATCTGAATTTCCTGTCATGTAATTGCCAATAAGGCATATTAGCACTTAAGCAAGGCAGCTGAAACCAACCAACATCACCACCCCTGTAAGGTAGATATGGTTACTCTAACATATCCATGCTTACACAATGCATTCCCAAAAAAGCAGTATGCTAAAGAGACCAAAGCAACTCCTTAGAGGCTACGTTTTGCTCCTAAAAAGTTAAAAATAAAGAAAACAAATGTCAATGGAAATGTTACTTTCAAGTACCACCAGAACAATCATATCTTTTTTTCAAAAGGTTCACTGTTTAGACCATCCATCCTCCTTTGCTTATCTGGGGCCCTCTGCTCCCAAGCCACCTCCTTCATTGCTTCTGATGAGACCCTAAGGTGTTACCAAGACAGCTGACACATATAATCTTACCATTGTGCCCTATAGGTCTTCCCTGGGGCCTCCTTTCAGTACTACATGCCTGAAACTCCTCACCTAGGAGGAGTCCAGCACAAACCACCTCATCTGGCTCCTTACGATATGAAGGAGTAGCAGATTTTCATGGGCTCCTCCCAAATGACCAAGCTGTTCACCCCTGCTCTAATGGAGAGCCCAACAAGCCTTTGAAACAAGTTCATTTTTGCTGCCTGTCTCCACAGTCTCATTCTTTCAGTCATTATCCAGAGTTTGTGGGAATAAGTGGGGTGAGAATGTGGGACTGTAGTTCAACAAGGAAATCAACACTTTTCTTTTATACTCTTATTTCTCTTTCACAACAGACCAGTACAGCATTCACATCAGTAATCTCCAGCTTCTTCCCTCAATCACTCTTGAACAAGTCGTTGAGATATTTGCATCTCCTCCACTTGGGGAAGGAACTCTTTCCAATCTGAAGTGGGCATGCCAGTCTTTTCCAACTGAGAAGTATAGTCTTGTACTTGGAGGTGCTAATTCTAATTCTCATCCCACCCTTGGCCTGTAATCCATCCCAGCGCAAGCTGGAGGTGATCAACAAAGCCAAAAGAACCACGTCATCCAAAAAGCAGAGAAGAAATCTTTTAATCACTTAACGCTATGCCCTTCACACCTTTCCTCTGCCCAGAAATTATGTCTGAAAAAATTACAGAACCCAGAAATCCCTGACAATGATGGAGTCCAATCCTGAGTCGGAGTTATTACTGGCAATGCAAACCAAGCTCTCACTGTGGTTGTACAGTGTCAGAATAACCCATAACAACAGATCATACCCCATACTCCAGAAATCCCACCCCCCACATCAGCGACACATCAGATGCTCTCTCAGACCACAAAACACATGTAGCTTATTGGGCAAACTCCCACACACCCTCCATTATCCTCAAGAGGATAAAGAGCTGGTCCAGTTCAGCGACCAGGACAAAAACCGCATTGTTCTCTTGGATGGGAGTATAATATATTAGACTATAAAACACTCTGCAGAGTCTCTGAGGAGTATATGCTGACCTCTGGGTCGAAACATCTCAGGAAACACATCAGGAAACTAAAAACAAGCATTCAAAAGACCAAACACTGAAACTGAAACTTTCTGAATTTAAAATTTAGGGGGATTCAATATTTGGCATGACTGTAGTAGTTTTATTATGATTGTTCTAATCTGTTGTTTTGAAATGGAAAAAAAATGCACGAAAAATGTATTTATCAAATTTTTAGAAGGTTGAAAAAATATTTTTGACTGGTTAGATCTTTCTGGACATTTTCTTCTAACCTGGGATAATGTATGTAATATTTTTCATAATTTAGATTTAGAATTTGAAGTAAAGTGTAAATGAATAGTAAATATATACTGTAATACTGTTTTTAAGGCTTTTCTTTCATTTCTAAATGACACTGTTCAGTAACAAATGAATCATCCCACACGCTATGCAAACACCTTACTGCGTCATAACATGTGGCCACTTGTTTATTATAGAGAATACACACCAGCGTTTATTTTCACAGATGACTGAGCTCGTCATGGTGATGCTTTTCACTCCTTTCAGTCGCTGCAAAGTGATTAAAGGCGACACAAAGCGCCATCCTCCCACAATAACTTTGAACTTGCCTCAAAACAAGTTTGAAATGCCGGTTCTCACGAACGACAGCCCCAGAGGTGAAGTTTGTGAATCGAGCTATAGATTGCGAATGTGAGCCTCCCCCCACCCCGGAAGAAAGCGCTAATTAGCTCAGATGTCCGGGCGAATACACACCCCGTTGCACCCCGGGAGATGAGGAAATAAGTTGTTGTTTTACATCCACTGCTCATGCTGCATGAACAAGTTTACCTCAGTTAAATTAATTAAAGTAATCTGTTCATAAAAAGACATATTACCTCATACGCTGCAACAACAGCTGAACAGTTTATAATTATGAGCTCATAACGTTATTTGTGGCAAATAAGGGAATCCCTTGGCTTTCCCAGCAGAGATGAAGCCATGCGGAAGCTTCTGTTCCTGGACTGGATCCGACACAGCGGGGACCACTCCGAAGTTGATTCTGATTGCACTGATCAAAAGAAGCACCGTGTCCCGATATTTCACCGGAGGCAAAGAAAATGAGACTTCAAAGACCTCCATACTAATCCCATTTGGATTATTTCATTAAGGACTCAAGAATATTGGGTGCAAAACGAGACGGGAGTTGTCACATCGCTTGGTGACCTGGGGAAGGATACAGGTGTCTGTTCGGCATCTGTTCAAAATCACGCCTGCATCACTTCAGACTGCACAATACAAGATCAACGCACAATCTCTCTTTTTATTTATTTATTTACTTTTTTTTGCATGCATGCATAAAATGCTGCTCCACAGTTATAGATTTTGGCAACTGCTCATTCTTCCCATTTGTTTTGGTTCATTGCACAGGTTGCTCTTTGTTCATTTAATTGTCATTCCTGGGGAACATTCCCCAGCTTGGTTTAGATTGGTTCATGATGCTGGAAAACAAGTAAGATATGATCGTAACCAGGCTGCAGCCACATTTTATGTTAGATGTGGAAGTGATCTCAAGCTAGGCTATAATTGGATCAAACCCCTTTGACCCAAAGGTGGTATCACTTTGCAAGATATACAGTCTGTATGTGTTTGTGTGTGAAAAATGTGTAGAGTGTGGTTGTATGTTTATTAATCATGATGAAAGCATCCCTGATGTCAGCTCTGAGACAGTATCATGCACACAGGCTATTAGGAGGAAACAGGGCTTTATTGTAATGGTTTTAACCTTTGAATTGCCTTTCTGAATCCTGTTTAATGTTTCCCTTTTTCCAATAAAACATTGTTTTTGTCTTAGAGTCTAAGAAATATACAACTTATTTTTTAACCTTTCCCCATCAAATGCTCAGAAAGGACAAGTAAGAACGTAACTATTCATATGTGCACAGCCTAGTTATGTCATTATGTCATTTTATGACTTTTACACAATGCAAAAAATGGTCAGATTCGGTGATCTTTTATAGTAGATATATAGGGGTTTAGCCAATTTAAGGAGCCAGTTAAGGCCAGTAACAGGCCTTAGTTATTACTTAGTGTTCAGTGTGTGATTTTTTTTTTTTTTTTGATGTGTTATTAGTTTGTAGTGATAGAAAGATGCCTTTCAAGCTGTGTTATCTCATTTCAGAAGGTGATTAACCTTTCCATTTGTTGTTATTGTTGGCAGTGTTTAATCATTGTATTTAGAGGGTTTAAGTGAACTATTTATGTTATGGTAAGTATTCCACTCCACCTCTGTTTTCAGTCCCATTGCAATAGGTGCAAGTCAAGCACCAGTCTGCCTTTGCTAACTTTTGTGAATTTGAACATTCTACTGTAACAGGACTCCAGTGCTGCAGCAATTTGGTTGTGAAATTTCTTCACCTCCAAGATCATCATAGATTGCATAACATTAAAGTCTGGTACTTTACTGCTGAGGCGGATAGTGGATAAAAGTCACCAATACTCTGACTCAGTCCTAAATCTCCTTTGGTATTAGCGTCAGGACAAAATCTGTGTTCTAGGAGCTTCATGGTGTTTCACCCAGTGTTTTTGCCCATATAATGTAAATTGTATGTTAAGCTGAAAACCAAACCATGTCTTTGATATATTGTCTGTTTGGTGGAAATATCTTTGTAGTTCGTAAGAGTGGGCAGTGCAACTGGTAGATTCTTTGGGTGCAAGTCCCCAGTTTGTATTGTTAGAAGATTTATGGCAATATGCTTCCTGGTTAAATATTCTCCTAACTTAGTTTACTTGGACTGAGGGCTGTTGATATCCCAAGTCCAGATGAGGTCACAGGACAAATGGCTTCTGTGATACAGACTGTGTTTTATTTTGGTAATGGGTCATCTGCAGTGGTGAATAAATTTGGTTTTCTCAGTTCTCCTTTTAAACCTCTTTCTGACATTTTTTTTTTTGCCATGGCAACCTTTAAAAAACACACACAAACTTTGTACTAGTTTGTGTTAGTACTGAGTTTAGTATTTTCCATCAAGAGAATTGTTTAGAAATGTGCGCTATTGATAAAATCAAGAATTCTGTATGTAAATATGTAAATTACTGTGGGCTTGGTAGTTTGGTATGTTTTTTAAATTACCACAGATATGGGTGATGAGATGAATGTAGAGATTGTGGAGATTAAATTGTGGTTGTGGAGTAAAATGTTTTGCTAAGTTATTCAAAGACAGCTACTTGCTGATGAGGGATTTTATTAAAGAACCTTAGTTCTCCACATGTTTGTCTGCCAGCAAATATTCACTACCAGTGTCAGCTTTATCAGGAAGAGACCTATGTTTGAGTCTTTATTTTGGAATAAAAACACATTCCAGTGTCGGTGTGAATGCTTCTAGGCACCAAGTGGAAACGAGAGAAACGCTTAACGGAGTCTGCTGTTAACTTATCGTGGGTTTGGATAAAAACAGCTGTGTATGAGATTAAATAAATGCAATGCTCTAAATTTTTAGGAGGTTTGCTGTGCCTCCGTTGCTAAAGGTCAGCAGTGAAACGGAGTTCAGGTTAACCATATGAAACTGTAGCCAAGAGGCTGGAGATGGGTGGCTGCGAAAGCAAAGGAATAATGCCTGTAATATTCAGTTGAAATAATTTAGGATATGCATATGTAAATATGCCAGTATGTAGCAACAAAAGTACTTTTAAAATGAAGTTTGAGCTGTGGCACTACTTGGTTGATGACCACAAAGTGCTCTTCTCCTCTATTCCTGTTTCGAATTGGCTCTTTTTTCACAACCTTTATGGCTGTCACTCATGGCTATGTTGTAGCGTTTAGGTTCTCCCATCAAACTAAAATAATACTCAAAGTTCAAGAGCGCCATTCTAACATGTAGTGACAGGAGACCTGCTTCTTTTCAAAGATTCGGCACTTTGGGACACAAGAGCCAGCTCTTCTAAGGCCGCCAACTTTTAGCCTAATTTAGCAAATATGAAAGTTTTGTGTTAGTGAGCAATTTGTTTTAATTCAGTGTTTTTATAAAAGCCTTATTTTTATGCATTTACCACTACTGGGGTGAACATGGATGGGGTTAAACCCCTGGACAAAAGTTTGACATCTTTTTCCTCCACCATGGAAAGTGGCTAAAAGTCACTGGCTACCATTCTAGCTAGCTTTTCATCCTTCTTACTGTTTGGCTGGCATCATTTTGGTCTGAGTAGCAGAAAGTCGTGGTTGACCTGCAGTTTTCAGCAGGACAGGTTATGCTGCAGCACTTGGTTCAAAACTGGACTCTGTTCCAGAGTAAGCGGGTAAGTGGGTGGCATCTAAAAGGAGGTGTGTTGTTGACCCTGGTCTGGCAAATATTTTCATTTTCCATTCTGCACTCAGCTTTGCAGTCTCCAATGTCATTGATATCATGCAGCTAGTTGCTCATACTGTTTCAATTTTTGCACATTCCTTCACTTTTTCCGGACAAGGTCGCATCCTAACTGAACGTTAACAGTGAGTGTTTCTGAGCGTCTGCCCCTACCCCCTTGTTTAGCATAATTGTATGATCCTAATCTGTCTTGGCACTTAACTGGCTACATGGTTTGGCCATCAAAATAAAATCCTACCCCTGCCAGCAGGGGATATTCAGCAGAGGTGATCATGAGAGCAAAAAATCTGATTTAAAGCCCGCTCGTTCATAAACAACACGTCACTTGTAACATGAGGGGAAAATGCTGCAGTGCTAGAGGTGAGTGTTGTATTACATATATTCTTGCATATTTACCCCAAGCTTGTTAGTGTTGTGAAACATTTGTGTATTCTCTACCTGCTTTATGCTCTGCTTAGCTGTCCTTGTTCTGTCATTAGCTGCAATCTGTCTGACTGCAGGAGAAGAGCCTCTCTGAAGAGGTGTCTGAGCCCAACAACAACATCCTGGTCAACACAACAAGAAAGGGTGAGCAACTGAACTTTCAAAATAAGATTAGTAGTAATGTATTTGTAGAATAAGTAAAATGGATGAAGAAAACAGATGAAGAAAAAATAAAATGCCAGATTTAAAATCTGTGACAAAAGGACACTTAGGTGAGCGGTATTATAGTTGGGTGACATACAAGTAAACAGCCACATTGTAGAAAACTGAAAAGAAGCACACCAATGACCATTTGATCAATGTCAGTTTTTAAAAATATGAGTTTTTCCAAAACCTCCCAGCTGTTTGACAAGTTGAGAGGTTTTCTGGGAGTTGAATCCTGTCAGTACTTTATTTATACAGGAAAAGTGTATGTGTAGTGTTAATTTTCTGATACATATTTATCGTTGTTTATTGATTAATCCACTACACTTGGTCAGGTTTATAAAATGATACAGCACCAGATGAATTTAAGTTTATTGGCTTTGAGGTCACTGAGTACAACATTTAGCAAATGTAACATTGCAACTTTTAAAAAAAATGTATATCTGACAGACAGTATGATGTATGCACAGGTCCTGGCCTGTATTTTAGGTTAAGAACAGTCTTAACATTAACCAGCCACAAGGGAAAATCTTATGAAATACTGAACTGTATATCTGACTATAAACATTTATATGCTCACATCCATATTACACTCCATTTAAACCCAACTGAATATACATACATAGCATAAATACACGTGGATGAAATACATTCTTGACAGCTTACAGGTCACTTGCCAGATTTCTTCTTTGCCTCGTGTTCAATGAAACTCTCTTTAATGCAGTTAAGTGTTAGCTGTGCTTTAGGACATAAACCTAGTCTAACAATAAGCTGAAGAGCTTTGATGTCTCTAAGAGCTTCAAAGATGAGAGGTTTTTCCTCTTAATCATTAATCATGCCCTTGAAGCGGGAAAGTTTTTGAACTGAAATACAAAAAGATTATTTTTAATAAGGATGATAATGTGGATTCATCTAGGCCAAGCCCCCACTGGGATTTCCAAAAAATAAAGACTGTACAAGTGGACGCTGACTGCAGTCCAGCATGAGCAGAGGGGTTCCTCTATAAAAACTCAGCTGGGTAATTGAAACCCAATCACTATAAACAAACTGGTGGGATATTAAAAAGTCATGTAAACAGTGTAACTGTGACAAACAAGCTTCGTCTTATATCATCATAAACTATCTAGTCACTTTTGCAAAATCCCTTCTATCTAAATAAAAGTACTTACTCATGACATACTTCATACATCCAAGACTAACTGTGACATCCAATCTCCTTTGCTTTTGTTTAGCCTTAAATCACTGTTAACTAAATAGTTTGAATGGATGGCAGATGTTTGCCATGGCGGACATTTAAAACTATGTAAACCAAGTAATAAAGTGGGAATTCAATAAGTGCTACGAGGTCGTTCTCTCTTTGCGTTCCTTCTTGCAGATTTATACAGCTCGGCGAGAGCATTCCAGTTTCCAAAAGTTTGCTTGCTTTTTGAATAAATGTAAAACAAACCCAAAGACATAAAAGAAGATCTAACCCAAAACAGCACTTCTCAAAACCCTGAGGGGGATCTTTTATCTCTCTCCTTTTTTTACCAGCATTATTAGCATAAGGTCATTATATTCCCAACATTGTCAGGAAGAGAATCCGCGCTCCTCCAGGAGTAAGTTTAATATTTCTTAATTTGGCCGATTCTTTTGGAATCATCCAGAACTGTAATCTGATTAAAACTCTCGTTTGCGTTTGAAGTCTGTGAAAATGAGGAATCAATTACAGAGCACACACCCATTTATTCCTCTGTTCCTGGAGAAGCACAGTCATTTGCCTCGTTTTAACTGTGTCAGTGCTCTGTGATTAATTAGCCACAGTGCAGGCACACACATCTCAGAAAGCCTCCAAACACCCTCCAGCTTGTTAGCACAACCTGCCAACTGCAGTTAATGTTCCCACCTGTTCATGTGAGGACCAAAACACTCCCCCCTCCGCCCCTCTTTCATCTGTGTGATGTTCATCATGCTGAGTTGACTGCAGCACAGACACGGCAATCATTTCCTAGTCCCTTGGAATCACTGAATAATAAGCTATTTTGGCTACTTGGCCCCCGAAACAATGGCTTTTATTACAGTATCAATATAAGGTCTGCGAAACAGAAAAATTCTTTACCCTAATGTGTTCCAGAGAGTTATTGAAATTAATAGGAGTTTTTATTCCACCTGCTTAAACTCACAGCTTACAATGACTGCTCTTTTCCCTTTTTTGGCAGTGCCTTCCAATCTCACTGGCTCCAGGCTGGATTCACCACTGGATCACTGAGGCTCATGATGTATTGGTTTGGCAAAACTGCAGATGACTTGTATGTTCAGAAATGTATAACAGAGTTTTAGCAAATAAGAGGACATAACAAACATGGCTGTCTATAGTTGCTTACTGTATCGTTAATAGCTTAGCTAATGGAGCTCTAATTCGAAATGTTATCCAGAGCAGCCATGTTAGTTGGGTGTTTTACTCTTTATATCCAAGTTGCTAAACATTACTTTAAAACAGGCATCTGCTGAAACTCTATTCATTTCAAATGTGTCACATCGGGAGAAAAACTAAATGTGGTATAATGTACTTCTCCTCGCTTAGCCATGCTCGTTTATCCAATTTGATCCTCTGTAATACTTTAGAAAGTTTACATCAGTCAATGCAAAAATATTAATTAAGATTAACTGAAGTTTTCTTGTCTTTTCCTTCAGTGTTCTCTCTTATCCATGTACATACTTAGAAGTCAAATTGTTACAAGATCCATGAAATGCTAAACCAACTCGGAGCGACCTATATGCTGGGCACCCTTACGCTGTAGGCTTGTGCAGGGGCCTGGGTTCAGTTTTGCCCCAGACAATTTCCTGAGTGTCATTTCCCCCGACACTCTTTCTCCTGGTTTCCTGTCCACTCTCTGCACTGTACCATCAATAAAGGCAAAGTGATAATATAAATCTGAAAAAGAAAAAAAGCAGCTCCAGACATTTTGTCACTTTAATAAGACAGCAGAGTGAAGGCCTGCCACAGACTCTAGAGAAGCCACTTTCACTGAGAGATTACTGAGTTCTTAAGTATGTAAATAAGAGAGATGGATGCATTAACACCTTCTCAATCTCTGTTTGAAAATGAGCTTAGAACATCCTGCGGTGGTTTAAACAATGTGATCAGTGTAAAACGTTTCTTGGCTACTTTCTGGTCTCAGATAACCTGAATTTATCCGACTGTCCAGGCAGTCTGTCTGTTTTTGCTAACACTTCGTCAAATCTCTGCAATTACCTGGTGGATATACTATTTTTAGAAAATAGAAACCAATATATTTTTATCTCACATCTGGACCTGAACTGAAATGTCATCCTGATGATATTCTGATTTTCTGACGCTCACGCTCACTGGCTGCTTTCTTACTTTGGGCTGATTGGCGTCATCGGTAACTCCATTTGTCTGCCTCACTGACCTCTTGAGAAAGGCCTGTGCACATTATTCTTCTGATAAGACCCAAGGTTGCTTGGGACATCCAGTCATCCATCTGAAGTTGTTACTGGCACCTTACGTGGAAGCTGTGCAGACACCTGTGCGTGTAGATGGGTGAGTTATGCACTGCGAAGTGTTTTAAAGTGTGAGTTTATGTCAAAGCAAAACAAAACAAAATATTTGAAATGCCTCATCCTTCTCCGGACCCCCCAATAGGAAGGAAATGAAGAATTTCCTGCAGGGTCAATTCTGGTCCTTGTCAACTATTTTGGGTATCTCTGCTCTTTCCTGTTTTCAGAGTTTTGTTGGTGCAACATAAAAACTTGCAATACAGCAGCAGGTGCCGTCAAAAGTTCAAAGGGACTGACCTGTAATTTACTGAGGGCCTTTTTCTCGGATCAACCGTTAACACCACCCCCCCCCAACATGCACACACACCTCTGACCACTCTCCGCATGCACTCATACACACATAAAAAATAATGAACACAATGAAAGGACTTTAATCCTTGAACTTGACAATAGGATTACAGTGTTGAAGAGCATTGCCATCACTATTGTACTTCCTGCCCCCTCCGTGTCATCTGAACTGTTTCAAATCCTTTCAAAAGGCAACGCTCTGCGGTGGCACGAGCCCTCCTGCTGCTCTCATCCTCTGAACTGTACCCTGATGTCTAACTCAAGCAGACAGCTTTACTTGGGCAAAAATTAATGTCTGTACTACTGGAACTTATAAACGATGCGTTTTAGGACCCTTTCTTCTCCTAATTGGTAATTGTGAGAAAAGGAGAGGATGACTCATATCTGAATTATTCACATGCAGCAGCTTGGTTACTGTGCTGTGACACTAGACAGCCTGCAGCACGGAAGAGGAAGCCGCTTAGATTGGTGGGTTACCACAACACCTGTCTATTAAATCTGAGTTTTAACATCAGCTTGAAAATAAATATGATGACCGTCTGCATGTTCTTTATTATCAACAAGTCAGACAAAAACACAAAAACAAGCAATAAATGCCTCCAAACTATTGCCTGTTTATTCAAACTTGACTTTTCTGAAAAGTGAGCATGGATGAACTCCAGAGTTGCACTGGGTTGCTTCTTCGTTACCAGAAACATGGGCAACTTCATACATTCTTTATACACATTTTTAATGTGCTGCACTTTAATAAATACACCTTTACATCTTCTCAAATTCACATCAAGGATGTGCAGCCAGGAAATCTGCAACAACTGCGTTGTCATGTCAGTGTGAACCAAAATCTGTGAGGACCTTATTAAAAGTCTCTGCACCAGTTCTGAACCCGGTACTAGTGAGGTCTGGCTGATGATGTGGTCAGTGAGTGTACATATAAAGCACTGCTTGTCTGTCAAATGTGGATAGTTTTGAATTCATTTCAGTGCTCTTGGAAGGAGACTGTCCTCTAGAAAAAAGTTAAATATTAGAAAGTTAAAGACAGACATTTTTTTTTTTACTCATTTCAATCTGAAAATTCAGAAAAAACAGATGCTAACATCCTGTTGATTATCAAGTTCATTTAATTCATTTCATTTTTTAACTTGTTTAAACTCAACCCAGTGACCTTTTCAGTGGTATACAGCATCCAACAGGACGGATTTTACATCATGTGCTTTCTCACTGTTGGAAATGGTCTGGTTTGGGCAAGAAGGCAGCGTGAAAACAGTATGGAG
Organism: Oreochromis niloticus; assembly: GCF_001858045.2. NCBI lineage: Eukaryota > Metazoa > Chordata > Actinopteri > Cichliformes > Cichlidae > Oreochromis > Oreochromis niloticus. Next base: position 10,555,567 of record NC_031966.2, on the reverse strand, counting down.
CTGCGAATTCACAAGACTTTACCTGTGCATTTCCAACATCGTTGCAAACTGTTGCAATCGGACATCACGCAGGCTTTGCACTATGGAGCTGGAAGGAGTTAGGGGTTCAGTCTGACTGCATCAAACTTTTTCATTTTACTTGTGGGACTGAATTCCACATACAGGGTGGGAAAGTTAATGCACAGCTGGATGAATACACTGGTGGTTTGGGCTTTTTGTGGAATTTGTTGACAATAATCCTGACATACCACACAAGCCACATGGTTCACGGTTCAGTGCAGAGCACTATAGATATATCATTATGCATTGTATTTTGTTGCAGATAAAAGCTGTGTGTCTCGTTGAAAACCAAGATGACTACATCCAACGAAATGTTTGTGCCTCAAGATAACAAACTCTATTGAATTTAAAATGGATGCCCCAATTTTAAAACTTGGAAAGCCTGCCATACTTTAGAAATTACTGTAGCTGATGTAATGCAGATAAAACTGCGGGACAAATATAGTCCAGGGATTCAGTTGGTTTTTTACAAAAATAGCTTCCCAATATGTAAATGAAGCCCAGTGTCCAGTAGGTAGGCAGGCACATCACAGCTGTTTTTTGTAGTCATTTATTTGAACATTTTGCAGAACTCAAGTTTTATTCAAGCCCATAGCATAAACATTTTGAATATAAACATGGCTTATAAATTTAATTTCAAATCGAAATAAGGCACGATTTGCCACAGTCTTAGCTCTGCATGTGAAACAGATGTGCTCTCACTGGATCCTGCCGGACCAGAAGCCTCGAGGATGGGTTTCTGTCTTTTTACATTACAAACATAAAATTAAGACATTGCACAGGGAATATACTCTCAGGGCTGCGTTCATGCTGTGCAAGTTTTAATGTTGCTGCTCTCACAGGAATCTAATGACATCATCACAGACTTGATTTATGTTGTGTTGTTTGCTACCGCTGCAGACACACACCGTCTCACGTTTCTCCTTTTACAGTATATCAGCCCTGGACGGAGCCGGGAGAGAGAACTGTTCACATAGCACGCATGTGTCATCCTTAACTGTTTATTTAACCCTCTTCACTTTAATGCAGTCAGTCAGGTAATCTTAGTGACGGACTTTTACCCCGCCTGACTTTTTCATGCTTTACTACTTTGTCGCTGGCTGGATTGTGTTTGTGGCAGGAGCCCTCAGTGCCAGTTAGCACTACAAAGAAGTCCATGCTTACAGTTTTTAAGGCCAGAGTCGAGGAAAGTTGTTGCATAGTGGAAAAATAAATGTAAAGCAATGACTGTTTTCTTCCACAGTTTTTGGATTACAGATTGTGACAGCAGCACATTTTTATAACATGAAAGTAATAGTGAGACAAACTCAAGTGAGACAAATGTGGTTAACTTTAAAGTAAACCTTATGCACAGTGTGTTTCGAGAGGAAATCCAACAATACTTGGGGGGGGTTCGTGCAAGTCAGCACTGTGAAATCTCCCTGATAACTTGGTGACAGGTCCGTAAATTATCGGTTGGCAGCACAATTATTTAAAGGTTTGAACAGCATATCTTCATATTGCTGGATTACTGGCTCTTTCACAGCAGCATTCCTGCCTTTATTGGGATGTCCTTGTGGTAAAACTTGGCCTTAAATTGTGCCTGATGCTCTCTCCAGCCCTCTCTCCGTTTTGGATCAAAATCATTTGAACCAATAGCCTTTGCAAGCTTAATTAGTGTCGCAGGTTTTTGAATCTGCCATGGCATGTTGATGACGATGATGGATGTGTCAGTTTTACCACTTACAACTCTTTAATTTAACAAGGGTCACACACTTACGGTTTAAACACTAATAAGGTGTGCATGTATTTTTTTCAGCTAAACTTGAAATTTTATTCATGTTTTATCATCAATGTACAACATCAATGTTGCAGAACCACTAGCCCTACCATACACAGAGGTGGGAAGTAACTACGTACAAAAATTTTAGGCATTTGTACTTTACTTGTGTATTTATTTTTAACTTTTCACTTTTACTCTTAAACAAATATCTCTACTTTCTACTTCTTGTGGTTTTAAAGTATCATTTATAGGGTTTAAGCGGGAAGGAGCGCCGGTGTCCATAATTTGTGTTTACGGTACTTCAGAAACTAGCTAGTGCTAGAGAAGGGGAGGAAGCATGAAGGGACGTTTTTCTAAGTGGAAGGTAATTTTAAATTCAACGTTTCTATCAGCTGAACAAACATCAGCAAACACACAAACTGTTTTTGTGCAGTTTGTCGCTAAAGGTCCAGCTGCTGTATTTTACAGGGCGAGAAAAGAGTGCGAGAACAGAGAGAGGAAGAAGAGAGGTTAGATTTAAAGGCAAGGAGAGCTCGCTGATGCTTGATAAACTGCAGATTTAAAGGTTACATGTGATTTTATTATTTTAATCACGTATTGGATTTGTATGTGGTGTGTTTTGATAAATTATGCATTTTCATTTTGTGAAACGTCCTGCAAAACAAACAAAGCTTTGCTAACTTTCTGTTTTTCAAATGCTGCCTGAAAATACTGGGTAGTTTTGTTGAGGATAATAGATTAGTTTGCATTAGCAGTAGTGGACATATATTTGCATTTAAGCTAATGATGCTTAGGTTAATTCAAGTTCCAACGTTATACTATCTGATGTAAAGACAATATAAACAGTATAGTGTCACTGTAGGGCATAGACATCAGCCATGATGGCTCGTGAAACTGCTGATATCTTGTTGAATTCAGTTGTGTAAATCCACAAAGAGCATCAGGTCAGCTGATCACACCCTGTGCACTGAGAAAACTTACTGAAGCTCACAATAGAAGTTATTGTGAGTTGTGATTCTTTTCCCCACTCTGAGCCACTGCACAGATCTTATGGTTTTCCGACCTGCTGAATCCCACTGTAACCTTTGGCTGTACTCGTTTTACTGTTTAGGTGTGGAGGCAAAGTCACCCTCTACAATGTAGGCAACAGAAAATAGTGATTTTAAAAAATTCTCTTTCACTCTTTGTGTCCTATATGCAGATTCAGGAGGTTCAGTTTCTTCTCCATGCCTATATGTTTCGAATAAGCAATGAGTAACTGTACCAGGCATGTTTAACTGCAAGGAAAAATGGCTGCTGGTGCTAGCACTGCTAACATTAGCGATACTCAGCAATGTGTTACTCAGTGTTGCAATGGTATGAATCGTGCAAAATGGCACTGGTGTCCATCCATGCATTATCTTCTGCTTATCTGAAGTCGGGCTGCAGTGGCAGAAGGCTAAGCAGAATATTTCAGACATCCTTCTCCCCAGCAACACTTTCCAGTTCCTGCTTGAGGAGCCTGGCTTTCCAAAGACAGATTAGATGTTTAATCTCTCAAGCCAGTTCTGAGTCTTACACCACATCCTCCCAGTTCGGTCTACCTGGATAATCTCCAAAGGGAGGCATCCAGAAGGCATCCTAACCAGAAGCCTGAACCTCCTGGATGTCTGAGCACCTCAACCTATCTCTGAGGGTTAGCTGAACCACCCTAAAGAGGAAGCTCATTTTAGCCATTTAAAATTGTGACTCTAATAATATCTAAAATCTCATGGCTAAAACTGAGGGACTTGTAAATTGAAAGCTTCACCTATTGGCTCAGCTCTCTGTTCACCACAGCAGTTTGGTAAAGCTGTGGTATTTAAAATACAATTTAGTTAGGCAATACGATTGAGGATTGATTTTTTTCAATAGGTCTTAAATGCACATACAGCTTTTTTTTTGTTTTGTGTTTAACGTTCTGTGTAAAAATGTACTGAATGTTGACTGAATTTCCTAGTTTAAGAGTTTAAGTTGATGAAAGGAACTTCCTTATCAAAGAGCTAGTTAGGCATGCTGTTATTAGTGGCTTGAATTGGAACATTTAATACACTCATGTATGGCTAAAAAAATCAAGAAGATGTGATGATTTTTTTAAGCAGCCACATACACGTAGTTTTGGGAGAAGTCTAAAAATAAGGTTTGAGTACTGTGTTTTTATTCTTTCTTTTCCAGCTTTTCCTGGGTGGATCACGTAAAGATGCCACCCTCATGGTTTATTACTTATTATTGGTGCCACGGCACAAACTCATCAAAGACAAACATTGTTTCATTCCACTAACAAAACCATCAAAAGCGGTGTCCTGGTGGCCCAGTGGTTTCAAACACATGGCAGGGAACCATAACAATCTAGCTTGAAGCCTAGTCAGTGGCTCTAGTGTCACGTAAACCCCATTCTTTGTTTCCATATTTCCTGTTGCTCTCCATAGTCATGTATTTAATTAAAAAGGAAAATGGTTTAAAAATGCTGAGCTGCTAAAAGATAATGTTTTGGTTCTTTTTGGTTCTTTTGAATATATAATGTTTTTTTCTTGATACCTAAAATTCTCTAGCTCTTGCCTCTAACTTAACCATTATTTTGAGTTAGTCACAGCAGTTTAATTCCAAGTAAACAAGGAATTTAGAAGAGAGTTTAGAATTTTTACAACACATAATGTAAATAGAATAAGCCAACACACAAATAACACTTAAAAATCATCATTAAACAGATTTGTTCAATCCCTGGAACAGTTTTTTAATTTTAGGGATGCTTTTTTGAAAGGTTCCTTATCTATTTTATTATAAATGGTTTAATCTATTACATGTAAGTGTCTTAAGCCCTAGAGTATTATGTGAAATTTAATGGGGCCAAAATGATTAATCATGGGCTGTATGGATAAAATAAATAAATAAACATTGATTTTTAAATATCAAATCCTCTTATCTTTGGAGGTCCAAGGGAGTTCCAGCAAAACGTAGCATTCTTACTTAACTAGACACAAAATTATATCTGAAGTTATTAAACCTATTCTTAAAAATATCAACTTTCACATTTATTGGAACTGAGATAAAGCAGAACAAATCATTGAAATCATTGTTTCATAGTAGAGCTGTAGGTGGCCTCTCCACTGAATGTTCTGCAACATTTTGAATATGGCATCAGGTTGTGTTTTAATGATAGATACGGCCTGGAAAGACTTAGGGAGGGGGGACAAAAGCCCCATGCTATACCTGAAAGTTGAGCTTTAGCCCACTCTTTGTTCCTCTGCATGTGTAGATGAATGCTCAGAATCAAATGGTTTTTAATATCAGAAAAATAGCTGTAAGTGATCACATTTGCGGAACTGGAAAAAATGACTGCTTGGCTTGAAAAATGCAAGAGATTTTCACACACTTTTTGTTAAGTCATTCAGAACTCTTGCCAACACTTTATGATTAATAGTGCCTTATTTGTTTTATTTGTTTTAATTTTTTTAAGGTCCAAACCTTTGGCAAGTCCATTCCTAACTACGACAATCCTGCTTTATTCCCTGTAGATGTGGAACATGACCTAACTGTTCTATTTTGGATCCAGGTTTATCCGGGCCGCTTCCACTGTGAAATCAGAGCAGCATGTCTGTGAGATGTGTGTCAGTAAGTTATGTGCTGAGAGAGCCGGGCATCATTTATCAGTCTAGGCTCGAGGCCACTGGGAGAATGAAACTCAACCGGACACCAGAGCTTAATCCACACAGGTGTCTTTCTCCAAACCGGCAGCTGCTCCTGACATGCAACTCCTCCATTTGGGTTCTGCTGGTGTCATCTGGGGTAATACGAGGTAATTCATTGACTTTGCATTATTATGGCTCAGTAGTGTTGTTTGGAGCTTGGAAAAGTTCTCATTCTATCCTAGATGTGTGAAACTCATTTGGCAGAGCTGAACTGCTCTAAGCCTGGAAAAATATTTACAAAACAGCATATAGGCTTTAGTCACAATCCTGGCCAAGGCAGCAATTTATGGAGATTAGAGAGATGGAATTTAAAAGCAGATAACAATGACTGACTGTTTGCTGTGTTCAATATCAATGAGATAAGTAATATTATTAATCAGTAAAATGAGTTTGAGGGTTTTTTTCTAATACCAAGATAACAAAAAGAATATGAATGCAAAGGAAAGCAATTTCATTCACTTTAATTATAATAAAATCATATTCTAGATACAAACAATGTGCTTTTAGATAACTAAAGTCCAAACATATCCAGTGAAAATAAAACAAACCTCATCAACAGACTCACATGTTTAGACACTGCCCTGCCAAAAAAGTCAGTAAGCAAATAGGTAACAGTTTTCTCTCGGATGATTAATGCAGCGATTAATGTTTCAGCGTGTTATTTTAACCTGATACAGCGAGTAACTTCTCACATCTGAAGAAACCATGTCAGAAGATGCATGCTGTGGTCATTCAGAAGGGTTAAATTATCACCCTGTGTCAAACCCAGAAAATGACTGAAGTTCAATTCAATTTTATTTATACAGTGCCAAATCACAACAACAGTCACCTCAAAGCGCTTTGTAATTTAAGGTAGACCCTACAATAATACACACTGAGAAAAACCCAACAATCATATGACCCCCTATGAGCAAGCACTTTGGCGACAGTGGGAAGGAAAAGCTTCCTTTTAACAGGAAGAAACCTCCGGCAGAACCAAGCTCAGGGCCATCTGCTGTGACCGGTTGGGGAGAGAAAAGGAACACAAGATAACAGAGATGCTGTGGAAGAGAGCCAGAGATTAATAACATGATTCAATGCAGAGAGGTCTGAAGAAGAAACACTCACTGCATCATGGGAATCCTTCAGCAGCCTACGCTTATCGCAGCATAACTAAGGGAGGATTCAGGGTCACTTCATCAAACCCTAACTATATGCTTTATCAAAAAGGAAGGTTTTACATGTAAAAGTAGAGATGGTTTCTGTCTCTTGAATCCAAACTGGAAAGAAAATATTAATGTAGACTACAGATTACATTTCTTCGTGAAAAAAAAAAATTCTGAATTATGGTGACTGGAGATCATTTCAGTATTTGAAATTAAGTCATTAAAAAATAGGAAAGTAAGAGTATTCCACACACCTAATGAGACTCCAAAGGATTGGGACTAAACCACTGTAAAGCCATAAGAACACCACTTATTAGGGAGGTTAATTGCTGAAAAAGCTTTTAGTTTTTTTTAGTAAAGATTGGAAAAAGGTCATGTGATCTAAGAAGCCCAGATTTACCCTGTTCTAAAGTGGTGGGTGCATCAGGTGAAGAAGTGAAGAGGATGAAGCGACAGACTCACCATGCCTAGTACCTACCATACTCACCTGTGGGGGCAGTGTTATGATCTGGTGGTGTTCAGGTCTAGCAACATCATACGAGGCCAAAGGTCATCTACCTACCTAAATATACAAGTTACGATCAGTTATTTTTGTTTATTCCAATGATGGCACGTATAGTGGAGGTGAGGAGAGGTGAAACGTCTTAAAGCAACTTAAAGAAGTCCAGTCGCTTTTCTTTTCAAGCTCCTTAGACTACAATGACCTGGATGACTGAGAACCCTTACAGACGATGATGGCACATATTCCAAAATGAAAATTTCAGGAGTCATTGGGCTCAAACTGCGAAAGCGTGGTTCACACACGGACTTAACCCCCGCGTAGAATCTCTGGGATGTACTGGGGATGAATTTATGCAGTGGTCTCATTCTCCCATTATTTCTGTAGTAAAGATCCTGGTGGAAAATGAATGCAACTCTGGATGCATTTTTTGGTCAGGGCAGTGTATTTTACATTTTATATTTTGTATTTTTATATTTTTATAGTTGAATTATCGAGCACTGATTCAAACTCTTCATATAAAAACCTAAATGGAGCCAAAAACGGCAAACTCAACAAGCTCTTTGTTGCTCATAAAATGCCCAATGTACAGTGAATGTTGATACGTTGGACGCGCAGCATAACAAAGTAAACTTGTGCCTTTTCATCCTCAACATCATTTTTCATTTCAAAGCCCAGATTAATAACAGTAGTAATAACAAAACCCACCACAAAACTCCATCAGCTCATGCTCGACTGACCCAGCACAGAGGAAATGTAGTTTGGACGATCTGAAAAACTCCCAGCGGTGCAGTGTTCCCACAGGGCCATGCTCCCATGCAGAACAGTAGCGTACTGTGGCTGCTCAACCAACTCTGTGTACAGAAGTCATGTGCAGTTAACATTTCAGCAGGTTTGTTTTATATTGCTTTGGGGATTGAACTTAGAGGAGGAAAAATCCCATATGCATGCGGCATGTCCTCTGACCTCCACTCTTTTACATTAAATCACATGTTGTGTTTGCTTGCGGTTCCACTGAGACAGTGCCACATCCAAAGATGGTGAGTCGGTGAAGTCTATGGTATGAGATGCCTCCTGTGCTGTTCAGCTCCATCAATCACATCTTACATGATTCCCCAGTACTGTTAGAGTCTGAGATAAGTATTCATGTGACTGCTGAGGGAAACCCGCAATTATAAAACAAAGGGTATGGTTTCTTGAAGGGTCTGGTTACTTGGATTGGAACATTGTTCTGTGTTTTTTTTTATATGTGCAGTCTTTGTCAGATACTGGCTGCAGAAATGCATTAATATGAGCATTGGTTTTTTCAACAGACACCAAATTACATTAATCTTCATTTAACTTGGCGTTTGAGAAGCGTTGATGTTCATTTTTTTATTTAAGTATCTAAATAGAAAATTGATCACATGCCATCATAGTTGTAATACTGTTCTAAAACTATTGCACTTCTTCCAGTTTTTAGGCTAAAAGAAGCAATTGGCTGTAGTTTGAAGGTGGCGTTATGTGCAGGATATTTTGTGTAGGCAAGCAGTGACTTCCTGCAGACTCTACTGATTGCAGAGATTAAACAGTCAAGATACACAGTAATGTAACAGTAAGCTTTCGAGGTGCTGGCAGACATGTTAGCTTTTGGCCTGATTCTGAGATGCCGTTTCACTCAATTTCCAGTCTTCAATAAACAGATATGAGAAGGGTATTGATGTTTTCATTGAGCTTTGTAAGAAAGTCAGTGGTACAAAAATAAATACGAGTCTCACAGAAAGTTGTCCAAATAGTTTTTGCTGTTAAGATTTTATAAAAGTCCTGAGTAAGAATAAATTTGAACTTTAACTTTTATGATGATAAATCAGAGTTTTTGTAGTTTTAATCTATAAAAAAAATGACTGATATTCTACAACAAACTCAGGCTCTAAATTGGGTCCATATATTGGCAGCAGGGCAAGCCAGTTACTTTAGTGATGTATTTCCTCAGATGTGGTGCAGAGCGTCTATTAAGTGTCAATAAAACTGTGTGCCATTGTTATCTTTCACTGAATAAACATACCCGTTTGTCAACAGAAGGGGTAAATGCATTTCAGTCAAACCTCTAAAAATAGGCAGCTGTATATAAATGTATAATGCAGAAACCTGCCCCTTCAGTGTGAGACGACCACAGATATTCTGTTTCATGTAACACACCTGCACAGGAAAGGGTTAAGCTCCATCTTTTCTTTTCTTCGTTTGTGGAACCGCAGACTAATTCTCCACCTTTGAAACCAAATAAGCACTAATTTCACAGGGACTAGAAAAAGAGCCATTAACTAAATCTGTGTGGGGCCCTCTTTGCACAAGGCACGCGTGGAAGAGTTAAACTACTCAGGTGGAATGAGAACCAGAAGTGACTCTTTCAAGATGAGAAGCAGTCAGAGGAGAAAAAGGTTCTGGAGTGCTTTTGCATCCACCTGTTGACCCTGGCCCCGTCCTCTGCTTTAGCTCCCCTCGAGGGAGCTTGCATGCACCAGGTGTTTTCCATCGCACATGATGCATCTCTGCTGTCCACTGACTAGCGTAATGCTCCGTCTTTATTATCCTCCTTTGCCGAAGCCGAACAATATGTTTTTGACACAATTCTCTGAGACTAAGCTGGCGTGCCAAGATCTCACATGTTTCATTGTAAGGGCCTCCTGATCGGGTTTTATCCGGGACCCACAATATCGCTAGACTAGACCACAGGAAATCTCTTGTGTGCATGAGCACACAACTCCTATTCAACAGAGCAGCTAGAAGCTTTATTTTTGTGCAAAGGGGGTGCCACACACACATGCAGAGCAGAGCACAGCGCGCGTGTCCTTGTGGCATTGCATGCAGGCAGCCGTGCGTTTTGTGAATAATGAGTTCATGGGATCACGGCTGGTTTGGCTTCAGATAAAGCCATTTACTCTCTCCAAGAGTATATTTTGCTTTTAATTTAGCTAAGCCAACATAACTACCTGATCAAGCCTCTGATTCACAGCAGGCTTTGGCGACCTACAGCACAGGGCTCACGCATGGCGGCAGATATAGCTCCCCAAATGTTGTTCTAACATCCCTGAGAGTGTGAGGTGCAGCAGTGTGCTGAGCTGTTGGAAATCATTGCGGATTCAAGCTCTGAGGTACAAAGCAGCAGTGCGAGATGGTTCCCTTATCCAAAAACAGAAGGGGGGGGAAACAGAAAAAGAGAGACAAACAGTGTATGAAACAATAGTTTGGCTTCAATCCTCCCTCCTTTTGGAAACGTATTTTCCAGTTATTTCTCGAGAGCCTCATTTCCTCAGAGTCTGGTTGACCTTCTCTCACCCCTAGCCCCTCTTTGCGTTATTAGCAGTAGGACCGCCCACCCACCGCTGGTAGCGGAAACCCATTCAAACCAACAGGGGCAGGAAGCCAGTGTTCTCATCACAATGCCAGCTGCTTCCAGCTTAATTTGTCAGATGGTTCCTTTCAGAGAATTTAATTTGAAAGAGATACAAGATAATAATCCGGTGACTGCTGCAGCTACTCAGGCGGCTGCCGAGGACCGAACTGCTTAGAGCGACAGGAAGTGAAAAAAAGTGGTTTCCAAGAAAACAGAGGTTTTGTGGGGAGATTGAAGTTCTCCGCATAAGTTTGTATAAACAGGAAATTGAGTACTTTACTATTTAAGTTTTTAGTGTCTTACACATAGGATAAAATTGACCTAAATTCCACTGACCTGGTTTCTAGTAGAGAGAGCTGGCAACAATGATGTAAACAGCAATTATGTGCTGCCTGTGTTGGTGCAGTTCAGTGTCAGGAGTGTAATGTTGTGTCCAGTCATGAAATCTGAAGCACCTGGGAGAAGACTCTGCACACTTCCACTGTCTTCATACAGTTTTAAAAGGGAGTGTCACAAACGCCGTAGCATTACTACGAACCCACTGATTTACAGCCTCCTCTGGTTCTGCTGCTGAATGTGACCTTACAGAGGGGCAGCGTTTGGCCAAGTTTTCTTCTGTTTTTCCCCTTCTTACCGTTACCGATTCAAGGCAAGAGATGGAATCTTGTGAAGGAATAAGACTTAATCCTTTTTCCAAAGCTGGAAAATTGACTGTGTTGCTTTGTTTGGCAACGAGGAGAAAGGCTCTTTCAAACAGTGGCTATCTTTGTAGTGCCCCTGTTGGAGGTAGATCTTTAAAGCGTGAAGTTGTGTGCTGTGTTATGTCCCAAAAAAGGAGCTGCTTGGATTTTAATGTTTTCACTCTGAACAACAATGTGATGGCAAGATAAAAACGCAGAAATAATAATAATAAACAATTTTCCCTCATCTACAACCAGATGTTTTTTTCTTCTTCTTCAAGACCACATGAACAAAAAAATAAATGAATATAAATATAAAGAATATATGTATGTGTTTGTAACCGTGGCGCTTCTAAGCTACAGTGCAGCTGATGCCACTTTGTTTTAACATTATATTGGCTTCTAGTTAGCTTCACGTTTGTTGAGCTGGTGGAGGAGGTCTAATATTTCCTGTTTTGCCCCATTACTTATGAAATGGGGCTAATATTAAATGAGGCGAGAAGGGAAATATAGCAAAAGAAGGCAGTGGCAGCAAATATTCAAGCCAGCTAGGAATCAGAATGGGGGAATCACAACTCCTGGCATCTGCACCCATGAGATATGAGCCCTAACCACTAAGCTATTGGGTCACACCAGCAGAATAACAGAGTAAAAGCTTTGTTTTCATTGGTATTTGATAACTGCTGACAGTTTCCTCTTTTAGGAAATTTCACACACATACTAACAGAGAGAGAGAGTTTTTATATATCTAGTGATTTAGAGATTAAGTCAGTTTTGTCCCACAATAAGCAGGTTAACATTGTAGTATTTACTGAGATGTCTTTCTTATCTTTGCTTCATATTCCAGATCATGTTTCAGCTCCAACATGAACAGATTAATATAAGAAGTTGTCTTTTCCAATTAAGAACGAGAAACTTGTTACACCTTGTTTAAAATCCTTAACAGGCACGACAGCACATGGTGGTTCATCAGCTTTGAGGAGCCTCTGACTAAATAGTTCCTGTTTCAGGCAGATGCTGAACTGAAGGTCTGCATGACAGGCAGCTTTGCACAAGAGGCGTGACTCATGCAAACCTACATTAGGTCCCAGAATAGAAATGAGCATAAGGTAACTGACAGAGGCTCATTTGATATAATGAGCGTTACCAAACAATTAGTAAAGACCTGAAACGACAGATTAAAAGAAGTATGATGTCTCCCAACAAGGCAAACACTGGAGAAGTGAGAACACGTTGTCAGTTGCTTATTTGATTATCTTCGGAGCTTGCTGAAGTGCAGAAGTGTTAGATTCAAATGCATTCACCAAAAGCTGTCTTATCAAAGGTGCATAACTTCTTGAATAAGCACAGTAACAGCCTGTGGCAGGATGTTTGCATCTACTTCTTCTCCACTGATCATCACTGTCAGCCCAATGTCTCTCATCAGCTGTTCTGCTCAGTGGATTGATGTTGATTTTATTCCCCAGGGATTCATAGCATCACTACTGGCAAAGCAGTTTATACATCAGCCAAGTTATACTATGTACAGTCCGGAGTTAGTGCACTTTTTTGTTGACCTTAATTTCTTTAGTTGGAATGCAGGCTTGCTTTAGATTATTATCTGCAAGTAGCCAACAAGCAATCAGTAATAACCGTTTCTTGGTTCTGGACTGAAAAAACGTGGTGTTGATTCATCCTTTGATGAATTCCGTTCATAAATTGATGATTAAAGGAGTTGTTGGTATCTTTAGTGCCAGGGTGTGCTTGCTTATATCCAAGTTAATACCCTAAATTTTGTCCACTTCACAGACCATTCAGTCATTTACAGTTACTCACACCCTTTAGGCAACTGGTTACAATTCACTGAAACCACTTCAACTACCCATGTTTCAGCCTTTCTCTGTAGACCAGCTCAATAAAGCATGTGTTTTGAATCTTTTGTGTGATTTCCTTCCTCTGGAAAATGTCTAACTTCACCCTGAATGAATGCGTGTGCTGTACTTTTGCACTGTTTTCATTACACTAAATACAGTCGTGTGGATCAGCTCCCGGACAATGACTGAAGCAGACAGTGTGCGAGTTTCTAAGATTGCCGTTCTCTCAAGTGGCCATACCTCATGCCAATTATGCAAAAAAAAAAAAAGAAACCAAACTGTAAACACAACCAGTAGAATCATAATAATAGGAAAAATATAGTCCATCTCTATTTTGAATAGCAAAAATCTTTCAGCCAAAGGATGAGAACTTCAAACTGTATGAATATAAAACAGCAGGTCAAGCTTGCATAAACATCCGAAAAGTCCTACCTGGTGTGGTATACTGTTTACAGCTGAGCAAAGGCAAACATGGAAATGAAGCAATTAGGCAAAAAAAAAGAAAAAAAAGAATCAAGCTGAGCCTCTCTCAAGAGCTGTTTAGGCAGTGTCATAAAGGCCTCCTCACATCCTAAACTATTTCTCATTGTAATTAATTGTTCAACCAAAAGCTGAAAAACAGTCATTTGTAACATGGGCTTCAGGCATCATAGAGAGAAGCATAACTTTCACACAAGGACAAAATTATACCCCACTTTTCGTGTGAGCTTCTTTCAAACAAGGCAGTAAATCATCAATCTTTCTCAGATGTTCCTCCAAGAAACTGAGGAAACGTAAGTGATTAAAAAATGGTAGTTCAAGAGCTGTTAGGATACAGGATGGAAAAGAAATAAGACGACAAACATGTGCTATTAATGACAAACATCTGCAATGTCAAGAAGATGTTGCTCTTCAAGCCTTGCATAGGAATCAAAGACACGTGCGTGGCAGAGGGTTAGCTGCAGTAAGTTCAGCCAACGCTGCCTGGCACTTTGTACCGGGCATGCAAACAACCACGGTCTGCTTAAGAGAAATCACTCAACACGGGAACAGCTGCTCACTGATTCAATTCTAAACATACACGAGGGTTTGGTAAACTACTGTTATTCCAGAATCGGGTTTCTCGGTCCCTAGCCTCCTCCAGTCGTCACTGTTTGTAATGAACCACATAGTGTGTCCCCAATCACGGTACGTATTCACTGAGTATGAAAACCACAATGGCCTTCTCTTCTTCAATATAGCAGCTTCTTTTATCCTCTGATATGAGGTTTAAATCTAGGGAAACACCAATATGTGGAGCTCTTATGTTAGGAATACCTGACATAGTTGGGTTGAAGTTTTATCATAAAGAAGACCAGAACAACGAGCAAGTCAAGCTAAAGACCTCAAATGGGAGCTTTTAACAATGTAAAACAAAGCAAATGGCAACAATATTATTCACTTCAGCTCGTCCACTGTCTGCCAACACAGAGGCAGGAAAACAATCTAGAGTCATGTGGCAAGAAGGGTAAAGCAGGCTCTTGTTGCAATTTACTGATTTAGCCAGCCAATACATGCAAGTATAAACCTGCTCTAGATTGCACTATAAACTGACATGATTGTGGAATTCTACTGTTTACTGACATAGAAGATTTTTTTTCCAATTTGATAAGGGTTCAAACTAAAGTATGTTTTCAGAATGTTTCATCCTATTCTTGTATTGTTAGCTACACACTCACAGAAAAAAATGTGCCGTGTGCATTTTTTTAAAACTGATTTGTGCATTGATTTTTTGTCTCCATGCTATGGATTGGCCATATTGCATTTGCTGAGGGTTGGGAAAAAAGCAACAAAAAAGCAAGGCATTTTAATAATCTTGGCATACTTTGATTCATCAGTTTCAGGGTTGGTAGAGCTATAGATTCTCCAAAATGCCATATGGTGAGAGACAGGGTACCCCCTGAACAAGTTGTCAGACTGCTGTGGGCTTAACACAGAGAGATGGACATTCATTCACTCATTATGATACATATAGTCAATTTAGTCGCCTATCAACTTAACCCTGTGCATGAGTCCAGACTGTGAAAGGAAGCCAGTGTGTCCAGAGGGATCCAACAGACACGGGGGGAGTCTGCAAACTCCACACAGAAAGGCAGCAGCCTGGGATCAAACCCAGGACTTTGTTATTATGACGCAAAAGTGCTAGCTTCCTGTGATAGATGATAAAAGGACTCATTTGTATATAGAGGTTTTTGCTCCACCTGAGCACTCGGATCGCTTTATACAACAGCTGAGCAAAGGCAAACAAAAAAAACATGACTCATACAAGCACTTTTTTCATGCTGAAGTTCTTTCTATCTAACATTCACACACATTCATACTCTGATGGATGAATCAGAGAACTTGGAGTTAGCATCACGAAGACTGGAGCAGCCAGCAAACACCAACCTTCCATTTAGTAGATGACTTGCTCTACCTCCTGAGCTTTAGCCACCATGTCAGTCTAACAATAAAATTCATACTGTGAATCCATTAAAATTATAGCTGTACCTCTGCATCTATACATTTACATCTCCAAAGCTAAGCTAATGGTAGTAACTGAAATACTAAGGTTTCAGGTACTAGCTTCAAAACTGGCTTCCTCCTCAACTTGGAGACAGAGCCAGAAGCTCAGAGTAGAACCACTAAGCTCTGTATCACAGAAAGCACCTCCTAGGTGAGGTGTTTAGAGTATATCCAACTTGGAGTAGACCTGGGACAAGATGATATGTCTCTTGGCTGACTTGGAAATGTCCCGGGGTCCCTCTTGGAAGAGTTGGAGATAGTGGCTGGGGGAGGTCATTGATGGATGGGTACTTGAGGTACTCATGCTAAGACAACGGTGTATTTGTATTCACACTGGACAGACATCTGCACAAAATGCTTGGTAACCTTGATAAACCATTTTTGTGATTGTTTCAGCATTAGCATTTGTAATAATGTCTTCTGCACATGGTAACCTTCTTATTGGGTGCCTCTAAGGAATACAGCAAAACCAGTCTTATGAATTCCCCCTCCTGAAACACGGTTGACATTATCTAGATTTATTATTAACATCTGGTACTTTTATCCCTATCATAATACCTTCATGTCAGAGATATGAGCATTTTGTCTCTTTGCGATGGTCTGCCATGAATTCTTTTTACAGCAGACACAAGAAGCACTTACGATCCTCCTCCAAATGTATATACAGAGACTCTTGTAAAACTATTGCCACACCTGTTTCTCAGAACGATGGAGTGGCTTCACATACTTTGCCATTTCTATCCAGCATATTTCAGTTTCCATCTGCTGCAGAAGATGGCACATGGCTCTAGACAGGAAAATGTTGGTTCCAGACAGATGTGGAAAAGTTAAACTGTGGAAAAACAAATGCCAACTACAATAATCTTATTCTGGATCATAATCTGTGCAACAATGCAAAAAGAGGAAAATTTATCAAAGCACCCTGCAACATCTGTGTACCAAAAACTGTCACAGCAGCCTTGACTGGTAACTCTTATTAAAATCTAATCTGTTTTCTATCAGTGTTTGATTGAACTCGATGGCTTTTCTTGGTACGACTGTGAAGGCAGAATCCTCCAGTGACATTTGAGCTCCTTGAGGGCATACTTTTGCAGAAGCAGTTTGAATGGTATCTGGTGTGAAATGGAAACACGCAAAATAAAAATTCTCCGAACTAGACTGAAAAATGTCCATGTCCTTGAAAAAAATGGGTACAAGTTTGTGCCTCGCTTTGAAAGGGGCATTCATGCATGTAGGGATGACTACTGTGACAGTTTGATTTAGCATTGTGTGTTTTGTGTTTCATTTTTTCATTGTTGTTCTTTTTTTTATAGTTAGACCACAATAACTACCTAAAATGGGATAATTGAGCATTTTTCATTTTTAGTATTTTTAGTTCAGATGTATAAAAATTCCCCATGGCTCATTCTACAATTAAAGCATTATGCTAAGGAGTTAAAAGGTTTTGCGATGTTTCCACAAGGGAAAAAAGCTGATTTATGAAGCAAAAAAATAGCTGAGTTGGAAAGAAAATCGCACGATAAGTACTACTATTTGACACCAAACACAAGTATCGAAATTTTACCAAATGAACTGCCAGCATATGCAGCTGCACCAAAATCAAATGCAGCCAGTTGTGAAGACTTGAGTTGAGGATTACTCCAATTGCTCCATCAAAGATATTTAGTGGCCGGCAGCAGAAGCGTGTGGTTG
The DNA here is from genome assembly GCF_001858045.2 of Oreochromis niloticus. Lineage (NCBI taxonomy): Eukaryota > Metazoa > Chordata > Actinopteri > Cichliformes > Cichlidae > Oreochromis > Oreochromis niloticus. The sequence continues at coordinate 10,538,273 of NC_031966.2, read as the reverse complement.
TTCTAGCTAAAGAAGACAGTACATATCTTTCAGCATGTCGAAGTGGAATTAAAAAGTGCATGCGTGCTCAGTAAATTCACTTAGATGAATGAAATATGGCCAAAGATACACCACCATAAATCAAAATCTTAATAGAAGCTCATGGTATGCACTTAATATGAAATGTTAGTTTCCCAGCCTGTGGAGAGCTACCACATAGAATAAACTAATGTTTGACTGCAGAGTGAAAATCCAGTCAAAACTAAAAGTAGGGTATTTGTTGCAAAGTATGCATGGCATACCCTGTAATCCTCTTTGTAACTTGTTAAACCCAAAAGCTACACAACTCCTTGTTAGATTTAAATCCCTTCATTCATGCTGCTTTGCAGTATGGCATGATTGTTGGGTCTGCTTTACAATGCAGCAGATAAAGAAATATATAGCAGCGGGGGACCTATAAGTCCTCTGAAACACCGCGAATGCTTTATTCTGACATCCAGTCTCCTGTTCTCACTCTTTAAAACTACTGTGCAGGGGACAGCACAGGACTGTCGGTCCATTTCTGTGAAGAAACACAGAGTTGGCCACCAGACAAGTTCCCCTTCAACATCCAAACATCCAAAGCAACCTATCCCAGGTGCTTCGTTCGCCTCCTTCCTCTGAGTGGCCCACTTCCTCTCACCCCGGTGATCTCTCTTTCAGCTCTGAAACAAACCGCTCTACCAGACACGAGAGATACTGTTTTGTGCAGATATCATCCTCAACAAGGGCACAGAGCAGGGAAAGTTATCACATGTGCAAAATGAGTCTGAATTCTTGCCCCTCATATTCAGCAGCCAGTTTTATTAAAGTGTGATCCAGGGCAAAAAAATCTTGCAGCTACCACATGCGGTGGCCTTAGTCCAAGGCAAACACTCCCACTGATGTGTACACCAAGACAGATGAGTATAGGACTCGAGGCCTGGCTAGCACAACGTAGCTCTATTCAGTATTTATTTTCACAGTTCAAAGCACTGGCAGCAGCCCACTTAGAGTCTGCAGTCCAGTCCAATGTACCCCTGATTGCCACAGTGAGGCTTCGCAGCCCGCAAAGTTGTATACTGTAGCTTGTGCCAGTTACTAACTCCACATCTGCAGGACCCCAAGAAATGGTGAGGCAGCTCATCCAGGAGGGGAGGGGGTTTGAGGGTAGGCTTAAGGGTAGGGGGTAAAGGGGATTCCTCTGAAACCACACTTTGCTGTGGGTTGAACGGCTGCTTTGTGCAGCTTGGCGTGATCACACAAACCACATTAAAAGACAAGGTTTGTTATTCACCAGAGCACTGATAAGTAATGTCTCACAGGCCACCAATCTGAGCAGCAAACTTTGTGCCTTTGGCTGTGAAGTTTATCACTGCCCTAACTGGATACCGTTCACCCACCCACAATGGGGTCAGGTCCTTAAAACCTGCATGATATACAAGCTACTGTATGGACTCGAGGATGCTGGGTTATATGGGGATGCAGATGTGAGCTTAAGTGTCTCATGTTTCTTGGGATACTTTTACTGTCTGGGAATTCCTCGTCTCCTACGGATTATTTCCTCAAAGAGGGATAAAGGTGGAAAATCTGTTAAATGATGAGGAAAATGTTGTGGAAAAACATTTAAAAAGTGATCGTTGGAGAGGATACAGAAAGCTCTGTTCACAGTGGTGTGAGCAGAAATCTAGGCCATTTAATTTTTTATTCTCATCTTTTTTCATCTTTTTCTTTGTACTCCAAAAAGCATGGATTGATTCCTTTGTATTTTCATTCTCAGCGCAGTAGTTTACCAAACTATTGCCATATTGCAGCTAAACAGCCATGATCATCATCAACTTTGCTGACGGGCACAGTCAGACTTTGCAAATGATGTACATCTTACTTGGTAAGGACCCTGTTAATCATTCACAGCAGCCCCTGGGAACAAAAATGAAATATGGACCTTTAGTTTAAAAAATATTGGCTTTAGTATTTGTTGCCACAGTAATGAGTAAACTGGGAAAAATTAGCTCAAAGTTCCATTTATTAGAGTCTCTAATGGGACAGTTGCATGAACACAATAAACAGAAATACAAATAACACACATTAAACAATCCTACAAGTGCCAAAAATATCTTATGCTTGGATGGCAATTACTTGAGTGGCATCCAGCATGTTAATTTAGAAGGTTTTTCAGTAAAATTAACCCAAATTATTGTTTCAGCTTCCAACTGATTTTATGCATTTTGTATTTTTTAACCAAACATTGTGTACTGTGCTTTTGCTGACTTGACCCCTGGAGAGCCCTTCTGCTGTATGTAATGGGTATGAGACTGAATCAAGGTTAGCCAACAAATACATACACTCTGATTTTATTGCCTGGCTACTCCTCATGAAGTCCCTTCATTCCAACTTTCTCCTCTCAGTCTGGATTCTGTCAGACACAGTTGTTAGCCCCAAAGTCAAATGTGGCATGTGGAGTTCTTATTTACAGCGGACTCATCAGCCTGAATTTGTTGGATCACCCTATATGCTTATTAGTCTGGGCAATAAGTAGTGCCCAGCACCAGGGACCAGTAAAGCTTTCTCACTCCTGTTATAGTTCTGTTTACTAGGGTTTGTCCATAATAACTACAGCACAGAGTTTTCATATTGTTTGACTGTTAGAAAAGCAAAGGTACCTTTGTGTCTCTTCTTCAAAATAGCCTTAAAATGATAGCGTCCTAGAGTGACTCCATTTATAAATGTGGGGTATCTTCATCCATCAGCGGAGATTTCTACCTGACATTTTCTTCTGTAAACAAACCTGCACGAGACTACCAGCGTGCCTTTCTCCTTTACAGCTTGATCTGTCCAGGGAAAACAAAAAGGAAGTACACAAATATCTGTTGATATCTTACAAAAACCCACCCCTGAGAGCTGAGAGAATTTCATTCACTGGAACTATTGGGCCACCCTAACATCTAACTTTTGTTCAGTTTAAGGAAAGGCCATGCCATTTATAACAAACTGGGGAGAATTATGTAACATACTCTATATACACCAGTACACTTCAAAACATTTTTATTTAATGGATCTTGATATTAACACATATTTGAAGCTTGTTGCTATTGCCAATAGTAGCCAATTTAACTCTGTTTTCCTTATAAGTTATTAATGTTGTAATCAGTGCCAAGGATGGCATTTTAGATCTAGGTGACCCTGAACCAACTGTTAGTGATGATGCTCTAGCCTCAGTCTGCTGGGGGACCACAGAGCATTTCTCCTCTACTCCCCCTAACTTCACTACTGTATGTCCTTATTTATTTATTTATTTTTCATCTGCTCTCTCCCATAATTTGCATTTCACCCTGTTTTTCATCACTTTATGCCTTTTATCATGTCTTTCTCCTGCCCCCTCAGTCAGTCACTGCAGATGGCTGCCCCTCATTGAGCCTGGTTCTGTTGGGCTATTCTTATTTGGCGGGAGTTATCACCATAGGTGATAGGTGGGGCTTCATCAATTTGATATCTGGATTGGATACTAATTATATATATGGGTCCAATCCACTAAATTAAATTTAACACTGTTCTCTGCTTGTTAGGACAGAAGTCAACAACAGTGTACCAGGTAGAGTGCTAACATAGCATGGAGGAAGCTAACAGCAAGGGGCCAGCAATTTGGGGGCATTTCATGCTTGTGATGCCAACAGCATCTCTTGTAAGGTTGCAGACTATAATTAGTGCTGATCTTCTTGCTGGCATGCTTTCCCTCTTGCACTCTTCTTATGTTTGCTGTAACACTTAGTAGGAAGTAGGAAAGCAATATTTAAAGAATGAAGGGATGACTTACAGTCTTTAGGCCACAGTGAGGAATACAGATTATTATTTTAACACTGGTACTGGTATCAGCAGATACCCAAACCCAAGATATTGGTGCCATGCTGGAAAAAAGTTTGATCCCTACGCATACTGTGAGGTATTTTTAGATCATTAAGGTTCTACCTCTGACATTGGTTGGGTCCTTATCTTTAACAATAGGAAGCTCCTTCAGATGACTGTTAATTTGAAGTTGTGATATTTAAATAGAATTAAACTGAATGCTCTGGCACCATTTGTCTCCTTATAGCTGCACTAAACTCCATCCACTGAGGAAGACAGTGTGATGAGGTTCAGAAATGTGGCCTTTTAACCACATGCAGTGCTCTATGCTGTTAGTAATGGTTTTGAACACGAAGCTGGTTGAATAAGCTGTGACGGCATCCTTTTGCTATTCTATTCAAAACCTCAAAGACAATTCCCTAATTACAGACTCACTGCTCCAGAATTGTCCTTCAAATAAATCAAAAGAAGTAAAAAGTGCTGAAAAAAAGGGAGGAAGCCCCCCATTTTTCACAAGATGACTCAGCGGGGGAGCAGATGATTAAGGACTTGTACCCCATGTCCACCCTGTTCTGTCTGCTTGTTTGTTTGAGAGAGGCACCATGCCAAGACAGAAATCTCTGGGATTAGATGGCAATAAATTGGTGATGAAATAATCCTGTTGGGCAATCCTATTTCAAGGGATGGGAAGTTGAGTTTCCCAGCACTGTGTGTCAAACAAAAGCACGATGGTTTATAGACACGATGAGTGAGCGTCATTGAGCCCTCCACAACAAAATGCAGGCGGACTATGCTTGGTTCTTTGTTTGGTACACATGCTTACACAGGGTGTGCTGCAGACAGAGACAAACTTTTGATGGGGGATTTATTATGAGAGCAACTAAAGCAGATCCAGTTACTCTAGCTTGAGTTTTAAATTGATGTGTCCATTACTTGTGAACATGGGAAAATAATGATCCACAGCTATGCTGCCAGCCCTGAGAGTCCACTTTTAGCCACAGAGGGCTAAATGTTTACATCGGTATGATAACAGTGCCAATGCAGCCCGCTGATGTTTAGTGGGTACTGTATGTTGAACTGTTTATCTTGTAGAGCTAAAAGTACAAAACACAAAGTATAGAAATCATTGGGAATACAGTCAGTATTTTTTCATTGCTCAAAGAACAGATTGTTGACCTGATGAAGCTTGGAAGGAGTGAAGCTTTCACTAAAGTAAATTATATGGGCATCAAAACTGTGATGCTGGGGAAAGTTAAGGAAGAAGTAAAGTCATGAGCTTTAAACATTTCTACAACATTTTGTGGCAAAGCTTCACTTAGAAGAGAAAAATAAATAAAGAAAAACAAAACACATTAAGTCATAAGAAATCCTTTCTGGGAACCAGGGGCGACTCTAGGTTCAAGCTTTTACAGGGGCTCAGTTCCCAATCACAATGTCATGCGTGCAGTGCCTTGAAATCAATATTAATGAAATATGCTGTTTCCAAATGTCATCAACTGTTTTCACATTTGCAAACCTCAGTTCAACTGGATAAACATGACAATGTTACCTTCAAAAGCAACCTAATTAATTGAATGTCCTGAAATCTGAGATTTCAATCTAATCCGTTTTAGGGTGGCGCCTTTAAGACAAAGGCTCATTTGTGAAAAAGCAGATAAGATGAGAAACACTCACAACAGTATTTCAGACTTTTAATCACATAGCGATAGTCCACCAAACCATCAAGCGCTGAAAGTAGCATCATTCACCAAAACTTTTTGGTAATTTTAAATGTTGAAGTGAATAAAATAAACTGATCCATATCAGTTTATTGCAATATTCAAACTGAATACAGGCTTCTGCTGGACATAGAATATAATTTTGATTTGCTGGATCTGGATCTGGAGGTGTAATGTAAACAAACACTGAAACCCAATTAAAACAGAATAGGAATAGGAATTTTTAACAAACTAAAATAATAACGCACATTAGCTCCTTGGCTGGCAAATCGCAATATACCAGCTGACTAGTGGAACAGAAGGTTAAAATTAGCTCAAAATCTCTGGTGATGTTTTTGACGCTATTTAGCTTTCTGTATCTTTCTGTATCCTCTCCAACGATCACTTTTTAAATGTTTTTCCACAACATTTTCCTCATCATTTAACAGATTTTCCACCTTTATCGCTTTTTGAGGAAATAATCCGTAGGAGACGAGGAATTCCCAGACAGTAAAAGTATCCCAAGAAACATGAGACACTTAAGCTCACATCTGCATCCCCATATAACCCAGCATCCTCAAGTCCATACGGTAGCTTGTATAAAAATAAGCCATAGCAATGTCCCCGCATTATCAGAAAAGCTTGAGCTTTCGCTGTATTTTAGTTGAAGTTTGTTTTTAATCTGCATTACTGATTTGTGCCATGAAATTACCTCTTTATCTCCTTTCTGCCACACCAACTAAAGTCTTATTATTGATGACAAACGTGTTTTTGTTCTATCCTGTACTGTTGTCAGTAGAAAAGTTAGGAAAATATATGCTTGAAGCACCCCTAAAAGGGTCTAAACTCAGCTATGCTGGGCACACTGTATAAATACACTGGTTAGCCACACACACAAAAAGCTCTGATTCATCAGCGCATGGACACAGGAAGTCGATGTGTCTGAGGTGTCTGGGAGCGGATATGGTGGGGTATCCTTTGTGTCATTTGGGTGTGAATTCTGTTGTGGGACATCCAGGGGTGGACAAGGGTTGATTAGTTAAATAAGCTGATTATATGTGTCACAATAGCATTCACATGAATGTCAGGACCCAAAAGTGGCACTCAACTGTAAGGATTTGGTCAGTTTTATTCACATGACATGGCTGATTGATTTATTTTGTGTGCCCCAAATTGCATAACAACCCTTTGAATATTTGTTGTTTAAAAACCAAAACTCTGGTTCATCAGCTGGTCAGATTACTCCTCTGTGGATGGATGTTTCACATGTCGAGTGCCTCTATAACAGTATTGTGAAAGAACTCTGTCTGGCCTTGTCTTGCAATAATTTGACCATCTTGGTTGACTCTCTGCGCTCAGATGACATGTTTTGTGTAGGCCCGGTGTATCTCTAAACACCCACTATAGCACATTTGCAAGCTGTAGTACCCAATATTTTACACATAATGACAGTAAAACGATATAATTCTAGAGCACGATCTGTTCGTCTAGTCTGGCTGAGGCAAACAACAGGAAGTGGGTTGATCCAGACCAAAGAGTTTACAAACTGCTATGGCAGACTAGCCTTTAAAAGCCATGTTATAGGTCCTCACTGAATGACAGCTGTGCAAAATGCACATAATTTTGCATGAAGCCAGTGGCGGACCCACAGCAAAATATGTGGCATTTGATCAAGAGCTTGTCCTGTTTGCTTCTTAACAAAGCCAGCATGTGTCAGGTTCTTCAGGTCTGAAGCTTTACAGATTTCAGATAGCATGTGTTACCAAACACCATGTGGTTTGATTTGTACAACTCTGCAGGAGTAACTCTTGCACTCTTGCACTTGAATTCATTCCCATTCTCACTTTGCCCAGTAAAAACTTGATTCATCATTACTATTAATTATTAAATATATTTGTTGTTTTTTTTTAGTTAATTCCCTATGACCATTTCATCTCCACAAAATGTCTTTTTTATGACCAAACACAAGCTAAAACATAGTTTAAAGAAGAAGCCCCTGCTTACACAAATACTCTTTCTTTCAGTGCACAAAGAATGAAACTCCGTGGCTGAAACTTTTTGTCCAGAAAGATATCAGTTGGATTGATGTGCTAATGAGTTCTCGGGCCCCTACTGCTATTTGGACATCATACCTTTTTTTTGGCATGATACATATCTATACGTTCAGAGAGAATGTGGTCTCTGGCATAAAATAAGCCTTCATACTCATAACAGAAGTACATGACCTCAGCTATCATAAAACCCATACTATGCTTACAATACTGTCATAAAGCAGATTCCCAAATGTGCCTTATCCCACAGACTTTTCGAAGAGCTTCTTGAAATGCTGACCCCTTCTTGGTCCCCTCGAAGTAGGGCGGTAAAAAAATTGGCAGCAGACGTACCAAGCTCTATAAGCCGCAGCCTTCACGGGATTGTTATGATGTGTTTTTGAATTTATCTACATGTGTCCTCTGTGTTTGCTGCCATAAATACTATAGAGAGGTGCAGCTGCCCCTTGCACCACAATTCCTCATTCCCACCATCACCTCTGTATTTATGACACTACACTGAAAGGATGGCGCTCTTCCAATGGATGATCTAATGGAGCTCAACTCAGACCCACTGGTTCAGTCAAGTAGGTGATGACAAAACTGGCTCTTTGCTATGTGATCATCTAATTATGCACTTACATATCATTCAATAAGTCATGTGCGGGGAACAATGGGGGGGTTCATTCAAAAAGAGACATACTAAAAGGTGAACATCTGTATAAACGTGGAGTTCCTCTCATGATTCATGGACATTTTTTAGCCTTTTTAAGCAGTTATTTTGATCCTGCTGCACATTAACTGTGCAGTAGGATAGGCACTCTCACTGCTTTTCTAGAGGCAAACCTTCAAAGTAAGGAACTTGTGAACACCACTGGAAGAAAAGTCATGTAAAAAAGAAACGGTCTATTACAATCAAAATGCATTGAAAAGTTTCAAAGTAATATTACCAATGTAATGTGCTAACAGTATTAAGATATACTTTGGCCGATATTTTGAATGAAAACATTTCAGATCCAGGAGCAGTCAGCACCACTGGTCAATGTTTCAGCTTGTTTTTAATCTCATACGGCATAAAAGCTGAGTGGGCTTTTCACATGAGGTCTTTTCCAACATCTAATGAGTGTGATTTCAAGTGTGTGCTGGCAAACTTGAGAGGAAATGAAGCTGGTGTCTACACCGCAAACAAGCCTTCGACTTCTAAAATGTTACCGTACATGAGCTTCCACAGCAGAGCTCGGCCACACCCGCACTTGCTTCCTCGTCATCGCTGCGTGGCTGCACTTCCCCTCCCGGTGTGCTGAGGGTACATCTGTACAGTACAAGCTTCACATGTAGGGAGAAGTGTGGAAACGTTGAGCTTTCCAAAGGACTGTGGAGGGGAAGACGTGCTGACAAGTTCAGTTCCAGGCAAATTCAGATGAATTGTTACTGGGGTTGGTAATCTTTGCACTGTCGTGGTGGGATATAAAGCCTTTGTGGGTGTAAATGAAGACATTCAGACAGTTCATTTCTGCTGTGAAATAATGGACAAACGAGTCTATGACTCATCATTGTAGTTTGTTCTGGCATTTTCTTTCCTACCATCTTGAGTAACTACCTTAGTGTCATCTTATTCCACTTCAGTTCTAGTCGAATTTTGGTTAGTTTGTTTTCATCTAGTTTTCTATTTGTACTCCATGAACAGATACTTTTATCCCAGAAGATTTTGCCTTTCTTTGAATTTTACTTTTACTCTAAAAGTGAGACTTTTCCTCTTTTTCAGCAAAGTCCATACTTCATATTCATATAATTACATCCTTTCATGCAAGGAAACCTACCCACAACCACAGTTTTCTATTGTTGGCCAATGCTTCACTTTACTAAAGCAGCTGCAGGATGGGGGGACTCGAATACCTTGGCCAAAAGTCTGTCTGGACTGTCAACTGAATGGACAAAGTTTCTATCTCTTTGTATTTTTGAGTTGTGTTTTTTTTTGTTATTTTCAGTAAACAAGGAATTATATTTTACACTTAAAAGCATTGGCTCATTTAGGCATTACATGCTCACAGACACTGATTTATTTTATTGCATGCAGATTTGATGAAACCTTAGGCTCCACAAATGTCAAACTGTCAAGATTGGGGCATGTCAAATTATGCGAAGACTGCAGCACCCGGATTCCGTGCATTCATGGATTTACCACACAAAGTAAGATCAAGGGGGAAAAGACAAATTTGGGAAGTGGTGGTCAAAAACAGCCTGTGGCAAAATTCAGACAGTGTCAGAAGGACACTACTTATGACCACTTTCTCACAATATGCTGCAACCAATGTCTGCAAACCAACAAATCTGAATATAATAAGAGAGCCATATATGTCAAAGATTCTACAACCATTACTTTCACATGCAGTTCTCCACAAAACTCATTTTTGGATCATCTACAGTGGCCTGGTGTAAATATTTTGCAAATTGGTGGAAATTAAAGGGTAACGGAGGCCCTAAGGAGACCTTTGATCTTCTGTGGCACAGTTGCTTATGTTTTTGTCTAAGAATGACTAGAACAGACTAGAAAGTACCATGACAGTTAATTCCATATATATAAAGGTATAACATAATATACTAAGATGAAAGGAATCGCAAAGAGTACTAATAACTGTAGTCATGAAAAGACAAAGAAAACAGGCAAACATTTGAAATGTGTTTCATCTACATGACTGTATAATAGTATCATTTTTTTCTGATGCTTCTGATTGTAGCACGGGGTCATCATTTATTATGAATGACTGAAGATTCCCTGAAGGGTCTGAAATCCTGCAGGTTCATTCACCGTCCGTACCACACGCAGTAATTAATGCGATGAAACGGTGATTGTGACGGAAAGCATTTGTCAAATCTTTATTGAGTCAAAGCACCTTATAAAAAGAACTGAATCCAGCACAGTTCAGTCTCAAGGCAAGCATACATCTAATAATGAGGAGAGGGAGGGGTGGCTGGGGGCTTCTTCTTTTTAATAAATAACATGTGAGGATATCTGAAAGTTGTCTCTTATTTTCTTGTTTCTTCTTTTTCTTCCTTGTCATTTCTTTTCCAGTGAGGATGACTGGTACACGTAATGTCTTCCAGCTGCAACCCCCACCCCCTCTCCCCATGCCTCCTCTCCCTCCCCCCTCCTTTTCTTATCTTTGCATGCGGAGAAGTTTCCACTTGCAGGATAGTGCTGCCCCACTGTTCCTTCTGCCAGACGTACACCCGGAGAAAGATGCAAGTCAAAGTTCTTTCTTTTGGTTTTGTCTGCAGGAGCCGTCAACCACATTAAAGATGCATACATCAGGATTCGGGTATTAAATTTCTGTAACAGCTTGCGATATGCCCCCATATCTGCTCACCAGTCAGGATATTTTAAAGATAAAGACATGTCTGGCCTAATATATGTCACTTTCCTCCTTCATAAATAACTCCTTTCAGTTTGAATAGTTCCATTGCCAGGACGGAGATTTTGAGCGATGGTCTGCAATGGAATGCTTACAATTGGCCATCTTGCATTAAGACGTGTAGCACCTGGTTTTGACATATTACAGCCCTCCAGAACCCAAACCACAATGCATTTCACAGGCCCGTTGCACCAGAAACAGAGAAATGATGGAGGTGTTAATTCATATCTGAGAGGCAGTAAGTGTCAGAAAGGATAAAGCAGACTTCAGTAAAGCTTTGGTTAGGATTGTGCTGATAGAAGATGATCTCGGGGATCGTCGACAGAGTAATGGCCAACGTGGTTGTTTTCTGATGTAATAGCCATCTACAGATCCAAATGCAACTTTAGTTCCCCAAAGCAAACAAAATTCGTAGCTGCTTTCCCAGATGTTACAAGTCCAGCTAGAGTCCAGGTATCCATAAAAAAAGAGTATTTTCATACACTGAGTAGAGTTGGGAATGATTCAAGTGTATGTGTTGCTTCAGGTATCTTGGTTGGTGCAAAAGTCGCAACGAAAGCAAGCTAATAACCATGGTAATGATCAGCTTATTCTTCACTGTAATGTCGAGTGATAGGCTACAAAATACCTCAAACCACAATATTTTCACCACTTGTCTTGATTAGGTAGTGGCATTGCTGAACTATTGCAATAAGAGAAAATTGATTTGCCCGTAGGGTTGTCACAATACTAAAATTTCAACATCAATTCCCAGGAAAACATTTTCAGTGCCACCAGGGGAAAAAAATATCAATTTTTAAAATAAGGATTAGAAAAATATGCTACTGTTTTGTGCAAATGTATTCAGCTACAGCCCTGTTTCTGTGCTGCTTGCGACTTGGCACTATATCTTTGTTGCTTAATTAATTTGAGTGGGTAAGGAGGGCTGCCACTGCTTCTGTCTGGTTGCTCGTAGACTTTTCTCAGCTTCGTTCTGGAACTTTAGTGAGGGCTGTGTGCCTGCCTGTCTGGAGCTATGCTGTGAAGCAGTGTATCAACTGGAAGAAGCAAAGACTGCACGCAAAGAAGTATTTAATCCAATAGTAATTTTTAGAATCAATTAGTATCCGAGTATCAATTTTTTGACAACCATACCCTGTAGATATCCTGCTTACAATACTGAAAAACTATCATCTTGTTCTCACAATGTTGGAGCTTGAAAAGTTTAATGTTTCTGAACTCCTATGCACCAGTGAAGCAAAGCTATAAATACACAGTTCAGTCTGGCAATGTTTGATGCCAACTTATTCAAAGTGAATGTGATTAAGGTTTTTAAAGGTTCAAACAGAGCAGTAAAGGTATTTATTTCAGTTTTAACTGAAATGCACATGGATGGTTACCATGCCAGTGCCTATTCAGCAAATGACGAGCAATCTTCTGCCCTCATCTATACACCCATCCACTCTTAACTTAGAAAACCGGCAAACTCAGAGCGGTAATGTGGCCCTTACTGTATGGATAAGTTCCCATTTATGTATTTTAATTTCCACTTGTCCTCTCTGATTGCACAAGAAGCGTCAGGCTTGTTTGCAAGTTTCAAACAAACTTCTCCAGCATTTCTTTTCATGCCCTCTTAGCACAATTATCTGGCTCAATATTTGTATGTTTTAATATATCGAAAGCATAGTTTCCACCATTGTTAAATTGCCGTTGTTATGATAGTCTTCCTAATCTAATTTCATCACCTAGAAGCAACCTAGTGGCTGAGGATGTTGCACTTTGGAAATCAGCATCAAAGACTGGGCATCATTTCAGGCAGCAGACATGATTTACATTTAAGTTGCATGATTTACATCTAGAAGGGGAACAAATTGGGCTGGAATGAGGCGAACGGGACTCTTAAGACTAGATTTTACTACTTTTTTCTGCTGTCATGAACACAAGACTCCAAGTCAGGGGAGAAATAAATATTTTACTGCAAAGGGGGACTCTAGTCCTCCATATGTAGATTTTTATCCAAACCACAGGTTTTTACCAAATTTGAAGAAGATTTTTTTTTCTTTGGTAACCATAACGTTTGCCGTCTTTATTTTTCCATATGGTTTTCTCTGCTTTCAACAAGGTGTCTAATGTTAAGAATTTCCTATCAAGGGTGCTTTTTAAAAAATATGTATAACTGCAATTGCAGTGACACTTTTCTCTAATTATTTTCTGAATCCTTTGCTACAAAAGTTTTTAAAAACGGTGCTTTTCACAATTCCTAACACTCAGAGGTTAAATATTAATGACTGAAAAACCTCAACAACCCAAATATGTTATTTTTAATAGATACGGAGGTATTAATTAAAGACCAGAATGTTTGATGGATACGTGTTTTGACCCTGGACTTGTAGTTGGTAAGACAAGTAAATGAAGCTGGAAAATGGGCTTGTGCACCACAACCAGTGATGCACTAACTAAGCAGATTTCCTGCTATTGTTACAAAAATAATCATTGCAACTAATCCTTTTTGATCTGCCACCACATTGGTTTAACTAGATTTCGACATCTGAAAATGGTGCAAATTATCTATTTATTTAAAAGACTATTGTTAAGAAACAAGAAGCAGAAAACAGAGGTCTTTCATGTCAAAGCCACATTGTGTGGTGGCTTAACTTTGTGGAGTGTGAGCTTTTACTGAACTCTATTATTCACTATTATTTTTGGTCACCAGTTCAGTTGACCTACTAAATGCATGACTGCAATCAACAGCTTGTTGCATCTGCTGCTGGAGGCCGTCCCTGAAAATAGGGATTTCCAAACTTAAAAACGAAAGCATTTGAAAGCAGTTATAACAGAAATGAAATGGACTCCTACACATTACACTGACATTCACCCACAGCTGATTTTAAATTTATCGGTTAGTGCAAATGCTGTCTGAGTAAAACATCAGTGAACTCAGAAATATTGTGCTTAATCATACAACAAACTACTTAGGGTAAATGTTTGACAGTCCGGAAACCCTTATTTTACAGTAGCTTTTCTGCCGCATCCCAACATGTATCATATGTGGTAAAATAATTGTGTACATATCCTGCTTTGGCAAACTTAATTAACATAGAGAGCGTAGAGAGAAACTTCTGCATCACTCAGTGGTGATGTCTCATGAATAACTTTGTATGCTTTACTTTTCCACTGCTGAAGACTTCTCACAGAAGGAAAGGAAAGGATATACAAGATTGAACCAATATGAATTTTTAGTGCTACAGTAGTCCGGCCAAAACGTGTGCAAAATAAGCATGAATCACAACTGTTCTCATACCAAGATGTTACCACAGAAGCATAATCTTTCCATGCTGCAGTGTATCATCGTCTTCAAGCACGAGTGCACCCATTCCCCACCATGCACAGAAACACTACAGGGCACAAGCCCCTCGCTGTAGAAAATGAAACGGGGCCTTTTCGCATCCTGCCGAGTTGTGGACAGATGTTGATGCGTGACGAACATCGCCGGCTGGTCTGATGCAGACCTGCCAGCGCAGTCCGTCTTCATCTTGTGGAGGGTCCTCTCAGAGACGTGTTACAGCATGCAGTGACAGACCTCCACCAGAGTTTGGAGCCAGCCCACAGTGCCAGATGTTGTACGAAACGATGGGGAGAAGCCAGGAGAGGAGTCGTGCTCCATTTGAGATACTGTGATGTGGGCGACGTGAAGAGCACAGCACATGAATGCATCGAGTCCCGTGTCTGTTTTGGCAAGAGCAACCATAATAGCTTTAAGGCATGACGGCAGAAAATTAAAACCAACAGAGAGAGATAACTGTCAGAGTTCAATCTTTGACCTTTTTGATATTTATACTTTGAAATATCGTTTCTCTCTGTTTGCAATGACTTCAGTGAGGTGGAGAAAATGGATTGGTCCAAGCTGCTTGTATCCTGGAAATCAATCACTTCATTGCAATGATGCTATGTCAGATTTCTAGCAGATACATTTGTGCAGCTGCTGTCGTTGGCAGATTCTTTATTCCACTGTGAAATGTACGGCATCAATGTTAACTAAATGAGAATGCACAAGGCAAGTCCAGCCTGCTCTGCAGTTTGTAGTAGTTCTGAGCAAAACCCAAAATAAACCTACAGAATGTACAAGTTGCCAACTGAAAGGTTGTTCAGGTGAATGTAATCCTCACATAACTTGCAGTCATGTGTTTGTGCTTCAAGCTGCTAAGTGACAAATACCGAAAAACCAGCCAAACATTTTGAGAGAGGCAGATTTGTAATGAATATTATTGAGGGAGATGAATCGCTGCCTTAGCCGTTGTGTCTCCGAGATGACTGAATCTTTCCATTCATGGTTTGTTTATTTGTCAAATGTACTGGACTCGCAGGAATATGCCGCAGTATAGCTGCACTTCAACAGATACTTGATAAAAGGCAGGTTTTCTGTAGGACATTGGCTCAGTGAACCAAAAACGTCAATGCAATAATTCTTTCCATTAACAACCCCATAACCTAATACATTTGTGTCCTTTCACGGTATAACATTCAGTATTTAAAGCGTGAATCGCTTGCCCCGCGTGACCCCAACCCCAGCCTGTAATGCAGAGAAAGCTGCTTCTCCCTGCAGGCTTGCTGTCTTCCAGACAAGGAGTATTCTCAGTAAACAATTTAGAAAATGATTAGCGGATATGTGATACGTCTTGGTGGTTCCGAACTGAGATCTGAGAGGATTATGTTCGTAGGAGACTTCATCGCGGCGGCTTTTATCTCTTGTATCATCTCACAGGGTCATTCTCATAACAGCAAGCATGTTGAATTGGCCACAGATGTGTCTCCCTAAATGATAATCCTGTCACTGATGACTGGGGAAGGGCACAGATCAGTTGATTAAACAGGGATTATAGCAGGTTTGGAGAGCGCTGACAGGATTAAGTGACTGTCAAACTAATGCGAACCAATCGGGTAGGTTTGATGAGTTTCTGAGGAAAAGTGGTGATTAATATTGTTCAGATGTAAATGCTTAAGGCAAGGGCTTAAGGGAATTGACCTAAAACATTTTGCACAATCCATTCACACTAACAAAGCCCTGAAACTTTTAATTTTTGTCATGGGGACATATAACTCACACACTAATTCAATATAAAAGTGTCTCAAACCTCTTAAATCCTCTAATTTATAATAAAAGTGGTCGCATTGCTTCTCCCCAAAAGTGTTGCCTCTCAGTTGTGTACCGTGAGAGAGCACATAGCTGAAAGCTAAAACCACAGTTACTGAAGAAAAGCAGACAGTAACACAGGGGAGCCAAGGCAAGAAATGGCCAATCCCATCAATGTATATTTAGGCTTGCTCTACTTTGTTTCCCTTCTCTGCAGGTGCTGGCCTCACCTATTAGCTTTACAGGCTCACCAAGAGCCTGGCCACGACTTAACATGAATACCTAAAAGAAGCCCTACTGATGAAAGTCAAAGAACCGCTTCAGCACTGCTGCAAGTTTTTAATCATTACCTGAAAGTCTTGTTCTGATCACTTGAAGATATGCATTTCATCATGGTTCTTAAACGGCAGTGATAAACTGACCCAACTTACACGTAGAGGACATTCCCATAAGAGCTGTGTTGCTGGATTCAACCCACTGACAGCAGTTTTCAGGGTCCATACTGTACAAGCGTGTAAACATTTTCTTTTCTTCTCTCTGCATTTGGTGCACTGTCAGCTTGTCCCCCAGTTCTATTGTCTTGAGGTGTCTGAGGGAGAACACACAGCGCAACAAGTTTCTCCTACTCAGCTGACCCCACCTGCCAATTTTGTCTTCCTGGGGCTTTGTCCTCTTTCCCAAAAAGAAAATCAAATTGTTGGGTTGCTGTTTTGAAACTGGAGGAGATCCAGTACCCATCACAAATGCAGAAAGGGAAAGTGGTCAGAACGGGACTTCCCAGGAGTGAGTTAAAAACGGTAACTGCGTTGGGAGCAGCAAGCAATGCCAAAAAGACAAGGGTGTCCTGCTCCATCTGTTTGGATTTGAGAGGATGGAGGCCATGTTTTTTCTGACAGATTTGGATTCAACGCTTTTCCTGTCATGTTTAAACAAACTAGTTTTACACCTTTAATAACAATTTGAATAAAATTACCAATGGGAGTGGTTGTTTAGCATCTGTCATTTACAGTGTGTTGTAGCCTTCTGCAACTCGATTTTACATCAAGACGGTTGGGTTATTAACACCTGCAGATGTTTTGACAATCAGATGTTTTACCATAAACATTACCTACCTTGAAAAATGTATTATTTACCTCATAATGAGGAAAGCATTGCTAGTCTCAGAGTTAGAGATGTTTAAATGGCAGAAGTTATCCCTTCAGGAAATACAAGTTGTAACACGGATTCTTCCTGCTGAAGACGGATTTAAACATTTCAGGGTTTTATTTCTAATCAAACTTGATGAATGCAGCAGACTGCTAAAGATTAACTGACTGAAGATTTTAGCATTTAGGAATTCAGTTTCACAGGAAAGGTCACAGACCTGTTTTCTTAAGAATTTTTATGAAGCGTATAGGTAGTGCTTTGTGTATATCCATTTCAGCCTCATGCAAAGTGCTGTTCATTTTGGATTTGTTTCATGGGCTGTCTGGGTGGTGTTCAGTGAGTTGGACTGACCCACATTTCCCAAGTGTTCCTCCACACCATCAAGTCTGTTCCTGTGCAGCTCTGAGCAAACAAAATACGATGAAACGTAATTTCAGTCGAACAAGGAAAGCTCCAATGATTACAGACTATAGCTGCTGCCCTTCCACTCGTCTGAATGGCACTGGACTTGACAGACTACCCAGTCTTTAGATGCCTCATGGAGCACTGGGCTAATTTTTTTTCTACAAATATAAGCTGAAAACACGCAATTGCTTCATAGAAACCCACAGATTTGATATTTATGCAAGTTTATTTTTGGTCCGAATAATACAAAAAGTGAGAGAAACCTCTGGAACACTTTTGAACATATGAAGCAGTTCAGAAGCAGTTTGTTAAAATGTGGGGATGTTAAGATGGTCACGAGTGCAATGCTTCACAGATGTTCCGCAATGAGCACATATCTTTCAACAAAGGCTGTTTACTTTGTCCATAGTCTTTGCCCTGTGACAAATGGCCGATCAATTGATCACCGAGACACGTTCAAGTGGAACTTTGTCAAAGATAGAAATATCTCATAAACATTTGGTTCTTGTTATTTAGCTGGGAACCCTACGGCGGCCTGAATTGGCCACATATCCTCTGGATTGTTGTACATACGGATACATCTGGCAGGCGATTCTGAGAACCACCCAAAACAAAACAGCCAGGAGCTCCACTGTTCAGCTGTGAAATAACCAGCTTTAGCAGTTAAATTTATTTTCAGAGAGGAACAAAAATGCACACACAGCTTTGATGATGTCACCTGTATGCCAGATCCCCTGCGTGTGCCTCACAAGGCTTTGGCCATCAATAAAAAGGGTCCATTCTGGTAGTGCGTTGATTGGAGATTAAGCAAACACCATCACACCAGTGTCGGGAACAAAACACTTCTTTCCAGCTCGATGGTTGTTTGATATTGTTACCAGACCCCTGCTCTGCTTCCAGGCCCAGCCTCGACTTCTCAGCTGAACTCTGCAAGATCATGCAGAGGGGTGCAGCTATACAACCCGAGGAAAATTAAAAACTAGAAAGAGAGGAACTTCTGTTATCTAATGACCTCAACTGGCTTCATAATCAGTGTTTGGTTTTCCTTTAGAAAAAAAAGTACAGTTAAACAAGTATGGAAAAGGGGGATAAGGCCGGAAAACCCCACACCCATTTGGAAATAATTGCAGCAGCTGCCATCTGAAAGTGCTTGGCTATGATACCATCACACATTGCTGAAAGCATTGCATCTTGGGAGACAAACCTGCACCATTTTGCAGAAATTTGTTTACAAAGTGGCTTCCAAAACAGGAAAAGAAATCTAGTTATTTTGCTATTGATTTCCTTGCTTCTTGGATCACTTAATAGCAAAGCCATTATTATTTCATCACAGGGGTAATGACATTAATAGTCCAGGGTTATACAAGAAGTTCAATTAATCAATGAAGTTTGACATTTTTGCACAAGTTGCAGTCTGTAGCAATTCCTGAGCCTTTTCAGTATAAATGGCAAAAATTAACAGCTGCGTCATCAAAAATATGTTTGTGCTGAGTTGAAATATTAGTCTAGCTGCGGAGAAAAAGCAATTTAAAGGCCATCTTTTTTGGTATTTTATCTTCACCGACTGAATATTGTGTGGATGTTATCATGGCAAAGGTCAGGTTGAAAGATTCCAACTGTACTCAAATTAAATACTGTATGTAAACTTTGTATGAAGAATAGCTTAATTCATCCACCAAAACAGGAAAGGCGTGTGTTTAATAACATATGACTACTAATTAGCCTTATTTAAGACTGCAGATTTTGCTCATTCTGCTGTATTGGTTTTCTTGGCAGTACTGATGAAAATTGTTTCACTTTAGTCAACTTGAAATGAAAGCATCTTATTTGATTAGTGACATTGACGGGATAAAAGAAGCATGTTTTAAACCAAAGTATGCACCTTGTAAGCTCTCATTGAAGACATTATAGCTGCACTTTGACATCAGCGTCCATGTGAAACAGTGCAATTTAGTGTATTACGTGCATGCAAACGTATGGGCACATCCCACTTCAAAGAAGCCCTTACATTTATTACCCTTGATGTGTAAGTACAATATGTAATTTGGCCCTCAGGATTTATGCACAGTTTTGTCAAAAACCAAGTAGACCCTCCCTGTTTTCATGGGAATTAGGAGGGTAAGTAGCAGCTAGGTACTGCTAATCACATGCACCTCTCACTTTAAAGGCTTGTAAGAGTTTGACAGTTTGCTGGTTTGGAGCAGTAGAGTGTGTGTGTTAACACAATGAGAAAAATTGGACGAGGAGTGGACATCTCAGAAAATTGACCCCGACGTCAGACTGTGTAATCCTCAGAGAAATGGCAAAAAACCCAAGAGCTACATCTCAGCCTCTTCAGGCCTCAGTCAATTCAATTCAATTCAATTTTATTTATACAGCGCCAAATCAAAACAGCAGCACTTTATATTTTAAGGTAGACCCTACAATAATACTTAGAGAGAAAAACCCAACAATCATATGATCCTCTATGAGCAAGCACTTTGGCAACAGTGGGAAGAAAAAACTCCCTTTTAACAGGAAGAAACCTCTGACAGAACCAGGTTCAGGGAGGGGGCAGCCATCTGCCGTGACCGGTTGAGGAGAGAAGTGAGTCTAAACCTCAACCTGTTTGAAATGCTGCAGCAGGAGCTTCAGAGAGCTGTGCATAAATTACAGCCTGCAAGCCTCGATGAGCTGAACCAACAGTATAAAGAAAGCAGGCCAAAATTCTTCCACAATGATGTGAGAAACTGATAAAGTTGTACATGAAATGAATGCTTCAAGTTATTTCTGGTAAAGGTGGTTCTACAAGCTATTTAATCATGGGGTGAACTTTTTTGACAGGACTAAATAGAATATAGTAAAAACATTCTTTGGTGTAGGACTTTATAAAACTGAGAATTACAAAACTCATAGAGAGAGGTCTAGATATTTTGATTAGATGTCTGAAAGCAGTGGTGTTTCAGAACCATACAGTAATTCCATACAATAGTTTAAGGTTACACTACTGAGAAATGTAAGGAAAACACTGAAAAACCAAACACTGATGACTGGATAGAGGAGCTGCACTAAAGCATAATAGGTTGGGAATGAATTGACATAAATATGTTGTCCTAAAATAAATGAAAATGCCAATGTCTCAAAACTAGGAATGGCTACTGCGACCAGTGCTGTTTCAGAACCAACCAATGAGGGGAGTTTGCAGTTGTGACTTGATTGTTTTTTTTAAAGGAAAAAGAAAATCGGACTGCTGCATCTGTAAAAGCGTTGGACCACCTAATGAGCAAAATGGCTTCTTTCAAATAAAATCTGAGTGCGAGGGTTTTATTTTTCACCTCTAAAGTTAGTTGTTTTAAAGACTAACAAAGCTCAGAAAAACACTCAGAGGTGAGGGGATGTATTTTAGAATAACAAGACTAGACTCCTATCTAAATGAAAACAAATGAGCCATAACTGCATAAAAACACTGAAAAAGTTTGGTGGCTTTGCCCCAAAAATGAGTTTAAAAAAAAATCTGTTTTACCTCTACAAGTGTGTTGCTGTTTCCCAACAGTAACACACTTATGTCATTGCTACAACATGACTGGCTTGATGTGTTTTACTTTGGCTGTCATAAAGCAGACAGCTGACTTATGGGGACAGAGCTGTTACGTATTAAACAACTGCCTGCGGAATTTTTCATAAATTAGGACTGCTGCTCGGATTTTCTTTAAGAAAAATGCATAATAAGACCAAACTAACTTTGTACCTTAAATTTATCTGACCTTGAAATCAGAACTACGGATCAGTGTTCAATTCCCCTTAAGTAATGTTTTGCATTTGCCTGAATACTTTTGGCTCTCACTGGGAATACTTCATTAAGCCACGTACCAAACACCTGCTAAACCTTTTTATTCCCGCTGCTCAGTTTTCTATGTAGTAGAAGAAATTAGTTACTAGTTCGACAGCCACAACAGACAAAAAATTGCTAATATCTGCATCTCATATTGAAAATGTGTCATACTTATGCTTCATATGAAGCATACAACAAAGAGACTTTGGTGAGACACATTTTGAGATTATAAATCGGAATTCCAATGTGTGAATGTCAAAGTAAATGTTCTGGAAAATCTACGAGCACACAGAGCCCCCCTCCACCCCTCCAATTATTTAAACCATCTCAAAAGCGCAGCCTTTGTGAAAAAGTTTCACTTTGGTGCACATTGAATCCAGGTGGACATTAAAACATACGCCAGAAGTAAAAACTTTTGACTTTAATGCATGTAGCGCTCAACTTCTGAGCTTTATTTCTCCTGAGTTTTTGGAAAAGTAGTCCAGGTACTCAGTGCAGTCCCATCTATCAAAGCAGACCTCATCCATCTGCAGCTGAGAGATATAACTGACACTCTTCATATCAAAAGTCACTTCAGGACTCCCACTCAATGGAGCTCACTTTGAGCTGTGCAGACTTTGCCATCCCTCCCTGTATCCTGTCAGGCCCTGAGCCAATACAGATTTACACCTGGCAATTTGGAGATGAAAAAAGAAGAATTAGCTCCTCCAAGTTCAGAGTCCAGTGCTGAAATGGATTTTTTTTTATCCTATTTCCTTTTCCTCATATCACATCCGGCTGTCAAATACCATATTATGCAAAGCCGTCTCAGGAACTAGCATCTGCACATGGTGGATAAATCAGCAAATTTAAAAGAAAAAAAAAACTGCTGGGATTGTAAGTTGTTATATACAGCTCTGACTTTCAAAAAGGTGTGGGCGATTATATTTCTTTCCCAGCGGTCTTGTTTTCTGCACCACAGAAGGGAAGGAAATAAAGGAAGAGAAAAACAGTCATTTCTGTACTAGCACTTAAAAAAAAAAAGACAATTAATGGAAACCAGTTTATTTTTTGAGGTTTTACTTATTTAAACATTGAAGCAATTGTTCAGACGCAGCATGTGTTTTGTAGCTTTTGGCTCTTTTCTTTGGATTGCAGTGCTAGTTTCTTTGGGAAAATGGCTTCAATAAATACATTTGTAACATGATACCATTGTATTAAGACATGCAGTCTGTGTGCAGAAAACCCAGGCACTTGTCATCAAATGCTCCCAGTGGATTCACAGGGAAAGTAAAACATAGTGATAAGGAAAAATGATTTTGAGAAGTTCTCACCAGCCGCACGAAGCAACTGTGTTTGTGATCACGGCAGCAACACATGCTAGATCAATCCATCATATGTACTTTATAACCTAACCAGAAAGATGGAAGTGCTGTCGGAAGATCCAGCAACACCTTTTTTTTTTTAAAAAAAAAGCCGCCCACTTACTGCTGTGCAGTCCGCCTGTTTTCTAAGTCAAGTTCAATAGAGAAACACTTCCTTTACTTGAACCTCGTAACATGGTGCAATTGGTTTTTGATCGGGGCCAATGTCAACTGTGATAGCAAGCCTGCAAAAATATTTCTCCTTGTTGGGCGATTGGGTTACGACGAGTCGGTGCAGAGTGGGCTGTTGTCTCTACGAGCTGACGTCCTCGAGGTTGCTGGGAGGGCTGAAGGGTTTTACAAGTTCTTCTCATGAGGACGATTCACAGCGTTCAAAACCTTGTCTGGACCTCTGGATACAATAAATTGCTCCTTTTATTTTGGCAGTTTTTTAATGCAATTGTTATTGATGTCCAAACACATAGTTCAAGGTTACACTATTGAGAAATATAGGAGAAACAGAACAACCACATGCTGAAGACAGGATAGAGGAGGTGCACTAAAACATAAGAGGTTGTGGATGGATTGGCACAAATTGTAGTCGTAGAATAAATGGAAATGCAATCAATGAAAGGGACAGATTGAGTTTTTAAAAACATTCTTAGAAAAACACTCAACAGCTGCTTTTGAAAAGTAATGTTTTTGTGATTATGTGTGCACATCTTTGACCACACAGCATAAATGTAGTATATTGCATGCTGCAATCATTACTGGACGGGATTTTAAAAGCAACCACAAGGTCAAATTCTATAGAGACTCTCTTGCAGATCTAAATATTTCGTCAGCAGGTAAATGATATTAGTGCTTATTGTGGTGTAATCAGCATTAACCTGTTGCAGCTTTCCAGGTCAGAGGCTAGTAGTGCATTTCAGAGTGTTCTAATTCACAGAGGTTGGTCTGGTTAGGGTAAGTCGATGTACCACTAGTTAGTCAAGTCAAATCCAGTCCATTTATTTATGAGCACATTTAAAAACAACACAGGTTGACCAAAGTTCTGTACAAACTGAAAAAACTCTCCATTCTCCTTAAAAAATCTAATCAAATGTTATCTGTTCATCTAGCACAGATCTAAAAAAAAAACAAAACAAAAAAACAATAGAAATTAAGCTTTCTGTTCAATTCAGTTCAGTTTTATTTATATAGCACCAAATCACAACAACAGTAGCCTCAAGGCTCTTTATACTATAAGTTAAAGACCATACAACAATATAGAGAAAACCTTGACAGTCAAAGGACCCCCTCTGACAAAGTACTTTGTGATGGACCGAGCAGTGAAGGAAACTTAGGCACAGGTTAAAGTCCAAAAAAATGATTTTTTATTTAACCCAAAAAACATAATTGGTTAAATCATGCAAAAAGAATCAAAATCTTGGGCCCATAAAAGAGGCCAAAATAACAGAACTCTACTCAAAGTTGACAACACTACTGATAACTCAAACAAACTGACCTAACTTAACGAGACAAAGGGGAAACTTAAATAGTGGCTGATCAGCCCACAAAAATACAGAGGGGTAAAACACACAAAACCTAACTGAAACTAACATAATGAACTCCAATTCCCCCCCCATGGTCCCGAGTTATGGAATGAACCAATTTGCAGTCTTCCATCAAAGCTCGCTCCGCCCCTTTTCCACCTCTTGGCTTCTCAATCAAGGGACTGGAGCAGCTGCAACTAAGGTAACTCAGAAAACAAAAGATTAATCATACATAACAGTGTAAACTAAAATGTGCGCACTTATTTTAGAATGCAGTGTTATGTAGATATGTGAATTAATTCTAAACCAAAACCAGTTATTTATTGTCCTGTAAATTAATTCCTATATTTAAAGAAAGACAAATGTGAATGCAATGTTACTTATAAGCCTCTACACTAACATGGTGAATATTACCATTGTGTGGCTGTAAGTGCAGCCATCACATACTTGGTGATAGTGGGAAGGAAAACCTCCCTTTTAACAGGAAGAAACCTTTGGCAGAACCAGGCTCAAGGAGGGGCAGCTATCTGCGGCGAATGGCTGGGTTGAGGGGAGGATAACAGATGCATATTTTTTCACATTTTTAAATATTTGTAAAGATATGAGCGTGTCCAGGCTGCAAACGTTCTTAGACATGCGTGACATCAGCACATAAATCTTATTAGTGTACCTTATGTCTGTCACATATTGCTTTGCAGCTTGTAAATGGTTGGTATTGTGGAAATTCCTAGCTCCAATAACCCTTTTCCCCCCACTACTTCTTTTATTTTGTCTCAGAATTCTTTGCAACAGGCCTCATTACAGGGGATGTAAGGACAGCTCACAGTTTTGTAAAATAGGAGAAATGGCTAGCAGAGGAAATGTGCTCCCATTCTGGTCAGCCTTACAAGAGTGTATCACACAAAGCAAACATATTTGCTTCTTTAGCTATTTAATTACACCACAGTTTATCTGGTTTTCATCAAATTTGTTCACTGTCAATTGACAATATCAAGGAAAAAATGAAGCGGTTTAAAAAATATTCTTTACATAAACAAATATAGAAAAGAATTCGCATCATGTTATTGGCTTATTATGAAGGAAGAAACCTGTATCCAAACATATTGGACTCACTAACATTTGTGTTGACAGCATTCAGTTCAAATGGCATTTTACCAATTGCCTCAGAACAGCGTAGCAGATTATAATGTTTATAATGTTTGTGTGTATTACCAAACATAATACACACAAACATTTGAAGAAGAAGTTAATCAAGTACACAGGAAACATAACTGAACTGGAGCTTTACATCATAAAATGTAAGAAAGAGGAATCCCTTACTAGGATTATTTATCTTATAACTTGTATAGCACACTAGGAGCATCATTGTTCTTTATTAAAAGCACCTTATCTAGCACTTTATTCAGCATTAAACCTTGAGCATAGATTTGCACATGAACAACATTTGTACAGAAGAGTTTAATTATTTATTGAATATTTATTGTGTATTTTAAAATCAGTAGGTAGCCTTTCGCTTCCAGGTCCGGCACAGCTGCTCCTCATTAAGAAGTGTGGGGTTTGGGGGGGGGGGTTATAATAAAGGTATGGTGTAAGGATAAAGTGTGAAATATTTACTAATATGAAAATGTAAAATGTCTACATGTATTTATTTATCGAAACTGTTGTATTGTATAATGTGGTGGAAGGTTGGGATTTGAGAACTCACCTGTTACTGGAATAAAGGTTTAGCCTGTGACAGCTGAGAGTGTGTAAGGCTGCCAGGAGTGATTGTTTGTGAGGAGAGAAGGCTACTATACTTGTCTTGGTCTGCCTCACTGTAAATCCAGCCGCGAAAGGCCACCCTGCAGGAGAATATGCTAAGGGACAGTACCCATGCTTGCGATACACAGATTTAGTGTTTGAAAGTTTAACTCTTGGCCTTGTAAACCCTAAATGGAAAACTGAAATGCCAGTTTTATATATTAAAAAAACTAAAAAAATAAGCAATTATCATTATCAATTATCTAGCATCCACATGGCACTTTTTTGTCGTATCTCTCTGATTATTCATTCATGTAGATGCTGAAAATGATGACCTCACCATGTCATTTAATCTATTATTAGACTCATTTAGGTTCTCTCAAAATGTAAATGAGCCCACTCACTACTTTAATCACATTCTGTATCTTATTGTGACATATGGCTTAGAAACTGGACATTTAGAGTAGGCTATTCCCAGAAAAAAAAAAGATTTTTTTCTGATCATTTTTCAGTAAAATCTAAACTTTCAATAATGCATTACACAGCAGTGGGGAATACATTTCATACAGTAGATGTTTTTTTCTGAAAGTGCTGTAACTAAGTTTAAGCATATAATTCCTCCACTGTCATTTTCTTCAGTGCCATATGCAAACACAGTGCAGAACAGAGGTCTTTTTCATTGTGTATGACTCCGGGTACTGTTGGTATTATGAAAAAGAGCACCTCAAATGAGAAGTGCTTGACTCCCTGGTAAAACTCACAAATGTGTACCTTAAAGCAACTGCAACCTATCGAGAAAATCTTACTAATTACTAACTAACTTTGTTTAGCCTGGAAGAAGAGTTTGCTGTTGCTCAGAAAAGCTGGGCCAGCTTACTGTTCATCACATCACCGAGTAAAGAAAAGATGAACAACCCCAGGTTTCTCTTCAACATTGTAGCAATACTGAAAAAGAGTACGAGTTTTTGTTTCCTGGGTCTCGACAACAAGAAAACAGAAAAGCTTGTTGAATATGGATGTATGCTTTTAGGGTTTTCTGCCAACAAGACTTTTTGGCATATTATAAATTATGTTAAAGACCATATTTTTGTTAATTCTGTGATGCTTTCTAAATGTAAACAAGTAGCTTTGGTACTTAATAAATATAATAAAATATAATAATATATGAATCTAATTCACTGACAATTGAACATAAAACAATACACACTGGCACAATCCAAGTCTCCTGGGTGAGGGGTCCAGTGTTTGACTGTTCCACCACTGTACAAAATAAACTTTGTTTTCAAACTTTCATATCTGTCATTTCAGATATGAACAAAAAAAAAAATCCTGAATATTGAAGTGGACATATTTGTGCATCTAAAATAAAAAGTGAGCCAGAGGTACACCACACCCCATTTGGAAGGACTGGGACAATCCCTGACTTGCAAATGTGATAAGGATCCGAAACTTATTGTTCTTCATTCTCTTTATCATCTGTAATTCTAGTTAAGTTCTCAAACCCATAGCAGAAAGGGGGAGTTGACGTTATCGCTACAAAGGATCCACAAGGCAAAATATGAATTTGCTGTTGACAGGAGAAAGCCAAGCGGCCTCACAGAACTTGATGGCTTCAGGGACGTAAAAATAAAATTTTAAAAAAGACCGGCTGTTTGAAATCATTCAGAGGTGGCCTGGCCTCAAAGTCCTGAAATACATTCAACACATAATCAGCCATGGATGTTTTATATTCAAGTGAGAGGTTAAAAAACACAACAACTTCAGATAGGAGCTTTTTTTCCACATATGAATGATGTTGCAAGTAAAGAAAAAAAAGATGTTGCAGGTGTTTTATTTTGGATGTGGTAATACATTACAGTATGTTTTATGGGATACTAGAGCAACACGTTGTACAGCTAATCCATCAAAACTGCGAGATGAAAACATGCTTTTCTTGACATTTTTTGACACTCATAATCCTCTCAGGAAACAACACAGAACCTGAGTGATACGCATTTTAAACGGCATCCGTCTGCTGGTCATAAAGTTGCAGGTGCATCAGTCAAAGCCGCGAGCCAGACAGAATAACCTTTGCTGAGAGGTTCACAGCAACAGACTGTTTCTGAATCAAGCCTTGTGCATAAAACAGCACCCAGTCATGTTTATCCCATTATAACAAATCATTTAACATGGGCACCAAAGCCAGCATGTGGACATATTAATAATGGAATTCCTGCTCTGTTTTGCTGTTGCGATTTATTGCTTTTATGGAAATTTCAGCCTTGCTTTGAGATTTCTTTGCCTTGAAAAACTTTGTTTATCCCCTGCATCACCAGTGGCCTCAGAAAATATCCAGGACCTGAGCGCAGACTCACTGTGACTCAGGCAGATACAGTATGGTCTCCGCAGGGAACCAAAAGGCTTCACCCATACCAGTGAGCAGCTCCACAGCAATGAAAAAAGCCAACTATGCCACACAAGTTGAAAGAGGGCCAAAACGGCATTTCTGCAAAGCAACTTAAAAATATTATGATTGCGTTCATAAAGCTTTCAGTCATTTTGACAGGCATGAGCAGCTTAACAAGGAAGCATTGTCTGGTCTGCACAAAAACGTGGGCAACCCCTGTGGAGAAACATGCTCCTACCAATGAGCTGATAAGTGATATGAGCTGTGGAGTTTATGTTAGAGTCGTGCTGCAGTGCACATGGCTTCCCTTCACTGCTCTGGTTAGACTTTAAGAGGGAGACAGTATATTCCACCCAAATTATTTTAACAGCTCCAGTATCTTATTACAAAATAATTTTCCATCTCGATTTAAAGTACATTTATGAACAAACAGTTAAAATGTTGCTTTTTTTGTTCCAAAGTACCACAACTTTATGAAGTCTGCATTGAGTAGGGGAGACCGGGGATAGTTGTAACATTTTTGACATTTCTGTCTGTAAATTGGAGCTCTTTTAAGGTAGTGGATTCAAAATGTAATGCAAAGTATTTACATGTCTCTGCTATTAAATAGTGCAGCTATTTTCTCTGCAGCACAATTACCCATTGCATGGTATGGTCTCAAACACAAAGAGTGAAATGTTACAATTAACCCCATAGTCTGGGTTAGTTGTAACATATCCTGGGGTGAAATGTAACACAATGAAATAAGGGTACTGACAAAACATTAACATGTAATCTTTGTTTATTCAACACATGAATGCACTTAGAGCCATTTATGTAGCTATGTGTGTGTGACAGAATGCAGAAATCTAGCTTTTGAACATATTCCAACCCCCCAAAAAGACAAATTATGGAATTTTCTGCAACTAAATATTTCATTAATTCTGGTTGGTCTTCCTTGAGTTTGGCCTCATTGGCTCAGTGGGCATTATAACCTACAACTCTTGCACCAACTTTTGAACATAACAATGAAGCTGAAAAAATGTAGTTGTGCACCAGCATCGCAATTCCATTACTTTTTATCATGGCTTACCTTGGTGTGGTTTGCAAAGTGCTTCAGAAAGATGAGGAAATCTGTTTCTTGCACCCATCCTGATTTATTTCCACTACCAATACTTCCTACTGGTCCATCTCTGACACAGTGGTCTGCATAATGTATGTGTGGGAACACAAACAGTGGAGGAATTGTGTTGCCAATGGCATTAACCGCATATACAAAGGTGACCAGTGAACCTCTCTCTGCTGATGTCATTGCCCCAACTTGTTTAATATAAGTTAAAGTAATAGTGTGGTAAGTTGTAACATCTGCATTATTGTTACAACTAACCCAGACTGTTGCTGTTACAACTGACCCAGACTCCTATAGCCATGAACTAGCTAAGATTACAGCCAACGGCTAAAACATTAGCACTAAAGACCTACACAGAATATATCCCCATAGACATCCAAATAACATAATTTAAGTTTGATGAGTTTAACTGCAAAGCAGATAATGCTATTAGAAATTGAAATAAAGTAGAAAAACTTACTTTTTGGCATACAAATTACTTTTTTTAGTGTTAAATTGTCTGTGTTTGACAAAATGTGCTGATTTTCCACATGTGATAGCAGAACTGAATTGGGCATGTACAGGATGAATCACATCATTTGAAACTTAGCCCTGATTGGAGAAATTGGAAGTGTTACAACTGACCCACGTTACAACTATCCCCGGTCTCCCCTACCGCCTTCATCAACCCCAAATCCAAAAAGAGTTGCCACTGAATACAATGTATGTAAAAACTGAATGCTCTCTGTTGCAAATCTCATAAAACCTTATTTTATTCACAGTAGAACATGTATACCAATTGTTAAAACATTTTAGACATTTTACCATTTCATGAAAAATATTAGCGTGTTTTTAATTTGATGGCAACAACATGTCTCAAAAGTTGAGATTGGGACAAATAAAGGCTGGAAAAGTGATAGTGGAGGAACATTTTGCAGGTAAGTAGGTTCATTGGCACACAGCACAGTACCATAACTGGGTATGAAAAGAGCATCTTCGAAAGACAGAGTTTCGCAGAAATAAAGATGGGCAGAAGTTCATCAATCTACCCCAAAAAAGCAAATAACTTCATTTACAGATTGTGGACTGCGTCAGATTGGTGACCTGTCGAGGGTGTACCTTGCCTTTGGCCCTATGGTAGCTCAGACATGCTCCAGGATGCCGGACTGGCCTGCCAGCAGTCCAGACCCATCACTAACTGAAGGATGATGTCATTGATGTTTTGCTGCCACTGCTCTTACAGCACTACACAGTTCTTAAAAAAACAAGAGGCTAAGTTACAACAAAAGCATGTTTTTAAAATGGCAGCATGTGCAAAGAACAGCCAAAACTAAGAATCACAACACATACTGTAGATCCAGTTAATGCTCTCCAAGAAACTCAGTCATTTGAACACCAAATGTCTCGAGGTGCTCTGGTGTTTCAGAGTACTCTGGCTTGTAATTCGCTGGGCATGAGTCAATGTGGCATGAGTTATGTTTCAGCACAAGCTGCAGGCAAGTAGTGAGTTTCACATGCATAGAAGCTATATATAAATGAAGAGAGATAAATTAAAAATACTTGAATTATATTCCGAAGCAAAATCTGATAACATTCAAACCCTTCTTGACTCTGTTAGCCATGACAAAGACTTAAACAAAAGTGAGTACATATAAACATTTTTGTACATCGACTGAAATATTTATCTCTGCTACACATACCTCTAAATGTTCCTATAATAATCTAATTCATCAGCCTCCCATGTCTGCGGAGGAACTCACATGAAGCGGGACATTGAGCAGAATCATAGCCATTCATTGTTTTAAAGTGTGCCAGGGCACTGCGGTGACCTCCAACGCGGCAACATCTGACGAAATATTCCTGATGAATTGCGCTCATGGCAGTCAGAGTCAGGTTTCTGCCATTTTTCCTGGGTATCATGTTTGCTGACTGTATAAATGTAGTAATTGAAATGTAAAGCAGGCTTCCCGTGGTACAATATTTACACAAAACTCCTCACATATGGTACGAATTGCTGGACAGCTGCTATCAATCGCAGGAACCGCATAAGAAACACTCCAAAAATGAATTTTACATTAAGGAGGAGAGATGTACTGACTGAAAGACCCCAAAGATTTCAGAAATTAATTCTCGAATGTACAGAATTTTTGTATATTTTGTTGAATGGTAATTCAGAGCCCTTCCTCCTACATACAGGAGTGTGTGTGTGAGGGCACTTGAGTTTAGCTCAAACAAGAATAGAATTTCATGGATTTTTGACAAGTTGGTTCATAACTTTGTGAAATAGATTCTGCTCTGCCTTGGTCTGGTTCAGCTATGATTTGAAAGAGAAGTAATTAAACCAGGGATTTAAAAGTTATTGTTGGAGACTTTTCTGTGGTTGTAACTCCCCTCTATCGCTAAGTGAAGAGCCACATGAATACGTGTAAGTTTCCAGTATCCAGACAGATCCAGACACATTTCCAGCTGTGTAAAGTTCCAGTATCTCAAAATTTGCATGTGCAACACTTTTAAAGTTAAAAGGATAATTAAACAACAAGTTGTCGAGAGGTTCATGTTTGTGGTATGAAGTCAGAAACTTGTCATAAATAGTCCCAATTATAAAACTTACATTATTCCTGACTTTATCATTTCTTTTTATTATCTTTTTCCTTCAAGCCTGGGATATTGACGGCTCTTCACACAGTCTATGCTGTTCCTAGAACTGTGATCTGCTGGACAGAGATCTCAGATGTTATGCCCTTTTCTTCATCATATCTTTCTGCAGTTCCCTCCATGCTACTCTTGGGCTCTTGTCTCCTTCTTTACGTAGGGTACTACTCCTTGTGGCTGTTCATTATAGGCAAGTGTCACTGTTTCTGTGGTGTAGAGCAGCTGGTTGGTTTCAGTGATGGTCGCGGTAGGGATTGTCCAATATGCTGCACTCGTATAGTCTAGTTGACATTCAGAGGGTACTTCACACAGTCTTGGTAGTCTTGATGTTATAACTGAAATAACAACAATGTTGCGAAGAGAAACGGTAACCCTTAATAAGGTTCCCATCTGGGAATGAAAAAACTTCTAATCGGGGTCTCATAATCCTCTCACGATGTAACGCGTTGCTAATTAATTGTGTTTTTAAATTGACACGTCCAACTTTGCCGCAGGCTCAGCAGTATGAGGGCGGAGTCAGCGAGATACACAGTTTGTACAAAAAAACCTGCCAGCAAGCAGATTAGGTTCACAGCGTCTATTACCTCTAAATGACTAACTCAGAGTTTGCTTTAACCCACTTTCTGGAACTCAGAGTTTGGAAACGCTCCAGTGAAAGGCTCATTCGGTGTAAAATAATATTTAAAAAAATAATGATTAGCTGATAAACTCAGTCTTTGCTAATGTCAGAGCAGCAGGGTTGCTTTCTTATATACTTCCATACAGTCTTTTTGCAACCAGAGGGACTTCAACACCACATCCTTTTTTTCTTTTCTTTTGGAGGAGGGCAGAAAAACACGTGAGATGAAATGGCCAATAGCAGACAAAGTCTAAAATGCACACCTATTATCAACTGTGAACTATGCTGATGTGCACTAGCACACCCTATGCATGAATGCATGAGATGTTGGCTTTACGTGCTAAACTTCAGAGATATTTCTTTAATGTTCAGCGCAAGTGATTGGTGGCAAAATCCATCGTCATCATTCTGATTAAATATGCAACTTTAGGCGTAGTTGAACATTTTTAATGTAAGCTACCCTTTTCAAGTATCTACTTAAGCTTAACGAACTGAAACTTTCCAGTGACAAAGAGGGAAAAAAAACAACTTTTCCTCAGTGGTATCAAAGCATCAGGTTTTATTCACATTTTGGTTGTGATCATTTGGAATCTGCCGTCTATTGTAACTCTGATCCTTTTGCTTTCAGGGTCTGCTTCTTTGACAGATTCTTTGACAGAAATAATGATTTCCCTCATTAACATCACAAGAAATGGTGTCCTTTCTTGATTTATGGGGGAAATGCAGATGTGTGGCAAAGTTGCCTAATTTCTACCGTAGCACTGCCAGTTTGTCCATTTTTTTTTTACCCCAAATAAATCTGATTGTTACTGATCAGCAGATTTCAGTTCCTAGTGCACATTTTTCCCATATCCAGTAGTTTTCACATTTGCAGTGCACCTGGATGCTTAGGGTTCCCCCTTTTAACAATGTCAACTAGACACGTTTGTCTTAGATCAAAGTGCAACAGTGATTGATCGTATCCTATGATGGCTGAGACAGAATGAAATGTTTTAATCTGTTACAATCTAGTGGAGATGCATGAGAAAAAACTTGACACACAGTCAGCAAAGCCTGCAAGTCAGACATCAGGCCAAAGGTTTAATGATCACCGTATCTGTCCTTCATCTTTATACTACAGATGTTTTTGGCAGTCAGAGATCTTAGGCAGATTTCATAATTTGACTTGTGTTTAGCTGGCAGGCTGCCTGCCTGTGTATTACCAAAGTGTCCATACACTTGTCAGACTGTCTCTAATTTATAATTGTATGTTTGTGCAAGTCCATGTATGACAAATAACCATTACAATAACAATCTACAAAATTGAAATAAAAAAAACAGTCATTTTCTATCATCATGATCAAGCCTTAGCAAAAAAAACC
Source organism: Oreochromis niloticus (assembly GCF_001858045.2). Classification (NCBI taxonomy): domain Eukaryota; kingdom Metazoa; phylum Chordata; class Actinopteri; order Cichliformes; family Cichlidae; genus Oreochromis; species Oreochromis niloticus. The sequence goes on along the minus strand of NC_031966.2, from coordinate 10,504,098 downwards.
AACTGGAAAATGAAGAAAGCAACTAGCCTGACCAAAGGTAACAATCTCTATTTAAAACTCAGTAGCACATTGTGATGTGGAACTATTTCTTGGCTGGGGACAGAGACTCCGTTGATTTCTGTCCTCGATGAGGAAGGCAGGCAACCAGCCAACACTTCCTGAAGACTGGTATCGATCGTCCCCTCCAACTCTGAGCCTGAAAGAAAATAAGCTTATTGCCAAACTGTGAAACTATTTCTTTAATTACACACTGACCTCTGGATTAAGCCCATCCTTTGTTGGTGCAGCTTGTGTTCCAGGAAACCACGTTACACTTTTTCGACTTGGAAGCTGCCTGTAGACCACTACTAACACATCTGAGCAAGCCTCTCTTCTGACTCATTACATGCTTTGGGGTCACAACTGCATCAGTGGAAATCTGGACACAAACTTCACTCCTCTGAAATTTAGAATTTCCATTATAAAAGGGGTCTGGCTGTAATTCTTTGTGGCTGCAGCCTCTCTGCTGGGTATCCTGAAAGTCACCTATTCCTCTACATTTGCCATTTACTCCCCCCTTTTTCTCCTTGATGTGTTTGATCATGCAGCTGCATGCACATCTGAGTCATGGTACAATTCGTCTTTGCAGTACTGTGGAAAAATTCAAATGATCAGCAACACATGACTGAAAATTAATCATATGAAATGTGGGGGGTGAGCGCCTTGCCACCTCATCCCAAAAGTGCTGCGCTCCACGTCTCATGCCACGTATGTACTCTGCAAGCAGCATAATTTCAATTATGCAAATTCACTCATTAAGAGGTTTTGTGCAAATTCATAGGGGATGGGATCATCTCCTGCAGGCTGTTTTGTTTCATCTGAGATGTTCTCCTTTCTGTGAGTCATCACCACTGATAGAGCTGCGAACCAACATGTGCACTGACAGTTGATAATATGGGTGTATGCAGTGGTAAGGAGCGGTGAACTACACGGAATCAAATTGGTGATTCAGCAATATTTATACACTCACCAGCCACAACATTAGGCACATTTATCCAAGTGCTTATTAACCCAAATATCCTATGGTTGCAGCTTGGTGCATTTATGCATGCAGACATAATGGTAATTATGGTCTCAGTATTTTAGAAACTGCTGATCACTGGGATTTTCCCACATAACCATTAAAGGGATTTATAGAGAATGGTCCCAAATGAGAAGCTATCCAGTGAGCAACAACTCTCTGGGCAAAAATGCCTCCAATAACCACAACCAAGGTATGCAGAAGATCATCTCTGAATGCACATCAAGTGAGACTCCTGTTAGCTGTCAACAGGAAACCAAAACTACATTTTGCACAGGCTCATCAAAACTGGACAATGAAAGATTGGAAAAACAGTCACTAGTCTTTGAGTCTCAATTTCTGCAGGAACATTTTTTCAGTAGGATCGGAATTTGGCTAAACAACTTGAAAGCATGGAGCCATCCTCCCTTATATCAACAGTTCAGGGTGGTGGGGCCCTTAAATATTAACCGAGCATGGTTTGAATGCCCGAGTATTGTTGTGGCCCATGTCCATCCCTTTATGACCACATGGTACCCATTTTTGGTCGCTCAGCTGGTTTCTTTCACTCTATACAAATGTGGTTGAACGGGAGATTCACATCATGGGTGTGCAGCCAACAAACTGCATCAACACCAAAATCTGAGAGCAGCATTTTCAGTACCTTGTTGAATCTAAGCCACGACAAACTGAGCCAGATCTGAAGACAAAAAAGGGTCCAAACTGGTGCTAGCAAGTTGTAACTATATAAGTGGATGGGGAGTGTATTTGGATGGTAACTCAAGCAATTCAGTACACTTTTTGCTATTTTGTCTGAATTTAACTACTTTAATACCGCAAGACTGAGTATTGCAAAAGTGACTGCCGGTAAACCAAATCTTAGCCTGAGGAAGAAATTACGGGAATTTGGATTAAAAAAAAAATGCGCATAAGAAAAAAAACAACAAAAAGCAACTTTTAAAATTTCTACCTATCTATTTAGTCTGATTACTCTAGGAACAAATACAGCTTGTAGCAATTATTCCTAATCTCAAGAACTAGCGAGTGGCGATTTTCCTTTGGTTGGGAAAGGACTTCTAGTACTTGAAGTCTATATGCACTATTTACAATCTCCAGAATTTCCCTGTTACTGATATTGAATTGTATTACTCTTATTCTACAGATATTTATCACAATTCTTAGCGATCACCTTCATAAATGCATATATGTATGAAAGACCTCTGCAGGCATGTCTTAGATGAAAACTGGTAGAGCTGGTGTTCTATCAAACAAAATCAGATCACAGTTCTGTCCAAGGGGAATTCATTACAGAGAACCAAAACTGCCAGTTAATTAGCCTTTCAGTCTTCAAACCACATTGATGTTCAGTTGGACGGAATTTCCTAATAAAAATTCATGTTCCGGTGTATGTCTGGTGCCAGCCTAAACAGGACTGGGTGGTGGAAAAGGGACATTAAAATGGTTCTGAAAGGAAAGTGAAGGTCTGATGGAGCGGTGAAGAACTCCAACACCGAGGATGTAATTCTCAACAATTAAAAGAAATGCATGCAAGAGGTTGAAACGTGCATTTAAGCAGTTTTGATGATCGCTGCGGCACAGAAATCAAACCTTGACATACACGTTTCTTTTATGTCCTAATAATTGCCTTTGTAAAATCTTAAGAGCTCAAAATTATTGAAATTAACTATTCATATGAAGGAATATCAAACTTTAAAATTTAATTTTTAATACATCTGTGAGTGTGACATGGAGGAGGAAAATCTTAATGCATGATTTAGAGTCACGTGCAAAAGAGGCTGGTTAAAATGTTCGTGACAGCCTGTCAGACCATCTAACTGGTAACTTTCTTTCAGTTTCACTGTGGTTGTTTCAAGATGTCAAATCAGTTTACTTGTGTTACAGGGTAAAGTGTTACATTTTTATCTAAAAATTAATCTGCAAACATAACAAAAAATGACTCGACTTAAAATAAAGCAGGATAACGGAATAGCTCATTTTCCATATTGTGAGCTTTTCTTGGCAGTGTTTTGGGAAACAGCTGACATCTCCAGGGGTTTCACTCTGTAAAAGATTCTGTACATAAGGTCTTTAAACAAATCTGACAAGTATCTTCAACATTAACTACAAATTCCAGTCACTCCCTCACTCATCTGCTACCTGAAGATTTCCAAATGTTTCTTTTCATGGAGAACAACGGTCCTTTTCACAGACATCTGAGCACAATAACCCCAAACAAAGCCTCAGATACACCCATGTCATATTTATGCTGGCCCTGAAGTTGTACTGAAGCATATTTTCATTAAACTGACTGTAAATACCCAGAACTTTATTGCCTTTATTTCCATCACGAGTTGCACTCTGTTATATGGGCTGAAGTATGCATTGCAAAGAACATTGCAGGGAACAGCACAGAGCCTTGCGTGGGAACACCGAGTGGGACATTAATGATGCTTGTCAACAATAGTCGCAACTCTGCTTTAGATGGAAGGTCCTCATAATACCATGCATCCTCTGGGCCGCAGGCCTCCCAGCAGCCATGGCCTACATTTCTTGCTATTACAGATGTTTTGGCCAAATAAGCAGTAGCAACACACGGGGCTTAACATTTTCTTCCCCTGGAAAAAACATTCATGTCCACTGTCCACCTACTCTTAAAATATAAAAATGTTTCCAAAATGGTTTTCATGCAGGCCAGAAACTGACAACTGCTGACAGACAATAAAGGTTAGAGGTCTGCTAAAGGCAGGAGAGTATTTATTTGTGACTTTTATAAGGGGTGGAAAGTACAAAGTGCATTTGGTATTACATTCAAAGCCATGTTCAGTATTTTTCAGTAATTTATTCTTGCATTCATGTATTGTTCTTACAGATGTTACACTATAAAGCACCTTGAGGCAACTGCTGTTGTGATTTAGTGCTATAATTGAATTGAATTCATTTCCTTTTGTTTTGGGGTTTTTTGTTCATTTTTTTTTTCTTGGATTAGCTGATTTTGTTTTTGTTAACTCAAGTATCTGTTTTAGGAATATAACCCTGACTTTAATATAGCATCTGATATACTTTATTTTTTTAATTAGTCATTGGTGAGTATAGCTCATTGCTATGATCCAATTTGTAACTTTTCTGTTTCTAATAGAGTAACATTTTTGATGTAACGGGCTACTTTTTGCTTTGAAAGAGTGATGCAAATCCACACGGGGCAAAACAGCAGGTGGAGACCACAGCACGAATAAAATTGTGACCCTGTGCAATGAACTTGTGATGACTTGTGACCTTTGAAATGGTTGCTTTGAGTAGGTCTGTGACCACACTCAGTCAGTCGCCATCTTCAAAGTGACTTTGATGTGTTAAGACAGCGATCAAAGAGCAATAAGATGCGCACAGTGTGCCATCAGTTTGCAAATGAATGGGGTCAAGTTGGCAAGTACGTGCAATGTGTTATAATATGGAAATAAACTGTCAAAAGACTGTGAAAAATCACAAATGTTTTGCCCTTTACGTGACCAGAAATTCACATTCCAGTGTAGCCCAGCCAGAACCTCATAGATTTGGTAGTGGTTCTTACATAGTGCTTTTCTGCCCTATATGAGCACTCAAAGCACTTTATACAAAATATCACATACACTCATACAAGCTGTTTTTTTCTACACCTATATGCTTTCTATATAACATTCACACTTTGATGATAGAGCAACTTGCTGTTCAGTATCTCACAGCCACAAAAACCCCTTTGAAACAGAAATTCAGAACCAGAAGGTGATTGCTCCGAGGACGAGGATGTTAGAACCACTTCCAATTGTCACTAACAGCAAATAAATTAATAAATACATAATTTTTTTAAGAAATTGACTTCAGTGCCTTGGCAACCAATTACCTTTTTTCCTCTTTCACCATTGTTGCAATGCTATTCTATTTTTGCTATGTTGTAACCATTACATGCTCCACATCAAATGAAGCTGGTGAACAGTATAGCCTTGTGCAGGTTAACAACAGGAGTGGGTGGAAAACGTAAATAAAGCTATAAATTAAAATCAAAACATGGCCAGAAACACAAATCTCAGTGATTAATAATGTCCCTCTATAACTGCTGGACCTTTAACTAGGGTGCGTTTTGTTAACAAGTTTGCCATATTTATTTCAAAGCTGAAGAAATCTCAGCAGAGCATTCAATTCTCCAAAACTGTCACGTAAGTAAAATCATGAATGTATAAATTTTAGATTACTTTCAAGATCTAATCAAAAGTGCTCTTAAGCTAATTAGCTGTACAAGAATGGCTGAGTCCATCCTGAGTTTATATATATATTTATATATATATAATATATATTAGTCATAGTCATTTCTGTTCAGGGTGATCTCACATGCACAAGCCCACTATAGTTATTAAAAATAAAAAGAAGTGTGTTTTTCGTGAGAACCAGAAACTTTAACTTCTTCATGATGTGCTTGACAAACTCGCCTTTACACCATGACATGCGCATAGAAACAGTTGTTGCTTATCCATCTTGTATTTTGTGGTCAAAGAGATGAGCCTTAATTGCAGACACTGGAATGCTGTCAGTCCCACATAATAGCTCTCTATCCCACATTAGGGACATTGCTGTCTGTCCCTCAGACTGATGTGTCAACAAACTTCTCTCACTGGGAATATTAGAGGCAATTCTCCTGCAGCTAAAAGTGGGATTAATAACTTTTAAAACATAGCAGCTGTGTAAATCATTGCTGCATCTCATTAATTCTGTTTGTTTAATTGGCAAACAATGAAGTTTGCCCTCTACTTTCCTAACCCCAATTTATGAAGGGATTTAAGCTGTCGAGTAAGTAGTGGGTGCAGGTCAAGCAGAATGGACACGGATGTGGTACGGGACCCTCAAATAAACACAACTCACAATGACAGGTTGGACAGCAGTTGTGTTGCAGCTATACTGCACATAGCAAATGGATGGTTATAACCTGCTGATATCCTGCAAAGCTGTAATCCCAGTTTCTCCAAAGAACCTTTAAAAAGTAAAAAGGCTGATGGGCAAGAAGAAAAAGTATTTCTCTTTAGGTTGGATTTATGTTCCCACATAGTATTTAAGGAGGTGCAGCGTAACGCTAATAAGTGTCATGTTTTTAGTGGTATTATTATTTAACCCCACGTCTGGCCAGTTCTGTTGATGTAGCTATAGATGTAAATACACGTCACTGATTCAGCAGTGATATTTCTCAACAGCTTTTAGTGCTGTACACGTTTAGCTAATGATATTAAACAGGCGAATTTTGTACATATCTAACAATTCGGTTAATGACACAGCGCTAAAAAACACATGCCAGACTGCCAATGCAGTAAGTGGACCTGGCCCCTTTTTTGCCACAGTGTGCAATATAATAAAATATAAGTCCACTATATTCTGTTTCTTTATGCTACGGAGTCAGTTGAGGTGGTTCAGGCATCTAATCATAGTTGATTCTGGACGGCATCCCTCGTGAGGTTTTCCAGGAACATCCAGCTCAGGAGATCCTGGAGCAGATCCTGACTTAGCTGGAGGGATTGCATGGGATTATGGAGATTATGACAACTAAATATTGTAAATTTTTATTTCCACCATAACTTTCCAGAGTCAGTGAAATTTAGTTTATTAAAGGTTTGGCACCTTAGCATTTAAGTTCATGGATCTTTACTGAATTTCTGGCATCATGTTTCATTGTCTTACTGGTACCATAAACAAGACATTCTTTATAACAGAGCTTTATAATCAACCACTGTCACTCACAGCCAACTTTTTACACCCATACAGATGTCATGAATGGTGAAATTGGCCATAGAAACAAAAAAGTTTTTGTACCAGCTCTAAACTTTATTTCTGCCGTAAAATTAGGTATTTTAACACAGGGATCAAGTGTGATTGACTCGGCTTCTGAAGCAGTGGGGTTGCTGCTTGGCATCAGGCTATTCGGCATGCTAACGATTAAACAAAACTGAGTCTGACTACAGCAGAACAGAAGCTAAATCCAAAAATGTGCAAAGATGTCTCTTTACTCGTTTGTCTTCTTGTGTGCAGAATATATTTTATATATAATAATAAAATAGTGCTTAGGTACATGTAACATCCAACATGTTTCTTTGAGTAACATAACATCACACAATCATCTGCGTAATTCTCAGATTTAATCCAGGTTGTTCAACGAAAAATGCTACACGCTGAAAAGTAAACATGTTGCATGCCTGTTAAAAGACACTGACTAGTTGTGACATAATGAAACTAACAGGTACGAGCCTGTCTTTAAACCTTTGTCAAATGTCACTATCTCAATTACCTGAGAATTAAGAGAACAGAAATAGGAAGAGTTTGCTTCGGTGGATGTTTGGCTTCCAGATGCTGTCGTTAGACATGGAGAGGAGAATAAACACATCCTCATGTTCTAACCAAGGAATGTTAATACTCTCACCTGCTGCCATGCTTCTCTTTGATGGTGCCAGCATGAATCGGCTCTCTTGTTGGCAGGAGTTGTAACAGGATGAGGCCCTGTACCCCGACTTTTGATTGGCCTGTGTGTGTGTGTGTGTGTGTGTGTGTGTGTGTGTGTGTGTGTGTGTGTGCGCGCGTGTGGGTCGTCAACAGGCTTTGGTGTTCAGGTTGCTTGTTGGTCCAATACACAGAGGAGTTGACTGTGGAGCTAAAAGTAGTCTTAAAATAAAACCTGTCACTTACATTACGTTGACTCACTCATGAATGATTACACTGACTTAACCAGTCAGTTTAGGTCTACCTACTATTTCTCTGTAAATTTGAAGGCAGCTGTGATTGATATACCCCTTTTTTTAATGTGTTCACTTAGCTATTTTAAGTCATGGTGATCTAAAAAAATGAGGACAGAATAAATTCATGGCAACTTGGGGTTTGGTTTCTGGCCCAAGGGTACTTCGACGTTTGATTCTCAGTGTGAAGAGCTGAGGATGAACCTTCCAATTAGTAGATGAGCCTGTGGTTGTTGTTGATTGACAGTGACTTTCAAAATAATACATATATATATATATATATATATATATATATATATATATATATATATATATATATATATATAGTATGTTTTCATTGTATGTTATGTATGTGTTGACAGTAAATTAGGTTTCAAGCATACAGATACAGAATAATCATAATAATAAATGTAATGAGTAGTACTCTTAAAAGTAGAGAGAAGAATCTGAGCAGGATGATTACAGAGAAGCTTTCCGAGGCTGGAAAACTGTCAGTGCACTTGAATATTTGCATGTAGGACACATCACACATTCCTTCCCCTAAAACCACCATGACACACAGAGCCGCTGAGATCAACCAGCTCTGGGGAACCATATTTTCCCATGGCCCGATCTGAAGTCCGAGTCAGAGCGAGCACATGTGGCATTATGAGACTTGCGTGGCCCACAACAAAATGGCACAATGATCAGTTAGCCCATGCCTGCATCCTAACCAGCCTGTCAGTGCAAGAAAATCAAGTCTGAAATGTTTCACGTAATGGCTTTTCTTATTGCACTGACCTCAACTTGGACCAATAAAGCAGGGGAAAGCAGCTACGGAGCATTCATTTTTCATTTTTGTTCGTGCTGGACTACTTTGGAAAGAGAAAGAGCAAAGCAGGGATGAAATAGTTATTAAAAAGACTTATGTTGGTTTAGCAGCTGCTTTTGATGATATAATAAACAGTTAATATAAAATTAGATCAGACCCTGAGGGTAGAGCTAATTACCTTATTTTTGAAATAACGATAATCTTCAGTAGTACATCAGGGCCTTGGTTAATACTGCTATTAATTTTAGTGATATTTTAGACCTCTGAGGTCCGTATGCTGCATATGTTGTGTGCAAGAAAAAAAAAAAAGGATCTGCGGGGACGGAAGAATATTTTCCTTCCTTTTGATCTTCTTATCTTGAAGTCTTAATGTTATGTTGAATCAATGGAAAATTACTTGTAAATAGTTAAACATTAGCCAGTGAAGAGACACAATTACTGAACACGTGATTGTTGGGGTGGTTGTTTCTTCGAACTGTTGAGTGATCAAACGACCTGGGGTTGTTCTTGTAAACACTTCTTACCCATCGTGATCATGTAAAAAGAGCAGCGTTTGCTTACTCTGAGGTAAAACAAGCAATGACAAGTCAAAGGGGAAAAACGTACTGCTGCTACAGACATGCATGTTGGCTTAACTGGTTAACCTGAGTGTGAGCTAGATAGAGCACTTAAAGTGTACAAAATAAAGTGCTGCATGAATGTAAGGTTAAAATGTGACGCAGCCCACTTAAGTGGGCAACCCCCTTGCTGGCACTTGAGCTTGCATGAGGTTTTTCTGCATTGTTTCTCTGGCTAGCAGTGAGGTTTCTTTCTTCAAATTGATCCATTCATTTCCACATGACCGAAAAATGTCTGCAGAAAAAAGAAGTAGCCTTAAATGCGTAGGAGGAAACAACAATACTGTACAGGCCAATCAGTCACTTCGGACTGCATCAACACAACATTTAGTCACATTTGTAGGGAGGTGGATTTATAGAAGTGTAAAACCCCCGGAAGGGTCAAAGTTTGAGCTTTTTCCTGTTATTTGCCTTCCCTCTGTCTCCTTATTATCCTCTGGATTTATTATCCGTACACGCTTTTATTGGGATGTGGAATGTTTTGTTGATAATGAACTGCATTGTGTGTTGTTAATAAGCTGTCCCCTTGCGTTTTCTACAGCAATATGTAATATTTACTTTAGTATTTGCTTAGAACAAGTTTGCAATGTCTAATTTTAGCTAAGTTAAATCTTACCAGCTTATCAAGGAGAACATGTTGAACAGAATAATGGTGCGGTAACAAAATACCTGCTTTTCTTGAATATCTGGTGAGTCAGTTGTAGAAAAGTACACCAAATTGACTCTCAAACTGTTTCCTGTGATTATCTGCACTTTCAGGCACTCGGTTTTGTTGTCTGTATGTGGATACCCACGCCCAGATTCTGTAAGTGGGATAAAACAAACCACTTAGATTTTATTTGCACATATGATTTGAATCACATCTGATTAACATTACAGCATCTTTTCAAAGGAGCAAATGCTTCCTCTCTCCCTGTGATGTGCCAGAGTCTGGCCTCTCAGCACAAGACCTTAAGGAAAGAACTCAGTGAGGAGGTTCTCTGGGTTTGTTTGGAGGGGGTGCAGCTCAATGACTTTGACTATCTCCCACTAATGACTCTGATTGTTTTTGCATAGACTCGGTGTCAACCGCTCCAAGCCACATTATCGAGTTCTTGTCTGCTTTCCAAGCTTGGGCTTGCATAGGCCTCGTGTGCAAAGCCAGCAGCAGGGAGATTGAGGGAGATGAGACCTGACAAAAACCCGTTTTACCTCAAACTCTTCTGTCTGCAGATAAAACTTGTATGATGGATTGCCTCATGGCTTCAGAAGCTTCCAAAAAACATAAATAAATACTGCAGTACTCAGGCTGCCTTGTGAAACCCCATGACTTTTTGGCATTCAAGGAGATAACGGGAATAAATTCATTCTGGTGTTCCTGTAAACAAGCCAACAAAACAACCATGATGCTCTGAAATGGCCACAACTCCCTACTTTGATTACCAATGAAACTTCAACTGGTTTTCTCATTTCTGGCAGGCTACTGTTACAATTAGGATTCACATTGAGCGGGTAGAATATGATCTGTACAACAGGCAAATTACAGCATAAACTGTCTCTGCATTAGCAGCAGCCCTTCAAGACTGGATAGAGTTGATAAGTCAGGGATAAAAGCCAAGAGCCATATCAAATTAAAAGCAAAGACATGATTATTACTTGGCTACTTTGTTCAAAGAGTTTTAGGTGAATTTATTACTATGAAAGTTCAGCACTGGGAACAGTGCTACTTCTCTCTGACATGGCTTTATAGACTATATCATAGCAAATCTGTAATACAAGTAAAGTCCCCAAAAAACCCCACTTTGACCTTTCTAATTTTGGTCAGAGCAATGCATTTTTAATAATTTCACAACTTAAGGTAACTCACATTGGATTCTTCTGTTTACAAAGAACCTCCAGCCTATTTTTTCCAGCACTCAAACCTCAGTAATATTGACAATCAGCTTCAACATTAAAACCATATGCGTACTGTTTTGTATGTGCCTCTTGTGCTGCCAAAACAGCTCTGACCTGTTGAGGCACAGACACGAAACCTCTGGGGTCCTGTGGTGTCTGGTACTTGGATGCTGGCAGCGGATATTTTGGGTACTGTGGGATTCCAGGGTCATCCGGCTTGTTAGGGTGCATCTCGAGAATGCTTAACTAATTTCAGAGCACTTCTTGCTGAAGGGGCACATTGTCCTGCTAGAGGATGCCATTAAGAACAAGTGTGCTTGGTCTGCAGCAATGCATTGATGATTGAGTCGAGGATACCACCAACATTACTGTTACTGCTGGGTTTCTCCTGCGTTTTAAAACCGGGTCTTCCGGGAAACACCTGGAATGTGCAAATCCCTCAAATTTTATTTTGAATAATTGGAATCCATGAACGGGTACACTTTGCATGTTTGTCTAATGATTATCTACACACAAAGTCCACACACTAAACACTTTCAACATATCTGTCATATCTGTCAATGCAACCTGCAGATCCACAACCAAATTCAACAGGTGTGTGCAGCTGATCTCTGTGTGACAGGGTGTTTTGGGCTTTGGTATACAACTATTAATCGATCTGAGCTTAATTGAAGCATCCAAACATACAAACGATGCAACTAACCATAGATGAGTCCCAACCACTGTCATTAATTATCTGAGTTGGAAAGTTTGAAAGCGGTTGTAACTCGGTGACAGCCGGTGACATCAGATGCATCATGATGAGTGTGTAGGATCTACAAAGTGTAATACTAGAAAAACAGATAACACAAAACCAGTTTTTCACATATTACTGGTCTTGTTTTGGAGCTCAGGAATCAGCTCCCAAACTTGGTCTTTGATTATTCATAATTAGCATCAGTAACAGAATTTAAGAAACAAAACACTGTTCAGTCCCGAGTTTTAGTGATGTGGCGACTCCATGTGCACTGACATAAAAGTTAAAGGAAAACACCTGAAATACAAATCTGCAGATGTGGAAAATGGACTGTGTGCTGTGTAAGTTTTATATCTCAGTACAGTTTCATTCAAAACTGCAGTATATCAGAAATATTTAAACAAGCTTGCAATTTATAACAGATCTTTTGGCAGCAGCCATGTTGGGAAACTGACCTGTAGAACAGCTCAAACAGCTGACTAAATGCTTCAGATTAAAATTTCCGACATTCCAACCAACTGTCTGATGGCCAGCTCACTTATCATTTAGCCGATTAATCACCCCAAACTGTGTGTCAAAAGACAACCAACCTGGCTTGCATCTAAAATTATTCAGAGGCAATAAATCTGAGACAAAAATGGGACTTCATACACACAGGGCTCCATCATCACACTTGAAGTTGAAGATTCATGTGACTCAAACTGGCCCAGAAAACTGTTTCCCATAAAATCACTGCAAAAGGCCGAGCTGTAAAACAATGACCATGACTCTAAAACTTGGAATAGCGAATTGATTGAACAGGAAGTCAGCCTTCTTAGCAACAGAAAGTCGTTTTCCTCCACTTTTCCTGTGTCAAAAAAACCCTGCACTGCAGTCACTCAGGTTAAATACCAGGAAACACATGCAGTAAGATGTTGTCTCCTGTTGTAGGGTAAATTTGTAAATTTTTGTACCAATTAATCTGCAATTTTGGTTGCAATTAAATGTTTAGCAGCTTAATACTACAAAACATTAATTAAACACAACAAAACAAAAAGGACAACAAACATCACTGCAATGACACAGTGCAAAACACAACTTCATCAGATGTTTTTCTTCCAATCAAGAATCCAAAACCCAAAGAGATTCGACTTTGTGCAATCGAAGACAAAAAAGCAGTCGCTTCTCACACTTGAAAACCAGAAATTATGAAAATTATGGTATTTTTGCAAGAAAATTGCTCAAACTAGGCACTCATGTAAAGTGGCTGTCTCCTCTATAATATACTGGAGGAAACCCTGAACATGCATCTCTTGTAGGCTTGAAAGTAAGCCGACCACAGCAACAGTTTTTCATGTAGAAATAACCTTTAATCTTTTCTCAACCACCCTTGGAACATGAAACGCATACCCCCCGTGGAATCAAAGACAGACTTTTGGGGCAAGTTTTACTTGAACACGCTTTCTAAACATCACATTGTCACTCTCAAAGCACAGAGACGCTATAATTTGTCGGTGCTTCTGGAGCTTGTAGGACGACTGAGTCGGCATGTTAGCTGTTCAAACACGTTCACTACATAGAGATTGTGCTGGATCTGTGAGTTGTCCGATGATTAAACAGGTGTCAAATGAACATGACAGAGGTAAAATTGTTGGCGAGCGTTGTCTTTGAAAAGTTGACCTCCCTGCTACATTTGCCCATGAGGCATTGATATTTTGACAGAGGTTCATGCTATAGAGAGCCTTGTATTTGATGACTCTGTGCAGCTGGGAGTCTTAAAATAACGATGGTTAGACAGGTATGTGTGTGTATGTGGGATTATTTTTTTCCACAAGACACATGAGCATGAACACCTGAACCATAGCTCCCATTTATTATATTAGTCCAACAGTTGATATGAAATGACAAGTGTTGACATGGCATAGATTTGTCAGAGTAGAGCAGCTACTTTGCCCAAACTTTGTGGTCTGGGCATATGACTAGGATGCCCCCTGGGCACTTTCTAGGTAAGGGTTTTTGGCCATGTACAATTGGGAAAAAGCCCCAGGGCAAACCCAGGACTGTCAGTTTTATGGGTTGCTTGGGAATAGCTCTGTGTCTTCTCCCTGGAAAAGCTTGAGAGGGTGGAGGACGGGAGCCCCCACAACTTGGACCTAGATAAGTAGAAGAAAACGGATGCATAGCTGAACAGCATTTTAGCTAGATGCATTGAAGGGGTCTGACAAGACAAATGCTATGTAGAAATCACTGCAGTGTACTGTCATACAAATATATTTCATTTATAGCTGACTAAACAGTAACGTGATTTTACAGGATCTGATTTGTTTCCAGATTTTCATTTTTTATCTGAACCCAAGATACACGAATCTTAAAACAAATAAAAGTTGTAAGCTGCCATAATGGGGAAAAAGCAGTTATACAATAATAAAGCCCCTGAAGCAAAAGTCATAGTAACTGTATTATTTAGTCATTAGTAACAAATGTCCTTTCCTGCACGATATACAAGCAATAACAAATGAATGACTCTATACTGAGGGGCTGAGTAGAATTACCCAGTAGACCCAGTTTTGCTCAGACTGGAATTCTGAGTATAGGGACATTTTCTGCATGGTTCTCTAGTTGTTGCACTTGGCTTTACAGCGTGCAAAGGTCGAAAAAATACAACCTAAATAAGCTATAATATGACCAAGAATGCAGAGTTTGATACATGCATTATGTGTATGTGCATTCACAGTCTCCACTCTTGCCATGCAGGCTGTCTCTGTAGTCTCAAGTTTGGGCTGCGTGTGTTTCCTGCAGAGGGATTTTCAAAAATCTTGCAAAACTATATTCCAGCCTTAAGAATTTTCAGCAGCTTTGTGAGACTGAGCTTTTGCACAGGAGTATTTAGAAAGTATAATTTTTACCATCTTCATCACTATGTATACCAGTATTTGTTTGCTGGCAGCAAACAAAAAGTAGAAATCAAAGCTCTTTATTTTTGACAATATTTGTTAATAAAGGTTTTACAAAGTAGACTTTGTCAAGCGTTCATCAAAGTCATAATAATGCTCCCTGACTGGGTAATCGCTGTGTCTTGCAAATGAATCTCATAACAATCCAACATTTATCATGAAATCGTATTTATAACTACAAAAATCAATGATATGGACAAAGAAATGAGTACATTATACCCTGTGTGCACCATGGATACTTGCTCTAAACTTTGTTATATTAGTGGTTGTCCAGCAACTTCGCTGTAAAGCAAAAGTTTACAAGAACAGTGAAAACACCAGTCAGTGATCAGCTTGAAATTTGAAGTGAACCTGATATTTTGCAGTAGGAATCAAAACTTTAAAGCTTTTTAGAATGATTTTATCAAGTGAGGGCATTTGGACATTGACAGTCATGTTTGTAGACCAAGCTATGAGGTCTAAAGCTGACTTAGACACTTTAGACAGTTTACACCAATTCACTGAACTAGTTTCTGACTGTGGTTGTACCAGAAACCTGCAGTGGGACAGTCTGTGTAACCCTGCTAGAACACATCACCTTTAAGATTCTGCTGAACTTTACCTGTATATGACCAAATTAAAATATTATTATGACATTTTCCCAACCATTCTCCACAAAAACACTTTCTCAATAAGTTTTTACCATGTTGTGATCTTGAACTGTTGTCATGAATGGTAACTTGTTCATGGTGGCACCCAATTCCACATAGCCTTCATTTCACCCATGTGTTTTGTATATTTTCCATATTGCAAATAACTGACACACTAACTCTTAAAATCACTTCACCCGGTGGAATGTGCTCTGCCAAGGATTTCGGGTAAATATTTTAAAACCTAAAAGATTTTAAAACCTCTTGAATGTTTCATTTGAACATACAAGACACATTTATGTCCTGATTTAGTTCGAGTGCTGATCTGAACCATTTGTCTTTAGGTGACGATGAGCAACTTTGATTCAGTGGGCCAGAAATGTGACTCCAGAGGTCGACTCTGCCAAAGCTGAAGCTGTGATTAATGGGCAAACTATCAGCACCCCCTTCTCACAGCCCATGTGGCACTCGCCTCAAATATTCAACTTGATCTACGGGGTCTGACCTGCTCTCAGAGTTCAAAGGTCAACTATAACGTGAAATATGGATGGACCTTGTGAGAAGCGAAGCACCCACCTCTCAGTTTACTTCAGTTTAAAAAGAAAAAACAGAGTGGGAGGGCCGGTTTAGTGTGCAGTCATAAATTTGACATGTTTGATGCCACAGTCATGACACTGAAGTAAAAGATATTTACTTTCTCAGGCTGACTGATGGATATGTTATTTACACGTTTCACAGAAACCGCCAGGACTGAAAATTAGGTGGTTATTTAATAAAGAAAAGATTCACCTGCTGGGAGGGAGGAACACCAAAGGGGATGTGATCATATTTGAAAGGCAAAAGCAGGCCAAGGCCTTCGGTCTGACCACCTCTGGTGATCAAATCAGAGCAGCAGACAAAGAGAAGGAACATCTTTTAAAGCGTGTTTTATCAAAAGCCATAAAAAGTGGTCAGGATAAATTGTGACTCTGGGGAATCAGCTCAAAGATTCAGTTATAAATTTCAGCCCTCCCCTCGGGGTACACAAACATGCGACAGTCCATCTATGGAGCACGCTTTAAAAGTGCTAACGCTCTCACTTTTCAGAAGACTACTTTAATCTTTGAGTATTGTGGTTACGAAGCTGATCTTAATAGCCACTCTCTGTTTGTTCTCACCATCTCTATAAATTAGTGAGACCCCATGCAGATACATAATGGCTTCTTTAAAGACTGATATATATATATATCTTTTTCCCACTCTTCAGGAGAGTGACCTCAGATCCCTGCAGTGTTTTTCAAACAGGGAGTTTGGCTGAACCGGAGTGACTCCCAGGCGCTCGGCTCTCGCACCACTGAGGTAACAACACAGACAGGAGGCAGTGCCGTGATGAAAGCCAGACGTGACGTCCCACCTTATCTCTCCTGGGTGTTTCTACTCCAAACATTGCTCCAGTGTGTAAAAGATAGAAGCAAGACTCCATTTCTGCAATTTTTCCCTCCTCCTCCCCTCTTTCCTTCCTTTTTGACTGGATTCCTAGACCTCACTCTTTTGTTTTTCGTCAGGATGTTACTCAAAGTTACTCAAACACATACAGTCCGAGCACTGACAGACAGGTATAACCTACAGATGGCAATATCATGCTGCGTTCTCACACCCTAGCAGAAAAGCTACAATACTTTTTTGCTGTTGTTCTCAGAAAGAAATGAAGTGTTGCTTTTATGGCTTTACCTCCTTTCTGCAAATGCCTGTGAAAGGTTCAGTTTTCATGCAGTTGAAGGGAGAGGTATCAGTGTGTGCTGCTGCCATCTAGTGACAGCCTAAAGCTTCCCTGGTAAACACTAAACATACAGTAATCTCTACTGTACTATTACAAAAAAAACCCGTTTAAAGGTGAAAATGATCCATCGACATGTCTTTATTATCCTTTATTATCCTGCAAGTTTTTACATTCCCACAGCATCCACATATAACCGGCCAGGCCAAATCTGTAGCTGTAGTGAGGTTGATGTATTTCATTCGAATTCATACAAACATTTCCACTATGGTGGGTGACCACAGCAATGAAGATTACTGGGGCCTTCCTCCGTCCATATGGCGCAGAAAATAGCACAGGCTGCAAGTCTCAGTAAACACCACATATTGGATTTTGTGTAAGCATATGTCAGGATTTGGCATTTTTATGTACTTGACCTTAAAAAGGCTGTATATGCATGGTTAAATTATGTTGTTATACATTGCGCTCTGATTTATTTTTGCTTTCGCACCATAATGGGATTGAAGTCTGCAGGGACTTTCTGAGAGTTTCTGAACTGTAACACTGAAGTCGCACAGTGCAGCAGTAGCGTCACGATGAAATCTTAAAATAGTCCCAAATAGAGTTTTATGTTTTATCGGCGGGTCCTTGCGGTGTTAAGAACTGGCGACAGCTCCACACGTCATTTCCTCCTGGGAGCGATGTATCACTTCACAGTATCTCAAAGAACAACACGGGCTCAGATGCAGATGTGTGGAAAAGGGAACTGCAGCCACCACCTAAAAATAACCCCCAACTAACGCAGTGTGAGCTCCAAGCCGTGTGTTTACGTGTGTGCGGTAGCATGCTAAAGTGGGCAGGACTTTCCATGTGTGGTTATGACTACTTGAAAAACTTCATCAATGTCAGCTTAGTAAATCCAGAACCTTTCCTCCCTTGCCACTTTTCATTTCTTCACCCCTGAGCCAAGAAAATGTCCCGCTTTTCAAAACGACCTTGAAAAAGTAGAATTCCCATATCTGCAATTTCTAAATGACCCGATGTTAAATCATTCAGCAAGATACCACCTCACCCACTTCATCTATTTCTCATAACCGCTCACCTAAAGCACAAATAAATGATGTGTATCGCAGCGTAGGAACAGCAAGCTGTGCCTTTACCCCATGCCGTCTCGTCTCGTACATGCATTTCTATCCTATTGGAGAAACAGCAGTAAAATATTTTAAAGAACTTGTAAATCACTTAAGCTTGGCATAAATCATTAAGCTGCCCTCTAACCCTGTTGCACCTTGGTAAAGATTAAGATGATATGGCTGAAAAAGAAGGAACAGCACTGGCCCTTCCAAAATGGAACCAAACCCCTGCTGAATGTGGAAAAAGACAACCTCAGACTGTGAACGATGGTGGAAACCTGAAAATACACTCATCTAATTTTCAAAATGCAAAGACTCTGATCCTCCCAGTGTCTGAGAAAAAGAAGAAGGGAGTGGGGTTCTTTTTACGAGAAGAAATATTAAAAACATGGAGTTGTCGCCATTTCACTGCTCTTGTTTTCCACTTGTAGCTTTTATTTTTTACGGGACGGCCTGGCTGCAAAGGTCGGCTCCAAGGGTTTGGCGACAGAGGCCCAGAACAGGAGCGAATAAGGTCCCTGATGAGGCCTTTGCTGTGCTGTGCCGACTGAAGTACCCCAGAGCTCCTGCCATTTTTAGACAACACCCTGACAACAGGACTCGCAGGATAAGAGCGTGCGGTCTGGGGCTTGGATCGGAATTTTCAAGGACATGCAGTTCAGAGTGCTGGACAAACCTGAAATCCTGACTCTGCAGTTATTTGTTTGCAGACTGAAATGAACTGTTAATCACAAGCAGTGTATGCCCGAAGTAGCTTGGCATTACAGAGTAGAACTACGCAATAAGCAGTTTAAAAGTGTATTAAAAGCTGGCAGATTTCATTGCCTGTTCTGATACCTTCACTTTGTTCATTTCTATACCGTACCTTTTCATTTCTCTACAGTGAAAGAAAAAGATAGTCGGCCATCAAAAAAAAAGCACAAAAAAAAAATGCTCCTTTTCCTGAAAAATGTTGTTTTATAGCATAGTTAGCCCTAAAATATCAATATTCAGACTGCCCTATTTTACAGAGCCCTGAACTCCACTACTCCTATTCTTCATGACTGTACTCTTGTCCAAGACATACAAGGAGGCCACAGAGACTCCCATATAATTATTGGCACTGGCCCTCCTCCGAGTCCGAAGTCAGGCCCACAAATTTATACGACGCACCAATTGCAATGCCACGAACGTCTGTACGGAGACGAGGATAGGCAATTAAAGCAGCTGCTCAGGTCCCGTGGGAGCATGGCGCCGAGGTACCTGAGCAAGCAGAGAATTTACTACTCGAGGTCAAAGGTCAGGGTCGCACAGGGGTGATATTTGGAATCAAAGGTAGAGAGGCAGCTGCTGCGGGAATAACAAGGCCTCCCCCGGGAGGTCAGCAGTTTCAGACAGAGAGACGAGGGTCATAATTTCCAAAAGAAATGATGGAAATAATGGAGTAAATATTAGGATATTTTACAGAGTGTGAACCAGCGCCAGTGTATATTGTTGTTAAATTCAGGTAATTACTACCTCCCTGCCTCCTGCTGCTTCACTGATGGTACCTTGCACATTTATCACTAACCAGCAGCAGCTGCTCTCAGTCAGAGGCTCCTTTGGATGCAGCACTGCACAGTTCGAGGTGTCTGTATGTGACTGATGGACATGTTGATAATCTCGCTGGATAAATAGAGGACATATGCGGGCAAATAGTTATTGTGTACATTCTGAAAGTAGCCTTACCCAGTTTTAATTTGTCCTCATTTTTTAAGCTGCTCTTTAGCTAACGAGTTTCTTTGATCACCAGTGTGTCAAATTCACCATAAAAAAGTCCATAAACTAATTTTTAATACATTTTTGTTGAGATAACAAATATTTTCATAATCAGCATATTGATTGATTATAATGAAACTTTTTCTGCTTTCAGTTTGTTTACTCAAAAACCATCAACTTTCATACCAGCGTATTTCATCTGCTTCCTTCTTGGCCTTCAAACTAAACTTTTTTTTTTCATCTAAAAGATCTGTTTATACTTGATGAACGACTGAGGTTTTGGTTGACTATTGCAGAAACTCAGCACAGACTTGAATCTTTAGACAGAACACCTTTACTTTTTAAATATTAAGCCACAAAACAATCAATCCCTTCTAAACCCAACCTCACTGGATTGGCAAATATTAGATTTGCTTGAGACGTCTTCCAGGCTGCATCCAAGACATAAATGGCAAAGCAAATTAGCAGTAGGGGCTGCAAATGTATATCAAACATGGTGGTGAGTGCAGTCTTGATTCCTCCAAAGGTACATTTAGTGTCTTCAACATGTGCAATCTGTGAATGCACACGAACAGGATACAGTTTGACATTTTATTAAAAAAGTTTCAGAACTCCACTGATAAAAACCAAAAACAGTGCCATATTAAATTTAAATTAAGTTATTTTCATCTTCAGCTGTTTGGAATAGTAAGAGTTTTGAATTTATTTATGTTTTTTTAGGAAGAAGAGGAAGGTTTAGTGAGACAAATGTGCTCTGTTGCATGAGGGTGCACGTAATGTAAAAACACCTGAAACAATTTATGGCATTTGCATCAAATGTTGCCAGAACATTATGAGCATGCAGCTCTGACAGTCTTACTCTGGGTGGTAAATTCACAAATGCACATCCCTGTGAATGTAAAATGAAAGACTGCTCAGTGTGCTCCTCATGCATGGGGCATCATTTGTCAGTGAGCAGGGTTAGTGTTTTCATCCAAATCACAAACTGTTGCTTACCCAAATGAAGTACAGTTTAGTGCTTAAACCAAAGAAATGAGTGGCAGTAAAGCAAATCAGGAAACAAAAACTAAAGTGCAAAACATAAAAATCCCAGTGAGACATGAACCAAGTTCTTCTATGTCCAAAAGGAAAATTGCCAAATTTGAATGTTTTTTCCTTTCTTTTTTTACGAGTGGATGAAATCTGAACACAGAGATCCAGAGGTCAGACAGTCAGTGCCCACATGTGTTCTATTTATTTCAAGGCAATAATCACACACATCAAAATAAGAATACGCACTGTATGCATCGGATCGCTCTGCACATGTTCCTTGATTTGTGTCTGAGTATTTGTTTACTTCATTTATACATCTTTGCACATATTTCCCACTGTTTTATGTTCCCCTTCATCACTCCCAATAAAAAGATCATATTAGATTTTTTTTGTGGTCTTGGGTCGTAAACTTTAACCTTCTAATCATGCAAACCTGCTCTTCTGACCTCATAGCGTGGTTATGCACTAACAAAAACATCATATATTGAACAGTCTTTATGCATGCATCACTGGAGCACCTGTTAGACACAGAAGTTGCGTGCAAAAGCATGGACTGCATTCAAAAGCAGCCTAATCAAGAGCGCAGATGCGATGGTTTATTATCTGAAATGATACTTGGCGATGAGGCCATTCATCACATTTGTTGAAAATTAATTTAGCGAAAGTCAAACCTTTTTATTAAATCATTGCGTGATGTTGTGCAGATTGCACATATGGCTCCCAGAACACTTCACACGACTTTACATAGGTGTTACCACATTACGTGGCAGCACTACAGACGAACGAGATCTCGGCCAAAATAAACAGAGTCGTGGTTTGATTTATGCTGAGGTGATATATATCCTTAAAGCCGACAGCTCACACAGCAACTTCGCTGCCTGCTTACCGTGCCAGAGCGTTGCTACTCTGGATACTCACATGATGCAAGCTGCAGATGGTTCCCATAGGAAAGTGGCAAAAAATATTTATTAAGAACAGAAACATGACTGGCAGCTACACTCTGCATTGGCAACGTTTACTGGACCTTCCTGCTAATGCTTAGACTGAATGCCAAAACTTGAATGCAAAGGTTATTGCTGCTTTGTGTGTAGTTTACCTTATGTTGCTTCTTGTTTATTCTGCACATGTGACATCAAAGCTGTAAATATTCTAATTGTGCTCCTTTTGCAAACCTGAACTCAAACTTGTTATTGATGGATGGATGAGTGTTTATTTGGCAGAACAGATTTGCAAACCGAGCTTTGTCTCACAGGGTTCCGACCTGCATCAGTGTTTATGGCTCTTCCAGAAACATACTAATTCTCCATTGGACATTTTCGCTCGAGTGTGACACACTAAATCGTTTCGAAAGTGCTTAAACTCACAGATTAATGCCAAAACAAGAACATATTAAATTAAGTTCTGGTTCACTTCTGAAGACATCTTGTCATAGATGCTAAATGTACAGATTGCCAGCTGTCAAGCAATTCTTTAAGCTTCCTTTTTGCTGAAACTGCATCGTTTGCAATAATAAATCTTAATACATACACACACACACATATATATATATATATATATATGTATGTGTGTGTGTGTGTGTGTGTGTGTGTGTGTGTGTACCAATACAACCAATACATGAAGTTGTGTTACTATAGGGGACTGAAAAGGAACTTCACCACACATATTATATTTGCAGACAATCAAAGTCCTGTCAAAAGAAGGCTGTCCAACACTGGTCTCACGAGCAGCGGTTTTAAGGAGAAATGAGGCCAAACTGTTGGGGTGGGCTAAAATAGAGCTGCCAGCATTTTACTGTGGATGACTGAGTCTCATTTGCTGATAAGTCCCGGCTTTAGATTTGTGAACCTAACAACAGGGTGTATGCAAGGAGACAAATTATAGACAGAATATAAAAGATGGAGGTAAAATCAATGTAGAAGCACCTTAACACTCCATCCATCCATTTTTTTTTAGCTGCTTATCCAATTCAGGGTTGCATGAAGGCTAAAGCCTATCCCAGCTGCCACAGGGCAAAAGACAGGGTACACCTTGGACATATTGCTAGTTTGTTGCTGGGTGACACGGAGAGAAACAAAGACATTCATGCTCATATTCACCAGTTAAGGAAACCAAGGTACCCAGAGAGAACCCACACAGGCATAGGGACAACATGTAAAGTCCACACAGGGCCCCAGCTGGATTCAAACTCAGGCCCCCATTGCTGCACACCGCTGTGCTGCCAAACAGAAAACTGCCTTGTTTGTAATGGCGGTTTTAAGGTGGAGCAACCAGTAGTTACCAGTAGCTGGTGACTACTTGTTTCAAATAATCACTTGATTTAATATCACAATAAACATTTTAGTAATGTTTTTAGACATGATTGGCTACCATATTTTTGACAAGTGTCTACCCTATGATTGGATTTCACAAAACAAGAAATCAAGGCTTTAACAGCGGACTTCACAGATCAGTGGATGATATCTTGGTCATGATATCTTGATGTCTTGACAGCGCATCCAGCATTTGCTAATTGCTAATCTGACACTTTTACCAGATAAATTCTAAAAAGATGTCACTCTCATTTAGGATGCATCATTTAAGCTGACAGGCATGCATATAAAACTGTTTTATATTGATACAAAGAGTAGATGTATTTCCAGGAATTTGACCTTTCTGATGCTCACAGGAAATATGTATTGCTCTAAAACTTTCATTCTCTTTTCAATAACTGGGAGATATTTTCACATAAGAGCATGCAGTACTCACTTTTAGCTCATAGTCAAAGCCTCCGTTGAAGTACAGTGTGCAGCTTCCTTGATTAGCTTTTGGTGCTGTTTGGGATTCCAGGTCATTATCTTTTTGTTTGTTGCTTCGCCACAGTGTTATATTTATGTGCTGATGAAAAAGGTAGGCATCCAAGCCTTCCACGTTGCTATCTAACCAGCACTGTGTTTACATCAGAAAATCAAGCACAGAAGACAAACAGTAAACAAACAAAGTTTTATGGAAGCTGCAGCTTTAGAGAAGGTCTCTGTGCTCTCTGGTTTGTTCTTTGACTTCTGACTGCCTTCCAGCTTTGTTCCTGTGTTCATCCAGCAAAGGATTGCTGAGTGCTGCGGCTCTTTTCCAGCAACACCCTGCTTCACAGTCATACAGACATTGCGCACATTTACACCTGGGCGCTGCCCAGTAAAACCACACTCCTCTGCTGCTAGAAATTGGAGAAACGAGGTGAAAAGAGCTCTGCTCATGTGATCCCCGCTTGTTGCTGACATGAGGGATAATACTGCCCATTTATTTTCAAAGTTCACAGGCTTGACCTCATCAGCCTTTTTCAGATATCAATCATCTACTCACTGCAATCCACTTGTTCAGTGTATTGGGTAAAACTGCATCGAGAGGCCTTCTTCTCATACAGACTTGTGCCATTGCACATGTTGACGTCTCCTGCTCAAAGGCTTTGTGCCAAGTTATTGTTTGAGCAGGTAAAAACAAGAGGCTAGCAGTCAATAGCAGGAAATAAAGTCCTGGCGGGCCTCGCGGCACACAGCTTTTCGACAGCGGAAGCGATTTCAAACAGAGTTATACTTCTGCAAAATATTTGCCAGACAGAATCAATTTCTCCACAAAGCCAAGAATGACACAACCTTCCAAGAACGTTAAAATGACATTGTGTGAATGAACAGTTCAATTATAACAATTACTGATGACTTTGCTGTTGAATATCTCGTGCGCAGTTGTTTCATCCAGTTCGGATGCTTCAGCTCAGTGCCACATCACAGGCTGTCTGTGGCACTGGCATGGAAGTTTAATGCTAGTTTACAGAGCAGATTGCATTGAGCCAAAGTGCCTTTTTCGTGCATCCACACCAGGAATTTCTACAAATACCTCCATCTACACGAGCAATGAGCCACTGAAGAAATGCAGGAGAAGAAATGGTATACTGTTTCCTTTCTGCTTCAGCTTCCTTCCATTTAGAAAACATTGTTTATTGCAACATACAACAATAATTCCAGTGACAGACAGCTGTGTTGTGGCTTCATCACAG
The DNA here is from genome assembly GCF_001858045.2 of Oreochromis niloticus. Classification (NCBI taxonomy): domain Eukaryota; kingdom Metazoa; phylum Chordata; class Actinopteri; order Cichliformes; family Cichlidae; genus Oreochromis; species Oreochromis niloticus. The sequence goes on along the minus strand of NC_031966.2, from coordinate 10,479,054 downwards.
AACAATCAGAAGTCGTTTCTTCTCCTTCCTCTTCTTCTCTATGACAGAATCCTACAAAGCTCACCACACTGTGGAGTTTGTTTAGTTTTCATGGCAGAAAAATGCCTTTCTAGTCCAGACAAAGGGCCAAAAGGTTGAGGAAAAGATCTGCATCCAAATTCCTGCAGTTAACTGTAGACATGGCCTGACAGCAACTCGCTGCAGAAACATAAATTCATCCAAAAAACAAAATCACAATTAAAAAGAGAAAAAGAAAAAAAATCACTGCCTATATGTGATGTCTTCTCTGGTACCCGATCCACTTAATAAAGGACTGGAGATAAAACGGCCAAAACTTAATCAAGGTCAGACTCTATAGACTCTTTTCCAAAAAAATACTTCATGTATTTGTGATGAGGAACTCTTGTGGAGAAAAGCTGTTAACTAGAAAATCCCTCTCACTACTGTCAGTGCTCAAGTAAATGCAAAAAAGACATAAAGATATTTAATAAAGAGCATATATTGCACTGCTATTTCTAAGGGAAAATATGTGTGCATTTGTTAGCAGTTATAATCACACAGATGTTTCATTTTATTGAAGGGTAACAAACTGACAGATGAAATGCAACTTTTACGAACTTGCTAGATATTTGTGTTAAAAATACTAAAATATTTCACGGAGCATGAACAGTGAATACATGAAATACTGCTAAAAGCCAGAATTATTCTTAAGAGAATAAATTCAATGTCTTGTTGTTACAGTTTTTTTAAAATCATGAACCTAATTTTGTTTCGGTGACACTGACATGATATAATGTGGTTAAAAACTCGCCAGTGCCTCTCATTCAGCCTCCCAGGACGACATTCTGAGGTTTTCCGTGGTCAGGAAGGTCAGAGTGAAAATTTATTGGGGTTACTGACTTCCCAGGATTGTTGAACACTTCCTGACTGTGTTGTTACAAAGTTGCTCAACAAATGCATATTTCTTCATCTGTTGTAAAACACAAAGCTTAAGTTGGTGTTGCACTACACAACTTGAAGGTTGACATGCATTAATATCACTATGTCTATTTCCATTCCTTTTTTTTCCAAAATCTGAAATACTGGACTGTATTCCTGTCCTCTATAAGAGCTTTAAAACTGTCATGGGTGGGACACTTAAACTTTCTAATGAAAGCCAGACTGATGAGGTTATTTTAGAGTTTGCAGACATATAGAATCAGGGAAACTTAAACACATCCCTGCCCTTATTTAAGATTTGGCAGATGTGGAGATGGCTTATTAAGTATCCAATTAAGGACCAATGTGGGCCCAATAAATCAACCTGACCCAGTGAAAACTTGAAAAGACGGGACTGAAGATGGAAACAGTATAAGCTGTAGTGCGTGTGTGTGTATTACTTATGTTTTGCGTTTTTTGAAGTTTTACTTATATCCAGTGCAAGGTGTTATATAGATGTTGGATTATAAAGATGTTTTTTTGTTTTCATATTTACCTTTAATGGTGAAGAAACTACTAACCCAAGACTGAATCCCAGATTCCACATTAAATGACTTCCAATCCTCTTGAATTTAATCCTTTTCGTGTTCATGGTGCCACGTGACCTGACCTTGGCGGTTTAAACATTTCCATGGTCACAGTGACCTCCACAAATTAGTAACATTGCTGTGTTAATTTAAGATTGTGGGTACAGTAGTTCTTTTTCCTCCCTTTGTACATCATTTAATAAATCTGCTTGAGAACAAAGCTCTCAAAATTACATTTAACAATATTTGTTAAGTTTGTTAATCCTTTGGCTTAGTCCATTTGCTAACAGGATAAGTTTATTCGCTAATACAGTCATATAAAAAATACTTTTAATACACTCCATGTTTAAATAGCTGGTAGAACCACCTTTAGCAGCGATAACATCAAGTAATGATTTTTTGTATGATGGCAAATGCACTGTTTTTTTCCCCCTGCTTTTCTACTCATCTGTACAGCATCCCTCGTTCACCTGTTCTCACAGGAACTTTTTTATGCTTTTTGAAACCAAGTGCTCTCTATTTAACAATCGCACACATTCACATATCACAGAGCAACTTGGGGTTCAGTATCTCTACCCAAGGAAACATTGGCATGTAGACTAGAAAGAGCAGGGATCGAACCACCAACCTTTCAAATAAGCAAATGAACTGCTCTACCCTTGGCACTACATCCACTGCAGTGTGACTTTATTAATCCTCTCACCTCACTGGGGAGGAATTTTGGCCCTCTCTTTTTTATATTATTGCTTCGGTTCATTGAGGTTTCTGAACTTTCTTATGGTTCTCACATCATGAATCGGGATGAGGACTTTGAGTGGGCCATTGCTACACCTTAGTCCGTTTTCCAATTCTACCTACTCTGATTGACACGGATCGCCACAACTCGACTCGGATCGACTGATTTTCCGCTACAATACGTGGTTGTCACCATAACAACATGTCCGAGCGTCCTGCAACGTAATTAATAGCGACAAGAATGGTACAAAAAAGGTGGACGTCGAAGCAAGAATATACCTGCTGCTTGGTCTGTGGCTTTTCATCTGACTCGAGTAACACAGTGTTGCTTTTTGTAGCCATTTCCTGTGAACTCATCGAGTGATGCTACTGACCAGCCAAGTCTGATGATGTAGGTACCAATGGAAAAGGGGCTCCTTCTTCTTTCCTTTTTCAGCCATTCTGTTGTTGGTTTGTTGCTGTGCATAGGTTCATTGTCCTGTCGCATGACCCAATTTAGGTCAACATTTAGTTATTAGATGTCAACTTGACCTGATCCTGTGGCTTGAAAACAAGCTCAAATCATCAGCCCTCCACCACTACACTTAATAATTTAAGGTGTTTGTGTTTGTTTTTTGTCAAATGTGGAGCTTTACATTATGGCCAAACACCTCAACTTTGGTCTTGTCTGTCCAAAGGATATTTTTCCCTGAAGTTTGGTGCTTTGAACAGATGCAGCTGTGCAAACCTACAGTAAGCTCTGCTGCCATGGCAACCCTTCCCAACAAGCTTGTTTGGTTTTGTTTTGCAGTTTCTGCGAAAATGGTCTGAATTTGCTGTGATGCCAACTCATGGGTAGATTGTGTCATTGTGTTGACACACACCTGAATGCTTCAAACCTGCAGACAGTCGAAAAGTCTGATTTTGTAGGGCTGCTCACACTTGCTGATGATCACTTAATCAAGTGCATTTGATTAGCAGCACTCGGCTAACTACTTACCCTCTTAATTCCTGTTGAAGCAGTAAGAGTGTACTACTTTTTCCAGAACTGCAGCGACTGCTAAAGCTTTCTTTTGACCATACTGTATGCGTTCACTTCAGTGGAACACTTTATTGTTTTATAAAGAAAACAAGCGATTATTTCACTGAGAGTATTCCCCTATTGCCTGTATCGAATGTGTAATTCTATAAAAACAACTATCCAGTACACACCAGAGCCACATATCACAGCCTCCTTGGCCTAAGCTCGCCTTGGCAGTATAAAAAACTTAACATGAAAATAGTCTTAAAAAAGTCTCTGGGCCTCTTCAGCAGGAGTAAAATACAATGCTCTTATCACTGTTAATAAAAGAAATACTGATGATATGTTTATGGCATGTCACTTTTACATTATAAAATCCAGTTAGATACAATCCATTCCTGTCCTGTTCTGGTTAAGTTTTCCAACCCTTCAGTCTGGCAGCTCTCAGACTCGGGAGGCCCTTTTCTGTGAACCCACTTCCTGTTGTCAAACAGACAAATACTTTCTCTGAGCAAACTGCAAATGGGAAATTGATGAGAGAGAAACATGTCGGCCGAATTATGAGCGTGATAGTCACCATCTTGTTAATTGTACTTTCATCAAGTCGGGGAGGTGATGATTATAAACATACACTGTAAATGTGAGCGGGACTCTAAGCACTTCAGCCGCTTCAGGAGGCCCTGCCCCTGACTCCCGGAAAGCTTTACATTTGTGTTTTGGCTACGCAGCCTGATTGAAACTGTACGATCAGTCCAACTTCACATTGTTTATGTGCCTTTGCTACTATGTGTGCACCCGTGTTTAGGCTGAGGTGAAAGATTTCTTTATTTTCCTTCAGATCGTCCCCTGGTAGTCCTGAATACCTTCATGGCTCTTTAAATCCAAAGGGTGTAAAAACTGAACACCGGTCGGTGAAGTGTGCAGTCAGAGGAAGTCAATTTTTCTCAATTTGTCAACATTCTTTATTTGGGCGTTGGCGTCTTAAAGCTGAGTGGATAGGAAACCGCTAAAATCCAATCTAATCTAAATTTTCATATAAGAAATCCATATCCTCATAAGGCACCAGGTGCTGTAGCGTTATAACAGGCGTGAAATGAGTCCTTTGCTGCAAAGCTTTGAAAGGACAGATTGGATAAGGAGTAGTCGAGCAACAGTCACGATTTTACTCTTGGATTTCATCCTGATCGCTACCACAAGCGCTAATTAAATGGTTATCTCAGTGCCCCATTTCATTTTAATTCCATCATTTCCATTTGATTTGTAACACATGGCCGAGGTATTTGTTCTTTCTCTGCCAGTGTGAGAAAAAGGGAACAGAGAGACTTCTCTTCAGCTCAGAGTCAGTATACACCTTCTAATTGACAAAGTGTGCTTTCTTTGGGTAAGCGTATCTGTCCAGGTGTCACCAAATACACCAGGCTGTTAACACATTAGACGTTTATGAGACACAAATAAATGGAGTGTAATGTACCTGACAGAGGAAGTAGTTGAGTTAATGACATCTAGCCGCCGCTGCCGTTGCTGCTGCTGCTCATATCGAAAGTCTGTTAAACCTCAGCAGGTTTCCCCAGAATAAAAAATCTAGAATAAAGCTGAACCTGAACTGACAAATTGCCTTTTTATTGGGCCCGTCTTCATGCATAAAGTGTTGTGTAACTCTCCTGTGGTAAACTCCATATGTTAGCACAGGTCAAAACCAAACTCATCCTTTTCAGTCTGTCTCACTTCATAAATCCTTCAGTCTTGTGGTGTAGGTTTGGGAATACAATAATATGCTGAGAGAAAATGGTGCCAAGTGGTTTACGGCTGTCTGTCGTCAGTAATTTCATAGACCAGATGGTGACAGGTGACAGTGAAACATGCAAGTCCTTGTTTCTATCCGTTATTTTCTAGGGAGCAGCTGTGGAGAAAACAATAAGAAATGAGATTTTAGTCTATACCGATCAGCTACCACAACAACAGAACCACTGACAGGTGAGATGAATAACAGTAGGCACTTTTGGACCAGAGAGAGAAGGAGGACTTCCTGAGCCTAACCGCCCACTACTGAGCCCCCGTGAGAACAACATACCTTTTCAAAGCCTGTTTTCTGTTTGCATTCCAGCAAAAGGGAAGACGGTGTGATCCAAGCTGTGCATTTGTAGTGTTTCATGGGGGGAAAGGAAGGGTATCTGACAGTTTAAGCTAACCAGCTACACTAATTACAGTGGGCAGGGGAAATATAGATAGAAAAATCTATACTGCTTTACTGCATAGCAAGTAGATGAGTTGGTGTCTTTTGGAGCATTTTTAATCAAATTATCTGACAAATAATGTGGCCTGTTATAAGGTACAGCCTGTCCAAGTAGTTAGTGCTTTAGTTTTGGGGAGTAATATTACTGTTTTTTTTATTAGTCTGTTACTTGGCAGTGATTACAAGACGATCGCCAGGGTGATTTGAGACAGAAGAATGGCAAAAAGTGTAAAAGGGAACGTTTACAAGAGGTAAGAGGAAAAGAGGGAGGAGCTAGTGAGGAGGAGAACATGCAGAGGTTTGGTGTGACAGAAGAGGATACAAAAGAAAGGGTGAGATGGAGCTGTTAAAAGAAGTCAGTGACTTAGCTCTAATGAGCTGGTATCTAACTGCCGCATCATTACGAAGTTTGCTAGTGTTAAGTCTTAACTTAGACCAGGTTCAAACAAGGTAAATCTTACATTTCTCATTTGATTCAGGTTAATCACTTTAGAAGTATAAAGGCAGGTTAGACCGTAACTAAGAAATTTCAGTTTTCCACCAGGAATAAAACAATGAAAAACTGCACTCTGGGAAGCAAAGCTATTCAATTAGAACCTGCATAGAAAATAAATGATTCCAATAATTAACTTATATCATGTATGCATCCTTTATGGTTACCACCAACAATTTTTATGGCTAAAAAGGTATTTAAAGAATCTTTCTTCATACTGTTATTTTCCATTTGAGGGTAGACTATATTTCTGATATTTAATTTGACACACTGAATACTTTAAGTAGGATGTTGGGAAAGCTCAGTCATAGCAGGGGAAAAGAATGATGTGTGCCGCTCGTATCACAAGAAGAGAGGAGGGAAACCAAAGGCAACACAGACTATTTTCCAGTGGCTCAATTCAGCCTTCTAATTAACCAGACATCCAATATCCCAAGAAGTTCATCAATCAAAGTTGTCAAAAAAAACCTGAGAGAAGTCCCGTCTGTCCAACCAAAACACCGCAGAGGAATCTCTGTCGAACATAACTGGAATTCAAGGTGTCCTGATCCTGTGTGTGTGTGTGTGAGAGAGAGAGGGAGTGAGCGACTGTCTGCATGTCTGTTTGTGTGTGAAAGTCATTCAACAGCTACTGCAGCTGCGAGCAGCAGAAGAGAAAGAGATGGAAAGTACTGCAGCTTGTGTACAGCCTCAAGTTTCTCCAGTTTTAAGTAAAGACTCGTGAAATGTATGCTGACAAATTCAATATGTTGTTTATATTCATGTTTACTGTAGCAGAAATATTTCGACTCATTATTGTAAGATGAGACGTTTTCCCTTTGCCAACCCACCACTACTCTCATGCAATCTCTTAAAAACGGTGGTTTTACAACCGATTGGTTTTTATACTTCCTGGCTCGCAGGGACAATTGGTGATCACAGACAACTCCTTATATGGGGGAACTCCCCATCCTACATCTGTGCCAAATTGAAATCAGAATCACGCTGATAATTACTTTTTTACGACCTTAAAGATGACAGTGATTAATTGCTACCAACAATATCCCCCAAAGGTCACATGCTTTATTTGTATAAAGAGAAAATCCACACTACTAGCCATTTCAAATGCTTTTTTGTACATTTACAACATCCTCGGTGTGTTCCCACAAGCTTTAATACAGCAGATATACATTTATGAAACAGATCAGATTGTTCCAAGATTAATACCACAGTAATAATATGCTGTCAAAACTTTTAAAACAAACATCCTGACACTGGATATTTTCCCTGACATGATATATTGACTTGTAATTCACATTACATGCACTGCAGCAAATCAGCTGATGTCATCTGCTGAAGACTGTATCACTGTAAAACAAGTTAAAACCATAAGGCAATAACAGAAAGATGTCTTCTTTTGTTTAATAAGGAAATAATTGGGTTTCATCAGTCTTCATGTTTGAATATAGTTGGCTTTAACACAGTATCAAATATTTTTGGCAACTTCAGCACCTAAAGTTGGCATAAAACAGCATAAGCCCATTCCTGTTGCAGTTCTTAAGCTTTACAGGAATGGGAGTCTGACTCCCAACCAAAGTTTAAACTTATACAAAGGCTATATAACGTTTCTTTTCTACTGAAGCTGAGGATTTTACCCTACAATATAACTAAGACCAAAGGTGAAACCACTGAAAACGGTGGCTTTGGGAGGGGTTACCACAAGAAATCACCTGTTGAACTCTGGGTTGGTTTTCAAAAGGCACCCAGGCAGAACTGGCTCTGCACCTGCACCAGCTTGATGCATGTACAAAGTTTCATCAATTAGATGCGAAGGTATTATATTATGACCTCCTCCAAAAATCAACAGTTACACAAGGAAGGGAATGCATCTCATATTAACAATGAATACCAAATGTCATTTAATACATGACTGGAGGTTTTGTGTGACATCTAAAACCTCTGAGCTCAGAGTCAGTGTAATCTGGTCATTATAAGAAATCATTTTATGACATTTTAAGCAGTTTTGGAGTCATTTCAATATGATAAAACTTATGGTGACACAAGGAAAGGAGTACTTGCTCTGAAACCCGAATGCCAGATTTCTAGTGGAGAGTACATCCTTTTTTTAACCAGCTGTTGGCGTTAGATGAAAGGTGAAGGGATCATCACAGACAGTAACCATTTCCATGCGCACCATGCTATCTGAAGTAATTTTTATCAGTTAGGGTATTTTAGCTGGACTGAGATTGCCATGCCAAGAGTGACACCAATATGACACGTGTAATAATCACTGATGACTGTGTTCGGCTTCAAAGCTGGCGTATTGAAAAGACCCAGAGAATTACTTCCATTCAAACTGTACGCATGAAAAGAGGCCACACGCGCTGATTCTCAGACTCTCGTCTCAGTGAATTTATTACAGCTCCACAGAGCGTCAGGTATCTACAGCATTCCCACCTACTACTGCAACTGTTCTGCACCCATCAGCAGACGCTTAAAATGTCAGTACTTGCTTCATGGATGAATTAAAGACAGCATTACAGTGTGAAGAAGTCATGTTTTTTTCATCTTTGCAAAGTGGAAAAATAAAATCCCTTCAGGAGTAAACTGAGTTTTTGCACTCAGTAACCTCAGCTGCACATAATTTGCATCCTAATTTACAGCTCGTGGCAGAGAAATCCCACCTTTAGGAAATCAATTATGAGAGAAAGCTTTGTATGGATGTCCTCTGAGTGAAGGATCACTCTCTCTGCGCAGGTGTTGAACACAGAGAACGGGTTTATTATGCATCTTAAAATGTACGATGCTGTAAAGTTCCACATTTGATTAAGACTGATTTTCAGGTCCAATTCAAAATTTTGCCCACATCATTACTCCAAAGTTGCTTTATGCCTTTAGCAGAAAATAAATGAGGTTGGATACCCAGTGATACTGATTTCTCAGCATCAGCTGCTTAACATGCTCTGGCGACCCTAAATTTAGGACTTACCCAACAGAGGTGAAAATATCTTTAAACTCTCAGCTTTCTAATATAAATTCTGTGCAATATGAGATTACACCAGTGTGACAACAGAGGAGCTAACATTCATGTTTCCTACCTTCCTCAAGATCCCAAGAGGACTATTTACTGCTCTGCACAACATGTGAAATTTTCATGTTACCCTCATGCAATTGTCTGAAGCTCATGGAAAAACTGGTTACACGGTATCATGACTGATTTAGACATCTATGAAAGAATCTGCAAAAAAAAAAAGAAGGTAAACTTGAAGACTTTGAATAGCGCATCTATTTTGCATAATAATCCATTTTTAAAAACTGAATCTAGAGAAATCTCGAGATCCCTGTGCGCAGGGGACAAGGTCGTATTTAAATATTGGATGCCTAGCGCCCAGGCGGCATTGGATTCAGCAATTAAAATCATTGCATGGGCTCAACACTTTCAAGAAATCACTGTCTGTGAACACAGTTCTCTGCCATGCTCTGCCATGCAAAGAAGAAGTCACGTGTGAGCATGATCCAGAAACATAGCCGGCTTCTCTCAAACAAGCCTTATTTAACACGCAGAGTGGGAAACTGTCCTGTGTTCAGATGATTCAAAGTTTGAAATTCTTTTTGGACAATATCGATGCCAGGTCTACTGTACAGAACAGGCAAATGAAACACACGATCAGTGCTAAAACGGTATATCTGATTTTAAAGCAACATATGCTCACATCCAGGTGTATTTTTCAGGAAAGGCCTTGCATATTTAAGCAAGACAATGGTAAACCACATATTGCATTACAACAACAAGGCTAGAAGAGTCCAGGTGCTGAACTGACCTGCCTTCAATCTAGACCGATCACCAACTGAAAATTTGGTGCATCATGAAACAAAAAAGTATGACAAAGTAGACCCAGGACTGCTGAGCAGCTGGAATCCTGTAACAGACAAGAATGAGTCAACATTCCTCTTCTAAAAGTCCACCAGCTGGTCCAGTTCCCAGACCTCTACATGCTACACAGTGATAGACTAATACTCTTCCTGCCATCAAAATGTGCTAAAATGTTTCATTTACATTTCCTCAGTTTAAACATTTAATATGTTTTCTATGTTCTATTGTAGGAAAAAACTTGTACTGTATTCTAATGTGAAACATTTATGAGATCTACAAGTCATTGTATTCTGTTTTTAATATGTATTCTGCACAGCATCTCGACTTTTTTAAAAGTAGGATTGTACTTTTTTTGATCCTTTCCGTGTATTTTATATTTTTATCCACTGTGGTGTTGTAGCTCTTGTTGGTCTTTGCAGCTGACATATTTTAAAGTCATTAGCCACCATTTTCATCCCCCAGGGGTATCGAATAATTAGAGACAGACTGAGCGGACTCGTTTTACTTTAAAAAGTTTTATTCTACAATGCCAACAAAGTTTGATTTATAAAATCCATTTTCATCGTCCATGAGAAGAAATGCACAACTTAAATCTGGAATACCTTCAGCATCTCTCTGCCTCATAAACACATTTGCTGACAAGTTCTCTGATTTAAAGCATCCAATGGGAATCCTCAGCAAAAACACACTAGTTCCAAGAAAATCTAAGCAGTGTTTTAAGTTGGTAGGCACACTGCTGCTATTTCTCTCGGCTTCTGGCAGCGGCACGTAAAAGATTAGTCATCCAGAGTTGTCACTGCTGGCACATCTCGGGTCTTACCAGTGTGTGACATCATACACGTGGAAATTAAACCCAGCAACCGTATCGGCCGTGGCCAATTAAACCCCTCAATGTTTTGAACCAAACAGAAGTAAATATGGAATACTGGAGCAGATCTTACGTTCCAGTTTGTATGAAGTCATGTCTCTTTACAGATGGATACCTGCTTTTTATCTCATTTTAAAATTGTGTAGCCATTTGTAATCTTTATGAAGATTGAGAAGGATCATGAGAGTTACTTCACATCTGTTGTGTTGCTTTTTTTTACTGGCAAATGTATAATTTGACTTGAATCGGGGAAAATTTCAGCAGCATATGAAACATAATACAGATTAGGTGCTATTAATGTTGTATATCTGTGTGTCACCTCAAGAATTCAGCAAATCTGACAATGATTCATGCCTTTTCCCGACCGAGTCAATTACCTTAAAACAAAATATTTTTGAGTATACAGCGCAGCACTTAATTTAATGGCACAGTGTAGACTTGTAAAATCGGTTGAATCCAGCTGGCTTACGGTTTTACAGCAGAGTCTCAATGCTTCAACGCTTTAAATGCTTTCTTATGCTTTTACTGCTCAGACCTGTGAAGAAATTACTGCTCTGTAGGTGAAAATAATTAGCGCACAGGAGTTAGAAACAGACTTTGTTTTCCTCACACTCTGTGCTGCAGCAGGTCACGACGACAGTTTCAAAGTTAGTCTTTCTTATGTTACAGTCGTCAAACTTCTGTCTTCTGTGATGCCACTCAAAGTTGAACATACTCAGCTGGTGTCAATGATAGAAACCAAAGCAAGAAGCTTTCTTTATGTATTCTTAACTTGAGATTTTTGCTCTTGTATTAGCCAAATGCACAAATGCACAACTGATGGGGTTTTTTGTTGTATTTTTTATTGTATTTTGTCATTTTTCTTTAGTTTAGTTTAATTAAAATTATCTGTCAGGGGGCATGTATTAAAAAATTCTTCTTATTATTAAAAAACATTAATCTCCTAAGAGAAATCCATCCAAATTCCATCCTCAGTTCAATCAGATCAAGACAACGGATCTGGCTTTCCTTAAGCCGCTGTTTGAAACATAGGACACTAAGACATACCCTAACTGCAAGTAACAAAGTGAATCTTAACAGTGTTTGGCATCTTTATAGCGGATGGGTTAGGATACTAACCATGTACTGTTTCTGTTCAGTTACCTAGAAGCTTCATTCTCAAACTGAGGAGGCTGGGTTCATTTATCAGTGACCGTGTCATTTGTTGTCAATGCCATATTGATGTGGGTTACATCATTGCCCAAATGCCCTAATATATACAGAACGAACATCAGTAAGTAAATGTATCACCATTCATTCTCCCTGAAGTTCAGCCTTGCTTTCCATTTGTTGCTAATCCAAGTGATAACATTACATAACAGTTTATAGCATATTTATATGCAATACAAGGGCTGCACGAAGTTTAATCACCTGTGTCTTTTAATCTATTAATATCTATCTATTAATAATCTATTAATTTATTAATATCGTTTTAGTTGGAAGTAGTGCCGAATGGAATTGAAAAGATATGGTGACTGTGTTGGCTTTGTTTCAGCAGTTCTATAATCAGTTGTATGTTGACTCCTTTAAAACCATATACTTGGCTTTTATGCAGTTATTTGGTAAAAAAGAGATTTCATGCAAACTAAATGCATCCATGATTTAGTAGCTTGTAGAACCATCTTTAGAGGTAAGCTGAAGTGATTGTTTTCTGTGTGACTTTATCAGCGTCTCACATCAACGTGGAGGAATTTTGGCCAACTTTTCTTAACAACAATGCATCAGTTCATTAAAGTTTGCAGCCATCCATTTATGCACAGTTCTCTTAAGGTCGTACCACAGCGTTTAAAACAGGTTGAGGTCTGGACTTTAATTTGGGCCGTTGCAACACGTTAATTCGTTTCTTTTTCAGTCACTCTGTTGTAGAGTTGCTGTTGTGCTTGGGATCATTGTTGTTTTGCATGATCCAATTAAGGCCAAGTTTTAGATGGCCTCACATTTGCTTTTAGAAGACTTTGAAATACAGACAAGTTCATGGTCGACTCAATGACTGCAAAGTTCCAGTTGCTGAAAAACAAGCCCAAATCATCACCATGGGCTCCACCACAATGCTGACAGTTGGTGTGAGGCGTTTCTGCTGATATGCCGTGTTGGTTTTTGCCAAACATGGTGCTGTGCATCATGGCCAAACACCTCCACACTAGTCTTGTCTGTCCAGAAGACATTGTTCCACTAGTCTTGGGGTTTGTTCTGATGCAACTTTGCAAACCTAAGCTGTGCTACCATGTTCTTTGTAGAGAGAAGTTTTCTCCTGGCAATCTTTCCAAACAAGCCATACTTATTCACTTTTTTTCTAACTGTACCATCATGACTTTTACAGTTTTCAGTTAGCATGTTAAATGGTAAAGTCTGAGATGTCACCTTTGGAGTGTTTTTTGCAGTTTTTCTGAGCATTACACAGTCTGTCATTAGGGTTAGGGTTAGGGTTAGGGTTAGGGAGGGTCCTACGTAAGCAGTAAGGGTGTAAACCTGAAAACTTTGTCTTCACATTTATGAATAGTGAAAAGGAAATCTAGAATCTAGACTCATTACCTCCAGTTTTGTTTTTCCTGTTGTTTGTTAAGTGTTTTTGTGGAGCATTCCATAAAATCTTGTGGATTCAGGTTTAGCAGCTTCTTTTTCAGGATTATAAACTCATACTGTGACACAGCACACATTAGACTGAACTAGAAAATCAACAGGGAACTCATTCAGTGGATGACTGTTCAATCTGATGCTTTGCTAAACTCACACAGTATATAACAGCTCTAAAAACCTTTTAATATGTAACGTTAGACCTGAGAAAAACAAATCTACACATTTAGAGGTTTCACAGCCAATAAATGACTTTTGGACCATGCTTCTTTCATCGAAAGCAATCCACCTAGAACTTACACTGTTTTTACAGCAACTGAGCTGCAGAAAATCAACTGATCCTATCATCAGATTATAGAACAGAATTTAGGGGTTTTCCACTGAAAACGTCTGTAGGCATATTAACTAAATAAGGGTCTATTATCTGAAAGGTGGAAAGAGGTGTAAACATGATAAATTGCTCTGTGAAGAACACATTGTCCTCATGTGTTTATATGCCAAGCTATATTACAAAACAAGTCATATTACTGGATAATTGATGTTATTGTCACACAGTAGTACTGTCCATGTGCCCAATGCATGTATGCAACAATGAAAGAGAAGAACGCCAAAGGTTGACATAAAACCTCTTGATTTAAAAACCTCTGGATTTAAATTTATATTTGGATCATAGAGGATCCCACAGTGTTTCTGGTAATATTTTATACTTCAAGATTCAGTTTTATTTGTCCCAAAAGTGGCCAATTGCTTTTCCAGAGAAGCACTCACAAAGAAACAAACGAAAAGAACTATAAATCTGCAAATGCATATATCAAAACCTGTACAAGAGAAGTAGAACAAAAGCAAGATAAATCAAGAAAAATGGCACTGCCTGCTAAAGGTTAAATAGTAAATGTGCACTCATATCAAGCTTTTTTATCAGAGCAGTTCACAAAGGGCTTTAATTGTCTCAGAAAATACTACTAAAGTGCAATTTTAGTTAAAAAATAAATGGTTTTAACAATTACATGCATTCAACCCATGTTCGTATGAAAAGACTAAGAGGAGAAGAAGAAAACGAGGAGAAAATGGAGGGTAACATAACCACAGTGATTAGTATGAAACACATCTGTAGCTTTTTTAATAGCCAGGCCTAGCATAATTGCCCTGTGCATTGTTTTTATACTGCCCACAGCCTGCCAAGCTGCAACTGGCTGTCCAGAGCTTTAATAACCTGTACTTATTCTATGCACACTTAATTTGAAAATAACACCACTAAAAAGCCTTGTTGGTGGCCCCAGTTTAAGGCTCTGCATTACCTGAGTTGTAACTGTTCTTTAGCTCCATTCATCGGCTGATTAATGGCTTTGTTGCTCTTGATCAAACGTCATGGAAATCCATTATTCATTTGTCCAAGCCACGAGCATAACGTAATAATTTACAGTACAGAGCGTACCGCAAATAAACAAATTTAATACATGACCACACGTAGGAAGGAAAATTAATCTTTTTTTTTAAATTTCTGCATAAATTAAAGGCTTTTATTTGTTTTTTCTAGCAAACAAACCATTAGTTTCTTTTTTTGTTTTATCAGTGTTGCATGACTTCTTATGTTTGCACCACTTTGGAGCTGTTTTTGAAAACCTGCTGTACAAATAAATCATTGTTATTATTTCTTACAAGTTATCTAGGGAGTAATTAGCTTAAAGCAGTGTTTGTGTACCCCTGTGTGATTCTCCAGACCATTTAACCTAAATACACTCATTATCCTCCTGCTGTATTTATGGGCATTTTGTCATCGCACCCTCTCTCCATGAGAGACTTCTGCTGTGGAGTTCAGGACAAGTGGTCAAAAATCTGAAACTCGAGTCACCATCGTTGTCCCTCCTCAGTCGGCACGTTGCCGTGTGTGGTGCTTTTGTCTAAGTTTCATTAATGAAGCCGCACAAGGAGAGTCTTATTTTCTTTTGCAGTGTTCACGAAGAGATTTTATATGTAGATGCCTCCGTGCACTCAGTCTAAGTAAAGAGAGGAGCTCCAACAGCATATTTAGTTACCGTAAAGCAGAAATGCAGAACATATGAATCTCTTGCTGGACTCTTCACTGCTGCTCAGGGGTTTGGCTGTTGTTTTTGTAGCTCAGACATCCAACCACCCGGAGCCATACAACTCAACTTGACTTCACCTGTTACCTGTGTTTTGAAATAGATCTCTATACAAGGGGGAAAGATGTCAAGCCTTACAATTTAATGTAGAAATGCAATGAAATTAGATTTAAACTAAAACGCTGTGAGACTGCTTTGTTTGACATGTTTAACTTTCTTTTACAAAGAACTGCACATCCCGATTTAGCCAAGTGGTTTTTCTTGTCCTGTGGAGACCAACATTTGCATGATGCTCATGGGATAACATCTGCCTCAGCCAATCAGTGTTTGAGATGTCATCACATAGAGTCCTGCTGGCAATGCCAAGGAAAGAAAAAGCCAAAAGAAATGAAACTACAACCTACCTACAAGTCTGGCACTCAGATTTGCTTTACACTAGTCTGCTACTGCAGCTTTATTTCCATGGTGACATTAAAATAAATCTAGGTCTGATTATAACAACAAAATTATTATTACCATTTTTACTCAAACAGAAAAAAGATAACATTTATCTTGCATCAGTGAGATAGCCAGGTTGCTACAAGGCAAAACTGATAAGCATTGCTATCTCTCTATAGCGTGCTTACGTCAGCTAAACACTTCAAACTTACCTAACCCAAACACTACTAAAAATGTAGTGTTTGGGTTAGGTAAGTGCTAATATTTTAGCAGGTTTGTTAGTGTTGCTGGAATATGAATCCTTGACTACGCGAGCCTATAGGATCCAGTTCACAGACCTTACAAGATCATGACATGTTTTTCAACTTATCTGTAGATTGAAAGCAAAGATTGCAAAGCAGCTGCTCGTTTATTTCATGCTGGCGACCATCTCTACTGGAGCTGTAACATTAGTGCCTTGCTCAAGAGCCTTTGAAGGGTCGAGGTAACAGGGAGACTTTTTTCTCTGTTTCTTTTTTTTTCTTTTTAGTGCAGCTGCTTCACTTATTCAAAATGCCACCCTTTGACCACAAGGTCACTTCTCTTACCGTCAGACCTTTGTGCCACATGGAGAAGTACTCTCAGAGCCCTGAATGTAAATACCTCTCTGTTAGTTTTTGCTCAGGCCAGGACTAACAGGAATTCAAGCTGTGCTAGCGCACCATTAGGTCCTGGCAAATGAAAAGACATAATTCAGATTATTAAATCGGGGGATTGTCAGAAACACTGTGAATATTGCACGTGTCTAAAATAGCCTCCTAATTGAATCTGTCAGTGTGCCCTCATCTGGCTATTAAACATTTAACTCTTTGTACACGGTGAAATATAGACTCCAAACATGAACTTTAGCTAGTAACCATTTCAAGTCAGTGTTTGCTTTTTCACACACTGCCACAAAGCCATACTGTTTTACATTGTACAGCACTGAAGCTTGAAGTGTTTTAAATAGATTTTATTAATCTCCTACATTGGTGTGAAGCATCCATAGAACACTAAATAACGGCTGTGTGAACGGCACAGGTGTGGTCGGCGTCTGTCAGGAGTCTGCGCTCAGTAGTGAGACTTGGAGATTTACCAAGCATGTTAAACTGTAGCAAGTTTTACGGACCTAAATTATGTGGCCTACTTGGAAAAATGAGGGAAAAGTCAAGGGGCAAGAGGGAGTGTGGGCAGTAGAATCGCCTTACAGAAGCATAGCGCGGACTGTCCCTGGCCACTTGCTGAAGACATAACACATTATTCTTGAAGAAAAACAGCAGACCAGGACTTTTCTGTCATCTGCAACGACAGCCTTGGCAGGCCAACTGTTGTGGCAGTGAGATCCCAAAGAGGATTCACGTTAGCTAATGAAATCTGGGGTGGGTTGTGTTTCACTGAGTGGAAGTATCACATCAGCGGGTTTCTTTTTGTCTTTCAGGGATGTATGTAGATTAATCCCAAATTCACCAGATGTGAATACACTAGACCTCGTCCTTCTATGCTCGCTGCCTTATTGCATATATCGTTTTTATAAATTCTATGCTAGTGGTTTCCTTCAGAAAAATGTACTAAATACCTTAACTAGTAAAATAATTTGTAAATCTGCTGATACACAACATTAAATGTATTAAGTTTTAACACAACTTCCAACATGAAAGTTGGAGCCCATGTAAAGATGAGACGCAGTTATAAAGAAAAGGCACACGCAATCTCCCCTGTTTGTGTAAGGTTTATTTTGACCTGTAATTGTGTTTTAAACTTATCCCACCCTTTAGTGGCAGTGTAAGTGTGTGTAAAGTGTGCACTGCTGTTGGCAAAAAATGGAACCAAATATATTTCACATCTCAACGGATGTAAACTTGATCAAACGGTGAAAGCAGAACGCAAGTTTTGAGCACTGGGATCCAGTGTCTGGGTTAAATGTGATGATGATGTTATTACTGATTTTACACAGATTTTGTTGCTCTTTTAAACACTTCTATTCTTCTCCGGAATGCTTACATGTTTCCTTTCACACATAAGGAACATGTGTGAACATGGTTATATGAAGGACTTCTAGAGACTGAAGGCCGTCTTTATGCAAAATATATGTTCAGAAAACACAGTTTCATTAAAAACACAGAAAAACAGGCTGGAAATAATGTAGATACCATTACAGTGCTAAAGTTTAATTAGCAGAACATTGAAGTGTCCATTTTTTTCGTATTTGGACATAAATACACTCACTGGCCATATCATTAGGTATACCTTACTAGTAGCAAGTTGGGCCTGCTTTTGCGCGTAGAACTGCCTTACTTATTCATGTAAGGTAAAGATCCAACTAGGTGCTTGTTTCATATTTAACTCTCCCGTTCCATCACATTTGATTTAATCCTTGTGACATGTCCCTTTATCCTGCTTGAAGCAGCTATCAGGAGTAACACTGTATAACAATGTGGTCACAATGGTATGGACACAGTCATGGTCAGTAACAATACTGAGGTTAGATGTGGTATTTAAATGATGCTCAGTTGGTACAAAGCGCCCAAGAAAAAAAAATGCGTGTGCCAAGAAAATATCCCTCAGAGCATTAAGACACTGACATCGGCCTGGACCGTAGATACAAGGCAGGATGGATGCATGCGCTTTGCCAAATTGTGATTCTATCATCTGAATCTTGTGGCAGAAAATGAAACACAAGGAGTAGGAAACATTTTTCCAATCTATTATTGTCTAATTTTGGTGAGCCCATGTGAACTGTTGCCTCAGTTTCCTGCTCTTAGCTGACAGGAGTGGCACCAGTGTGGTCTTCTGCTGCTGTAGCCCATCTGCTTTAAGGTTGTGCATTCAGAGATGCTCTTCACCATAACTTGGTTGTAAGAAGTATTTATTTGAATTACTGTTGATTTCCTATAAGCAGGTAAATCAAAAGGTAAACAACAGCATTCACAGATGAGGCTGTAAGTCTGTGATGTCATCATTGTGATGTTGTAGTGTGTCGTAAAATAAAAAAGAAATAAAAAGCGTGTTTTACAGCTCTCTCCACGACCTTTCAGACATTTGGTTTGGCATTAACCATCATCCAATTTTCACCTAAATTAAATTAGCTCGAGCTGTTATTGGTATCTACCATCACACAACATCTGAACATGCTATTTTGAAAACTGTGGATGCTATACTGCTAACAGAAGGAGAGACAGACAGAACTGATTGCATCCTCCCTACCTTTGGGGGGGAAATTAGTTTAAAACCCTGGGATCAACAATCCAAAGCAATGGACGGTGCACAAGAGGGATGAATCAGAGTGCGGAGACAGGGTGGAGTGGGTGGAGACTAATGTCAGGGGTGATTTATGACAGAAGAATAGCAGCAAGAGTGAAAGGGAAGGTTTACAAGCTGTTAGGGAATCCTGCTATGATGTATGGTTTGGAGATGGCAGTGGGTAAAAGTCCTGAGGCTGATCTGGAAGTGGCAGAGCTTACCAGGATGGACAGGATTAGAAATGTGTCAGACGGACAGCTCATGTTGAGTCGTTTGGAGACAGAATTATAGAGGCAAGGCTGAGGTGTGCGGAAGACGGATAGTACATATATTAAACAAAGGATGTTGAAGATGGAGCTCCCAGGCAGGACGAAAAGAGGAAGACCACAGAGGAGGTTCATTGAAGGAGCCGTGAAGGAGGACTCGTGTGACAAAAAGATAGAAGTGGGATGAGATGGATGACACCAGTTGCGGCAACCCCTAAAGGGAGCAGCAGAAGGAATAATCATTAATAGGCAATATTTTTCAAATTTGAATGTTTGAACTCCAATATAAGCAGAAAAAATAACAGCTGGCTAATAAAAACTTTGTCAGTTTAGTACACTACTGTTATATCTGCCAGTTATTAGATATACATCATCTAACTAATCGTTCATGAGAAGTAGCTCGTGTGGTGAAGGCTGTAAATCTATACTACAGTATTTATATTTAGCCTAGCTGTAACTATTTAGTAAATCTGAAGCAGCTCCATATGGCTCCTTGGCACCATTCACACTTTAGCAACATAATTGTTCTGTAACCTTTTTATTTCTCTTTTGAGCATCCGCATTATTTATTTATAGTTATAAAGATTAACAATTTGGCAAAAGGACTAGAAGACCCGCTGATCTTCATATTGTATTATTTTGTCTGCAAGTTGCATTTGATCTAGATTCAGCCAAAACAGATGGGGCTCTTCTGCATCTGTGGTGAGCTTTGACCAGATTTATGGAGCAAAACCTAGAACGTGCAGGGCGTGAACTTTGAGCACAATCTGTTTTTCTGACACATTTTATCCAAATAAATCCAAACTGACATCAAACAGCTTGACATCAAACAATCGTGACTTTCAGGGGAATTTCATTGGAGCAGATGTGAGCCATTTGCAGGAAATTGTCACAATAGAGGACACTGACTGAATGCACTCTGTCCTCTTTCACTAAGTACTGATGCACTGCTGCACTTCACCTTCAGCCCCAGCTGGTAGTAAGATTGAGCAACAAGGAAGCAACAGTGCTTTGGAATCCACCAGTTTATGAATATAGGAAAAATAAATTAAGATTAAACACAAGGATGTTCTCCTGAGATCATGAGACATCTGCTGGGGTGTCAGGCTGCTATATCTCTTGTTAGGCCTGAAGTTTACCTCATAAAGTGGGTTCAAATCCCCCCTTTGCTCGCTCCAGGCCCAATCCACTAATTTCACAAACAACCTTAGAGCTGAGGCCAAGACTTAATGTGCCCACATTTACCTTAGCTGTCCCCAAATGCACTTTTTCCCACAGAAGTGGTCTCACTTTTTGAGACTGATGTCAGCGGGACTTCTGTGTCGTTGCAATTTGTGCGTTCAATTTGGTTAGATTGAGTACTCAGATAATCCAGGCTGCTTTCCCACAGGAAAGCTGCTGGTCTGTATTTCATGCGGCGATAAACCCTTTTTGTATTTCTTCCAT
Source organism: Oreochromis niloticus (assembly GCF_001858045.2). Classification (NCBI taxonomy): domain Eukaryota; kingdom Metazoa; phylum Chordata; class Actinopteri; order Cichliformes; family Cichlidae; genus Oreochromis; species Oreochromis niloticus. Next base: position 10,458,262 of record NC_031966.2, on the reverse strand, counting down.
GAAATATGAAGAATGAAAGCTACATCACGCTAACATATTAAAGGAGATGGATCATGTCGAATGTCAAAACTGCATCCAAGTATCGGCAGGGTCGACCTGTCGGCCGTGAAGATCTCATTGAAAAAACATGTGTCCGAACATATCACGATGTGTTTGTGATGTTTCTTTCTACCTCTTTTTCACACCGGGGAAGAAAGGTGAAAGCATCCAAGTTTGGGTTGTCACGTTAATGACACGATCGCCTCTGACATTCAAATTGCTTTTGACAGTGAACTTCCGAGGTACAGATGTATCGGCTGGAGCCCAAGCAGACACCGGTTTCAGTGCCAGACGACTGAGCAATCATTTGGAAAACACTGGCAACACCCGGTGTTTTCATTTTCTGCTCACTTTTTAACCTCTTCGTGAGCTTCAAGCGAATCTTTCAGATCCCAGTTGACTGCGAGCACATTTAGAATATGATGGATGGCCCCGAGAAATACAAACCTGATTGTATGAGCGCTGTTGATGTGTTTAGATTCCACTGAGATGCTACTGTCTGTGGGATTTGAAAATTACAGTAAGAGTTCAATGAGAGCATCCAGCTTGGGGGTTAAGGCGAGGTTATTCCTCACTGGCTTCCAAAACGGTTCCCTGGAGAGGTGACCTCTCAGTGTCCTGACCTTACGGTGCTAAAGCCCTAATCTGTCAAGTTTCTTTGCCTCCATATTTCCTCTCTGCTGTTTCTCCCCTCTCCCTATCCTCTCAACTATTTACTCTTTACATCACACTTGTTTTATTTTCCTCAGTTCTCCTCCCTGTTTTCTTCCCTTTTCTCACTTCTTTCTTGCTCATAGTTTTTCTCTGTGTCTCCCTCAGCTATGAGGCCGCACTGCCAGGGCTGACTCTTTTGATTTGAGTGCAGTACATGTGGTTGAAATCTGAGGCCTGCTGCACTGCCAAGCCACAGGCCCTGTAATGGAGCGCTGGCGCAGGAGAATAAGCCATTGTTCTTAGTGCAGTCGGTGGATGAATAGATGGAGGGAGGGCGAATCTGTTTAAAAAAAGAAAAAAACTGGCTCTTGCTGAACATAGGCCCTGGGGTCAAAGGGGAGCTCCATAATCTCGCTGTAAATCCCACTCCGGGTAGCGAGGGAGGAAATGCCGCCTGGGAGTCATTTAGAGACACAGGATGCAGAGATGTTAGCAGGGCAAACTGTCCAGTCTTGGTTTCCTGGTCTGTCTGACTGCATGCTGAAAGACTTAACCAAGAAATTCTGTGATTTATTACACTTTAAATTTATTTGTTGTTTTTCATACCAGCTCTAGTGCAAATGTCTCATTATTTATTTCAGTGAATGAATAACAAAATTAAACCTGATAGTTTACTTGAGAATAAATACATGAACTCATTATGTTTTTCCCTATTTTCTGACATCTATATATACTGCTACGATGAAGAATGCTCATATTAAAAGTTTCAGATAATGCAGTCAGTATATGTACAAGTAATTCCTGTGAACCAAAAGCTCAGACTTCAAACTGTTTTTATTTTTCTGCTCTTGGCTCTGTGTGAGACTAGACAACCCAATATGGTCATATCAGACACACACCTCTGGCTGTGATTCCAAAGCCCTGCCCAGTACTTCTGTGAGAGGCAGTCAGTCAGAAGAAAGTTACCCGAGTTAATGGAGGAAGGCCCAGTGTGAGATGAGTAAGGATTATTTTGAACTGTGAATCATGCAAAGCTGCTTTTATTGAGTCCCAGAATACGAACAGAAGTCAGAGTAGAAAGTAGGAAGAAGAATCTTTAAAGATCCTGTGTGTGGTGGGGTTTGTTTTTTTTCAGAAACAGGCAGCTGTTTGGAGTGAAGAAGCTCAGATTTAGCCAGGACTCTGCAGTCTTGTGAAAAATTAAGTACACCTGTGTACACTGATTCCCTGGGAATTACGACGGCAAGTATCAGCTAGGTGGAAAGAGGAAGCCAAGGAGGAAAGAGATCAGCAATAATCTTAAAGATGAAATTGTTGCTGTCCATAAATCTGGGAAATGCTATAAGACTATTTCCAAACAATTCGAATTCCATAATTCTACAGTGAGAAAGTGGAAAACATCCAAGACAGCTGCCAATCTTCCCAGGACTGGACGTCCCAAGAAATTGACCCCAAGGTCAGACTGTGCAATGCTCAGACAAACTACAAGAAACCCAAGAGCTAGACATGAGACTCCACAGACCTCACTTAGCATGTTGAAAGTTAAAGCTCATGACAGTTCAGTTAGAAAAAGACTGAACAAGAATAGCTTATATGGAAGGGATTCCAGGACATTCAACATGGCAGCACAGCTCAGGTTTGCAGAACTGTATCTGAACAAACCACAGACACAACACATGAGCACAAACACCTCATACCAGCTTCTTTTCCAGCCACGGGACCTGGACACCTGGCACTTATTGAGTCAACCATTGGGTCACGCAACAGGACAATGACCCCAAGCACAACAGCAAATCTACAACGGGATGGGTGAAAAATTCAAAAACCAAGGCGTGAGTGAGTTTGTTGTAAAGTTCATCCCTTTAACAGTTGGTAGGTAATAAACCAACTGTGATTTGTGTGACTTATTGTTGGTACTTCATGTTTTTGTACAAATATATGTACATAAAAAATATTAGTAACTTTGGCAGCAGTAAGTGTATTTATGTAACAGAGGAAAAGCATACACTAAAACTAAAATGAACTACAATGGTACCTGGTAAAGTACAGCTTTCATGAGTAAAAGAATATATTTAAATTGCAAACACTGTTCCAGCCATTTCAGCACATTTTCAAGTATGAGTCACTATTTGCTTACAGTCAGTTCTAACTTTTTAAATGGTTAAATGTGAATGATAATGGCTACAGAAATATGTAACATGAGGACAGGTTAGTCAGTTTAGTTGACAGGCTGCTGTAAAACAGTTATGTTAACTACATCTGGACTTTATTTATCTCTGCTTCACTGTACCAGCCAGAATTGGGATACAGGAGTCAAAAGCCACACAGTTTTTAACGTAATTAAAATGTGTTTATGACCGAAGGGAACAGTGAGTGTGCAAATTCTTGTTGATTAGTCACACCAGCTGCAGCCCCAAAAAACTACCCCCCACTAATAAATCTTACCTCCCCTGTAACAATTAAAGGGTTAAATTTGTCTGGCAAATTCTCCTGTTTACCTCACTGGATGCAGCCAAATCATTAAAATAACTACAATGGATCAAGTGACCCCAGCTCATTAAAATTTATGGCAGAATGAGATGGGAGTGCTGGAAAGTTGAAGCGGTGTCATCTTGAATCATGAGAGCTGCCAGCCTGCTGGGACTCTTGGTGCCATATGGTCCTGAGGTTTCCTTTCTGCAGTTTTCCCATCAAATCATTTCACAATACGGCCTGCACATCAAATCCACATACACTCCATTAAATATCATCATTGTTTTTAAGGCTATTAAACGAGGACAGTCTAATAATTGATGTCGGTGCAAATTCCTAATGGAGAGATGCCCTCACGATATGATCTGACTTTTACAACGTGGTGTGAAGCTGTAACTTTTTTGTTATAGACGGGATGTTGGGAGGCGTTGGATGTAGGTGACGACAAACCACCGTGAAGCAGGGTCTGGGTGCCCAATCAAAACACTGGAGAACTGCATTTAAGTATTCTCTTATTGAGTGTAAATGTTCATGAGCAGTCACCCCGTCTAACAGCAGTGCCACACGGAGCCGTATGTATTTGTTTAGCAGGCTTTCTCCTTGGAAACTTGGGTCACAATGTCTTGTGCTGCTTGAAAAGTAGGAATTTGAAAGTGGAGCAATTTTAACAATTGCATGCAGTGTTGAATATTTTAAGAATAGTCTTTTCTTCCCTTCTTTGTCATTGGTTTTGGCTGCTAAACACTCATGCAGAGATTTAAAAGTGTGGTTACACTTCAGTAGAGCTGACACTGAAAGTTTCAAGTGCAACAAGTCTTTTGCACGTATGGCAAATATTGCATGTGTACTGTGGCTCTCTCCACCAATGACGTAGGGATCTGAAGGAAACCATGAAGAACATTAAAGCAAAAGTGACCCATGTGCGAAAGTTAGAATGGCGTCATTTTAGCAGAATGGTGGTCAGCTATGTTGCATTTCCAGTTTCTAAAAATGCTTTATTAGATGCATGGCCATGAAACTCACATTCACTCTGCCCTCAGGATGACTCATAATGGCTTTGGTGATCCCGTGACTTGTATGAAAAGGTTCATAGTCATACTTCTGTGTGAAATGTCTAGACAACTATTCAACAATTTGGTATAGATATTCACATCATATACATTTTAGTGACCCTTTGACATTTTATTTGCTAACATCTAGTTTTCATTTTTTCTCATCACCAGCCTCAGCAGGACAAACACTGTGCACTGACTACATTGATGAAAATCATGAGTTAATATATAAAGGTTATTTCACCATAATTTCACATTTTTGGAGCTATAATATTTCATATTTGAATAAGAGGGTGGAGTGTTAGCTAAGGCCTTAGTCGCACAGTCAGACTTCCCCTGGCGACCTGTAGTCATCAGAGAAAACTGTATTCCCATTTGGTGAGTAGTTGCAGGAAGTTGCTCACAGTCAACGCAACTTTCACTCTGAAGGCAGACGCTCTCTGTTTCAAGTTTCGTTACAGCTCGGCACGTAGGTTGCGAGCGTTTGCAGATATGTTGGGGTCTCCCATGCATACTACTGGCAACTGCAGCTACCTGCTAGCAATGAAAACAAGGACATTTTTGTTGCAGCACCTCTTTGAATTAAATTCATACTTCCAGCAACAACTCACCAACCAGTCGTGGAATACAGGTTCAGCGACTGATCTCTAGTCCTGTGTGAGTGGGGCTTCAGAAATCAGTTTCACAGAGACTGCTGGCAAAGTTCAGCAATCACTCGCAACCAGTCGGGAAATATAACTTTTTTCCTTTAGGATTTGCACAGGTATTATGGCGGGCAATGGCGTCAGCCATTTGTGGAGGCTACATACATAGATTCTGCACAGAATTAAACATGAAAGATGACCCAGCAGACAGCTAGCACCACCCAGCTAGCCACCAAAGTGAGTTTGACCCCAGTAACTTTAAGCTTTATGCAATTTAAACATGAGTTATGTAAAGATTCAGTCCAGCTCAGTTTACCTACAGAGTCCAAACCGGTTTTGTACTAAGCTGTAAAAATGTCTTTCTGCTCTAAAGTTGGGCATTAGCACAGTAGTCAATAGGGACTGACTCATAATTGGAGTTGACCTCAAGTGGCCGTTTGATTAATTGCAGTTTTTGACACATCCATCTTGGTTTTATTCTTCAGCCCTGGGGGTGGAAATACTGGCTTACACAGTAGATGTGTGTATGACGTCCTGCTAGTCCGAGACATTTTGTTGTTTCTTCCTGTGAGCAGTGTGCCTCAAAGCTGAGGCGTCACAGTGAGACGCACAGTATGCATGCTGTTGTAGTGAATAGAGGATAAACGGGCTATTACGGTGAGCTGCCGAGCTTTCACCAACTTTTCTCCCGTTGGTTTTAACATCAGAGGATAAAGCAGCCACTGTCTGGAAGGGCAGCTGTTTCCTACCCCTCTGCAGTTCCCCGTAAGGTGATGTATGAGCCAGCCAGGCCAAGAAATGGAGAGGTCCTCCAAGAGTTAAAGGCATTAGGTCACAGTAGCTGCTACCACTGGTGCTCCAGGCTCTAGCCCTTGCTGTTATCCTCTGCCCTGTGCAACAAGCCCAACACGTGTGAAAGATTACAACAAAAAGGGATAATCAATAAAATTCACAGCACATTTGATGTGATGGATGCCTCCTCACTGCCCTTTGTGCTCACATCATCATTAGTAGTCACCCTGGCAGCGGTAATCCATCCCGATCAACAGTGAAGGTGTCAGACGCTGCAGTAAAGTCGTTGTAGTCCAAGTGCTGCAGCCGAGTCTGTACTTCACACCATTTCCCTTCTCACTGAACCTTAGCTTATCTCCCTCGGTGCAAGTATAGGATGTCTAGGTCACAACAGGACATTTGACTGATGAGGGCAAGAGGAATGGTTTCAGTTTACTGCTCGCCAGAGGGAATCCCAGTTGATTTGAAAAACACCACATGGGCACAGTAGGATGCTAAGTGTCTGTCTTGGAGGATCAGCCAAAGTTGAGATTCTTGACTGGCAGCATGATGATTCACAAACCTCAGGGGAGCTGGATGGTTCATCCTGGTTCAAAAGCTTTGGATGGAAGTGGGCATTTGTTGTGATACATGCAGATATATTTCTTTGGGGGTTTTGTTCTTATTTCTTTTTTTTTTTTTCTTTCTTTTCTGATTCCCCCCGATTTCCCAAAGTCTTGATTTATAAAGCATCTGTCTGGCCAATTGCGATTAGCAGAGACAGTTTCTGATTTTCCCATTCTTCCTGCAATATTATTTGGAAAAGTAGATTTTTAACTTTCTTGAATGTGTATCATATTCTGTCATCCTGGGCGGAAAAATTATGGAATATTACCCATGTGCCAAGGAACGTGGGGGATGAAATGACCAGGTTTTCCAGGAAACTAGTTTTACATCGGCCAATCAGCAGTTGATACATTGCATAGATTAATTTTATATTACAGATGGTCTTAGCCATTGTGTTACAATAGACAAGTAGAAACAAACATGTTTGATAGCTTTTGTGCAATCACCAATGGCTGCTTACAGTACAAAGAATCTCGTCTCAATATGGTAACACTATTTCAGTCTCATTTAGGGATGACTAAGACTTTGCACAGTTTTTCAGCATTCTTGGCAGATGGGTTGTTCCCAGCATTTTGCAGACCTTGCCACAGTTCTTTGAATTGGGCTTTCTCTCTGTCTCTCATTTAATACCACCTTGGCTCCATATTCTTATGATCAGACCTTGTTTTCTTCTTGTGGCTGAACATCACTCTTCGTGATTCTGGCTGGATGTTTCAGTTTTTTCTTGTTCTGCAGACTGAATCCTTGTTGATTTTGCATCATATAAAAATATATAATCCCAAACATTCTGTGCAGGCTTGCATAACGTGAGATGATGTAAATTTTTGTACAGTTATACGCATACGTGTTGCTCTACTGCTTCATGAATGCTAAGTAGTCCATAGCTCTTTTTACTCTGGCAGTGGGATCGTGCCTTATTACTTATTAAAACCAACCTGCAATGCTTCACCCATAAAGTCATAAGAAGACATCACAGATGACACTGGCCATTCGTTCATGCTGCATTCAGACTAAACACTCAACACAGCTCTCTGCAGATTAAATGAAGCACTGACACAGTTTATGCAATATTTAGTAAAATACTGGGAAAATAACAATACACCACATATGAATAATGTAACCTATCACAATATGGTCTTCTGTTGACTTTAATATTATTAACTTAGGTTGATTATATTATTGGCATTCTCACAGAGTATCCTTTCAAAGCTTTTCTTGAGAAGACCTCGTTCAACTTCTCCTCAATATTGTTAATTTTTACTTTACAGATGTGGAGCTGTTGCTCAATATTTTCAGAAGAAATAATAAAGCAGCCTAATATTTGTACATATATTAAGCTATTATAGTGAGGGCCTGTGCTAAACAGGACTGGTCAATTATCTTCTAATATTCAGACATTTGTAATCTGATGTTTTATCACCAAAAAATGTATTACTACTGTTGTTGTAGTGCTGGTACTTCATCAAACAGTGAGACATTCATTCACAAACAGTACACAGGGTAACATGAGTTATGTACCCCGGCAGCTAATATGAAAAAACAAACAAACATCCACCCCAAACACAACCATGCTGTAGCACAACATAGTCATGTCACATTGCATATTTTCACAATATATTCTGATAGTTTATTAAGTTAAACAGTAAGCAGTTTATCAATTAATGAGACAGATTTCTCATGAAGAAAAAGCTTATTTGTGGGCCCAATTTATCAACGGGATCCAGTCGTCTGTAGTTTGATCAGTGCATCCAATTATCTGATCTTCCCCTGCAGTGGATTTCATTTGTTCTCTTAGCTTTAGTAACATGAGCAAGTCCTCACATAATTAGGAGTAAAGATACAAAGAAAAGGTACATGAAAAGAAGGATGGTGCAGATCCCGTTATCTCCCATAATGCTTCACTTCTTCAACGAAATCAAATGTATAACATCCCCCCACAGACTCCCCGCCACACACATATATAACCATTTATCTGTTGTACAAGCAAGTTCTGCTATAGATGAAGAGAATGATTAGAAGTGAACAATTTGCTCTGCTCTTATTACACAGTAATGGATACACTTTCTGTGGTATGGGTATCTTAAAATGGTTTACTCTGAGGTTTCAAAGGAAGCAGTTTTTTCAGTTTTGTTCTGTCCTTAATGGTTTTTGATCACCCTTCGTGCTTAAAAAGCAGGGCCAATTAGCTATAAAAGACGGTCTCTAATGCAAACATGCTTCACATGAAAGCCTGTTAGCTTCTGCAGATATGATAAATAAAGGTCTCAGTCCTTTTTTGAGAAATTGTAGTCTACAAGCTAGCTGCTAAATGTGCTCATAATATAAACCTTCTTGCACATAATTTTTCTTCTTCTGGGTGTTTACAATCTCCACTTCTGTCTGGCTGTCCTCCAGGCGACAACGACACCATCGATCACCAGTGTCAGTCGGAAATAATAAACTTTTGTTCTTAAGAATTACGGCTCTAATCCTTATACACCAAGCACTCAGTGACTTTATCTGCTGATTGTAAACACTGATTGGAACAGCTCTGCCAGTTGTCATGTCCAAGTCACACTCATAATCAGTCTGACAGGGGTTAGATGTGTGCACAGCTTCAGGGGATTAAAACTTGAATCATATTAAAAATTGGATGTTTTGTTTGTTGTTTTTCTGGTTTTGTTGTCAACGCTACCCAAAGGTTAATTATCTAATGAAGTAACTACAGATGAAATGATAGAGTAGACAGCTGACCTGTGGATGGATGCCATTTGAATACTCTGAGATTTGCTGTGAAATTATAAATAATTAAAAGTGAGTGCTACATTGGCTGTAATGTGGATCTTGTAAAAGCTGTAATGATCTGACTAAATCCTCACAAGATACAAAGCAAAACTCATCCTAAATAATCCCTTCACAGGGTTTTTACTGCACATTGTTATCACAAGAATACTCTAAAAATCATGGCCTCCACACAGGGCCTCAGTGTGAGCTCAGTCCTCATTATCTCCCATAATACTTCACTGGCTTGGGCTCTGCAGACGAGGAGGCCTCATTCACGACGGGACACCCAATTGGCTTGATTTACGAGGACGTTAATAAGGGGAGGAAACCACTTTGCTTCGCATATATCCGAGGATTAAGTTTCACAGTGAATGGGAACATTCAGCTGTTGAGTTCCTGAGTGCAAACTGATGCTGATGAGGAGGATCCTGAGGGACAAACTAACATAGCTCGCCCTGCAGCGTTGGATTATTATGTGTCAACTACTTGAAAAACAACTATTTTCAGGAGAATGGACTTGATCCAATCACATCTGGTATTTAAAGTCAGTTTTCATTGGAAATTGACGGTTCCTGTGCATTTCTGAAGAGTAATTGAAGTTTAAATGGTCAGTGTATAATAATTGCTTGTGATTTTCTCTCTGTTATTTTGCCTCTTCACTGAGAGGCATTCAGAAGCACTAGCTGTAGGGGTGGCTGGCAGTGCAGAGTAATGAAAACCACATTATCACACCACGGGCAGTATATAATTTCATTTTACTTTACTAGTTAGAAGAATACATGCACCATTGCACATTGTGGGGTGCCCGCTGTGATCTTTTTTTTCCTTTTAAATCAAACAAATCTGAAAAAAATCTCAAATTTTCCATTTGCTAAGTATGAAAATGTGATTACAATAAAAAGTCATTTTGAAGGATTCACAGCTCGAAGATGAGCCTGGTATCAAAACTTTTTATATGTTACAACTTGTTTCAATCAGCTGTATTTACCTCATATGATCCTTCCGTTTTCTTCCACTTATTATGTTCAGGGTCACCTGCCAACCCTTGGACCCTATTCCAGATCCCACAGGGCAAAAAGCAAGTTATGCACTGGACAGGTTGTCAGTCTGGTCTAGCTAACACAGATCATCATTCACGTCGACAATGACAACGTACAACCATTTAAGAATTGCTGACATGCCTGACCCATGCTTGTCTATGAATGCATGTTTTTTCCAACTCACTCCTACAGATCAAAGGCCCCCTGCCAACCGGCTGCACTGCACCACCATGCTTTCAGCATGCAAACCCACCTGTTAACTACCTTGAAAACTGTGGCATTGACCCCAAGACAGAGCTTGTTATTTCTGTTCCATTAACTGCTCTTTTTTTGATGTATTATTTCTGAAAGCATCATGAGTCAACTTTTAGAGTCTAAAGTTTTTGCAAAGCACTTTATAAGGGTCAAACAAATATATCGCTATTACTGGTGATTTTTAGTGAATGCCTGCTCAGTTATGTCGAAAAGTTTGGATCTTTTATAGTCAGGACTTTGCCATCTGAAAGGAAGACCCACATCAAAAATACCTCAAAGCAGTAATTTAGATCAGTGATGGTAAACATGTGGACACCAATGCAGTTTGTGGTGAAATTAAAAGCAAAACTGAACGCGAGAGTTCATCATCTCATGTGAAAATTACAGCCCTGTCTCCTCCCAGCACTCCTGAAACAGTGTGCACACCTCATCCATCATGGGTTAATCCGGTATAGAGGCATGTTTTAATCTCAACAGTGAGGTATGAATCCAGCCAGACAATATAAATCAGGTGGCATGAATGAATTTATAGCTGCGTAAGGTGTCACGGGATATGAGAACAACCACTGTAAAAGCAGGGGGGCATCACAACTCCACACCTCATTTTTTGGGGGGTATCAGGAGATGATGCCATCTAGACAAGTGAATAAACATTAAAGCTCACTCTCCCTGTGTACAGTGAGGCTCTGCTGGATGTTGGGAAATTTGCACCCAGTCAGGAAGGAGTCATACATGAATGTGGAAACGCTCCTATGTGTCCTTGGAGTCAGTAAAATACTCGTATTTCACTGATGGTCTACCATGCTAGTAGTACCTCCTACCATTGTAGATTGGACAGTCATACTAATGTTCACCCATTAAACTCAGAAGCTACTTTTTCCAGTTAGTTCCTAATAGAGTGTAACTTTTTTCATAGCTTTTGTTGGTTACTGCACAACTGAAAAAGTTACATCCTGCAATTTGCATGAACTAGCCAGTTTTGCTCGGTAAAATAATGCAAATGCCTCCTTGTAACTAGGAAAAATCAGTGGTTTCCTGTGGTCATCTGGTCAGGGTGACACTCAACTTCTGGGTGACCACTTGCGATTGCATGCTGACTGCACAGGTTGCCTAGTGGGACACCGTCTCCATACAGTCATGGTCTTACTCAGACTGACTGAAGTCATTCTTAAACTGGTTGGTGAAGGTTTGCAAATAACTGTCGTCTAAACTTTTTTAAACACCGACAGGTTGCCAACCCATTGCAATCAATCTGAATTAGTCTGCACCGACGAGTGCAACTCTGCAGTTTGTCTCTTTGCAATAGGGGACTTGAGTTATATTCCTCTATAAAAGCAAGGCTGCTGAACACCTGTGTCATTTTGTTGTGAAGTTGCCATCCTGCAGAAACAACATCACGTGAATTTCTTTATGTGTATGTAGATGGTAGCGGTTTTGCAATCTGCAACAGTTTCTCCAGTCCTCTAATATCCAAGTTTAGAGACCTCGTGTGAACTATAGGCTCAGTTTCCTGTTCTCCTGGTTTCCTGCTGCTGTAACTCATCTGCTTTGAGGTTCAGCATGTCGAGATGCTCTTCTGTTATAGTAAGTGGTTATTTAGTTACTTTTGCTTTCCTGTCTGTCTGGCGATTCTCCTCTGACATCATTATCATCCAGAGCACTACCACTCACAGGATAATTTCAGACCAGTCTCTGTAAACTCGAGATGGCTGTGTGGGGAAAATCCCAGTAGATCAGCAGTTTCTGCGAGACCAATCTGTCTGGCAGCAACAGCCATGCCATGTTCAAAGTCACCTAAATCACCTTTCTTTTGACGCTTAGTTTGAACTTCAGCAGCTTGTCTTGACCGTGCTTCAAGCCTAAATAGACCGAGTTACTGCCATGTGACTGAACAAATAACTGCATAAGTGAGCAGTCGAACAGGTGTACCTAATACTGTGGCCAGTGAGAGTGTAAAAACACTAAACTGAATAAAAGTGTCCAAAATCTAAAACGTGAATATGTTGAAATCAGCTGGGACTGCAGTATAGACCGGCTGATTATAAACCCGTTTGTGACCTGGACATTTGGTTGCATTTTTTGATTGATTACAAGTAAAGTTAAAAGACATGCAAGTCCAAATAACTACAAATCCATGCAATCTATCCAGCCTATGGGTGATTTACCAATACAGTTTAATATCCACGGAAATCTAATTCTCACACAGCCTACTGCAATTCAAAACTAGAGCGCCTCAGTTCAGCTGGTTCCAGTCATCTGAGCTCATTTGTGTCAGGAGTCCAAACTCATCCAAGAGCTTGCAGCCACTGTCACGGGATTATTATTGTTTTTCTGTCATGCAACCAGGAACATCATTTGTTATTTAAAGGCAGATCACGCATATGGCTTTTGCAGATTATTCGCATTTGCGTATAATTCGAACAAGGAGTCTCTTCTTCCCACCTCTTTCTGCACGTCTGCAAACTGAATATTGATGTATTTCACTGAGACGGTCATTGTGAGACAATATGCCAAAAAGGTATGCATAAATTTAACGAAAATGTGCTGTACTGAGACCACTGTTTGGGTTATCTCGTTACTTGACAAGTTTCTGGGCTGCAGAGAGAACTTTTTTTTATTTAAAAACCCCTAAAAAGGTAGTATGAAAACTAACAGTACTGTGGAAAAATTGTTAAGATAATATGACACATTTCTAAGTCAAATGTATGGTTTTATATATGCCACTCGGGAGGTCCACTTACCTTTTGTCCTCTACCTGCTGTGTCCAGTCAGTCCTGCACAGTGTAACTGTCTTTTCATGTGTCAGCAGTAAAAAAGTCAAATTCCTCACCCTCCTGGTCTCCAATTAGAAGTGATTATAATTCTGATAGTGCTGCCAAATACTTAGTGGAAGCTGTAGGCTCTGGAATTACTTTTTTAAAAAGTGGGTATTCGGAGAAGGTCCCTGGTCGGTCTCACTGTGTCATTAAGCAGACGAAAGCATCTCAACTTTTCACTGCAAGTCAAATATTCAGAACATAATGCTTCCCAGATTGTGAGTCTGCAAATAAGTTTCCCTCGTGTCTGAAATCCAGATAAATGAGTTTGTTCATTGGGACAGTTTTAAATCCATGCTGCAGGCCGACATTAATGAATTACTGCTGCAGTGGAGTATATTAAAGTCACAAGCCAAATGCATATACAGTGGAATGACAAATTAAAGGAACAATCTGATGAAGTGTTGTAGTAAGGTGGAAAAGATATTTCCTGATTCTGAGTTTTAGGGATACTGTTTTGGAAACGTTGCTTCAGAATATTCCAAAAGTATTCAGCTGGGTTATCTGGAGATCTGACTCATTTTTGGCAGTGTCACAGTATCTAGAAATCTCTAAGGTAGTGTAATCTTTGCATATATGCATATGCACCTAGGCTTTCCGCCTGTTGGCCAGCTGCTGCTGGACATCTGGAAATTTTTTTTAAATTTAAAAGCTGCTAGTCATTTTACACATATGCACCTAGGCTATAATAATCCTGCTGTTTGGTCTGTGCCACACAGTAGCATTACAGCAGGTGGATAATGCTACAAGCCAGATGGATGATGGCTGTGTACAAAAGACAACACGAGTTGTTACTATTAGTGAAACCTTTTCATAATATAAAATGTTGGCAGAAAGTGGATTTGTTGACACAGTATAACACTGTCGGCGCTCAACGTTCAAATCCCACTATAAGGAATATCCAACACAACTATCTCTCAAACTTTTGAAACCTAATTTCATTCAAGTGTACGCGACATAGTATGCAACCTTTTGTACGACGGCTGGGAAGTTAGCCAAAAAGATTGCAATGGTTTTAAAGCAAAAGTGTATAGTCTCTTCTTTTTCTTTTTAAAGCCTTCGTAAAAACATATCCCATCCTCTAGAGCAGGGGTGTCAAACTCCAGTCCTCGAGGGCTGGTGTCCTAAAACTGTGTCCCTGCTGCAACACACTTGAATAAAATTAGGTCATTAGCAAGACTCTATAGAACTTAACTGCATACTGAGGTGGCAACCCCTAACCCTACTCAAGTAATTTTAAATAAATGTAAGTCAATGTAAGTTTTTGGAAAACTCTACTTCTAAAAGTACAGTTATTGCACCATGTTCATTCACTCATGAGCTGCTGTAATGTGGATCAAATGGCTAATGACCTACTAATTTTATTCAGGTGTGTTGCAGCAAGGACACATAGAAAAGTTTCAGGACACTGGCCCTCGAGGACTGCAGTTTGACACCTGTGCTCTAGAGTAAATTTTGGGCTTTCATTTTAAGTGTTGAAAGGAAAATTATCAAATTGTTGTCAGTGACTGGGACAACTGGGACAAATTCATATCTCAATGTTTAAAAATGGGTCTTCTTAAACCAGTAGGTAAAATCTTGGTAGCTATGTTCATCTTTTATCCTCAGCATGGTCTTCACTCAGGAATTTTGGCACTTGAAATGGAAAACTTCAAGCAGCAGTTTATATTAAAAACAACATTTATATTAGGCCAATCTCTACTAGAGGAACATTATTGTCAAACTATTGTCAGGCAATAAAGGGCTGTTCAAAAGTTTAGTCTAAATTACAATTTAGCACACTAAATGGTATGCAAGACTTTTTTTTACATGTCAAAACACTCAGCATGTACTTGAAGTAAAGCAAATACGTGACACTGCACCCACACAAGTATCCTGCAATGACGAAGTGACAAAACAAAGACATTGTGGGACAGTGATCAACACGGCTCAGGCTAACATCTTTAAGAGTTTACATATGCGGTTTGACTTTGCTTGCCAGAATCCAAAACATTGCAACAAGGCCGAGAAATACTTTGGCTTAATACATTATTTGAATTTGTTAAACATTGCTTGGTTCATCTCAAACCATGGAAACATGTCTCAGAGTAGCAACACAGCTCTCAGGTAGTGACTTAAACCCACTCAGTAGTAAACAGACAATACAAATCATCGTATGTGTGCTGAAAGCAGCTGACACATCAGTTGTCAGAATGGCCCACAGAACTCTGCAGAGCGCTTCAAGTGCAACATCTGAATGAATATTTATCACAGCGGGGAACGCGATCACCCAGCAATGCTCCCAGCTAGAAGCCAAACTAAATAAATATTGTTTGTTTTCTTGGCCAAAAAAAAAAAAAAACCTAGACATTTTCACTCTGCTGAACCTGTGAGGATGGCCCACTGTTTTTTGTCTGAGTTGCGCTAAATTATAAAGACTTTTAAAAAATATCTTTAAGGGCCTTTTGGTTTGCTTGTTTGTCAAATGTCCTACAAAACTACCTTAAAGTGAACGTGATGCATTTCTACTCATAAAATCGCATCATCTCAGCATTTAATATTTTAATGCTTATTCTAATGCATGTTGTTATAGTAACGATAATACTAAAACTGCTGGGTGGGAACAACATTCTCTCTTGTTAAATATAAATAGACTACAAAAGGACATCTTTATTTTCACAGTAAACAGGCCCAAAGCAAAAATCAAGACTTACATTATTACACAGACCTCGGTAAATATTTGAACTGAGTACTGCTCTGATGTTTTGGCTCTGCTCTCCTATTACCTTGGATGTGAAATGACAGTTTGATTAATTACTGTAATTCTCAGTTGCATTGAATGAAAGGTTAAGAGAATAAAACATTCTGGACGTCGTCCTTCGCTTTCTGGAAGTCCTGACTGGGAATCTGGGGTTCCTGCAGTAACCCCTCACCTAAAATATTGCTGAGGAAATTGCAAAGCAGACCCTGGATCAGAATCCAAAGGCAATTTCATCCTATTAGTCTGAAGGAGATGCAACAGCTACATCAGCAAACGCCAGGCTGCTTGAAGTCTGATGTTTCAGAGAAATATTAAGACATAATTTTCATCCCTGAAATCCAACACATGGCTCTCTTTTTTCTTTTTAAATTATACAAGCGCTCTCAATATACATACTTTAGTCATCATTTCTCAAAGTCTCCAGTGTTTCAGGTTTAGGAGTGTTATGTGTCTCTGAAATTATAGATTCACTATATAAAAATGAAATAATTAGTTAGAATTTGGCTCTGTTAAACATTTCTTAATGGATTACAGAGATGTAGCATTTTTCTGGTAAATATATTTTACACTAAACTGAGAAAATGAACAATAAACATGTCTCCTTCTGCCATTTTAAATAATGAGTCTAAAACTAGAGACTTAAGAAAGGCCCACCAACCCTTCTAAACCAGAACAAGACAGCCACATTGAAAATATCCAGCGTTTCCCATACAGTCCCGCATTAATGCCCCTTTCCATTCTTTTTTGGAAAGTTCAGTCATTGCCAACTAGCTAGGACTGTTCCTGATCATGTGTTAATGGTTAAGATGGACTTTAATTCCACTTCCATGGACCACAGCTGACGAGTTCTTATTCTTCTTCAATGCTGAAAGCCTTTGCCATAACCTGACGTGCAACTTCCTTGAAATGTAATCACATTCACAGCTGATGCAGCGCACACAGATATGCCAACAGTGTTGTTGCTAACCATGACCTTTCAAGCCACTTTGTTTGTGCCAAGTAGGCCTTTCGACTAAAGTTTATTTACCTTCACTATCACATTCACATTTTCAAATATAATAAGTAAATTAAATAATGAAGCTGGATATTGTTTAAATCAAAAACTGAGGCCTGGTATTTTATCAAAGAGTGTAGAGAGGAGAATGTAAATACTCTGAGCATAGCCAGAGCAGACGGATTCAGTGCTCCTTTCAATTGGCAAGCCATAAAGAAATTACAGAAAAAGCAGAATCTAGAGGGAAAGCCAAACCCTCAAAGTGATCTGCTCAGTGTCATATGGAATGGCATATGGAATTTAAACCCACAGCTAAGCCCATCACTTCAGGAGGAAAGGGATTTATGACTGCAAAGGATTTTCAGATGGATACAGACTCCTTCTATTGTTGTTTGGTGGATTCTTGCTGCATGTCACGACACTTAAGACGCACACCACTTCCTCAGTAATTGTCTGTCATTATTACTCTCACGACTCCTACCATCAAATTGTATCAAGATGACCTGAGATGATGCAGGAGCTAGTATCTTAGAATTTTAGATGTTTTCACCTTACAGTGGTTGGGGTTAGCTCAGCTGTTTTCCAAAGTTGGATGGTGACAGACTCCATGTAAACCGTAGTATAAGCTAATCAGATTAACTATTGTAGTGAAATCAATTACAACATAACATGTAAATCCAATTACAGAGATATTCAAACCATTATTTTGTCTGAGTGGCAGAAGAATTGATCCTCATTTCTTAGCTTTGGTTCATGAACTGATCCTCCAATGGTTATTTTAGAGTAATAGAGGAAACTGTCCTACTGGGCTGAACTGCAAGCATATTTTACCATTTAAGGCAAAATGAGGTTGAACTTTAAGCTTTCAACTTATCCCTTCTTTGAAACATGGTTAAAACAGGTTGTTGCCAGTTTGAAGAAGGTAAAACCCAGTATAAACCATGAGCTAATGACTCTTTTTTGACACTTGGAAATAGCAGTTAGAAAGAAAGAAGCTTTACACAACATTCTCAGTGAATGGGGACCACATGCAAACCACCATACAAATCACCTCTACAGCAAACTTCATCAGCTGAAAAAGAGGCTTGTTTGTTTTTATTGAAACCAAAGTTTAAGAAAAGCCAAACATTTTGAATATTACAACCTTATGGACAAACGGTGGAGGCATATTCCAGATGGGCTCAGTCCTCAGCTGGCTAGACCTTTGTTAGAGCCCACATTGCCTGTCTACTTTTACTGTGAAGTGTCCAATTCAGTCAAAAATCCCCCCAAAAATCTCACATTTAAAGCAATTTGATGTCAGGTTACATCCATCACTTTGTTCTCTTACTGAGGTTTCTTCCTTAACCTATGTGAATGAAAAAGTATCAGTAGTCTTCACAGGACTTCTGGGGAATGAAGGAAAGTTTGAACTTTCCGAGACCTTATAGTTACAAAACCTCTCTGTGTGGTAAATGAAACCCCTTTTTCAAACATGCAGCACAATTTAAACTCTATCAGTCTTCTAGTTATACTCATTTGCTCTTCTAAATACTCAAACCCACATCTTTTGGCCACAAACCTGCCTCTTCCTGAAAGCAGCACTGAGCGTATCCTTGGAGAGCTTCATATCCTGAGTTTGGGTGTTAAAAATCAGGTGCAGTGCTTTCACTGTTTTATATGGAGATGAAATATGCTGCTAACGTGTAACTGACCAATTAATAAATTTAAACTGGGGTTGATTTTTATGCTTACTCAGGATCTTCCAAAATGTCACTCAGTATTTCCTGTCCGTACACAATTTCCAGTTTTTAAAGTTAATGGTGGTATTTGTTTTAGCTCAGATGTCTGTTTAAAATATGTTTTTACAGAGATTAATACTAAAATACACAACTACGGTGATACTTGTAATGTCTTAGAAGTATACAGAGCTGCCATTCTCTATAGACCTGCTTCTATATCCCAGTAAAATCCAGACCATCTGTACCACAGAGCCAGATTACCTTACATCTACGCAGAAGCAATCAACATGTAGAGAAAATGTACCGTACTGGCATTTTACCCATTCAGTACTAATATGCCTTCCATGAAACACAATGCAATGTAATGTTCTGAGTCCAATGTTAGCATTGTTACCAGTAACCTGCCAATTTAACATTTGTCGTTTCCTCATTTTTCATAGCTTTGGCGGACCATGTACTCACAAAGCTTCCAAGTTGCCGTAATTTAAGGTAAAGTTATTTATGAGTAAATCTAACATGAACTGCTCAGGTGATAAAGTTTGGAAGATATTTAAAACATGCTAAAGAGGATTTATTGAAATTCATGTTCAGTTAATTTTACAAGGAATGAATAGAAAATCCGCTAAAGTCTTAAGCAGTAGATTGGACTTCTTTAAAAATAAATAAATAAATAAATAAATCTGACCAATTGTAGTTCCTGCATCCCCACAAAGATCATTTTAAACCACTCACATTTGTGGACAGTTACAGCCAGCAGAACGCTGACATACTTAAACACACTACTCACAGAATAACCAGGCAAGTGCACTCTCAGGGTCGAGGCTTTATTATCCCCTGTGAGAAAAGTGTGATCAGAGAGTCATCTGTACAAACAAGCTCCTGGCAAACCACACACACAGCAGGGGGGTGGGCAAAGAAAAGGCCTCTGGGTAACATAACTGAGCAGTAGATGGTTTGTTGCAGGAGATGCGTGCTGACAGTTACGCTGTCAAGACCGATACCCCTGATTGTCACCAGATGTTCTTTTCTGCAAACTACACAGAGTGTGATGGCGCACCTGAAATGCAGCGATTATGACCAAATACATGTTTCAGTAATGGTGGCGGAAATTAGGGCACTTCCTGTCTATGTGTGCGCCAATAGAAGCCTTCGGTTCAGCGTTTCCGTAAGAAAAAGAACAATTTAGAAGGAAGTAAATTGAGTTCTCCAAAGGTGAAATGCAGTTTCTTCTAGGTGCTTTGGACTTGACATATGATGTGGAAATGAGTTCCAAGCCTCAAACTCAAACTTTCCTCAAGAAAAATCCATTACGTGCCATTCAAACCGCCACCGCCACTTCCCACCTGCAAATATCCACAGATGTACCTACAGGGGTCCACAGTTGAGGCTCTGGTTTAGTCATACCCAAGGTCCCAACGCACAGAAAATTCAATCTATTTGTTTATCTGTCTTCTTTTTTCAGACATTTTTTCCCTGCACAGAGTTTTTAAAAAAATTATATATCTTTCAGGACAGCACACTTTGCAGTCCAGACATTATAAACATATTTTATGACAGTCCAAAAAACTTTTAATATTACTGGAACAAACATTTTTAACTTTATCGTCTGCAGTCATTGCAATACCACCCACTTGTATTAGCTTGGGTTAGGTGGAAATAACATATTTCCTTTATTTAACTGGTTTATATGGCTCAATATATTAATAATTTACTCCATAACATGTCACGAAGTAGTGACAAATACTAGTTTACTAAAGGTCCAATTGCTGTTTTCAGATATTTAACAGTCCAAAGGTCGAGCTGAAACTGTCGCAAACCTCTACTGTGTGACTGTGAATCAATGCAAGAACACACCTGGCTCATCATTTTTGGATGTTATAAAGCAGCGGTCCCCAACCCCCGGTACCGGTGAGTCGTTTGGTACCGGGCCGCGAGATTTGAGGCTCAGGTGTGAAATTGATGGTTTTCAGGGTTTTTATCAGTTTTTAGCATTATTTTTTATCGTTTTTATCATTAACTTGGTTTCCCTGGGTCTATTCCTGTGTGTTATGAATAAATCGGTACTGGTTTTATTTTGTTGTATTTATTCTCGACACCTTACAAATTACTCTTAATCTGCCAGTTTCAGGAAAAAAGAGCAAGGATGTTTGTGTTTAGCTTGATCAATGATATATAAAATTGATCAGTATGTTAAAATTGGATTTCTCTCCATCCATAGGTGAGGGAATCCAATTCCCAATCCAATCCAATTCCTAAACAACTTCTAATTCAGCACAGTGTTGGACAACGTGCAGCTCAGTTTATCCCACTAATAATCTTTTTTTAAATTTGCTGTAATAAGGTTTTATTTTTTAAAGTTTGGGCAAATCCAGTGTGCAGGATAAACACAAAATAGTGGAATGTATTTGAGACTCAAGGTGGGGACAATTATCTTTCATTTTGGGAATGAGACCTTGCTAATCAGCTGTATAAGACTCTTACCAAAGTGACTTGGGTTTAAAAAAATATTCCCTAAGAGTCCCAAAGAGACAGCTGGAAGCTATTGTAAGTGCTTGCAAGGTCACAAAGGAATGACAACTTGTGTGTGTGCTCTGTGTATAATTGTTTTATTCTGTAGCAACCTTGGAGTGTGAGAGCACCTTTGAGATGAACGGGGAGAGTCGGAGAAAGCAATTATAAGACACTTGTTTTTACTGGCAAGTGCAGTAGACCTTGGAGCTGCACATATGACACCATTGTGATATCGCCCGCTGAAGGCAACCATGGACTTTACTGGCACCTTGGAAAAAAACACGGGTGACCTCGGAGAGAATGCCTGGTTTTCACTCGAAACGCCCACTCAATTTAATTTCACACTACATTAGTAATCTAATTACGTGATGAAATGTTAAACCGGCCGGGGTCCTCGGGTGTTGAAGCCCCTAAAAAGACCCGGTGAACTCGCAGCATGGCCGCTTTACGTCTCTGCTACCGTTGGAGGATTCAGTGAACTCAGGCACTCCACCCCGGCTGCCCTGCCAGCCTCCGCCGTAAGCCGAGACCACCCTACATAAACGCCAGCAGCTGAGCTGCAGCCATGAGCTGTCAGGCAGCATTAAGACTGAGCGCTCGGCACTGCACTCACATGTAGGTTCCCTGAGAGGCCAACATCACATCACTGAGTGGCCAAAAGATCAAGCCCACACATCCACCTCAAAAACAGGCCCCTCCGTTCACTGAGCCAGCCCGAGGGAGTGAAATTAGAAAGACCCTTCAACACTGATATGAACCATGGGAATGCCATCTACCCTCAACCCTGACTGCCCTCCCCATGAAATTAATTAAGTGTAATTTCAACTACATAATGGGACAGTGTACATTCACCAGATTGACCGCAATAGTGAGACATTTTTACTGTTTATGGCAACTCATCAAATTGTGTTTTGCAAAGCAGCGCTCTCTAACCCACAGTGCCCTGTTGTGACCTCAAGGAACTGACTTCCAGCTCCATTTTAATGTTGTTTACTGCCAGGTTACTCATGTTGTTTTCTCACATACTTCATAAATGATTACATTGCGCAGGAAAGCCGCCTTTGTGTTTGCAAACTGTGCAGAATCCAGAAAGTCAGGACATTACCTACCAAGGCGAGCTATTGTCTGAGAGTGAGTTTATATTGGACGCGGTCCACATCACCTCATGTTTGAGATTATGGCACAAGCCACCCAGAAAGCAGAAGGAATTTTTAATAAATTTGTTCTGCATTATGCAGTAGAAACTTTTCGGGGCTTCCTTAACTCTCATGAAGGGAAATAAAGGTGTTTTTCAAACAACAGCCAATGCAGAAGTTTTTTCTTCTTGAGGCTGTGATTAAAGGTAATACAATGTTGCCCTTTTTAATAGGTATTGTAACAATAATGGTGGAAAATTCACAAAACATCAACTAAATGAACCTTTTGGCTGGATGAACAAGCTTATTTCCATGAATTTCTTCACAGTGCTTAAACGTCTATAATTCAGATACAACTGGGCAGATTCAGTTGTTTTTCATGATGGAAAATTCCAGAATAGCTACTCAATCGACCTTGTGGTGAAATGGTTTTCTTAGCTTTTGATCGCTAAGTTAAATAATGAACTTTGAAAAAGTTTGAACAATTTCTATCTGATTATGTGATATGAAAGAAAATTCCAGGTCAGTGACTAAATGCTCATTGTGTTAAGAATGTTCTTTAAATATTAAAATCTTTCTTTTTATCTAGAAAGAATGTTGCAGTGTTGAAACCTGAAATATTGCTTCAAAACTAGTTTCATTTCTCACTTACACAAACGCACTACAGTCAAGTTGCTGGTTTTCAGCGAGACCACATCACTGCTCCGAAATTTCAAGGCATCTGCAAATTGTTCTTGCATGTTCTTATCCGGGATTCGATCAGCGCTGACCTTAAATGTGAGCTCCAAGGCTGCTAATCTGCCTAGCTGAATGCATCAATCTGTGTCAGCACTAGAAAACAGAGTACTTATACTTTTAATGCACTTTTTCTTTTTTTACACTCTCTTTTTTTCCCTCCCAGTGTGGATAAAAAAGTGATTAGGAGTCTTTGTGTGTGGGCTGCTGAGCTCAACTGCTGCATACCTGCTGGCTGCACGCAGGTACTCTTAAATCTTCCCTTTAACATCCACCGTCTGTCAAAACAACTCTGAATCCGTGCCTCACGTGAATCACACCGAGAGGTTCTGTGAGTTTCTTTCTGATTTGTGGTTGAGGGAGTCTGATGGGTCTTTTGTTAGAAGATCACTTCAGATCAAATTCTTCTTTGGATTGCTTTCTGGTGCGAGTCTGGGAGAGAGCAGAAATCAAGACTTTTAGCGTTTTTTTCTGTGTGGGTAGGAAGGGGAAATAAATTTTGATATAAGCTTTTTGTGGCCAGATGCCACAGTATGCTCTTTTTAAGGAGCCACATGCACGGTAGAGACAATCAGCATCCGGAAATGAACATTGTGTTGCACCACAAAAAACATTCCTAGTGGGTTTATCCCATCTTTAGCTACACAACATGCACAACGCCTGAAAGCAAAACAATCTCACTCTGAAGGATAAGCTGGTGAATCAGAAAAGGTCCCACAGACGTACGAGGAATCAAATGGCTCATGCGGTAATGCTGCCCGTTAGCTGTCAACAAGATATGAAACTCTACGCCTCGTGAACTCACTGTTCCTGCACAGAGGTCCATTTGGTGCCTCAGCTACTGTATCCCATTGCCACCGCCGGGAATTCACTTTGACATAATTCAGTGGGCCCTTACCTTGACGCGGTCATTGAGCTGAAGGTGCAGAGCAGCGATAGAACAGACTTTGAGAATACGGTTTCAGCTGCAAGCCACCTGTCTGGATTATGAGATCAGGAAAGCAGGCGGTGGACTGACGATGGAAAGTACCTGTTTGGAATAAACTACTTTTTCAGAATCTATTTATGCAATTGAAAGCTATATTTCTGCTGTCGAGGGTGAATAAAAACTGAAAAATTAAAATACACTGCCTTCACATTTACTGTATTTTGACTGCAAATGAGCCCTTTATAAATTTTATGATGCATAACTGCATAAACACTGCATAAAGCTGTAATAGCAGTATCTGTCCACTAGTACTGAAAATAGATAAGAGAATATAATAATAATAATAATAGTAATAATAATAATAATAATAATAATAATAATAGATAACATAATATGACATAACTCACTTTCTGCAGCTTATCCACAGCTCTTTAGCCTTTTTTATGTCATTGTTTTGATTTTATGGCTATCATAAAGTTCAGCCTTACAACTCTTATTAATCAGTAGTAAATGCTACCTGTGTGAGGAGGTATCTATTTTGGGATGATGTCGTTCTGTTCAACATGTGATCTTCACCATGTATTTCAGTGGTTTATAGCTGATTGTGAAATGGCTGAGATAAAAGCCAGCAGGTCCAAGGTTGGGGCTGTGTTTCTCAGATGGAAAATTGAGTGCTCCCCCTGGTTTGTGGGAGGCTGCCCCAAGCAAGGGAGTTGTTCAAGTATCGTGGGATCTTACTGATGAGTCATGGGAAGGTGGAGCATGGGCAGAACTGGTGCAGCAATGCGCAATATTGTGGGCTTTGTACCACACTGTAGTAATGAAGAGAGAGTTGAGCCAAAAAATTGAATCTTTTGATTTATCAGCTCATCCCAGCCCTCACCTCTAGTCAGCTGATCTGTGTCATAACTGAAAAGCTAAGTTTACAAAGATATGTTGCTTGAAATTAACTTCCTGTGTAGGGTGGCTGGGCCCTGAGATATAAGCAGCTTCAGTAGTATTGCCTGGGCATCCTTTGGGGGTTTTCCAGTTGATCTGCTGTTCCAGGACTTACTGGAGTGATTATGTATCTTATCTGACAGAGGAACACCTCAATATACCCCAGGAAGAACTGGAGAATAAGGACATCCAGCCTACCCTGCTTAGCCTGCTGCCACTACTTGAGCAGAAGAACATTAGTGAAAGAATAAATGTCCTAATACAAAAATTTCAAGTTTTTTCACTAAAAAGCTGTGTCCGATTAACTAAAAGACTCCTTCATCAGCAACAGCTTTTGTGTAAAGTGCCTGTATTTATAAAGCGTTTTTTGTTGTCTTACTGACCACTCAATAGCTTTTAACTTACCATTATAGATAACTGTTTCAACTCATTATCCACAGCTTTTAGCCAATACTCCATAACATCTGTTTCATTACCTATCCATGCATTTTGTACCATTTATCCCATTCAGCTTTGCAGGCGGGCTGGAGCTTGCATGTCTTTGGACTGTCAGAGGAAGCTGGAAAGAAATCACACAAGCACAGGGAAAACATGCAAATTCCACAAAGGAAAGCCAGTCAGTGGATTCAAGCCCACAGTGACCAGTTCCACCAGCTTATTCAATATATTGAGCCAAAATTGTAAATTGGCCTATGGAATAACAACATCACCTCTTTATACTTTCATCTTACTATTTCAACTATTACTCCTAAATACTTTAGGTAAATATTAAAACACCCTGCATAAAATGTAGTGGTCCTAACAAATATGTCGCACCAAACATTAGTTTGTAAAACATCATAGTATCCACCAACAAACCACAGTACAGAGCTGCTCTTCAGCAAGACATATAGCTTTAGGAGGAAAAATTCAAAAGCAATAAGAAAATCAACATACCAGTGTGTCTGCAGCTGCCGTTGTTTCATCATTAACTTCTTTTAACACAACAAATGCCATCATTTCAAAGCCTTTTGGTATCTCCAGACATTGAAAGCTAAAAGTGCCCTCATGTGTTAAGGTGCCTGTTGCTGCAAACAGTTGTGCAAGGGCGTGGAGGAAGCAAGATGTTTGCCTCCGTGACAGATTTGGAGAGCCGAGGGGTTAAAATTCTGAGTCATGCCCAGAATCAGACTAAAAAGCAAAATGGGAAAAGTTTTGTTTTTGTTTTTGCTGCTAATCAGTGCAGGGGTAAGCCCTATCTTTGAATTCCAAGTGCAACAGGAAGACCTGATTAGGTTTCAAAGGAAGCTGGTGGAAATTTGTGGTCAAATGTGGAGTGGTCAGCTCTGGCCGTAAAGTGAGCATGAGAAGAGTTCAATAAACCACACAGTAACACGCAGCTTACATCTCTGGTCATGGTGGACTGATATTTGAAAATGCTATTTCCAATATTATGTTGAAGGGTTCTCTGGCACTTGTCAGATAAAACTGACATAATAAAGGCAGACATGCATCATATTTTCAGGTGGTGTGTGGTGGGCTGTTATTCTCCACAATTACAGCAGGAACCAGCTTTATGTGGATGTGGGTTTACCACTCTTCCACCATCCAGTTTATTTAAGAAGCCACATGCCAAATAAAAATGGTGTTTGATTATATTATACAGCCAAGCTTCCTTATCTATGTCTCGAGGCATGCTCCAAGTAAGGAAATTCCAAAAAGTTGATTCTGTTCATCTGGACGTAGCGTTTTCAGTGGGAGAAACGTTTCGTCACTCATCCAAGTGACTTCTTCAGTCTCAGCTGACTGCAGGTTTCCCCAACCTTATAAACAGTACATCTGCATAATGACTGAAACTAGCACCACTGACAAACAACGGGCTGCAAGGTCAGTTTCTTTACCATCAATATGCAAATTGTCATGAACTTTGATTAACAACCACTGGTCAATGACTATTGCTTAATGGCAACTGAACAATGGCCATGAGTACCATTCCCAGAGAGTTGGGGAATGGCTGCAATCACAGTATTGTAAGATGGTGAAAGATGCAGCCTTAGGCTTCCTCTTCGATTCAGAGAAGGTCTTTCCCTTTTCACGTAAATGGCATGAAAAGGAAAAGGGGTGGACCAATTTTTGGCGCAGCATTTTTTAGGGTTGCAAGCCACAAAGACGTGGTGTTTAGAGTAGATGTGTCTCAACTGTTCCGATACTCCTAACAGACAAGGGACTGCAAATTTATATAATTTATTATTTACAAATTTTTGATTGAACATTAACTCTTAATTCGTGCCTGGGAAACATGTTTAAATGTTGAGACCTACACTAAAAACAAATAAAGAATTGTGATTGGGCCGATTCTTACAGATCCTCTTTTATTTGCATTGCACTGGTTAAAATAGCAAGGATGTTGTAAGGTATCAACAGTTAGTCCCATAATATTCTGGGGCTCTTGAGTTCTTGAGTTGGAGAGAGACAGCCATAACTAAACGAACTAGAATAATCCATTAGGTTGCACGGATAGATGGCAAAGAGAGAACTGGTGTCGTGCAAATCCTGCATCAGAAAAGAAAAACATCTGAAAGTGAACTGTTGAGGTAAAATCTTGTGGTTAGTGCTGAAATATTATAAATAAAATTAAATGTTCTGAGTATTCAATGAACTGCCAATAACCCTCATTTTTGTTCAAAACACTAAACAAGACCAAAGCCTCTAGCCTGGCCGGAGGAGCAACTGGTTTTTAATGTTCTGCTCAAGAACATGACATGAACCAGAGATGAAACCGCCAGGAATGAAATTAATGAACGACCAGCTCTGAACCCTCTTTGGTCAGCAAGTTCATGTAACGCTCCAAGAACCAGAATAACTAGTTTACAGACTCTAATGTAAGCACTTAATTGGTTACACTGAAGGTGTCCTAAAATATCTCTTTTGATCATCACGTCAAAGGTTTCCCAGCCAGTTGGACCTTAACCCCCAAAATAAATTTTACACTGGCTATTTTAAATAGTGCAAAAGACATTTTGTTGGCTTTTACTGTTTTTTGACTGTATTACAATATTCCCTGAGCTTTTCCTGTCTTAGGCCCCAGTCCTACAGGCCTAAAGACCCCTATTGGTTGGTGAGCCTTTGCTCTCACTCAGCAGGTAATATTAGTTCCAGAAAAGTCTACAGTGGTCAGTGTGGGAAGGTTACTTTTAAAAATACTTCTCTGTGAGAAGTATGACACAAACCGGAAACAAGACCTCCAGACCTGTGTGACTGAGGTTGTACCTATAGACGATGCAGGGCTTTGTCAACTAAATGTAAACAGATTACACATTTTCTGGTCTCTGGGCTTAGTAGTAACTGGTTATATGAGATATTTATTATATTTTCCAAAGCCAGTCTGAAGAAAGCATGGCCCTTGGGTCTTTGTCATGTCAATCAAGAACATAAAGAAGTAGGACTAACAACATTAAAGTGAGAATCTTTCACATCTGATGGACCAGTATTAAAAATCTGAAGTTAAAATCCCCCCTTTTGTGTTAAAACATGCACACACTATGGGAAAAGGGATTTACCTGCTGGTGGAGGAAATGAATGAGGGTTTCATGCCCGTGGTGGTTAAAGGAAATGAAAATGCTGACAAGTTGCTGACAGTTCTGACAACATTCGAGCACAAACATCCCTGCACTAAATTTATTGCCGTTCATCTGTCACGGGGTCTTTAATGAAGCTTAATTATAGAGTCCAGAGTTGAAGCTGCAGACAGTGAGATGGAAGGCTTCCCAACTCTGCGAGTTTCTGCAGCTCGGTTTTCACAGTGTACACATCTCTGATTTAGAGCGTCTGCGTTTGTGTATCTGTGTATGCGACTGCCAACCAGTCAAGACGAGAGGAAATGTAACTCAGGTGCTCTGATGAGATTATGCTCGCTTGACACCTTTTTCTTCAGACTAAATCATCCCGACCTGCCAGTTGGAGAAAACACCTCTCTCATTTTTCTCCCCGAACATGTGACTCCCAAGTGGTTTGCTGAGGGAATTTTGTGCTACTTTTTCAGCGTTGTCGGCACTGGATGAAAATGCTGATTCACACAACTTCTTTTCAAAGTCTCCATTGTCCCAGCATCGAAAGGAGTCTCCATTTTCCAGTCAGTGCGGGTTGCATGTAACCCAACATGTCTAAGTCTAATTGCTGAGATTTAAGTACAGTAGATCTTTTGACTCTGTGCATGTGAACGTGGTAATTCCAGCCCGAAAACACACCCATGACACGAGCCCTTAGCTCAAACATTTATTTCAGATCTCAGCGTTGTTTACAAACCACCACTCAAATATGGGATACGAGGAACCGTTGGATCTTACAGTACGCCCCTCTCATTATGCCGGTTTTCGGGGAGTTTTTCACATGCAGAACATTTTTGGATTTGCCAAAATGACTTCATAATTGTCATCATATTGCACTGAGGCCCATCAACGTCTTACCAGAACCAACGGCTGACGTCAGCAACTGACCAATTTCAATATTTTCCAAGTTGTATAATGACACAGACATAAGCAAAAAGTGTGCACCACTCTGCCTTTATTTTGAAAAGTAAAGACTGTAAACATTTATTTAGCTCGGGTAGTAATCGGCAGCAGATATTCAAAGTTTCAGGCATGCAGAGGGTGGGTGGTAGGGTTGTGAGGAGAGTAGGTATAATCATAATTTCATGCACAAAAACTGAATTATAATGGCTGTGGTTTGATTTAGCACTCCTGCCAGGTGTGGGTACCTGCCAATATTAAATATATATTCGATACCAGTGTTAGATTTATAATCTATGAGGAAGAGATTGGGAATTAGTCTTACATGTATTTGTAAGGAAACTAGAATAAAAATGTAGCAAAAAAAAAGTCCAAGAATATAAATTTACTGATTTTCTTTGGCATTTATTATTAAGATAATGAATTGAAAGCAGGCCCAGATGAAAAATAAATTATGTACTGATGTAATTCATCTAATTTATTTGAAATGGTCTTGCTGTGATAGAGCCATGAGGCTGCGCACTGCTGTCAGTTACATTCACTGCAGTTTCTCCCTTTTTCGCCTCACGCAAGAGTGTGGAGCGGACAGCAAAATATACTGTAGTCACCTAAAAAATCCATCAGTTTAAAAGTGCAATAGGCAGTATTCTAACACCAGATAAAGTCACCAGACGCCTTTGACAAAAACAATAATTATATAACACGGAACACAAAAGTTGTTGATCTGCTGCCATCTGGGTTGGTTCCTTTGCCAAACTGTGTGACTTATATCTGTTAACACATTACTTTGGTTTCAAATGAACCTTTTGCTTGATGTTTTCTTGACCTGATGAATCACTATAATACCAAATCATTTTCTTTGTGATGTTGGTCCGCTGGGTCTGGAAAGGGTGAATAGGTCAGGATGTCCTATCCTTAACGACCATAGCCCTTCCACCCTTATTTATTATTTAGTATATTTTATTATGATGCCCTTGTACACACCCCACAATGCTTCCTGTAACCCAAATACCATGTATATAGTGTATATAGTGTATATAGTGTACATAGTGTTCTTATATTCTGTTGAAGTTCTAAGTGATCATCATGGACGACGTCCAGGGCAGCTTACACAGCTTCAAACTGAGGTGATTAGGAACCCATGTGTGTTCGGTCGTTTTCTTTTTTCCTTGTTTCCAAAACACATGAAAATTGTTCTGATTTTTGTTGATTTGTGAAACATATCCCTGATCTGCTTACATGACAGTCAGCACATGCTGCCTGTTGTGTTTTAAAGCGATCAGATAAAGAATTCAGTTTTCCAGCAGCACTGAAATCCAGCACCCCTGGTTTCACATATTACCACAGTCTGCTGTGTGCCAACCATGACTCTACTCATGAAGGGAAAAGCAAATATTTCAAAAGCAGTTTCAGAAGTTTACAGTCCTGATGGCACTGTTAGTTTGTTCTCCGAGAAGTTGTTGTCTTTGGCTCGGTTAGAGTAAATATTTCTATTTCTCAGTTGTGTTAGAAAATGATGTGTATTCAAATGCTGAAGATAGTCCTCAACACACAGACTAAATACAGTCTTTTTTATTGTTTTTTTTTCTTCACAGTAAGCTGTTTGTGTGGGTTTTGTCCTTTCTTTCTTTACCAGTGTGGGTAAAATGCACTCTCTTTTTATTCCCCCTTTTTTTCTTTTCTGCTGCCATCACTGATTCACTGCCACCGTGAAAATTGCCTGGCTATAAACAGCGTCCCTCTGAATGTCTCTTACGCATGTCCAGAGGCACATAGTTGTTCAGGGCTGCTTCCCAACAGAACTCTGCAGCTATTACCATCAAACACGAGTGCTGCAGTTTAATCTCTCCTGCTTACGTTTTTTAACCATTTATCTGCTTCACCAAACCTTTCTTGTTCAGTCGTCGCCGAGACCTTTACAGTTGGGTTGAAAACATGAGAAAAAGCGTTTACTCCACACCATTAGCAGCTCATTTAGACCACAGTTTTATCTATTCGGGGTCACTGGTGCACATCAGATCAAAAGTGCTTCTTTTTTAAGGGTGATACTTTAAGGAAATGGGTGGTCTGCGGCAGCAACAGAGACAGAGAAATCAGAGGGGATTTGAAAACATTTTAAAATTGTAGCCTGTTTTTCTCCTTCACGAAACGTTTGGAAGCACAGCGGGGGAAGAGTGGACGTGAACCGAAAAATGTCAGAAAGACTGTTTGAGCAATCTGAGCAGCAAAAATGCTAACATGACATCTCAATTAGCCACATGGACAAAGAAGAGGGACAGGGTTGGGCAGCAGCAAACACACCATTACATACAGTATGTGCAAAGTTTATTAAAGAGTCTCAAGGTCAGTGTAATACAATCCAACTGTATACGAGGGCCTCAGCTTGATCTGTTTTCCAGCCGTTTCAGTGGGATTGTTTGGTCAACATGATGCTCAGAATCAGACTGAGAATATCATTTCAGACTGCAGCCGCTCGCCTGCCAGTGAGTCATGAGACATCCTCATTCAGATCTTTAGAGCAGGATTCGAGGACACTGATGCACTGGAATCGTAAATGCTTATATAGACTGTCAGGAACTGCAATGTGCAGTCAATCAGACTCCTGCTGGAACCAGATCCTCAGCCTCTTCCAGAAACTTTAAGGGCTTTTCACTTCCTTTCTGCATTTTTTTTTTTTTTTCATGCTCTGGCCAGGCGAGACGGTGTCAGATCCTGTCCGCAGCTGTGTGTCCTCAGCCTCCGGTTTAGCTCGTACTTCATATAATTTAGTAACCACCAAAGCTGCCTCTGGCTTCTGACATTTGAGGCTTGCAGGCCCACGACCACCAGAATAATCACTTACTCTGCTCTGAAGACTGCAGGCATTGTCTGGAGTCCCAACTGCAAAGGAAGTCTTTGAGGAACAATCACAAATATATCTTAAGTTTTGTGAATGTATGGCGCCGTGGTGTTTTCACATCATCTTTGCCTGATTTTCTCTTTAAGGCAGCCAAATGCCAAGTGCAAACAAACAAAAAAAAAAAGCACAACGCAGCAAAACCAGAATTACAACATCCATAATTCATGTTTTACTTTTTAAACAAAAGCGGGATTATTTTGGATGGGATACAAAGTTGTTTTCAAACATTAGAGGGGTCAGTTGCCTGCTACCACTCAGCCCCCCTCATCTTTCAGTGATCTGGCATTGGATCAGCCGCCTGTTTCTGCAAAGGCTCCCTCTGCTCGGCTGCATCACGGCTCAAACTCCAAATCTGCTCCGGAGGTTGTGGCCCCACTGGAATGCATCCACAAACACACAACCCCTACCACTCTTGCTCTCCCTCTTTCTCTCTGTCCTATGCATTTTTTTCAGTCTTAAACTCTCTTGGCTCTCTCACAGACGTGGACATACCCACTTTGTGAGGAGATGGGAACTCACTGGAGGCTCTGGCGTCACTGCAGCAAAATCTTCATTTTAAAATCTGATGTTTATGTCCTGTTGTGTCTGTTAGGCTTAGCAATATTAGTACAACTAAGCAGCCCCGTGTAAACGTGTTTGCATCATGTGTTACAAGAAATTTACAGCAAAAGAAAATCGCTTTAACTGTATATAATAGGAACCTTATTATTACAGTGAGTCGATGTATTGAGCAAAAAGATCTGCAACATGTTTGCTGTCAGTGAATTTTGACAGCTGGTTAACACGTGGTCAAATGTTGAAGGAACTAATGGTGACACCAGGCTAAACATGTTTATTTTAACATTTAACCAAAACCATCATCTTTTTCCCAGCGCCTGTTTTGCCCATCATCAACAACAGCACAGCCGTCTGTGAATTGGACAACACCAGTTAACATTGGCAGTGAAGATAATCCATCCAATTATATCTGCTGGAAAACATTAAGCAGAACTGTGGAGCACCAGAAACCTCTAATTTGCATTAATTTTAGCTTTAATTCATTACAAATTATGCAGACGGCTTAACAATTTAAGTGAAGAGTGGGATCTGAGTTTTCCTCTTGCATCAGTGTGGTGGTTCTTAAGGCTTTCTCTGCCATGTTTCAGAAGTCAAAAAATAAAAGCTGACACTCCACTCTACATAATTGTATTAAATTGAATTTAAAGAAATACAGTAAAGGTCAGCATGATAGCTTTTGCTCGTTTTTAACAACAGTATAAATTGGATTTCACTCCATATATTTTTGCCTCCATCCACCTTAAGTGTTTAGCACTGTTTCCTCTCCTGAGACCAGATTTAGAGCCATTTCAAGTCTCTTGGGACCACTTCAAGACAGCCTTCTTAAGACATTTGCTAAATGGACTCTTGCATTATTTATTTCTGGAATGAAGTTGTTTATCTGTCTCTGTGACTGTCTTATAATGGTGTGCTCACTTTTAGTCTGCATGCTTACGCTTTGTAAGTGATTCTGTTTTCATTAAGTGTTTTAGGTCCATATATGCCGTGTTACAAACCTTCAGTTTAGCCATGATCTGATGCTGGAAGTGCTCTGAGTGACCTTTGACTCTTTCGCTTAGCTCTGATTGGCTTTCCAACTATCACAGTGCCAACTAGTCTCAGTAAAAGGAGCTAACCTGGTCACCCCTCCTCACTCACATAAACACACTCTTTATTTTTGATCATTACCCAGGATGAATTTAACCACCAACTTTCAGCTACTAACGTTGGTGTGTTTATGTCATGGTCCTGGGTGTCCAACTCAGTATTTTGAGTTTTAGACTTATTAGTCACTTCTTTGGATTTAAGAAATATTTAAATTCAAGCTCTGGCAGCACGGTGGCACGGTGGTTAGCACTGTTGCCGTACAGCAAGAAGGTCCTGAGTTCAGTTCCACCATCAGGCCGGGGTCTTTCTGTGTGGAGTTTGCATGTTCTCCCCGTGTTTGCGTGGGTTCCCTCCGGGTACTCCGGCTTCCTTCCACCGTCCAAAGACATGCAGTTTGTGGGGATAGGTTAATTGATTAATCCAAATTGCCCTTAGGTGTGAATCTGTGAGTGAATGTGAGCGCGAATGGTTGTCCGTCTCTATCTGTTAGCCCTGCGACAGACTGGTGACCTGTCCAGGGTGTACCCCGCCTCTCGCCCTATGACAGCTGGGATAGGCTCCAGAACCCCCTGCGACCCTGAAAAGGATAAGCGGAAGCGAATGGATGGATGGCTCTGTATTAGTTAGTCTTGAGTTTAGTATTCCTTAGTGCCTTTGAGTTTTGTGATTTATATTTCTAGTCCTTGGTTCTTGTTTGATTGTATTAGTTTCCTTTTCTTGTCCTGTCTGTCCTAGTCTCGTCTCTGTGCCTTTTCATCAGTTTCTCCTGTGAAAGTTAGTCTTGTGTCCATGTTTTGTTTCCCTTTCTCCCTAGTTGAGTCCCTATATCTGTCTGGCCCCTTGTGCCCTGTCTCTGGAGTTTGTTTTGTTTCTGCAGTCAGTCTTGTCTCCGTGTTTTTCCTTTTTAACCTTTTTGTCTATGTCACATTCACGTGTCTTGGTCCTGGTCTCAGTGTTTGTTACTTGCAGTTTTATTTTGATAGTCCCTTGTCTCATGTACGTTATATTCACTTTTCTTGTTAGTTAGATTCTGTTCAGCTGTGTTTCCAGGTGTGTTCACTCTGCCCTAATGTCCTCATGTGTATATACTGTTTGTGTCTCCCTCTGTTTTTTTATGGTGTCTAATCTCTTGGTGTGTGAGCATCTGTCACTTTGTTTTTCCCTTGTCAGCTCATACGAATCCTGCTTTGTTATTTCTCTGTTTTGTTCTTGTTTACTTCTCCTTTACCAGCCACCTGTAATAGCTGTGATTTTGACTTAAGTCTGTCTGCTGAGTCCCACATTCTGGGTACTCTCTCTGCCTGCTACACACTTGGTCATGACACTTTGTCCTTATCTTCACAATGACAATTATAGCTGGGCTACACAACAATTTTCTTGTTGCATATTTAAATGTTTCTAAAACTGTCAGGATTTTACCAGATTTAGATGAAAAATACAGATTTTCAGTGTTGTCTAGATGATTGTTGACTTTCAAATACAAATTTTTCCCTTTTTATGTATATATGTACACAATATTAAGATATATTTAACACTACCGAACCAAAGCATGATAATTAGCCATTGTGATGACAATTGAAACCTTAAATTCACTGCATTAAACTCATGTGCAGCTTAAAGAAGATTTTTGAAAGTTGTAGACACTATAATTTGCAAATCTTGCATAGCCAAAGGAGTGTGTCTAAAGCAAGAAGAACAAAGACTTCAGTAACCAAGCTTATCTAAAAGGAACCACTTCCTCTTTCTTGAACTCACTTTAAAGCCACGATTAAATGCAACCAGGCGAGCTGATTAAAATGCTGTGCCATAAACTGCCCTGGGATCGGTCAACGAGTCTCCCGATTGATCAAAAGTAAATGGATTAATCCACACAGGCCATATGTGTCAGTACTATGCTCCACCCAAAACATTACATCTCCAACCACATCGGCGGCGATCAGCGAATAATGTGACCACACGTTCTGTTGCCAAATGGCACTCAAAACAAGTGAGAAAAACAAAGCTTTCAAAGCTTGACATCTT
This sequence comes from Oreochromis niloticus, assembly GCF_001858045.2. Taxonomy (NCBI): domain Eukaryota; kingdom Metazoa; phylum Chordata; class Actinopteri; order Cichliformes; family Cichlidae; genus Oreochromis; species Oreochromis niloticus. Next base: position 10,422,373 of record NC_031966.2, on the reverse strand, counting down.
GTTACTGTTAAGTTACTCTTGTTTGTTTGAAGCACCACTGCCTGATAATGTAGGCCCAGGATGAGTTATAATAACAATATGTAACAAAAATCTGATTCAGAATTGAGCATCATGTCCTAAGAATGAGAATAGTCTCAGGTTTTAGCTGCAGGAGGTGCAGGACACAAAGCAGACGCCACCTCGTCCTCTTCAAACCTTAAACTCCATCCTGATCCTTCACATCTTGACCTTTTTGTCTGTCTTATTCATTTCTTTAAATGGGTTTCAGTGCTGCATGGCTGTGGTTTGGGCATTCTGGTTCATATATGGTCATTGTGGCTGTATGTAGACCCCCACACGTGCACTAAAAAGGAAAAAAAATCCAATCAACCCCTTGTGTTTGTCTGGAGGACATTTACAGTAGGAGGTCACTCGTGTGCACACGCTCATTTTAAAGGCTACGATGAGGTGGAAACAGATGCTTACCCCTCGCAGTGAACTGAGGAAGTAAAGCAGCAGTGTTGCATCATGACTAAGCAGCTAAGAGTTTCGATGATGGTGGAGAGGGGATTCGGACCCCCACAGGCTCCCACAGGCTCCCGGCTCTCTTAATTATGAAGTTAAATGTCACACTACCGGGGGAATTTTAATTAAAGAGTTAATTTCCAGCACACAACATCTGTTTTGGAAACACCTGGAGTCACTCAGCCATTTCGAAAGATCTGTCATGCTTACTGTTCAAAAGCTGTAGTATCTCATTATCCTTTTAAAAAAAAAAGTGCCACAATATTTTGATTTCTCACGCTTGATCATTTCGTAAGATGTCACAATTATTTTGTGGTAGATTTTTATTTTGTCATATTTAATTTCCTCTTTGCAGATTCTGTTTATGCAGGTTGTTTAAATTTCTGTTGCCTTGTTGACTGAAATCATTGCCTTCACTTTCATTTTAAGCTAATCAGCAATATCAACATTCAGATGTACAATACAAACAATGATAAACAATTACAGCACTGTTGATATCGATGAAGAGCTTCGGCCTATCTTCAGTTTACTGATGACTTCATGGTTTTCTACACTTCAGCCTTACACCAGACGCATGAAAGGGCCGACACCAGTGAAACCTTTAATAAAACAAGCAGGCAGTAAAGTCTGTGTTTGACTCATCAGTAAACACTACGCAGTTCATATTGATGCAATAATACGAAATGAGCATTAGCCCTATTGGTCAGTGCACTGATTGGGAGGTGTGGTGTTTGCTGTCTTTAACACAGAGATACCAGTCTGTGGTGCATTCTGGTTTTGACCTCTGCACCACAACAAAATACACCAGTAGCAATTCAGATGCAGCATATTTGGTCAGAGTGTTTATTTTGAAAACCATGATCTATGCGGTTCCTGGGTCCGACTTCCTTCCTCCCTTCCTTCATCTGCAGCTTTCCATTGCCGCACTCGATATTTGACTCCTTTCTTGATGACTCTGTCAAGTCAAAGGAAGCAGCAGGGCAAACTATCTTCAAACTGACTCTTACTGAATGTATGAACTGTGTAGGAACACAACATTCATTGAACATAGACTGTGAATGACCTCGCCATATGACAATATAAAGAATGGTGACTGAAAACGCTCACAGCTGCTCTCAAATGTGTGCCATATGTTATACAAACCACTTCAGAAGAGGACATGGGGACTATTATTGCTGCTTATGGGATGACTTGTATATTCAGTGGTGATATACAGTTGTATGACTGTAACAGAGGAAAGCATGGTCTTCTTTAATGAAGCTGATATTTTAAGGATAATTTTATTATGTTGCGTGTTAGTATTTGTAGATAATATTTGTGGTATTAGTTAAAAATGAATGTCATAACAGCAGATTAAAGGATTTCTGATGTTTGACAGCTGAAGAAACATTAACATTAAGTGAGAAAAAAAGCAAATTACTAACATGGATGTATTAAAGGACGGATTTACATAAGAGGTTTGTTGAATTTAACGTCTGCATTTGAACTATAGAAATTTGCCACATGGGGTCCAGTCTGCCAGGAGAAAGAATAATAATGAGTGACAAAAGAAAGCTGGAGGACTGTGACTCCTGAAAGTGACTGAAGGTATAAGTTACTCAGTCCAAGTGTTAGGAGGGGATATTCGGGGGTAAAGCAGAAATAAACAGAAAAAAAACTTCAAATGAACAAGTCGTAGGCCCAGCTCCTCAAAATGAATCATTGATATAGAAAACAAAGTTTCTACCTTTTTGGATTTTCTCTGACTTTCTGTGTAGTATTGCCCACAGGTTCATACACTTTGATCACCAACATGAAATATACTTTTAAGGCCCTGGAGAGAAATCTAAATATACAGCGATGGAAGATGTACTTCCATCTTTGGCAATGCTGTAAAAGTACCCCTTCAAAAAAGGCCCTCCTTGTAAAGGTATTATCATGAAAATGAAGTTAAAATACTCCATCCAGAAAAATATGACTGTATCATCAGAAATATTTTAATTGTAGGAGGAGAAAGTTGAAAAATGTAGTATGTAGTATTTCTAAGGATAAACAGACACTGGAATACGATTTCTGGATAACGTACCCACAAATCTTAGAAGGATATCTGTATCCACAATATCCTGGTCGACCTGGCTGCACTTCCTCCCATTGTACAAAAATGAAGCCAAAATTTTCCGCTTGTCCCCGCTCTTTCTGCCATTCCTGAACAGAGATATGCAAGTTTCTTTGTGACTGCAGTTGCCAGTCAAAGCTGTTATGATGATGTTGTGCCCCAATTTAACAGCATTGATTAATTAGAATCAAACTTATGAGAAAGGAGACCCCTTGAACACAAATCAGCGTGATGAGAACTACTTTTAATAAAAGAGAGAACGTTTTATTTATTATTTTGGTCTGACCCCAGTCCCATCCGCTAACATGAAGGAGGCGGGGCTTATGACCTATACTGCAGCCAGGGGCAATAGAGACATTTTGGCTTCATTTTGGGGGAAATATTAGGCAGCCCATATTTTATACAGTCATTGGTCCTTCTTATTAACCAAAATTTTGTAAATATTTTAGAAGAAAATTTGAAAATAGGAATACGAATTAAATCAAAAGCTCTCACTTTTATAGGGCGCTAAATTCCAGGTAATTAAAACATCACTGCAGACATATGATGTTTATTTGCTTGAGTGCATCTCCTAAAACCAAATAAAATAAAACTCCTAAAGTGCAGGTTTTGCCACTTTGGAAAAATAAATATTGCATCCTGGAGTTTGTGGTGTTTTTTCAGGCAGTTATATAAATTAGCTGTACTGGTTTGCATTGCATACACCACTCTATAGCCCTCTCTTACTGATTTAAGGAGCACTTGATTTGCTCTAGTGTATAGCGTGATACTCGGTGATGTTGATAATTCAGTACGGTGCAGTTTAGCTTGAGGATTTTGTCTTTGAAGTACAAAACACCTCCCCGAACCAGTCATTCTCCTTTTTTATTACAAAAAATCTGGAATCATAAAATGCTTTACTTCCTGTGAGCCAAAGGATTTTTCTCATGAAAATCCAAAGTGTTCAAAATGCCAAGTTTAAAAGCTTTTATGAAGTTAGATCACAGATGGGAAACATTGAATCACTGCTATGTTATAGCAATCAGCAACAGAATTGGGCAAAAATTAGCATTTATTTATATGAAGATGTCAAAAACCTTTACTTTGAAACATTAAATTTTAGTTTTAACTATCCAAACTTTGGCAATACCAAATGTAATCAGTGTAAATGGTTATGTTAGAAGTAGCATATGGCAGCATCCCTGCTAGAGCTGCTTGGTGTGTTCATGGAAATGTCAGAACATTAAAAGCCTCGAGGCAATAGCCTCGACACGTATACAGTCAAGGCAACAGCGTCCAAGACTCAACGATGCACGTCTCGGGGTGAGGATGATTAAACAACATGCAGCGGTCAAGGAGGAGTGACGGAGCGTTCGGTGATGAAAGCCAGACAGTGAAACGGTTCCTGAATGGTTTTGTGAGGTGAAGCAGACCAGCACCTAAAACATATTACATGATTACGCTGAAGTGAAGAAAGGGAAGGGAGAGGTTTTACAGCTCAAACCGAACTGACTTCACTTTCCACGTGCAACGATGCCTGAAACCAAAATGTTACAGAAACAATCAGGAATTTAAATCTCTCTCCAAGTTTTAAATCTTACTTTTCTGTGTGAGGTTTTCTCTCGTAAATCATTTTCTAACAATGGCCAAATGAGGTAGCGGCGTTTCCTCCGGAGACTCTGCAAAAAGTAGCACCAGAGCAGTTAGATGGGAGCAGACAGTAAATAATGACCAGGATTCAAACACATTTATACTGCAATTCCAACGCAGTCGTGTTATTGCACAGAGGAGCATACACATCATAACTGTGTGATAAGGAGTGGAAGCTGAATAAGGCGTGACCAATGGATGTAAACCACATATTATTACTTATGTGACAAAAGACTAAAATAGCTTTTTAAAGAAGCATATAAACAGAATAAATATCAGTTTAAACCATGTCAGGACACTCAAGAATGACATTCCAAATATAAGAAATATATCCTTTATTAAAATAATAAGATCAATACAACAAAAACAATATGGTGATAGAAGTGGTTTAAGTGGGCTGAATATCTATCAGAATCCTAAATACAAATTATTGCCTGAAACTCTGTAAACTCGAATTTTAGCTTCTTCTTCCTGCCTTTTATAATATTGCATTTAACAAAGGACAATACTTTCACAACTACAATTCACTAAAGGACCATTTCACTATGTTTGCACAGTGACCTACACTAGCAGCAGTAATAGTTGCACACAATACCATAAACTGCAATCACAATAAATGACACTGAATGAAAAGATACCAACTGTTGTCATATAGATTGCTTTATTGGCCTACTGTGGTGAAGGGAACGCCATTTCACCTATGAGCTGTTAGTAATGACGGAAAGAACACAACTGGAGACGCAAGCAGCACAAATGGACTCAGCCTAAGAGAGAGTGGGGCTCAATCCTTGTACGTGATGTTCAGAGGAATGTTTTTATTTTTTGTTAAGCCACTTAACGCTGACCTATGAATCACTGAAGCATGAAAAGGCTCCTAACTCTAGTGATGAACCAGTGTTATGTCTGCAACTTGGCAAAGAAAGGATTTGAAATGGTTTCTTTAAACACTTTGTGAACAGCAGCCTGCTGCAAAAGCACATCATTTGTTTTCATTTGTTCAGTTGGGGACACAAAAAATGGCAACAAGTCTTATGGAGTGGTGAATCCAAGTTTGAAATTTCTGGTTTAAGTCGTGATCAATAGTGAATGTCTACAGCCATGTATAGAACACCGTGGACGCTTACCTTTCTCACACACTATGTGTTAATAGACCTCTCTGCATTGAATCGTACCTGTTATTAATCTCTGTCTCTCTTCCACAGCATGTCTTTATCCTGTTTTCCTTCTCTCACCCCAACCGGTCACAGCAGATGGCCCCGCCCCTCCCTGAGCCTGGTTCTGCTGGAGCTTTCTTCCTGTTAAAAGGGAGTTTTTCCTTCCCACTGTCACCAAAGTGCTTGCTCATAGGGGGTCATATGATTGTTGGGTTTTTCTCTGTATCTATTATTGTAGGATCCACTGTACAATATAAAGCGCCTTGAAGCACTGTTGTTATGATTTGGCGCTGTATAAATAAAATTGAATTGAATTGAACTTCAGTCATTGTTTGGGGCTGTGTTTGATCCACAATGCTAGAAAGCTTCTGATTGTCAATGGCTTTATTTATCAGCATGACAATGATCGCAAATGTATTACCAGTGAAGTAAAAGTTTGGAAAAATATATGGTGGAACACTAGCAGTCATGGACTGGCCTCTCTAGACCTTGGCCTTCAATATTATTGAAGCAGCGTAGCGTGATCTTGACAGAGAACAGAACAAAAGACATCAAGAATTCCTGAAGACCACTTAAAGAAATTCCAGCTGAACTCTCTTTAAGAACAAAGGTGTCAATACCAAACATTGACTTTTAAGCTTATTAAATTTGTACAAACTCTGTTTTTGCCTTTTATATACTGTATTTAAATGTATTTCTGCCCGCTTTAATAAATCACTGCAACTATTTACCATTTTCCTGGCAAAATATGAAGAAACGAGAGGTGGCTCAAGACCTTTGCACTGTAATGTGCAAAAGTCTTCACTTGAAAATATTATTATGAGCAAGTTGGTCCATTAGTTAACTGTAGCCCTACACATGCAGTATATGCTGAATATATACATAAAAGGAAAAAAAAAATCTTTAAATCTGTAAAACTGAAACAAAGATTTGCTCAGTTGCCAGATTTTATTTGACTTATTTGTCCCTTTGTGTCCGCAGATGATGCGCGATACCCAAACCAGAACTTCGTTCGGCCAAATACAGACATTATTTGGCGTCTTAGTTAATGATGGGCTTCTCTGTTGCAGTTTTCTACACCACAAATGTAAATTATGAGTCCAGGAAAAAAAAATAAGGGTCGAGGCCTTTTTCACATGATGAGTTCCAAATATCCAGACTGAGATCATTCATAGGATGAAACCAGAAAAATATCCCACTGTGCTCTGTACCGCTTCGCTGTCACACTAAAAAGTGCCTTCTAAGCCTCTGGCATCACTACATCAAAGCAGTGTTCTCTGCAAAGTGACACAGATTGTTGTGATCAATACATCACCTCACAGCGTGTCGCCTGCTGGAGAGAAATCAGAGCCACAGAAGTCAAACCGTTAGCCGTAAAGGTAAATCATCAGTAAAGTCATCCATGCGTGTGGTTCCATTTTTGGAGCTCCAAACAGTCTATATGACTGTACAGGAAAAACATAAATGTCCTTGTTGGGATTGGAACCAGAGTCTGATTTCCTAAAGGCAATGTTGAAGTCATTCAGCGAGAAACGCCAACTCCATGCAGCCCCATCGCTGGTAAGAATGCACCAGCAATCATGGACCCAGAGGTTGCGAAGTGATGCTTTTCAGTTTCTGAAACATGAGGGAATGACTCATTTTTTCACAACTAAACATGTCTCAAAAAGCCAACGCTTAAAGCTAATTTTGCTTCCAATCAAAATCCACAAAGCGTTTGTCTGACTCTGACTTTTTCCAGCTTGGGCTTGATGTGTGCTTCCTGAGGATAACAGAGGGAAAAATAGGTTTTTCCATCACATAGACACCTCTAATTAACCGTTAACAGGGTAACTGTGATGCTAAAAGCTGAAGTTTAAATGGTTTTAAAAGCAGTCAAATAAAATCAATATGTTGCTCTCAGCTTGACATGGCTGTGAGCATCCATTTTTACAAACAGAACAGCATTCGTGGGGAGTTTATTGACTGATAGTGGACTGCACTGATGTGTTTGGCCTCTTATAAAACATACGTTTGTGTTGTGCTGTAGATCTAAAAGCGTCTGCTCACACCTGAATAGAAAAAGAGCAATTTTGGGAAATTTCTGTCACAAGCTCTGTGACACTTTCTAATTTGTCTCACCTTCACAGTTTACTGCTCCCTGGATTTCATTCTTAAAAGTTTTTTTTTTTTTAATGAGTGAACTAAAGAGCTTGGAAAGAAAGTGAAAGAGGCATCTTCAGTTGGTGGAAGAAGCTTCTTGGATGAGCGGTGAAACATCTTCATGAAAATTAAAGAAGTCCAGTCGCTTTCTTTCCAGGCTACTTAGATGACCATGACCTGGATGACTAAAATATGTCTGTGTAGGTTCTCAAGTTTTTGTTTTATTGAATTTTTGAATTGAAATTTATTTCAGTCAACAACAACACAACAAATTATAATTTTACATAAAAGTACTCAAATAGTAACCGAAAAAGGAATAGGCTGAAGCCTTGTGGCTTATACTTATCCTATCCCTTACCCCCCATAGAAATAATCAAATCCTTAACCAAGAAAATAAATAGCATTGATAAATAAGTTATTACTGGTCAGTGGTGAGAATTTGCACTCCAAACTCTGCCTCTAAAATAAAAAAAATAGCTATTTTACTTTAGGGTGTGCTCTGGCGACTCGGAGGTATAAACTTATGTATTTAAGTACTTTTAAAGAGGTGCATTAAAAAGTGCATTCGCCTCTTCAGTTCACTTCCATTCACACATTCACGCAAAGTCAAACTCCATCTTGATGATTTTACGTGGCTCTGCCGTTTCAAGTCCCATTTATCTCCAGTTAGGCCGTTCCATGACAACATACAACATGTTAGCATTCAAATGGATTAAACTAAGTCCTGCTGCAGCGTCGGGGTGATTGAGGGGAACCTGCTGAACAGAACATGTGTTTGGCTCTCGCAGACGAGGGCAGGGAGCTGCAGACTCACTAGACCCCTCCGGTGTGGAGCTGAAACAGAGAGAGCTCTCTGGTCAGGAGCTAGCTGAGAGCAATAAATTGAACGAAAACGGAACCAACTCAAAGGGGAAACTATTCATCCCAGCCCTATAACTCTTCCTGCTTCTTTCCCCCCTATTATATTTTATGTTCGAGCTTTTTCGCACTGATTGCATTAGCAGGCCCCAAAGAGGCCTTGGAAGAACAAAGCCGTCATAGCTGGAAGCAGACTCGGCTCAGAGGAGGAGGAGCTCAGGGGTCTGGACAGCCGAACACAGAGCTACATAATGAGAGCAGGCTTCTAGTGTCATCTAAATGACTTCTCAACACATTTGCAGTGATGGGTTTTGTTTTGATATCTTTCCATCCCAGCTGACTGTGCCTGTTTTGTGACCGAGTATGCTGTAAATAAATATCATATATTGCATGTTCTTTCATTTTCAGCTCTTTATTCTTCATCTGTAAAGGTTCTTTATAATTACTTGTCTGTTGTCAACGTTAGAAGTTAAAATATTTGCCAGCACTAACAGCGGGAACAGATGATTTAGCACTAAAAGTTGTTGCTATTGCTACTGGTATCACATTATTAGTAAGAATAAGTAACAGGAGCCTTTGTCAGAGCTGTGGATGTAGTTATAGCAGCATGTTTGCCTGTGTGCATCCTTTTGAGTAGCAGTAACTGTTCAGTGTTTCTCACACATATACTTTACTTGGGCAGGCCGCCCGAGTATATTTTGGCGACTCATTTTAGCCTTTTTTAATCATTATTATGGTTTTCCATCCAAGAGTGCTATTAATCCTTTTACTAGCTGTTTTATTAGCTAGACACAGCCCTTTAGGGAGCAGAGCAGGTCACGGCTGTGGCTGCCCTTCAGCTGCATCTCCAGAGAGTCTCCTGTCTTGTGGTCCACAGAGTTCGACTGGAGCTTGCATAGCTTGATAGTTCCTGTTCTGAGATCTGCCACAGACTTTGACGGTAAAGTTGGAGTCCGCCGAGGAGATGAGAAAGAGGCAGCTGAATGTGCTGTTCATTTATTTGTCACAATTTATTGAATGATAGTTTAAGAAAGCTGGGGTGTGTCTCTTTTTGCATGCACACACATCACAAAGGCAGAGCTACCATCACAGCTGTGGGAAACGTTGCTGTTATATTAGAAGCCTATATCCTGACCTACTTATGTAGTTTAGTCGGCCATGATTGACTCAAATTAATTTCAGTGTTTTTGTGCATTATTTAGTTTCTGCTCCTTCTGTTGTGAAGCAGCCCTTCTAATCTGGCATTGATCTACTTCCCTCCCCTCACCTTTTTTCATGAGCTCTGTTTCTGACTGAAACAACAGGATGCCTCCATAGAGGTTTTCAAAGAGCCGCGTCCAAATGGGAGGAAGTCAGTGGGCAGACCTGTGTTACTCTGAAGGGATTTTGTATATATGCCAGAAGAGACAGACTTAAAATGTGCACCCCCTCTATAATAACCAGCTCCTCGCTCTGCCTTCATTCAAAACAACTACAAGCACTTGATATCTGGACTCTGATCATAACCCAACCATTTGAGACCATAGAACTGAAATAGCAGCTAAGGAGCAAGTGACATAATAATAATGACAGGAGGGATATTAACCGCAACAAGAACAGTAGTGATCGTATTAAAGGTTTTCCAAAGTCTGAGCTGAGGCCTGATTCTGGATACATAAAGCTGCTTCATTAACGTAGTTTAAAGTCGGTCAGGCAGCATCACACAAACTGCTGTTTTTTTGTGTTTTTTATTGAAACTGAAGCGGTAGCTTGAGACTGGATGGGACTCTGGAGATTAGAGCTTCAAAAGGCTGTGGTGATGAAAAAGTGAGGTCTTGGCTTCTGGCAAAGGCTGCCTGAGAGAAGCACAAGAACGCTGCTGTCCTTTTATGGCTTCAGTGTTGTTTACTTCTCGCTGGAGTCACTGCACTGAATGTGATTCATTAAACCTCAGCGTTCCTTCGCATCCCTCAGTGTCGTCATTATGTTGCCGAGTTCATGGACGTTATCGGCATGCTTTGCTATGAATGAATCATGGAAATTGCTGTAATTATCTCTCAACCAGATCCTCTTCATGTTTACAACCTTTAAGGCCATGTTTTTCCTCATTGCGTCCATCCAAAGTGGAGGGAGAGGAAATATCAATATGGCTTGCATCAAGTCAGAGAATAAATTATTCTTAATTGCTTACAGAGAGCAGTAATGCTTGAGGGGTATTGTGGGGAGTGAGCAGGGCCTGCAAAGTGATGGTGACTGTAACGGTGTACAGTGAGTTAAATATTACATAAAGGGGTAAAGAATTAACATGTCAGCATTGGACAAGATCCTGTATTTCCTGTTTCCTGTATATATGTACTGCTGTTTCCTTGCCTTTAGTAAAGAGATAGTAACTGTGATAAGGCATTTAAAGCTATGGTAAATCCCCTTTAAACCTAATCTGTTCCACATAAGATAATGAACAGAGGAAGCCCAGAAAGAGCCAGATTTTCCCTTTGGAGTTTCTAAATTGTACTGAGCTGTATGACGTAGACACAACCATGACTCCAAATAACTCCATGACTCCATGTCGGCTTGATGTGTCGACACTTAAACTTAATGATAGACATTTTAGGGCTGGAAACCTTACCTGATAAGTAAATTAGTTCTTTTAGACAAGTGGTCATAAATTTGTAGCCAACTCCTTTAGAGGATTTTATGAATCACTTCCTGTGTGTGTGTGTGTGTGCTTGTGACTCTTCATTCATATTCACAGGCAGTTTTTCCCCCTGTGATCACATTTGAATGACAGAATAACCAGTTTTGTATTCATAAATGATGTTTTTTGTTGTTAGTGAGGCTCTAGTAGTAGGTAAAATCTTCAAAACAAAACCAATAATAAAACCAAAGAAATATTCACAAGAAGAACAATGAGAATATATACGTACACTACCTGTTACAAATACAAAAAACACACAAGAAAATGAGAAAATGCAAAACAACACAAAAAAGGGAAGATCAACTACACCAAATCCAATGTTTGCAGTTTCTTTTCCTGAAACAAATTTATGACAATAAAACCAAAATTATAAGAACAATACATAAAAAAAGGATTTAATAATTATATTTTGTGGACTCCATATATCATTTAAGTATATTTCAGTTTGACCCAGTCGAGATCAGCACTGTTTCTACTGCTATTGGCCTGCAGTGCAACCCACAAATACTAAAGAAAACGAAGGATTAAATACAGCTGGGTATACAGCTCGAAATACACTTTAGATACCAGAAAAAATATCCCGTAAAACACCATGTGTTTCCTTCCCGGACAGCCAATTGAGCAAATTTAGAGTCTTACTTAAATCGAACAATTGGATTGTATTTCTGCCAGGAGAGAATTTCACTGTCTGCTTCGACTCAGTGATTATTCAATACCAAGAGACCGAAAGGTTACATTATATTTAAGAGTAATGCTCCCAAAGCCAAATGTTTTCTATGTCATTAAAAAACAGACATCATTCCACAATAGCACATTTGTCAACTCTGACAAAGCAACTAGCTTGATTATTTATTCACCCAACGGCGGTTTTGTTTATTTATTATCATCTCCGAGTAACAAACCATAAAAATGACATATTTCAGATGAGCTCACATGGAGCCACATTCTCGTGAACCGCAAGACGAAATCTGTGATTCCAGCTTTGTGTTGATGTGTTCAGATGGATATGGAATACTGGGCTTTGAATCCAAATGGTAACCAAAGCCGTAATTCTGAAAAAGGAGGCCCTCCAATGGCGAGCTGTGCCGTCTCACTTCACTGCTGAGTAGCACCAAAGGTGTGGGGGCCTTAATTGAATTTTCATTGCCCACTTGCCTTATAATGGCAAGGTTTCCTTTTTGGAATCGAAACTTTCCAATGCTGCAAAACATGGAGCTTTGTGGCTCTGAAGTCTGGTGCTGCTCCAGGCCTTATGTTTATGTACTTGGAGGCCTTTGGCCCAACTAAGATGAACCCATTCTACCTGCAACTGGGAAGCCATGATCATATTTCTATGAGCATAAACAGCTATATTTTTGGATCCACTGTGATTTGCACCGCACCTGTGAATGGGAAAATTCAGGACACGTATATAAATGAGGTAATAATCCAAGTAAACCAAGGAAGCTTTTCTTTGATTGACGTGCTCTCTTGCGCTGAGAGAATTGTTTGGTACAGTAAGCTTCACAGATCTGCTGTTTTAGTGAGATTAAGAAACAGGCTTGTATACATTATTTTTTAAAGTATAATTTGATCCAGACCTGATACATGGTGGAAAATAGTGATTGGGGATTTTCATTTTTTTTCCCCATGTAGAGTTAGACAAAATTCTGCTGGTATCAAATAAAATCTAACAAGTTGAAGCTGGTCATCAGGTGTGAAGTCCCTCTGCGCCAGTAGAATTAGCGCCTGTATGTGGTTTTTACAAGGTCATTTCACATCAGTGCTCCCAGCCAGTCCACACAATCACGAGGTGCAGTAGGTGGCTGGATGAAGGATGACCTCATGTTTGAGCTCAATCCCAAGTAACTGGATGATTGTAGCTGTGAATGTGGCAGTTGAGGGACTGCGCCTGTACTGGAGAGCAGGCTCTTTGAATTACTGAATCATGGATGATATGTCCTGGCTGTGGACTTGACTGTAAATAAATGCCAGAGCACACCCTGCTAAATCTGGCTCAATGTGTGATTAGCTCTGGCGGCTAAATAAAGGGCATGCTGGCTCGCAGAAGTGCCGGGAAACTGCCTTTTCCCAAGGACGGCATTTCCCCATGCTTCCATGCTTCACATATGGATCTGAGTTGTCTAATACTCATAAGCTGATTTGTACTACTGTTTCTTTGCACACAGTGTTTGCATGAGTGATGAGCCATCTAATGTCTGAGTTTCAAATTAAAGCGCTGCGGACCTGTAGGAATTGGAAAATCCAGTGGGGGCCACTGGTGGTGCAAAGTTTAATCATGAACAGCAACATGAAAATGCATGTGGACACTAATGATTTTAGCAAAGCCAATTATCTGCATGGTTTTAATCACATCACATCCATACTTTTTTTTTATCCTGCAGCTGAGCGGGTAGGATTCATGTGACTATAAATGTCCTGAGATCTACATGTCTTCAGCCAATTCTAATGAGACTGAAAGCTAATATTTGGTATGTCCATGTTTATTCTTCAGCACAGCCTAAACTCTTGTAATTTGTGGTCTTCAGGACTAGTTCTTCGAGCTCTTCTTTGGGTTTTGGCTGCCCTTGTTTCTGTTCTCAATCTGATGATCCCACACTACTTCAATAATGTTAATGTTTGGGCTCCGGGGAGGCCAATCCATGACTCAGAGTTTTCCACTGTAGGTTTTTCCAGCTATGGATGCTGTTACTGCATTGACACTGTGCAAATCAGGATTTCCAGGTGGATCAATATCTGATGATACTTTTCTGTGTTTGTAATTCAATTTTTACAAGATTCCAACACCGCTTCAGGCAAAAACATTACAGAACCTCAACCATGTTCTACAGATGACTGTAGGAACTCACCATTGCACGTCTTGTCTGACAAGATTCATACACACTGATCAAAATTTAATCAAAAATTTCCAGAATATGGATTCATCCCACCATAAGACCTGTTCCAACTGATTTTCAGTCCATTTTTTATGTCCAGTTGTTTTTAGGCTTCACTTCCTTGCTCGATTTTTATTTTGGTGTATTGAAAATATTTTTATGTAAGGTCATTTTTTACAGTTTTCACAGTATTTTTGTGAGCCTCAAGAAAGGGGTCTCTTTGACATCTTTCCAGACAATCCTGACCATTACCTCTGTATGTTTAAAAACTAAATGGAAATCTACGGATGTAGCTTGATCAAACAAAATTGATATTGACAACAACCTACAGCCAACACTGCTAAATCTTTTCTTGTACTCTGGCAGGCAAACCACAATCATTTGGAGGCCTTACTCTGTCCTAGGAGCTGATAAAATACTGAATGTAGCCTGTCAATTTGGGGATTTACTGGCCTCTCTGGCTGATCTACAAATACTGTGTTTCCGTTCTTGATCTCAAGGATTCTAGATGTGCATTTGATGGCTGAGTTTTCACTTGGAGAGCTACTCATGATTGCAGCCACAGAGGGCTTACAATAATCAGTGTTCAGGATTCAGCTCACTTTAGAGATATGTCTCTTCCCAGAAGTTTTTTGTTTCTTCTTTTTTTTTAGAATTTATGTTAGCAGGAGGTCTACTTTCAGTGCTGATACCATAAAACAAGTTTTTGTTGTGTATGCTTTAAACCAAGGTTCACCTGTAGGTAACACAAAAACGACTAAAATCAAAAAAGTGCTTTCTTGTATTACCTGTATTGATGCACAGCAGCAGTGATTTTCTTCCTCTCAATCACTTTAACAATAAATTAAAAGTCCTTTCATCTTTTTTCTATTTCTTAAAAGTAAAAATATGTCTTCAACAACTCTTTGATATTTTAATCTACAGTCAGAAATGGAAAAAACAACACAATGAGTTTAATCAAAGGCAGAGAATGAGAGAGAGAGAGAGGGAATGAGAGCTGCACTAACATAGAAAGAGGTAAATTAGCAGGCGGGACACAGTGAAAAACGAAACCTGGAGAGATGCTTAGAGCAGCTATCCAAATCAAACAGACACTTTGCCAGTGCTCCAGCCTCAGCAAGCAATCCATCACTGGAAGGGGATATTATTACGAACATGTTTTCAGCATTTGGTTCCATAGGTGCAAGGTAAAAGGTTTTTTCTAGGTGTAATCGTACAATGAGGCCCAGCCCGTGCCGGGGGGTGCCTATTAAAAAGGGATTCGGTGTATGCAATGAGCACAGACTGAGTTGGACCGTGTTTTTGTCGAGGTTACACCTTAGTTCTCAAAGACTCCCCAGCCATTTCTGGAAAAGGGGATTTCTGCTTCTTGCTGGATGTTAGCTTTTTCACCAAAATGGAAACAAAAAACTAGACACCAAACCTGAATCTTGCTCTTTACAGATTCTGAGGAAAGGCAAGTGAAATGAAAACTATCGCTGTTCTTTTTTTCCCATGTTTTAACTAAATAAATTAGATTAGGTAGGTTTACGCCTCCTGCAGTAATGTGCAAATTTTCACAATGCTTTCTTTGACCAAGCATGGACTTCAGATATATTTCCAAACCTCCCAGCCGCTTCATGATACTTGAATAAAAAATAATCTGGGCTTTTGCACCTTTTAAATTCTTTTAAGTATTTATTTTCTGTAAATGGACATGAGGCAGTAAATATGAGACCGGACAGATGAAGGACTGTGTTCAGGAAGGCGAAAAACTTGAAGCCCACCTTTTGAATTTAGTCTCTGTTCTAAAGCTACGAGTTTGCCAAAGTCATCAGCATCAAACATCTGGAGATCGTGAACAAAACTCACAGATGGAGTAGCTGCTGTCCACTGGTCTTTTTCCACCGCTTTCCTGAGACCTCCAACAGCATCCAAATAGGTCTCCAAAGTGCTCTGATGAACAACATTCTCCAAGTCTGGAAGGTGAACTTTGACCCAGCAGATGATCATGTCCTTATATTAATTTTCTCTTCCAGTCCCTCAGCATACTCTTAGACCAACGGTGCTGTTAAATGTCTGGAGTGTTTTAAACAGCATGTATCATATCATTAGCAAGTGTTTGGGTTCAAATGCAGTGAGTCATATTTGCACCTCATGCACACAAGCCAGCGACTGTTTATGGATGTCCATGAGTGTGTGTGATTTTTTTCAAAATGTTATGGTGTCCATGTGTGAATGAGGTAATTACACTGTCTGTCATGAGGATAATGCTATACGGCTCATTTGACTATAAACAACGTCCCATCAACCCAGCTGATAGACAGGGAACCCTTCCACACACATCCCACCAAAGCACAAAAATACAGAGGCTTGCATTCGGTGAAGGGGAAAAACGGAAAGGATAAACCCAGCTGTAACCGATCTAACCCCCTCTGTGTTGTGGTCCCTTTTTCTTTATATTGTCTCTGAGGAGTTACATGATGCAGGTGCCTGCTGGGAATTGTAATAGGGCCTAAATCATAGAGGAAATACAAGCAGGAGGGCATCCTGTAGGCTTCCTGTAATCTAAAAGGCCAGCGTCTTTCCAGAAAGAAGCGTCATCCTCTAAAGTTTACTGTAAACACATTTCTCAACCTCCTTGGTTTACATTTTATAAATACGTGTTACAACGTCAGCGAGAGAGGATTTCATTGTCTCACTAAAACCCTCTTCACAATGTCAGCAGATGGATAAGATGTGGAATAAACTAATAAATCGGGCTTTTAGTGCATTATTACTTTTTGCTTTTGTTTAGTCATTAAAAAGTTCTATTTAATCATTGTGTTTGTATCATTTAGAAACAGAACAGAGAAGATTTTTGCAAACCAGTAATGTGTTTTTAAAACATTGCATTGAGCTCTTGAGTTTGCTCAGAATGAAAGGACATATGCCAGTAACGACTAATCAACCGTAATTACGATGTAAGGAAACTGTTATAAGCTATCTCTTAACCATACAGTGGAGACTAATAACAGAGTTTGGGGGCTGTGTTTTAAATTCCTAAATAAGATCAGCTAAAAGTTAAAGCAAGGAGAAAGAAGAGGCGTTCCTCCCAAGCCAACCTGTGCAGCTATACAATTAGTAAATCATCCCAGGCAACAAAAAAAGACATTTGGACTGTCACTGCAAAGTCTGCAGGGGTTAAAGAGGGCATAACAATAACATTTAACTATTTAGAGCTATCATTTGTGATCCATCCATGATTTTCTCAACGGCTTTTTCAGTCCAGGGTTGCACGTGGCTACGACAGGGTAGAGCAATCAGAGTTATTGTCTTTATTTTCATTTACTTTTACTGGTGTCTTAAGAATGTTGCTCAGTTTCAGTGGGTTTGCTTGTTTTAGTTGTAGCTTTTTAAAAAATGCTGACTTTCACTTCAGCTTTTATTAGTTTTTATTAGACAAATCTGACCAAATTGATTAACTATTAACCCAATTAGGCCGACTGTTACAGTTAAGGTATGCTCCTTCTCTGCAGAAAATTACTCATTTTTATTTTATTTATTTTATTTTCACCTGATACAAGGTACATCATCAGTTCCACATATTTCATTAAGGATGTATTTTTAGCTTCATCTTCGTTATCTGAAAGAAAACCAGTTCATGCAGCTGCTTTTCCAGCTAAACAGGCTTTCCACCAGGGTCGCTCATCCTGGCACCTCATCCAGGCTCTGTGACCGGCTGGAAAGGTCCTTCATCGTCATCTTTACGCTACTTGGGTTTAGCTGATGGCTGAGGACTCAGATAAGGAGAACACACACTGGTCATTTTACTATTTGAATAAATGTTCCCCGACTGACAGCTGCCTGTCTACCTTACTTAGCACAATTAAACTGAATCTTTGCCAACCAAAACCAGTACCCCACCTCTCAGCCTACGACAGCTGGGATATGAGCAAGGGTTTCAGAAAATGAATGGATGTTGTGTGATTCGGACTGGAAAGAAAGAGCATCCAAAGAAAACCTGTGAGTACTTGTCATAAGCCAAAAGTTCATGTGCATGTCTTGTGTTTAGGCAGTGAGGTAAAAAATGGTAGCTGCTGTTGATTATAAATGTAGTATTACTCAAAAATATAATCAAGGAAGTCTGGGAAATGTTAAAAAACTATAAATGCACTCCAGCAGCTACTGGATTCTAGAGGCTGATACAGCAATAGCACTCCAATTCCTTGTTAGCTATTGGCTGTCATTTATACTGTCAACAATAAAAGCTGTTGTTACACGCTGCTCACAAAACAGTTTTATAAAGTCTAACTCCTTGGGATTGCTATATGATCAATATTAATTTTAAAAAAGAGATAAACATGTTTCAGTTTACTGGGGTATTTAGCATGACTGATCTGCTGCAGTCCTGTTCCTGTTTGATGAGACAAACCCTCACAAACGAATCCCCCTCATGCAGCTCATCCCTTCCCATCTTTCCCATATGGGACAGATTGAGTTGTGACCACAGCTCCTCACTCCCATCCTGAGTCAAGCCCGCACAAATCAGTCTCCTTTCACACTTTCCTGAGGCCACACAGAAAGTAGGGAAGGCACTGATTCGGCTGGAGACTCTCGCTCTGCATTACTCAGGTCGGATGTAAATCCCCTTAAGGTCGAGGGTCAAGTGTTTTCATCATGTGTGCAGCTATTATTTTACGCGTCATTATCAGCTGTGCAATACCCTTACTTAGGCAGGAAACGGGCGTAGATGCTAGCGAGGAAGTAAAGAGACACGGGTGGATGGCTTGTTGCCCTGCAGCTGTGGTTTGGGTCTCTCCCCCCCCCAGGACCTCACACAAGCCAATTCACATCCATCCACCAAGTCCTCACCATTTCAGAATGTGAAGGAAGCAGCTGCGTTTCATCCTCCCAACCACCATTGGCAAGCTGTAGTGACCATCAATGGGCCCAAAGCGCAACTTCCCTGTCTTTTGACCACAGCTGCTCAGATTTTTGATAAGCTTAGAAGTTTGAAGGCTGTTTATTAGATCCCAGACTTCGCTTCCCACCAAAATCAACCCATTCTTATATATCCTACAAGAAGAGCCAAAATACATTAGCGTCGTTGTAATCCAATCCAAGTGTTGCATGTTAGTGCTGATAGAAAGCAGTGAAGTAGGGACTCCATCAGTCTCTAAAAGGTTTCTCTTGTTTAGATTTATTAGCCGACACTCAAGTATCACCCGGGTTTGGGAATAAATTTATTATGAAGTGAAGGCTCACACTTTTCCATTAGACTGGCTACTGCTCTGCCACACACATCATAGATGTTCCTGCCCAACATCAATAAGTTGTGCTGTTAACAGATGAAGCCCTGATTATCTCCACATAATGTAAATATTGTCTTCCCTCCCTGTACATTAAGAGGCAACAAGAAATATTTTCTCTGTTGCATAGCAGCAAATGACCGCTAACTTGGCAAAGTGCTCAGATGTCTGGCCCCGGGAACAAAATTTATAGCCTGCATAATATTTTAAAAAAAGCACACATACAATTACGAAGCAGGATGATTATATTATAGTCTGTCTTTTACTCTTTGCAGTAATGGAGTGTTATCATTTATGGCAAAAGCAAGTTTTAACAAAGGTCAGTCAGTGAATTAAACATCTAAGGTCTCACATTTCTTTATTTATATCTGTTCCTACCCATTAATGGTCAAATCTAATGTCTTGATATCAGTATAATAACTTTATAAACAGGACAACTGGATTGACCTGATGTCCTATAAGCTGTTTTGTGTTTCTCGAGGTCATCCATCAAACATAATTTACAATAGCAGTTTCTAGGAGCAGTTAATAGTGCTGAACCAAACGGCAACCTCAAGGGTTTGAAAATGAAGCCAACAGTCTCTCCAGTGGTCAGGCCAAACAGGCAAATGTTCAACCCTACAGCATTAAAAATTATGTTTACAACACAGCACATGGATAGTTTTCACCTTCTAACAACTGTATGGCTATAAGCATCCAATTACAGAACCGTAACCTCACTTTTGTAATTACAGTGACCAAACTAACCTTCTACATGTTTTGTTGATATCATCTGGAGATTTTGAACATACATGGCTGGATTTGTCAAATATGTGTTTGTGCTTCTAGTGAGTGAAATTCTAGCAGTTTACTAGTCAGCTACAATACACCTTTTCATCTAAGTATGGTGACTTCTGGCTCCAGAAATAGAAAAAGTGCAAGAACCACGAGGGTTGAAAAACAGTGGATGAAAGAAACTTGTGAGTTTAACGGTGTTTACTTAAATTAACATAATAGTTATCTAATCTACATATGTTACCTTTTATACATATGGCAACCTATTCTGGTATATCTGTTCTGAAATGTTTGTAGTCAGCCTGGTGCCAGAATACGACTTAGTTGGTGTAGCACACTTACTGTGTGAAGTGTATGTCAACGTACTTGAAGTCCTGGAAAGGAAATTTTAGAGCGCCACCCAAAACTTTCTGGCAGTGCATCTGTTCTAGCAAGGTAATGCAATTAGCCTTAAATTACTACATCTAGCAATTAAGCACCTTAACTGTGACAGTGAAAATGATGGTAAATAACACTTTAATAACTGTTACCATAAAATAAACGTGCTTGCAAGAGAATTTTGTTTACCGCTACTCTACTAGCTAATTACTAGGTGATTATCAATTTAACCTGCAGACTGTCTACATAAATCCATAAAAAAATGTGACTTGGTTGAGTTTAGAGTGTCACATTATGACTTATATAGATCTATATTAGATCTATATAATAACCACAGTTATTCTAACCGGACCAACATCACTTGGAAACAGACAAACACCATTCGTTCTGTTAAAGTTGGATGTTCTGTTGAATGCCGTATAATAACTTTTTATATAATTTATTTTTTATAATAACTTTTTTTTCTCAAAAGGCTAGACTGACTTTAGAAAAAGTAACCAAATAGCCACACATTTAACAATCAGACAAAACCATGGAAAATGTAGAAAATACAGTGAAGAAATATGTTAAAATCCACAATGATACTGAAGTATTTTTACTTGTGTAGAAAACTTTAACATCAGACTTACATCACCCAGAAAACTTGGAGTAAAAAGTTTAATATTTATGGACATTTTTTTTTTTTATTTACACTGTATCCCACACACAGACTAATCTGGGTAGGCTGCTGAGGTATATTACCAGTGAGTGCTCCAGTATATTTTGCAGTTTATTCATCCATGTGTGACAACACAATTGATTTAGACTGATTTGGTGAACTTCACTACACTGGATTCCTACCCGAGTGTGGCAGTGCAGCTGGGCTTCGCAGGTTTAAAAGTTCTAGATGAGAGATGTGGTTTTAAATGTAAACATAACTTTATTAAAAAATGTTGAATATTAAAACAATAAGAAACAGTTTAAATAAGACCTGTCTGTAGGCCTAAATGTTGCCCTACAACATTATGAAGACTAAAAAGAAGATTAAGGTGGGACTTACCAGCTGTATATGGTTCACAGAAGAAGGAGGACAAAGAGACAGTAATGCACACTACACACCAAACTTAACACCCAAAGTGCTGTATAATAAGGGGAGTTGTGAGGGGAAACCCTCTGTACTTTCCCACAGTGGGGAGAAGGAAAGAATACCATTAGCAATCAGTAAAAATCCCTGTTAACTAGATTCAATGGTTAATGGGAACTCAGCCTAAGATTTCCGGTGCTTAACACTGCAGGGATCACACACTCCAGATAAACTGCTACAAGTATATTCAAGGCGTAATAAATAAACACACTTTACAACTCTACAGCAATGAGAGAAAGGTACACATGTACACAGTATCCATGTCAAAATAAAAATAACAACCATAACAAAGTGTTAAAATGTGGGACATCACCAAAGCCCAGCTGGGTTGGTTAGGTGTAACCACAAGTCGGAGAGCATCAATAAACACGGAGACTCAAGCCGCTGACCAAGGCGCTGCTGCAGCAGCAAACATTGACCTCAGAGAAAAGGCGTGCTTCCTCAACAGTGGCCAAAAGTAGAGTAGCCACAGTTTAAGTCATTTCAAAAGATCTGAACTACCTCAAATTGTGCTGAATTACACCAACGGGCGCTTCACCAAGCTACAGAGGAAGACAAAGGATTTAATGAGCAAGAGGGAGACATGCCTGATTATATCCTGGGGAAATGCCACCTATTAATTACACCTACAGGTGCTCTCCCAATTCTAGCACAACGCAAGAGGGAGGGAGAGAGAAACACTAAGCAAACCAGATACCCTGGCTGCTTATACAAGTACAGCTTTTATTGATTTTTGGGTGGGTTGTCACATTTTTCTTTAAGGAAATCAGGATCTAGATTAAGACGGTCCATTAACCGCTCCAGCCCCCAGGCTTTATTCTGTCCATGTGTGTTATAGCACCACAAACTGCAAACACACCTCAGTGGGCACAACAGACCCGCTAAACATTTTTAGATGTGAGTATATTTAACCAAAAAACCTGAAACTGTATTATCTGCCAGGTCAAAGCGACGGCTCTATGTTGACTGACTATGGGCTTTAAATACCAAAGAAAAACACTGACAATAATCTGGTTTAAAATGAAACAGCCATAGTTTCAAGTAACTGACACCTTTTATTGAATCATAGCTGGCGAGAAACTAAAACCAATTATTCTGTAACTTCATTTCTTGGTTCAAAACCTCAAACTTCTCATTCACAAGATATTTAATAACACACTTGCAGAAATGTTTTGGATTTGTGTTTTGGATTGAAACCTTTCATTTGTGAAGCGGCGTATTGAAGTAGCCAATAAAAATTATAAATGAGCTTGGGAAAGCAGTGACACGGTGCAGGCTGTGCAGGTACGCCGTCTTCACAAGTCATCTACACGTTCATGGCTCTTTTGAGGATATTTCCTGCCAGAATTCGGCAGAGTCCAAATTACACTTCAACATATTCAACATATGGAGGCTCTTCAGATTGGCAACACTGACACGAGTTCAAAAACCTCATCATTTACCATGAAGCAAAGTCCTGCTGATTGAAGCTGATTGACGGTGACATTTCCAAGAGTTATGAGACATGTCACAGCTGCCACCATGACTCCCATTTATTTAACATTTGTAACGGCTAAATTGTGAAAGATCGCTTTCAAGAAATCCAGACCTTGACCTCCTATTTGACTTGATTCTTATGCCAGGCCTACTTTCCAGCCAAAGCGCTATTTGAGTATCCTTTTTATTGAGTGCGTGCAACCATTAGGCTTTCAATGAGGGGAATTACACTGTTGTTACTGCTGAAGGTTTCATCTGGTTGACTGAAATGACCCCACGTGACCGCAGGGGCAAAGGACTCGATAAAAACGACAAAGCATGTAACTATAGATCACTCTCCGAAGCAGGAGTGGTGTTAACCTTGGAAATCTGGGGAGCTGTGAGGTTCAAAGCATACACGCCTTGAGTTATTTGTTTAGGGTTGAACTGCACTGAAATGGACCTACTAAGTTACTAGAGCCATAGCTCAACTATGCCCTTCTTCCTGGAACGGTCAGAGGTCACTGTTGCTGAAGAGGCTGCATAGCAGTGGAGAGGAAAAGTGTTGGTTCAAAAGCTACAACAGTTTCTTTTTGCAGCCTATCCTAGTGGAGAGGAAGAGAAAATTAGACAAAGAGTATGTGGTAGAAAATACCACATATTTAATCATATTGTGACCTCATTTTCTTTGGCCAGTTTTGATAAATGTCACGGTAGCGCTCGATCTGCTGCTCTACTGTATGTCTCGCAAAACCACAGAGCATGATTTCTTTACAATACAGAGACGCAGAAGCCCTTCTCTCTCTTCTGTTTGCTGTTTATTTTTATGCAGGTTATCCTTGGCCTCCTGCACCATAAAGATCCTGAAACCACATACTCTACAAACTATTTACAGAAATGAAACTTGCATCCGAAAAGGGTTTCCGTGTCTAAATCCTCTGGGCATCCTTTTCCCTCTGAATGATATACCTTCAAAATTACACAGTGGGAGTGGATGAGTCTCTATTTTTAACGTTGGCTCAGGAGTGGTTTAAAGCAAGCAGTATTATTTAGCTCTGTTGCAATGAACTGCAACGATAACATCAGCATGCTAACATGCCCACGGTGGCAATTCTAGTATTTTCCAATTAGCACAAAGCATAACGTGGAGCTGGGCTTGATGGGAATGTTGTCTTTACAGTTCATCCCAAGGAGGATATTAAACGTCCTGCAAACACTGTTGAAAGCTTTTGATAGCAGATCCTGACACTTTTTATCTGCAAACTTTAACTTGATGGTGGCAGTACAGGAAAAGTCATAGGTTCACCAAAATCAGTGGGAGTCATCCACTGAATTCAGTCATAAAAGGCAATCCATCGAGTAGTTATTGAGACATTTCAGGCCCGTCCAAAGTGCAGTACTGGCCCACACTGCCATCTCTGGAGACTCATGATCTCTTGATTTATGTCACTGTTCTCAAATCCTGAGTGTAAATAAAACAATGGGAACATAATTTTTCTCTTGAAATGCTTACATCGCACAGTGTGTCGCTTGGCTATGAAGAGTCAAAAGCCACCAGAGGTTTGGAAGCAGTGGTTTAGAAACTTGACCCTTTGTGTGTCGCATGTTTGAAAAAGACAAGGATCTGGCTTCATCGTGATTCGACTGTGGGGCCTTCGTACGAGGTATCTCGTTTCACAGTAATAATCAAAGCCAGGCGGATCTAATTATCATAATGTTGGCTTATAGCCACTTCTTAGATAAACTATCACCAAAATGCTTCACCCGCAGCAGACCTGTTTTTCTTAGCCAATCAATTTCCTAGGCGGCAGCCCGGGATTATCTCCAAGGCTGATCCAAGCCTCCTGCGACAGGCAGCGAACGCGGTCCGTGTCCTGCTTATTTTGCCTTCCTCCTGTGTATTTAGGTCTGTTTGTTGACCTTGGTCGTGCTTCTCCTTTGGAGCCCGAACCGGTTTTGTGTGCTTTGTCTGGCCAAGCTTTGACATCGGCTGGACCCGGGACTGCGTTGTGGCCCAGAATACACAAACGTCACTGGTCAGAGGGCCAGAAAGAGGCGCGACGTAACGCTCGACTTAGACCACACAGCCATCAAACCTGTCTCACTGTGCAATTTGAGAGAATTCTATGAATGCATTTAGGTTAATGCTGCGGTGAGTCTGGCTGCTTTCTGCTTAACTCTCCCTCAGCAAAGAGAAGAGGATATTTAGGAAGACCCCACTGTGTATTTTCCTGATAGAAATGAATGGATCACAAAACTTTGATTCACAACCACACGGGTCAGTATAACTAAATAAATGCAAAAAAGAGGTCAATTTTTAAGAGAGAGCAGAAAGACTGAGGGTGAATAATATCCTCAACAGAAAAAAAAAGTGCCCAATTATGTTGGTCTGGAGGTCTCCACTCTCAGAGGAGAGTAAAAATAGTTCACTAGATCTTGGACATTTCAGGATAAAATGGTATATATTGGCACGCATTAATGAAACCTCAGAACTGCAGAATTGTAGCATTTTTAAGTTAATGTTCAGTATTACGGCTTTTATGAATGTTCTGCCTCATTTGAAGTGACTTTTTGGACACTCAAATTGATTTCAGCGCTCAAAAGCCTGTGCATGAAACAAGAGCTCATATTTTCCTTCATTACCACTTTTTTCTTTTTCCATGATGTATTTGCTGTCTTGTTACAGACTTACATGGGTTGGTTGATTGGATGGAAGCTGAAATGTGAAAGTTCATAGATTTTTTATTTTTTTTAATCAAAGCTGGAAATGCTGTCTCCTGAAAAGCACTAATTTATAACAAAAACAATACAGGATCTGACTTTTAGCACACTAACGCTGGATAAACACAAAAGACTGAAATTTTCTACAATGAGCCGTTTCCATACTTTTAGATGTTTAAAGTTTGTAAATAAGCAGCAGATTTTTTTTACATTTCTTGCTAAAGCAGGTTGCAGCTGTTTGTCTGCATTCACATGTTTCCAGTAAAGAAAGAGCAGTTGCAGGATGTATAATATTTGCCCACTGTACCACATTATGTTACTCCATCACATTATGGCTGCAATAATTCCAGTCAACCATAGCTTCTTAAGCACAATAGTAAAAAAAACCCTAAAAATAGATTTTACTGCATTCTGAAGCAGCAATGGGGTGTTTGGCCAGGCATACAACTGAAGTCAGAGTTACGGATATTACTGACTAAAATATGACAAGCCTGGAATTTCCACTAAAGACCTACTGAAGGCCAGATTTAAGCAAACTCAGCAATTGAACATGCAAAACACGAAGAAAGGTTCTTCTCTTAACTTAAATGTTTGATGGTGAAAATCCTTTTAAAATTCTACCTGGCAAAAGAAAAACAAAGTCTGAAGTCTTGTGCTCAAAATGTTACACAGCTAATAAAATTCTTGTATGGAGCTGTCCAGTGCACAGGACAATCTGTTCTTATATTTGCTAGTTTTGAGGGGGGTTTGTGTATTAAATACTTACTAATGTGCACAAACTACAAAAAGCACATGAAAAAAGTATCAAAATGTATTTCTGTAAAAGAATTTGGTTGTTTACACAAATTCATGTAGATCATAAAAAGTCTTTAATTTGCAAAAATATAAAAAATATATATAATATTCTAAATTATGAGTTTTTCTTAAATATTTTGGAGGCATCTGTAACTGAAATATGCACCATGATTTGATATTTATATTTTCATATTTGTCAGCAACCAGATGTCGTTGATTCCCATATTGTATTATATTCACCCCCAGCCGGTCCCAGCAGATGGCTGCCCCTCCCTAAACCTGGTTCAGCCGGAGGTTTCTTCCTGTTAAAAGGGAGGTTTTCCTTCCCACTGTCGCCAAAGTGCTTTCTCATGATGGGTTATCTCACTATTGGGGTTTTCTCTGAATTATTGTAGGGTTTTTATCTTACAACAAGAGCCATAAGGCAACTGCTGTTGAGATTTGGCACTATATGAATTAAATTGAAATTGAAATTACTGCAAAGATACACTTCGTAACATGAATTCTTGCTAACAGCTGACACTCATAATCAACAGAGTTTCATGCTCACCACCCTTAAGTTGTGGATTCATTTGCAGCTGATCGGAGTTGCTAACTCTGATTGCAACATGTCACTAATCTGTTTACATTTATACATTTTTCTGCAATCTGTCTGAGAGTTGGACTGTGATTGTTTGGAGTCAAGTTGCCTCCAACCGGGTGACCTGTGCTAAACCTCTGGGCAATCAGTTTAACACCACAACTACTTGCAGTCAGTTGCCAGCAGTAAAAAAAAAAATCCGGGCAGTCACTGGATAACCACTGATTTTTTCCTGGTCATAATATAATTTTTTTTAATATTTTTTTTTTTCAAAAATCCATCACATTAACTTCTCTCTGCAACTACAAAAACAATCCTTCTTTTGTGAATCCCTGTTCTCCAATAACTCTGTTGGATTCTGGCTCGTTTGAGGTATCAAGATTTACATGGGGATCCAGAAGGAATTATTCTACCTTCATATTAATAATTCCCTTTCTGAAGGTTCAGAGAAGAGCCTAACTTCACTTACTGGTCACACAACACACAACACGCAAGTTAAAAATAATTAGCATTGTTTGGTATTGTGAGCAAAAATTCTGTTAAATAGCAATCCACAAATCTTTGGGGGCTTTACGCTGTCTTAGAAACAAAGGTCACGGCCAAGATTGTTTGCTAATTTAAACTAACATCATGTTCACCAAGCTGATATGAGAGCTGTATGTAGACTCATTTTTCCCTTTTTTTAACCCATTTAAATGCAAGTGCGACCCAGCCTTTTGTCCTCTTGGAGGACGAAATCAAGTGCCACAGAAAATGAACAAAAATGCATTTCAAAAGTCTACAAAGTCTACATTTACATTCAAAATGTCTACATCTGTATGTTAAACTCGGCCAGAAGTTTTTGTTCTCACTTAGAGGTTCACCCCATTGAGCTCTTTCCTAACTATAACAGAGACATCACACATGTCTCAGAGCGCCAGAAACCCCAAAAACCAAAATTTGATTTGCGACATTCATCAAGTACTATACAAAAGTAGAGTTATAGAGTTATGAATTCAAGGTTAAAAAAAATGGAAAACCCATAAGCTGTCATCTCTCCCAGCTTCAAGCATTTTTATTTTTCATCAGACCTGCTGAAAGTTGGGATATTGTCTGACATCATTTTTTTTAAGTTCACCACACATGAGCTAAAATTTATTCAATAATCATGGTTAAATTTATCTGCTCTCCAGTTTGTATTCCAGGGCCTTTAAATGGAACATTTTATACCGGTTTCATACACATTGTCTCTAATGGGAAAAAAATTCAAAGAGAAGGACAAGGCCACCCTAGATGAATTCTCACTCTGGTTTTATTTCATTCTCTCGTTCTTGAATTCTGTCTTCCTTATTGCACACCTCAGCTCACTCTGGTCGGCACACAAGTCGCCACTTTTGCTCAGAAAACAGTGGAACCATGTTCACCACCGCTGCAGTTATACTCACTAGCTGCTTTACAGCACAGCTGAATTAGTCTTTAGATTAGCATAGCACTGCTTTTCTCATTATGGTCTGGTGGTTCGGCTCATTTAATTGTTTCCGGGCTCCTGCCTTTTGTCCAGGGAGCCTTTATATATAACTGGTTTTGCAATTGCGTCACCTAAAGAGGAGGTTTTCTTTTTTAATTACAGACTTTTTCAGAAATGTTTAACATATGACAGATGTCTCAGATTTGGTAACACTGTCAGCCTTTTTTCATTGTTGAGAGTGTGTATACACACACTAAGAACAAAATTTGCACTGGTGAAACTAACAGAAATACCTGCCTTTGTTTAGTCTTGTACAGCTGACTTACTGTTTTGCTTTGTAAAAAGCTGCGAGTCAGAGTTTAGATACATTTCATGCAAGTGTTGCTTAACAACTGCAAATATGTCAGTATGTACCTGGAGAAACAATCGAAATGTTTTGTGGTTTTGCATTTGATTCATTTTACAAGGTACGGAGCTTACATACCGATGTTATCCTGAAACCTTATTTAATATTATTCAATGATTGGGAGGGAGTGGAGCTAGCTAAATGGTTACATTTAGCTTCTTTATAAACAATTGGAATGTAGCAATTCAAAGACTGGTGCTCTATTGTGCCAACTAAAGCATTAGTTTCCTGTTCTTAGGTGGCAGGAGTGGCACCCAGTGTAGTCTGCTGCTGCTGCTGTAGCACATCTGTTCCAACGTTCAATCCCTTCTGCATTCAGAGATGCTCTTCTGCAATTCTTGGCTTTAATGATTGAGTTACTGCTCAAAGCAGTCTGGCCATTCTCCTCTGACCTCTGGCGTCAATGTCGCTCACTTGAGAGCTTCACATATTTTTCTAGAGTTAACTGAGTGGGAAAGTCCGAGTAGATTTGCAATTTCTGAAATTTTCAGACACCAACAACCATGACACATTCAGAATCTCTTAAATCACCTTTCTGCCTCATCCTGTTTCATTTGAACTTCAGCAGGTCGTATATCCCATATCTTCATTCCTAAATACACTGAGATGCTGTCATGGACAAAACTGGCATGGAAAACTCACAAATTTTACATTTTTTAACTACAGCTGTTTGACTTTATTAAAAACCTTCAACGTTTTTGGATCCATAGAATTCTCTCGAAGCCTAACAGTTGGTAACTTTATTAATTATTCATATCTATTATTCAGGCTTGGTCAGGACCTAATGGAAAATCACGATTTTTTGTTCTTTTTGCGCTGCCAAACAAGGAGTCGCATCTTCTCATTCGGCTGACATTCTGCCACAAATGCTTGACTTATGCCAACTATGGCAACACTTGTTAACGCTGCCTCAGTGTCACTGTGGTTAAAACAAAGCCTTCTAACAGAGAACGAGTAATAAGGAAGCAATTTCAGACCGAGTTTACCCAATAAATATCACAACACCAGTTTGGATTTCATGCCAGAAAACATACCAACCAGTCCGAAAAGGCAACAGCGCAGGAAATGCTATTAACAAAAACAGCTTTGAAGGGGAACATTTGGAGATTTTGCTGCCCTTGTCAGTAAGTCATTGTATGGGGTGAGTATTAATATTCCATCTGATCACTCACATTACAATAGAAGGTGGAGGACAATTTTTCCACAGTTTTTCATCCTTCTCCACACTCGTTGACAGGATGTTTCCGCACTGCACCTGCCAATCAAACAGGCCTGCCAATAGTCTTAAAACCTTATGTTGATTAAAAAAAAGAAATTTCAAAAATCCCGTAGGCGGCACCGTTGACTATCACAGGTCATTTTTCTGTTCAGTGCAAATAGACTGGAAATGTTAATCACATCACTGTCTGTCAGCCAGTGCATTTTTCACGAGAGAAGCCAATCAAACATCGTGTGTTTGGAACGGCAACAATAAAAAAGCTCCCGTGAACTCGCTGTATTTTGAGTCACAATGAGTGTTATAGCAATCAGAGAGTAGCTATAGATCTACATATTTATTTGAAAATGTCATAATATATAACATTCATCTGCAATCATTCACTTATTTCTCCTGAAATCTGAACTGCCTGTATTCCCACATTCACTCACAACACACACACGCTCAGTGTCTGGCCCAGTCTCCTGAACTTTGTGTTGCAGTTCTTTTCTGCAAAAATCCGAAATGCAATTGTTTCATTTGTTCTGGTCCTGTGGTGTATGATTGTACATTTTTGGAATCAAACAATCAATAGATCATTCTAAGTTGGACAACCGTGTCTGCCAAATGAATGTAATCTGATGCAATATTATCATTTTGTCTTCGTGTTTATATTCCATTATCACCTCCAATGTTTTTATTTGGCACAAGCGAAGCAGACCCTTTGGAATTTAAAAAAAAATCAAATAAAATTGTGATATAGTACTTGTGGCATGTCCAGATGAGTCATTTGTTGAATAGATTACTGTGAAATTCATGTTCCCTGAGGATATATTTTCATTTCATTTAAAGCTATCGTCACGTCACCACTTTAATTTGTACGATGCTTTGGTTTAGCTTCAGCTGGACTTTCCACTTGAAGTTAATTAGCATCTGTTATACCTGCAAACTAACATAGTGAATCTAATTATCTTTCTGCTAAACATTGGCAGGTTAGCACTGTCATTGCCTCTTTCACCAGGTCTCAAATTATATTCTTCCATACTTACATAAGTGATGCATGAGTGTCTTCCCACTGACAATTAAGGCAGTATGCACTATGTGCACCTAGTCGACTCTCTGGAGTCACGAGGCAGTATAGAATGAATGTGGTGAATGAAGCTATAGCCCCATTTTTCTCCCAGCAACTTTAGATAGAAAGGATTGAGACAATAGAGAGTTCCATTTAAGACTTTAAAATGTTTTTTGGTGTAGTAAAATATTTTTCTGTAAGTATTAAGGACATCATGTGCGCCAGGAAAAACTTTATGGCTTCCACATTGTGATTTCAGGCATAGCAGTCGTCTTCAACTACCAACACCAGCTGCTTTTAATGGAAATTTTTTTACAAGGTAATCACTTGCCATGTTATCTCACTTGTGACATATTATCAAAGGTGTATTTTTTAAAAACAAAATAAAATGTGTTTTTTTTCTCTGGAAGAAGGTGTAAACAAACATTTTAACAATTTAGCACCATTCATGTCTATTCATTGAGGACTATCTTGAGTGCACTCCTGGTGTGCACCAGCTAAATTTCAGCTAATTTCATTCAAATGAAAGGGAAGTGGAACAGCTCTCGTGGATCACCTATTGTCAGCAAATTTTCACCTGGTAGGAGGTCAGTAAATTGTCGGCGCCACATGATGCTAATTAGCTAACAAAGTATTTTGATACAGGTTTGACGTTTATGTGTAGTAAGGTGTTGTCTTCACTGTATAAAAACTGTTGTATTTTGTCTTGCTAGGAGCTCCACAAATTATAAATATTTGCAAAATGTGGCTGCTAGCATCACATCTGGTAAGCGTACAACTTATTAGCCTGTCAAAATGCACACACTACGAAGGTAACTGCATAGTATCCACAGTATTCTGCCTACATGTTGGAAGTTTTACATTTCTGTGCAGTCCTTCAACAGGTAAGACTTAAAAAGGTGTTAAAAATCATGAGAACAATTAATAGTAAGCCTATAAAAATTTCACTATATAATGCTGTGATCTCTTATTTTGTATGACTTTAGTTTACATAGAGTTCCTTTTTTTTAACTTTATTTTCCTTTGTGTCACTTTTGCAGAGTATAAATATGAATCTGTTCAAATTCAGCTGTTATTCTTTCTCACATGTAGCACACAGCAGGAAATGGCTCTTTAGGTGTGTTAGTACTTCTGGTAATACTCTTTGTGGTTCAGGTGAAGTAGCTGCCAGGACACATCACAGCCACTCGCTAGCAGTACATGCATCAGAATATTAACTGTGCTATTTGCACATCACCCCAGTCAGCTATCACTTGGTGTTTGGACTTGCTGACTAGCAGGTAAAAGACTAGCTGGTGTCCAGTCTGACTGCACTGGACATTTGCATTCTCACAGGTTCCTCTGTTAGGTAAAAGTTCAGGGCTGCTCTACATGTTTGAAAACATCTTTATTGAGTTCATTGGGTTTGAATGTGCTCCCGACACATCGGACATGTTAAAAGCAGAGGAGTAGAATTGGTCAGATATGTATACAGTAGGGCTGCCACGATTAGTCGACTAGTCACGATTACGTCGACTATTAAAATCGTCGACGACTAATTTAATAGTCGACGCGTCGTTTGAAGCTTTGTAAGATCCCAAAAGACGCAGGAATAAGTAGTAGTATTTAAGAGTGTAATAACGGACTGAAACAGAAGATGGCAGCACTGCATGTACAAGGATGCCAGCTGCCGTTAACCCCGAAGAAGAAGAAACTGTGTCCCAGAATTCATAGCGCGGCCCAGCGCAGTTGTCAACAATGGCGGCAGCTAGTTAGTTTTAATATTACTCTTATTATTCTTTCTGGGTCACAAAATAAACGTTTAACATATTTTCAGGTGAGAATGTAGCTGTGTAAACCTCAAATATCTGCTTAGTCTATCAAGACACCGCATATTTTCAAAAGCGCTCCGACGTTTTCGGAGACGTCTGTTACCCACCAGCTCGATAGCGAGCCGGGTTTCTAGGCTCATTAGAGTCGGTGAGAACACCGACCCCCGGCAAATCGTTTTCAAACTCACCGCCGTCTTTCGCTGCTCAGGTTAAACATGTAATATAAGTCACTTAGATAACTTAAAAATGTTATTGTTTGGCTTTTTTTT
Source organism: Oreochromis niloticus (assembly GCF_001858045.2). Taxonomy (NCBI): domain Eukaryota; kingdom Metazoa; phylum Chordata; class Actinopteri; order Cichliformes; family Cichlidae; genus Oreochromis; species Oreochromis niloticus. The sequence goes on along the minus strand of NC_031966.2, from coordinate 10,389,145 downwards.
TGTATTTTATTTGTTCCTGAGTAAATTGGTTTGGCTGAGAAATAAAGTTATAGTTTTTGCACAGATGAATAAACGTCAAGCAGACAACTGATTATCAGAAGTGTGAGATGCTCGAGAATATACTCCGGTGTCCTGTTATATTTTAGATAGCAAGGAGCAGACGGCTGAGTTTATTAAACTTCACTGAAACAATCTGCAAATTTCATTAAAAGTGTAATAAACTATCATCTTGTCTTTATTTTTAGTTAGCACATACCTTAAACACTTCAAGCTGTAAGCTAATGATAGTTATATAAGAGCAGACGCATGCTGGTGCAATAAGCTGTACATTTTACGTCCAATGGATGCATGATCTGATTAGTCGACTAATCGCAAAAATAATCGGTGACTAGTCGACTATCAAAATAATCGTTTGTGGCAGCCCTAGTATACAGAGAGAGATATTAGTTGCAAATGAATGATTTGGACCCAAAAATATAAATATAACATAGATACCAAATGTGAGTGCTGCATCATCTCCAAACATCTGTGTCACTTGATTTTTCCCACTGAGTTTTAGATTTGAACTAATGATCTTCAGCTACTTTACATTGACTTTAAGTCCTACCAGCTTTCTGTTCCTGTAGTCCAACTATAATCAAATCATTTTTATTTTTTTACTTCTGTTCTCGTAATCAGCATGGTATAGGTTTGTGAAACCAACAACGCAGATTAAAGACAGTTTTGTGGACGGGCTCGTCATAGAGGTCACATCATATTTTGGAGTGCCGTCATGCCTAAATCCCCTCCAATCCAAGTTGCATCAAAGCAGTGTGTCTCTGCCTCTCACCAGCGTACAGTATGCTGCAGTATGTGCTGGACTTTATTCAAGCGCCTAATAATTACCTCCAAGGCTTAGTGGGGATGGTCTGTTGTTTGAAAACACTTGTTTCTTTGGCAACTGTGTAAGCAATGTATGGTGTGCTAAAATAAACTACACACAACCCACTGATCGATGAACAACTGTAGATTACAGATTGTAGGAGAGATTGTGGAAATTGCATTCTATGCTTATGGCTTTGTAATCTGATTTGAGTTCAGTTCAGTGTGTTTTTTCAGCAAAAACGCTCCTTGAAGGGTTTTGGAAGGAGTCCAAGTGGAGTACAATTGGAGTTCATTGCCAGAATGAGAATATTAATGTTATCAGTACAGTTCTCACAGAATCTCACGATGAAACACAGATTATAAAGTCCTGCACATCTAAGAACATGAAAGCGGAGCTATCATGGTTACCATGAAACAACATGTACTTTATCTGCATTCTTTTGTTTGTTTTTGTTTTCCTGTGCTGAAATAAAACTTTACACCGCTGTTTATTTCTTTTAGGTCTGCAAAAATACCTCAAAATTTAAAAAAAACCTTTAATGTACTGCCTGTGAAAAACGAAGGACGGTATAAAAGCAGCTGTAAACTCACTTTTCAAAACCCAGAAAGTCCCAGCTCTACACCCAGACGCCTCTTCCTCTCTTTTACAGCCAGACATTCTACAACCTGTCTGGGGTGCAGAAGTCAACCACCACCCCTTGACACCAATCCATACGGGTTAATTGACAATGAAAATATCTAGGGGGGGGGAACAGACTTTTTTTTCCAAATCAAGATTTAAACCTCACCATATAGGATTATTTAAAAAAAAGGCACAAGCATGCCGCAAAGAAAAATACCTTGGTCTGCAGATGAATAGGTATTCTTTCTTCTTTTCCAATGTGCTGTTTTTCTTTGGGGAGCTTGCGGTCCTGAAGTGCTTTGGACCTCAGCTCGGAGGCAATTTAATGGATGTACAGCAGCAGCACTGTGCAGAAAAGAGTATTAAAATATGTTCCTTATGTTTTGATACCAAATTCAGACTTGAGACTGGTGCACGTATTTAACTGGCATTAAACTTAACTGTTACAGTGGCATGCAGACCAGCCTATTTGTCCACAGCAATGTGGGAAATGGGGGCCAAGCACTTGGACCAGTAGTGAGAATGGGCATACATATATCAAAATGATGAATATATTTAAAACAATTTTACAGACTATCTAATAAAGGTCTACATGCATTTAAGGTGACTGTATCTTAGAAGATTATTTCATCTGTTTCTCACACACTTATGAGTGCATAAAGATGTGATTTTACCAGATCCACAGCTCAACCAAGCCAGCAGCTTCTAGGGCTGAAAAATGAAGTAAATGTGGAAGTGAAAAAAATCGCACTTAAGGTTGGCCACTAGACCCCCAGCCCCATAGACTGACATTTTTAAATGCCTAGTATTTTACAGTATCATAGCATGACATAGTATGATACTTTCCCTGTTCATGACACCTCTGCGGAGCAGGACCTTTTTTATATAACTTATTCATCCCCACTTGACAGGTAGTCACTAGCTATCTGTGTACATATATAGTTTGTGGATATACCCTCTGCCAACCAAAACACTGGGCCAAACCAACATTACACCCACAGGAGTTGCTTGGCCATTAGACTCCCTTGCCATGAAGCTCCTAGCACCCAGTTTTTGTGCTGATGTTAATGCCAGAGGATGCAAGGAGCACTCACAACTTTTACAAACTATTCACCTCAGCACCTGGGGATTCTGTAAATTTACATGGCTTACGTGTTGTGGCTCCAAAATACTTCCACTTTGCAGTAATACCAATGTTGATTGTGGAATATTAAGGAGGGAAGATATTTCATGGACTAACTTGTTGCAACTGTGGCATCCTCTTACAGTACTGAGCTCATTAGAATGACCCAGTCTCTGATAAATGTTTGTAAAGGCAGACTGGTGTTTTGTTTCATGCATTTGTGGCAATAGGACTGAAAAGACCCGAATTCAAAGATGAACAGGTGTCGCCCAATACCACTACTATTAACAACAAAACTAGCTGGCACTAGCCGACAACTTAGCACTCTTCCCTCTCATCTAAAAATGGTAACTTTTGGCTCCAAAAATCCCAAACTGGCAGAGGTGAAATCAGTAATTTTGAGTAGAGTCCAAAACCAATGGGTGATGTCACAGTGGCTACGTCCATCCATCTATATACATCCACAGCACCAACCGTGCTGTGAGCGGGGTAGCAGAGAGACGCCACCAGTATCTTGCATAAATCACTCCTTTATTTATTTTACTGCAGCATGTGTGATACACATAAGATAACTGCTAACTTTAATTTATGTCTGATTTCAGTACTGCAAATAAATCAAATTCCATAAATAAAGGACAGCAAATCACTGAAGGCTGAAACTTTACCTTTTTACAGATTAACACTGGGTTCATGGATGAGACTGACAAACCTAACACACCCATAGACACAACCATAAAGTGATGTAGATGAAGAAAGACAAACTAAACTCATGTTTATTCTCTTCTTACTCATCTGAACCCCTTATTTTTAGAAGATGGATAAACATAATCTAAATATGTCACTAAATTGCATCTATCCGCTGTCATGAGATTCTTCAGAGTCACAAACTGGTGAATAACACTGCACCACTATCATGTTAAGCGTATGCACAAACAGTATATCAAACATCACCAAAAGGGTTAAACATGAACTGTCTATTAAAGCAACCATACAGCAGCACGCCGGTCCTTGTATCCATAACAATACTGCAGAGACGCATCACTTCCTCTGTAATCAAGGATTTACTCACAGCTGCTTGTTTTGACAGACTTACATCAACTGTTTTGACAGCAGCTCAGCTCAGTTAAACTTTTCAACCATTCAGCTCTTTTTTATCCATTTGCTAATGTCTCTGTGCTGCTCATCACACAACAGAGACACAAGTATCTTTATCATTTTATTTTTAGAGCTCCAGAAACCATAAACGTGACACGTTTGAACTCTCGGCACAAATTTTTTGCTTCAGCTTATGTTCGTTGTACTTCATAGTGTCTGTTAAATAATAATACTATAAACTCAATTACCCAAAAGCAATGTTCTCACTACGCTCCACAGGGTGTAAAGACCTGATTAATATAAAAAAAAAGCTTTTGTTTGGTAGAGTTCCTCAATGTCCTGAAATACCGGACACTTGAAGAGCTGCTTTAAATGTGAAATCCCTATTCAGCAAAACAAAGAGTCCCATAGTTTGAGGACACAAAGAACATGAAGAAGGTTCGTGATAGAAACCAGAAGGACAACCTGAGAGAACATCAGGTAAGCATTTACTCAGTCGAAAGCGCTCTAGGACTTATGAGGGTTCAGAAGCTCTGTTCAGTTGGCTTAATGTCCATTAGATCATTCAGCAACGAAATCTGCCTACTTGTTAGTGTACTGCAAACAAGACTGGAATGAAAAGCAGTCTGCTCAAACAATGATTTTAGAGTTATCACAGATATCTACAGTTCAGTGCTGGAGAAAAAAAATAAGGCAGATTTCATGTTCACCTTAATGGACTACAGGCAGGCCATGGTTGGAAATATTTTGGTTTTCATACTTTGCACCAGAGGTGTCACCAGTTCATGCAGCCCAATTTGGCCTCAAGATGCAGAGACCTGTAACAGCTGCACAACACCCAACGTTTCCGAATGTAAAGAAGTACATTTAAAAGAATATCAGGTGTGGTTGCATGTCTTATTACACATGCATTACAATTCCATTCATACCGTTCACAGGCATATATAAAAGTTTTACATGGGTTTTTGGAGTTTTGTTTTAACTTTATGTCAATTAATAACAGATTAGTAATCAACAATAAAGCCGTCTTTATGTGAACGTGCCTTTTTGCGCTCTGCACAGCAGCAGCAGTATTCCACCTGCTGCAGATTCTGCTTAAAACAGCCCTCCGGCTTGCTGTGGATCTCCAGAGCAGAACAAGGACTATCGTTGCCAGTTGGAGTTCAAAAAGGTGGCGCTGGTGTCTGTCTAGTCGCTGGATTCAAGACAGCTGAACGATATCCAGCACCGCTAAAACTGCAACTTGGTGTCCCTGCCCTCAAGATAAAACTAGATGAAAAGCTGGTTAGCAAAGACTGAGATCAACTCTGTTGTTTTGGATGGATACAGAAAAAACCCCCACAAATATATGAAAAAACCCAGGCAAGTGAAAAGTCCACGTCTGAAAAACACTGCTGCATAGATGAAGAGAAACAAGTACATGCCTTGAACAACAAGAACTGATTCAAATTTAAGGCTAAACCACAGAAGCATGCTTTGCATATGGGTTAGCTGTAATGTTAAGTATTTGTGAGTCTTATGATTAAGTGTTGCTGTACTCAGTTGCAGAGGGAAAGACTGTTTTTAATTTTTCCAAGTCCTTGTTGTCCAGCGCCAAACGATAGAGCCCAGCCGCTGTGACAGTGACATGTGTAACTTCAATTTTATTGCCTTTAGCTCATTTCACTCTTCATGTTCCCCAGCTATTGTAGGCCTGCTGTGTTTCTGACAGTACTGACATGGAGACATCATGCGAACACGCGTTAAACCTGCAGTCCTGTCCCGCCTCTGGTGAGGTTTTCTTTTGGTCGAGTTTCTGGAGACGAGTCACTGAAAAGAAGTTAAGATGGGTAGCTTAAAGAAAGCAGCATCTTACATCTGCTTCGTCTCATGTCGTTCTTGTTTTTTTGTTCGTCCTTCATTCTTTTGTATCGCGGTTGCCATTCGAACGGAACGTCTCGGGATCGTCTTTTCCATTCCCAGACAGCTGGAGCGAGTTACTGGCTGTTTGGCAATCGGGCCAGCGGGGGAGAAGCAGATGGTTCAATTCTCATGTCACCCCGTCTGCTTGGCAGAGATGTCGGGGAGCAAGTGGAGAAGGGTTTACTCACACATACTGAACATATGCTGTATATACATGTGCATGCAGATGCACACACAAATAGGATTCAATGCATACGCGGTCACGCATGTATGTGTTGAGAGCTTTCGCACACATTTTTTCCATTTACATTGGAGGTTTTTCCTTGACGCTCTCATCCAGAGACACTTTAACCGAGCTGCAGTTTAAGCCATCAAAATGAGAAAAAGAAAATGACTCAGAGCAATAACAGCCATGCAGGACATCACAAACATACAAAAACTGGTGGAGCGGTCCCAAATGTTTATTCTAACAGTTCTGTACTTGAGGTGAAAAGCCAGACAAAAAAAACAAAACAAGGAATACTTGAAGATGGATTGCTAAAAAAGAATCGTTTTCATTTACTGCCAGTTATTTTCTAACTTTATGAAAAGTTTTGTAGATAAGATGTTGTAAAATGATGATTCCACGATGCCACCACCAGTCCAAATATTCAGTCCCCACAAATATGTCATTTTTAATTATTTAGTTTTGGGAGCTGGGTGAGTGTTTGGCATTTTCATATTCATATTGGTTATTTTTTGTCTTATTTGTTATTCCCAAGGTTATCAGCATTCAGTCAACCCTCATATACTGATGAATTAATTCAGTTGTTGAACTTGAAGGTTCGTTGTTGACTTTGAAAATAGGGACTTTCGGCTGCTTGATTGTTTCCCAAGGGGTTGCCACAGCAGATGGATCAGCATGTGTGATTTGGCACAGCTTTTACATCGGATGCCCTTCCTCATGCAACCCCAATATTTATCCAGGCTTGGGACTGGCACTACCACTACACTAGCTTGTGACCGCCTGAAGCTGGGTTTGTGTCTCCTCCTGGTCTCGAATCAGTGTTAACAACTACGCCATGAAACCAACATTGGCTTTGAAAATTGGAGTTGAAAAAATCTCATAGCTGCTGGAAATTCAGAGCTTTTGGGACACACAGGAGGTGTCGACCGCCATCTTAGATGGAGTACACTTCTTGTTATTGAGGTAAAGGTGTAGGAAACACTTATTTAAAATTTTGTCTTGGCTTATTTTATCTGTATCTATTAAATGAATAAGCAAAGCCTTTGTTCTGTGCTCTGATGGGATGTCAGCATGCTGTCTTGAGATGCTAATTAATGCGTAATTGTTTTGAAACTGCAAAGGAGTGTAAGTTCAAGGACAAAAAGATCTTTTTAACCCTTATTTTGGGTCAAAGTCACCAGACTTTTTTCTGTTATATCCTTTTAGCTGTAGAAATGAAACATATGGCTCTTCCTGGTCATATTTTTTAGTAGTTTTAAGTTAACCACCTGCACCTTTGCCTAAATTTGCAGCAGATTCAGAACCAATACAGTGTGGCTGAAGACTCCAGAAATGTATTCCCGATCCTGAAAATCCACTTACTTGGTTCACAGGTTATCCCAAAATGTACTTTTTTATTTTGTTTTAATGTGCAGTTCCAAAACCTTCAAAGGTGAAGATATTCTGAATCTCACAGTCACTTCCTGTTTTGGTCTGACAGTTAGTTAAATGATAAAGTACCCAACCCTCTACTTTGTGTGTTCACCGGCATGGGCATGCCCAGTGTAGCTGAAAGGTCATGTGGCATGTGTTTTTTCAGGCATGCTGTAATGTATGGAGATTATTTCTAAACCTGTTATAAACTGTTCTAAACACTATTTTTATTGTTTGCTTTTTAATGAGAGTATTGTAGGGTGGATGTAGCCTGATAATAAGCAAAGGCACACATCAAGTGAAAAAAACAGTACATGCACACACACTTACACCAATGCACATCTGTTTTTGGTTGGACCTTTTTTAAATGATCGTCTACACGTTTGCTGCGTTGTGTTCAACCTTCACATTTTTCCATATTTTGCAGAAAGTATAAATTTTCTAGTAACAGTTTTGTAAACATGAGAAATATGTGGAAGAAACTGTGATACTGTAAAAAGTGGAAGAAAATCAACTCCCCCACTCACTTTCCTACACAACTAGAACATGAGCGTGCTTACTGTTTACACAAATACACAAAAAACATCATGCACTCCCAGTCATATTAATATTTACCTCACCACAATCATATTTTTCACGTTGCTACAACATGACTGTGCCACGCGCCACACTTGCACTTTATTCAAAACATACTGTTGGCGTTGATGTGGCTGCCTGCGAGCGATATTCTGAAAAAGCCCCAGAGCGAAAAAGAGCTTCAAAGGTGTCGTATTCTACTCGAATAACTTCGTCTTCTCTCTTTTTCTTTTTGGCTTTTTTGTACAAAAAGTTAAATTGAGTAGTTTTTTTGTTGTCATACCTAATTTTGGTAGAAAGGCCGTCAGCGTTCCAGCGGTGCGCAACTCAGCCTTTGTGCGCATCAAGGTCTGTCTCCGGTTGGGTAGGAGATGACTGTTGCTCTGTGAGACTGTGTGGGTTAACTGTGCACGCACAGTAGGTGGGGATGTATCCGTAGCAAGAAGGTCCTGCTGACAGCTGCAGACAGGTGGGAAACCTTGCAATAATATTACATTAGAGTTAAGGGAATGGGTGTTTGTGAGGAAATGAGTGCTCCGTTCGCTTTTTCACGTTGAACGATAGTGTCAGACTGAATTCAACTAGTTTCAGCTGATATCTAGTCATCTAATATCTAATATGATAAAATGAGCGGATATCAGAAATGTTTTTTGGGGGGGGGTTTGCACTTTTGATGCTGCTGTTTGCTTCTGCATATTTACCTGTAGGGGTAAAACACAGGAAGCTAGCTGACTGGTTGGCACCACATGTCTGACAACTTACCCTACCATATAGTGCGTTCCAGATTAAGCTGGAAACTGAAATTTTCAAGTTTCCAGTTCAAATTTTCATCTAGTACACCCCCTCATCTTGGAAAGTCGGAGCAGCCACACCAACCCCTAGTTAACAGTCTGAGATGGCGGCAGTGAATGTAAACAACTGTTAAACTTTTAATCTGTTCAGCCACTCTTGTGTATTTGAGAATCGCTAAATAATCCATACGTAGATTATTGACCAGGCAAACACAAAAAAAAGTATTGCACTGTTGTTAGTGACAAAGTAGCAAAACAAATCCTTGCTTTTCCAACTTTGCTACCAGAACAAACTCAACGTCATACCTGAGTTTCAACAGCCAAGGTATCTGAATTGCAGTAGTCTTCCTCATCAGGGCTGTCTTCATCCTCGACAAAACTAGAAAATCCTTATTTTAAATGGTGATCTGCAAAACCAAGTAGCTACCTCTGGAGACAAAAAACAAATGCTGAAGTACCCGTAACTGCAGTTCCTCTAATGGCCACTTGAGGCAGACTTCAAAAGTGTCACTCTAATATTAAAGTACCCACTAAAACTGAATTAAAAACCATGTTACGGGCTGGTCTAAATAAAAGGTTTCGGCCTTTATTGATATTTCTTTTTGATTTTAACCCACTCATCCGTTTGGAATCCTTGAAGCCTTTCAGGCCTGGCTGCTTTGACTGATGTCTGCTAGGCCTCAACCAACTAATCTAACTGTTTTCATGTTGTTTCCTTTTGCATTTTAATTGAATTATCTGACCATCCAGAGGTAAACTTTGCCATTTGTATTATCTGTAGTATAAGTTGGGCTGTCCAGCTCTTTTCACTGTGTCTCTCTCCTCCTCCTTCTAACATCATTAGCACATGACATTACAGTTAATGGGATACATTTCCATATAACTGCAGGGCACACTATTGAAGTTACTGCTCATGCTGAATGCCACTAAAATACCACACTTTCAAGTTTTTTTTAATTAAAGAAGAACAATATCCATTATATTTTATATCACAAAAAACATTTTTAGTTTAATTTTAAAATAAGTTGTTTTTTTTTTGTTAATCCTAAAATAGTTTATTGGTCTGGATCTCGGTGAATGGTTTTGTGTCCTATGGCTTTCCCACAGTAATGTGAACACTGAATTCTTGTAATATTTGTGGATGTAATTTGTCAAATGTGTGGATATTGAATATCAGGACGTAATATCCGTAACTGTCTTCAAAGTCACTGCTGGTCGAACCGTAAAACATGCATGTGTTTTATCCATACTCCCTGCTGCTGAAGAATCCTCACCTGTGGACCGAGTTCATCATTTCATCTTACTCCCTCATTACAAGACAGCCAAGCAGCCTGTGCACAAGCATTGCAGCACCCGCCAGCCTGCACACACTGAAAGGAAAACTTCACATGCAAGATTACACAATCGTGCCAACATGAGTCATATCATCGGAAATGATGTGAAAAATGAAAAGCTCTTAGAAGTGGCTTTTTTTGTTATCTGTGACTCTGGATCTGCTTTACAAATGTGTGCAGGACATCTATGACTGAGCTGTCCCTCGCTGGGGTTTTTATGGTGAGATAAAAGAAAACCGAGGAGGTTATCTCCAACTCAGCTGACATTCCAAGTCTGAGGATGGTGTTGACTGCTGATCGCTAATTGAAGACACATTTGAAAGATGTTGCATTGCGGCCGAATAAGCTTTCACTCTCCTGCAATCCTGGTGCAAGAGAGACCTCCAGTGGCTGGGGCACTCACAAATGATATACTGCTGCCTGTCAAAGTATCAAATACGATGTAGAAATTACAATTATGATTGAGTGGAGTTCACAAGAGATCGAGCAGATGAACACATTCAGTAATTGCTGGGATTGTTTCAGTAAAATGTTTGGATCTGTTTATTGATAATTTATCAGAATGTGATACTTTTTACCTTTCAGTGAATGTTTTTACAGCTAAAGCACTTTGTGAATTTAGTTTGCAGTTCTTCACTTTAGTAAGATTCACTTTAAATTCAATCATTAAGTTACAATGGATCTGTTTTTGTACAAAATGCTTTTTTAAATTTAGTAATGAAAGTTTAGTTTGAAAAAACCTTAATCTGAAGGAATGAACCACAACATCCGCCAAACAAATACGTGTAAAACTGCTGATTCTGGATCTGTGTTACTGCACCAACATTTTCTTCTCGGTTTTAAACATCAGGTTTAAAACAGGTTTCATCACGTATTCAAGTTCATCCTGATTAAAAGAGTCCTGACACAGACAACATGACACACACCCAGCAGGAGTCAAACTGTTGCTTTAAAGGCTGAACAAACAATGGCCAAAGTAAGACGTCGTTCCTTCACTAATGATGTCTGACACAAATCTCTGAGTTTCTTGCCAGGGTTCTTTGTGGTCTATGACTTCTTGTCTTTTAAGGTGCCAAATGAAGGAAATACAAGAATTGGTGACGTTAAAATGGGAGAAAAAGAAGAAACAGATTGAGTTTGGAGGAAAAGCAAAAATACTCCTGCCCTGGCACACAAAAGCCATTTCAGGTCTGAGGGAAAATAGATTGCAGCTGTTGGAGCCAAAACCTGAAGAGGAAATGTTTACAACCCCGGTACACCTTGTATATCACGTCAGTGCCAGCAACAGGACCCGAAGTCTTGCTGGTTTTACACTGAAAGAGAAAGTCGTCCCAAACAATTGTCCAAAAATGTGACACAGGCCATTTCTCTCCTCTATGGCGTCATTTTCTCATGGCATCAGATCTAAATCACACTCTGCATTCCTGAAAGGAACGGTTTGACATTTGCTTTGACATGTGTTTATTTGCTTTTTCACCAACATGACAGATACCTCTCTGGTGTTTTTTGTGGTAAATACAATGCCAGGGGCAACAGACAGTTAGTTTACCACATAGAGACTGGAAACGGGGAAACAGCGAGTCTGACTCTGTACAAATCAGGTCTCTGCAATGTGGCCAAAAAATAAAATGTCATTATTATTTTTATTATTTCACATTTTGCTTCCAGCAAAATGCAGGAAAGCTAAACTGTGATTGAAACATCATGTTTTTCAGAACTTGTTCAAAACAAGCAAGCAAAGATCCGCGCCACATGCGAGGCTGTCACCCTCAAGCATGTTTTTAAAAAAAATACAGTCCTCTAGTTTATCCTTCTGAAACTTAATATTTGTGTATTTTAATTCACTGAACGTTTTGCAAGAAATACTGTATGGATTTCATTCCCCAATAAAGTGGAAGAAAATTGGCAAATGACTAAGAATATAATATACAAGAGAATAAGAATAAGTTCAAAATAAATAATAGTGTGACAACAATAAGATTCAGTTTTTTCATGTAATTAAGACGCTGTTTCTTGTTATTAGGATATTTTTCTATTAGCTTTTTTCTGTTATTCTACTTTTAAAGAGGGCTCGTTATTATTATTTTCTCTCCAGATACAGTAGGAAAGTCATCTAATAAAGACATGTGCTCTTGTTGTTTGTGTTTGCTGACTGGTTGTACCTTGGATAATTCAAATTGCTCCCCGGCTGCATGAGCCAAGTCTTCAGGCTTCTTGAGATTTGCTTTGTTCGCAGGTTCCTGCAACACTCATGGTCTCCATGAGGCAACTAAACTATAACTCACTGGTCTGAGTGCTGGGAGACAAGTTTGGAAACGTCCTGTCAAAGGTTTTTATAGACAACTCTTGATAATGTAGTTCTCTTGACAGTGTAGTATAAAAGACAGACGTAGCCACTGTGACATCACCCACTGGTTGATGAACTCTAAGCTTCAGGCTGAGCGCCATCACCATCTTGTTGTGACAATAATAAGGATCTGACTATGAATCCGTGTCACGGTCCTGGGTCGGTGACCCAGTGTTTTGTATTTTTTTGAATTATTGTATAATTTTTGTAATTTTTTTTTTCTCTGTGTCTCCCCGGTCGGTCATTGTGCTAAGCTTATGTGTCTTGAGTTCAGCCTGTGTGTTTCCTGTTTTACTTTGACAGTCCTGGTCCCCTGTCAGTGTAGTCTGCTTTACTTCCTGTGTCTCGTTATGCCCGATTAATCCCAGCCGTGTCTCCCTCCTGTTGTGCATTCCTGCCTCGTTACCTGGTGTGTATATTGTTTGTGCTTTCCTTTGTTTGGTGTTGTATCGTCTGTGTTTTCTCCTGCGTGTTTTCAGCCATATTGCCTCTGTGATTCATCCCCTGCGTACCTTTGTGAATCATCCTTGATATTTTCGTGTCTCAGGCTACTCATTCCCGGTTGTCAGGTTTTGCTATGTTTTCTACATTTCACTTGTTCCTTTGTTTAGCTTTTCCCAGTCTAGGCTTTGTTAATGTTTTCAGTTCCTCCTGTTGTTGTTGCTTTGTAATGTTTTTTGTTGTATATTTAAATACACACCCACTTAGTTTAACCTCCGTATGTCTGTGCTTGGGTCCAATCTCCATCATCTCCACATGCTTTGTCACAGTTTGTGAGGCAATCTGTACTTATCGGCTAAAGATGTCTGTATAGATATTCAGTTATCCAGGTCATGGTAGTTGTTTGAGTTGAAAGTAAATGGTCTTTTTGAGATGTCTTATCACTTGTTTGAAATGCTTAATTTCTGAAAGTTGATGGCCCGTCAAAAAACCACCAGGATGTTACATCAGCTAAAGGTTATATGCCTGAATTTGCCCATCAAGGTTTCTCCAGCGACTTAAAACATCTTCAGGAGTCCAGAACAAGTCCAGCTGCCTCCAGTTCAAGCACTTTAGACACTGGCTGATAGGTGATTGACAGGTTGTTAGCTAATTAGCATATCATGGCTAGTCCCGCTTTCTTAGACTTGGAATGATCCAAGCACAACACTAGTAATGTGAATTGGTGTTTTGCAGCTGGAATCATAATTTCCCTGAGGGGACCTCCCCAAGGGATTAATAAAATTCTATTTTATTCTAAATTTACTACTTAAAATTTTTATTCAGTATGACCTGAAATAAGTGACTGACCACATGTGAAATCTGAGAACTATTTGCTGACAACTTATTTTTCTTTGTTGCCCCTCAGTAAGTACTCTGGGGAACAGGTAGTGCTCCCTGCAGGCAGAAATGGAAAACTATTTCCTGTCTTCAGTTTCCATGACTGTACTCTAATTATTACGTAGATGTGCAAATTAATAGAGAATCCCATGTTTTTCGCTGCTCAAGTCCAGAAGAAAAATCCGTCAACTAACACCCATAAAGTTTATTAAACAACACTTAAATTTCAGCATGGATGAAATGTATGAAACAGATATAAAAGTGGGATCAATCGTCTCATCTGACTCTCAGTAAGAAATTAGATAAGCCTACTTCCCAAAACTATTCCTCTACAAAGAATCACAGCTTCTCTGGATTTGTATAGTCGCATGTCAAGAATAACAAAATAAACGGCTGAATGGGAATCATTCAATCATCACGTGGACTGAATAGCTGAACCTTTACCCTTGTTTTCACAATTTATGTCGCTAAGGGGCTGAAGAAAAACTTTCTATCTACATCATCTGTGTGTGAATGAGATCATGAAAAGTTGATTTAATAGCTGAAAATCAAATTAATGCTTTAGCCTCCATCCATCTGGTCAACGGGTCATCCTGGAAATCTCCCTAACAGCCATTTATTAAAATCTAGCAAGAACTCTGGCAATATCGACAGAGTAATAACAATGAGAAACAGCCACTATAATGTCAGTCAAACAGTCTTGCCAGTGTAAACACTCAATAGAGTGGAAAGAACATTTCTCAACATAAAATACATCTGTCCTCCAGACCATTGATATTTAGTCTCATACGACAGCGAAGGGAGGCTGTTCCTGATCGACCTCATCGCTGTGCTTCACCTGTGCACTCGATGGTCCCGGTGGCTTTGGCATCCATCTGGTGCTCATCGCTGCCTCCACACACACATACACACAGAGTCACATTTCAATCAGTTCACGGGCTGTAAAATAAGCCACCGCCACATGCCAGCTAGGGGTCAACTGCATGTCAGCGTCTTGCCTCTGTCAAGCAAGAAGACGCAGCTACACATGCTTATATTACTACACTAACGTCAAACCAGTTTCCTTCCAGCTCTACATGCAAAACCACAACTTTTACCTTAAATTTAAGTCCAAACCTGTAAACGCTCCTTGAAGAACCACAGAGACCTCACCAAGGAGGGAAAACAAAACACCAACTCAGACACCGTTACACCTGACATCACCCATAATTCGTCTGCAGAGACTCAACACAAAGGGGCATTGAGTGAGATAGTTTCCTTCTCCTGTTAAAGAAACCTCTACCTTGTCAGAAACCTCAGATACTTCACTCATTTGATATCTTTGATATTTCATACCATATTTCTACCATCCTGTCAGCACATCAAGAAATGTTCAGCTCATTTATCAAAGAGCAGAGAGTGTCTTCCTGTACATTTCACAGGGTAGCATTGCCATATCAGCTATGCTAAATTTAAAGGACTATCATTGTCTTTTTTTTTTATTCTTAAGCTCTATTATTCAATTCAATTCAGTTTTATTTATACAGCGTCAAATCAAAACAACAGTCACCTCAAGGCACTTTATATTGTAAGGTAGATCTACAATAATACATACAGAGAAAAACCCAACAATCTTATTTCCCCCTATGAGCAAGCACTTTGGTGACAGTGGGAAGGAAAAACTCCCTTTCAACAGGAAGAAACCTCTGGCAGAACCAGGCTTAGGGAGGGGCGGGGCCATCTGCCATGACCGATTGGGGTGACAGAAGGAAGACAGGATAAAAGACATGCTGTGGAAGTGGTAGAGAGTGGTCCTACTGCAGGCCCTTAGTCAGCGTTGCCTAAAACGTTAAACAAGTCATTTTTGGTAAGACTACTTTCCTTTTAAGTCATCTTTCTTGTTTGGGAGGCTGTCCCTCCCAAACAGATTGTTTGAATAGCTGGTGGGTTCATAAATATGAACTTAACATGGTTATTCTCTGGTACAAAGACAGATGTGGTCTGTATAACTTTTTTAATCATTATTTTATAAAACATTTAATGTTTTATTAGTCATCCATCTGGAATTTGTCAAGGCATGTTGACACAGGCAGCTACTAAATACACTTTAGCTAATTGGAGTTGCTGAACCGGACCTCTTGGTCATGTTTGTTTGTTTGTTGCCTTTTGGGTCATCTTTAATATAAATCACACATAACACAGCCTGCTGTGAGGTAGAGACCATTACAATGATCTGTGCTCCACCTTTTGTGGATGAAGTGTTAATATCTGCTACTTATCAAGTATCAGTGTCTCTATTTTTGTTGTTTTTTCAAGTCTGCTCATTGTATTCTGCTCTATGGTCAGTTCTCGCTTCAAAAAACCAGAGTGTTAGTGTTCAATAAGATTTAAAGATGCCCAGCCCAGAAAACACAAGGTGACGTCAGTCATTTATTTACAGTCTATGTTTACAATATGCCAGATTTCTACTGCTCCCAGGTGGCCAAAAAAAGTAATTTCAAGATTAAATCTACAATCAAGTATTATTTTCATCCTCCTGTTCAATATTGCCATCCAGTCAAGGCTGTCTGTGTCTGTAGAGAACTTCTATTATGCCTCTTCTTTGTGTCCATATTTGACAACACAAAGCATACTGGTCATAAATGCCTAAAGTGTGCTGTTTGCTTTTTTTTTTTGCTGCCAAACTGCTAAGTAAAGACTGCCTGTTTGTTACACTGCCAGCTTTGCATCTTAGGTATTTGTTTGGTCTTTGAGGATTCCTCTCCATGTGACATCAGTGTTTCTTTAAGGCAACGACAGCTTCGTGTTTACATGCCGCTTTGTGCTGCGAGGTTGCTTGCAAGTACTCGGCATTGGTTGTCAACGGCTGCCAAACAAGGCCCTCTCAAATCCCGACACCTAACCTTCGTGTGCGTTTACTCACGCCACTATTAAACATTTACATACTCATCCAAACAGTGTCAGTGGGAGAGCCGAATCATCTCGCTCTGTTTTGCATTAGCATGCGACCGAGCAGTTTGACTCTTCCTCCAAAAAGGAGTCCCAAAGCATCCATAGTAATCAATCTGAGGAAACCAAACAGCTATATACACAGAGGACACAGGGGTAAACAACTTCTAACGCTGCTGGACTCGAGTCTCATCTCCATGAGAAACGACAAAGTCGTGACTCCGTGTTGCACCAACGCTTTGTATTTTAGTTTATGCTCCAAACCGCAAACAACTCTTGTGTGTTTTGTGAGTGGAGACATTTCTCCAAATGGACCCCAGCTCTCATAAATGTTTAATAAACACTTTTCTATTTGCAATAACCGAACCATTTCCAAGCCCATGTGGTGCTCTTTATAATCCACATAAGCTATGGACACCACATGCTTGTTCCCAATAATCTGTGTTTGTACAAGCAAGTGCACAGACAAAAGTCACACGTGGAAATACACGTCTCCCGGTCTCCATTTTAACAAGTCTCACTTTTTAATGGGTATATCCCGGTGTTAAATGTCTGTAATGTGTTTTCCCTGGCTGTGACGACGCTCGGACATAAACATGCTATTCTTGCCGCACCTATAATTGTTCTATTAATAACACGTATAACGTCTGAGTCTCGTTCTGCATGGAAGGGTGCAAGACTATTTACTGTGTGCAAAGGCGACCCGTTTCCAGCTGCCACACGTTGTTAATCTCTGGCTACACCTCAGCCGTTCACAGCCCATTTGGGTCAGACTCTTTTAGCGCTTTGCAGTCAGAGGGCAGGCTGCTGCCGCTGCCACTGATGTCCCTCGTGGTAAAGGGCGCCACCACAAATCCGGGGCCACACCTTTCTGACGAGACGTACGAGAAATTGAGAACAGCATCACCTCACCGGAGTTACCTATGCCCTCGGTTTCGCTATTGCACAACCCTCCGATCCGTGCACACGTTGCTTTCCACTGACATGCGCATGCTTTTAGTGGCAGGGGCACTCAGAAACACACATGGACCACCTGTAGTGGTACTTGACACAGTTGGGTGTGGATATACAAACTGGTGAAGTGAAATGTAACAATGTGTTAAGAATTTTTGGTTTTCAGGAGAGGCTATCGAGTGTTTAAATTCAGGCTGAAGAGTATTAGTCTTTTTTATTATACATGACTGCTTGAAGTCTGTGCTGTGGCTCACAGCACATCAGTAGTTTCACAAGCTGCCTGCAATTGGCTCTGACCTACAGAAAGCAGGGATGTAATTGGATTATTAATGTATGACCCAACAGGTTTGTTTATTAAGCTTGAGAGCTGGCCTGTGTATACTGCCGGCAACTATCCCGGAATGGATTGGGATAGATGTATCAGGGAGAACTGGATTCCAGTTACAAGATGGCTACTCATTAATTTCAGTAAAAAACTGCTGAGTGGTGCACAGGCCAAGAAAGTTTGCAAAAAATATTCAGGTACATGATGATGAAGAAAGATTGGAGTTTCCCAGTTTTGGGCCAGAGCATGCTCATTAGCATCTTTGTCAATCACGAGAACATGTGTGAATTAGTTGTATGATTACACATAAATAAGCTTAAATAAAACAAGAGCAGTCCAAGACCACATATCGCCGCCAAGGCTAAAAATTCCCACACCTGACTTAAATCCAGACAAACCAGACGGTCGAGAGCAAGATTACTTCATTTCTTGATAATGATGAAGATGATGTCTTCCAATTTCTCTCATTTCATTTTAATATTTGTGAAGTTGGCACAATGTGTTGAATGTTGTAAATCCTGTAATGGCAAAGGATCTTTCCAAAAACCTGCCATAATTAATCACAACCTGTACTAAAATTCAAAATTCATAATTTCTTAATCAAAAAAGAAACAAACTGAACAAATTGCATAGCTATTTTGGGGGCGGTCATTATTAAATGACTCCTTGCACAAATGACCAAATGTTATTTAACCAAATTAATTAAATTCTGGTAAAAACTGGACAAGGGCAATGTAAAAAAAAAAATGTGTTTAGTAATACACAGCCACCTCTTTGTTATAGTCGTATGTGAGTAAATGTCCATCTCAGTCACAAAAGCCCAAAGACCAATCAACGACCCCCGGCATCCACCGGTTGCTAGGTAAAATTCTGTATTCCCTGACTGGTTGTTTGTTCACTGTCATGGTCTGGTGACTTCGTGTTTATGTTTTGTTTATTTAGTGTTCTGTTATTTAGTGATTCTTCATGATTTTGTCTTTTGCACGTCTAGATTTCTTAGTCATTCTTTAGTACTTTAGTGATTTTCCAGCCCTTAGGTTTTGTCACTGTGCCTCCCCCTCTTTCCTTGTGTTACGTCTAGTGTTCCTGGTTTTGATGTTCGTGTATTTCCTGTTTTACTTTGACAGTCCCGTGTCCTGTGTCAGTGTATTCTGTTTTGCTTCCTCCCTGTCTCATCTCATCTAATTAGGTTCAGCTGTGTCTCCCTCCTGTTACATATTCCCTCGTTGCCCTCTGCATTTATAGTGTGTTTTTCCTATGTTCCTCGTCATCTGCATGTCTTCCTCCGTGTTGCCTCTGCGATTCCTGTTTTTTTTTCTATTTCTATGTCTCAGGTTTCTTCTTTAGTTTTTCTCATTTAGTTTTTGTTTGTTTGTTTGTTGATCTTAGTTCCCTGTTGCCTTTTGTTTTGTAGTGTTTTGTGCAGCCAACAATAAAGGCTCACTTTCTGTTAGACATCCACCTTCATCTCTCTGTTTTCTGCATTTGGATCCACTTCATTCTCTCCACACTATCTGCCCTACACAAAATCGTGAGAGTTCACTTGCACATTGCTGCGGTCGCCTGCAGTTTGCCTCTAACACTCTGACTCATCTGCAACTCTTGGAAACAACGAAAAGCAGGTGACCACTGCAATCTGCTAGTGACCAAAGCAATCACCGTATATCACTTTGCTACTAATTTCCCTTCGCGACTGTCAGCACCCACTTGCCAACCATTGAGGGAGTCCACATTTTTACCTAGCAACGGGTGGTAGTAGGGGGGTCACTGACCTGTCTCTAAACCTGTGTTACTGAAGTCAAATTGCCTTAAAAAAAAAAAAAACCCAGCCTGAAATTGAAAAACTGAGTTTTCACTATCTACTGTAGAAATTTTAAACCTTTCTGTCATATTATTGTTTCTATTACTTAGTTACTTTGGTGTAGTATGAATGGCCATGGGAGGAGTTTTTTATTAGTAGGAATAGCTGTAAAATGTACACAGTTAAAAGTCCAAAATTTATAAGCCATCCAGTGGATGAAGAGAAACTTTGACCTTGAATGCCACCAGATAAGATCCTCAAATGGAAATCTGCCTTATTATCACATGGATACTAGAAAAAACTTGGCTGAAGTGTTCATAAATATTCTTTCATGATGAGCGGAGAATTTTAAAATTACAAAAAGACTTTAATTATTGCCTGAGTAATGAGTACCATCATCAGTATTCACTCCAGTGTCTCCACTTAGTGTAAGTGTGATTTCACAAAAAAAATCTGCCATTTTATTATGAGTTGATTCTTTTCTTTCTGTTTTTGCTTTTAGTTTTTTTCAAGGTACTTCTTAGAAGATATTTACACTTTTATGACCCATCAAACTCCTCTTTAAATCCTCACATTCCCCTGCTGTTGGGTGCTTAATAGATATGTGACCCATCTGGCATCAGTAGGAGAGTAAATGAAGAACACAACGACTGTGATTCAACTTCATGCAAAGTCAGCCTCAGTGTACAGCGACCTCAATATGCAGGATTAACTTTGGTGTGTAGTCTAATTATCACACAGGAAGAGGTGATGAAATTCAGTGTTTTGGTTGATGACTAAGATGCTGAACTAATCCTCAGACTGAAAAATAAAGAGTCAGTAGAAAGTATTTGCTTAAAAAGTTTTGTGAAAAGTTTTGGTCGGTCTCGAAGGTTAATCGTATTACATCTCCTTAAAAGGTATAAAGTGTTATCCATTATTCACACACACACACACACACACCCTTAAGCATTAATTTAGATCTTATTTATATATGTTACTGGTACTGCCTTTTGTTAACTGCCAGATGTGTCTTGGTCCTTTCGAATTCAAAGTACATCTAAAAAGATTACATAATATATATCCCACAAATATGTACAAAGAAAAATATAATTGAAGGTTAGCATAAGTATTTGTGATTTTTTTTTTAATTTGTTTTATCCATAAAGCTAACCTTTTTCATCAGTTTCTAATTGACACTGATGTTATTAATATCATTTGGAACAGGTTATGTTCCAAAGCAGGTTACCTCCAATGTACCCTGGTAAGAAATGAACCAGGAAAGCCAGGGTTACCCTAAAGTTACCTGGACAAAACAAAGTTCTGCTTCATAGAACTGAGGTGGATGTTAAGAGCTTTATTTGCTGTCAGACAGGCTTGTAACCTGTTATTAATTCATTTTTAAAGAGCAAACATTCATTTGGCAAAAGGAAGAATGCTACGGTAGCATAAACTACCAATTCAGTCACTGCCTTTTCTGTCACTTTGTTACCATAACAACTAAGCAAAAGAGTCAAGAAACCTTTCGATATGGGGGTTTTACAATGAAGCAAAGGCAGAGCTCTAAGATGAATGTGGTCCTGGTGTGATTTAGTCGCAATATGTCCTCCAGTTCTGAAATGTGGAATTTCATTTTTATAACAAAGTTCATAGGTTAATGCCCAACTATCTCTCCTCTGCAATACACCATGTAAATTTATGATCTGATAGGCTATGGGCCAACATAACTTAATCATGTAAGTTATGAACATATATATATATGCATTATTTTTATTTCACATAGAGAATTAGCAATATTTCCAGGCTAAAAACTGATTACCTCAAATACTGGATCAAGCCCTGAAACCAGTAAGAACTGTAATGGTTCACTCATCATGAAGTCAGCAGGTTTTTGGTTGTGAGATTTAGACATAAAATGTAGCAACATACCCAAAGTTTTAGATATGTTTGATATTTGCAAACAAATGTTTGCTATTCAGCATCATCGGACTGAGTGCAGGAGCTTGGTGGTCGTGCCATTAAAGCTATGAGACTGTGGTGTAGTTTGTGTAAAGCCTATTGATCATGGAGTCAAAGCTTAAGTCACACAGGCCTTCTTGTCCACTGTTGGTCAAACGAACCCCTGTCATGCTAACTTTAAGGTGGGCAAAGAAAAAAATGTTGTCCCAGCACCACCGATGAAATATAATGATGGTTCCAGTGTCATTAATGGTTTAGTGATGTTAAGATTTCTTATGCATGTTGAAAGTTTGCTGTAGTCCTGAATAAACGTGTAGCTCCTCATGTTGATTGCAGTGTAATGTTTGTAGTGTGACACAATGCATACTTTAAAAGTCTTGGCTCACCGTGTGTAAACTGCGTTTGCAATATGTGTGTATCATATGGTTCACATATGATAAAGCGTCTGAGTCACTGTGTTTAATGTGAGCCACATGCAAACTGATGAATGAAGAGATCTGATCATCAGAGTCAAGCTGTACCAGTGGGGGGATAATCAGTATAGCTTCATTTTGTTGAAAAGAACATTTGTTGCTTCCTCTGCACGCCAGCTGCTGGTTGTCCTGCAACGTTTCATTGGCAAAACAACAAAAGAGAACATTTGCAGGTGCTTGTGCTCTTGTTAGTGGTGTTGATTACAAGGTTTGAACAATGGACAATTACTGAAAAATGTGACCAGACAGACTCGAGGCACATGTGATGTGCATGTGTGACACCAAAAGCGGGACAGGAGCACATTGTATTTTAATTCGGTCATATATCACAATGAACAATAGTGGAAACAAAACAATGCGTGTGTGGCTTCACGGGTGTGTTTTTCCAAGGGTGTTTGGTTTTTCAAAACAATGACTGGAAGGTAAGCTAACCACAAACACATAAAACATTGCATCTCCTGGCTTGCAGAAGGTGAGAAAAGAAAGCAAAGACATCCAGGCTTCTGTCCTCATGGAGGTTTTTGGTATCCGTTGATAGGGCTCCCTGCCTGAGGGCAGAAAAATAAAATGTAAGTGAAGATGACCAAAGACAATAAACATAAGAGTGCACAAGAAGGGAATTGAGAGTGACAAAAAAACCTCAAAGAAAGTAAGTACAGGTCAAAGGATGGCTGGAAATGAATGCTAAAAGTGAGATTGAAGGATATTTCTATTTTAACCAGCTGTATTTTCCTGTTAATGTGGCTGTCGTAACTCTGTGCTGTGTATTCTCCACAGATTGTAAAAAGCAAATCTACTTGCAAGCAGCATATATTATAGCAAAAAGTGCAAGCTCTCTGCAGCTTTCCAAAACACACGATTTTACATATAACAGGTTAGTCTACTTTGTAATTTAAGTCAAAACTCAAAATGGCACTCAGTAGTTGTTCCTATGGTGTCTCCTCCCTGATCTGGACAGGGCATCACTGAGCTCCTGATAGTCTGAGGTGCAATCTGGTGCGTCAGATGGACAAGCATAATGTCCCAGAGGCATTCTATTAGATTTAGGTCAGATGTGCGTGGGGGTCAGTGGTATCAATTCCTTCATCCTCCAGGATCTGCTTGTAAAGTTTTGCCTCATGAGCTCGGGCTTTGTCACACATCGGGAGGAAGCCCAGGGCCCACTGCACCAGTGTATGGTCTGATAGTGGGGCCAAGGATTTCACCCTGATATTTAATGACAGTCAGGATGCCGTTGCTGAGCCTGCAGAGGTCTGTGCGTCCCTCCGTGCTCCCTCCCTGAACAGTGTTACAGGCAGCATAATGTTCCCCACAGCTTCTCCAGATCCTTTCATATCTGTCACATCTTCAAGGTGAAGCTGCCCTCATTGAGAAAAGCACAGGGCACTAGTGGTGGACCTGGTATTCTGTGGCGAATGCCAATCAGACCATATGGTATCAGCCAGTGAGCACAGGGCTGAATGTTTGGTCAGAGACCTTCACACCAGTGGCCCACTGAGAGTCATTTTTTAGGGCTCTGGCAGTGCTCATCCTGTTCCTCCTTGCACAAAGAAGCAGATACCGGTCCTGCAGATTGGTTAAGGATCTTGTACGGCCCTGTTCAGTACTCCCAGAGTAACAGCCTGTCTCCTGAAATCTATTCCATGCTCTCTCTTGAGACTGTGCTGGGAGACACAGCAAACCTTGCAATGGCATGTACTGACGTATTGATACTGAGCAATCGGAAAAAATGGTCAGTGACCTCCACCTGTAAAACCATTCCTGTTTTCGGGTTGTCTCATCGTTCCTCATCTAGTGGACCTGTTGTAAATTTAATTAACACAAAGGAACCAGAATTTAATTAAGAATCCTCTCTGTTATTCAACTGAACAGATCAATATCCCAGAATTTTAACTGAGTTGATGCTATACTTTGATATAAAAGGGTTTCTTATTTTTTCAAAGGCAGAGTATCTTCTCCTATATTTCCAAATCTACCCAGAGAACCAGAGTTAGACTTATTGGCCTTTCAATGAGTTACTTAATCTAAACACTAGAAGAAGATTCATATTGATATTTAGCCAAGAATTTGAGACTTTTTTATTCACCTGTACTTCAGCGACACCATTCTGTCTGAAATAGCACATCTCTCTATCTCTGCAGATGTCAGCCCAATGAACAGTAAGCGTCCTCCTTTTCTCTCTCTCTGTCATCTAACAATACTTATGTCTACACAATGTGAATCTCCCATTTGTATAAATCATGTCAGAGCTGGTAATGTGTTTTTTCATGGCTGTTTCCTCTATGACTCCGGTGCTCCCTGCTCCTCCAGCTAAATTTCTTCCCTCTCTCAGCTCAGCAGGGACTGCAAAAAAAAAAAAACACTCTGCATCATCTGCACTCAATCAGAATAATTATCCCAAGAAATGCACTGCAGAGCCTGTGAGAGGTGAGGGGAATGAAGCACAGAGGCTATTGGCAATCACCTCCCTCCAGTCATTATTAGTCATCTCTTTGCTGCTTTGGAAAAGGACTCGAATGGCTTGGGAGGAAGCCATGTGCAGCCAACAGACAGACAGACAGACAGTGAAAAGGTCTGATGCGAATGCAGAGCCCAAAAAATATCAGCCACCTCTGAAGGCTCTGGCAGCCTGGCAGCTCATCTGGGGGACTGGCAGCCATCCGCACACGATTATTAGCCTTATGTTCTGTCTGTCAGGCTTCCTCTTATCCCCATTTTTTAAAACACTGAACTTGTCATTCTGAAGATGTGAGGGCTTTGAAAAATCCCCAAAGTGGCCAGGCAGACACCTTCCACTATAAAAATCCTGCAGGAGGATGAAGTGTTTGAGGTCCTGTCAGGATTTGTGAGCGCTTCCTGAAGGACTTCTTTGTGAGACATCGTGGGGTTCCTGTTTGATTGCAAAATGGCTTTGAAACTTCAAGTTCCTCAAAGCCCTCTAACGTTTTAAAGCATGCTGCAGACAGAAAAATAAAACACTGATTAGGCTCTGGTACCCATGAAGTATCAGTTATATGAATGTTCTGGCTGTTCTGCAAGTCCACAGGGGACTGGCAGCCATCCTCGCATGACTATCACTGTTTTGAATGTCTGTTTTGCTCTTGAGTTGTGCATTCTTCTTTTATCCAAAGATTTTAAAACATTAGACTGGTCACTCTTAAAGAATCCTTTCAAACAATCCCAAGGCTGCTACTATCTGCACACTGCTCTTCAAATGAATACACTCAGGAGAAATATGGTTAGTTAGCATAAAGACTGGAAAAACTAAACTGGAAAAACATAACGTTCTGGTTTTATGGGGATTAAGCGGAGGACTTTTCTTGGCTTGGAGCAGTGACTCACTGGAGAATCTGCTGAGTGATGGAAAACGTCCCAGTAATGACATATTTGTTATTTTCACACTGTTTATTTTATAGATTAAACAAACAATATAAAACACAATAATTAGTAAGCTTAAAAGCCAGTGGTAGATTTATGCTACCTTTGCACAAAACTAGTCTGTTTCCTTGTATTTCGGTTCTGAATACTAAGATAACTAGTTGCTCGCTCCAGATTCATATTTAGTAGAAAGAGGTGGCAATTCTTTCAACTAGCCTTTGAAAATAAACCCATTAAGCTTATCTCTCAGAATTTTACATTTTAACAAACACAACACGTCAGACATATGAATCCTCCTCTTTCAATTCAGCTTTTCAGTGATTTGCATCAAAGACATTTCAGAAAATTCAGCAAATGTGACGCCCCTATCAATGCCATCACAGCAACAACAACAGAAAACTGAGTGTACCAAGTTCTGAGTGTAGCATACTATGGATGTGTATAAATAAAATAATAAAAGCCACGATTATACAAAGAATTAAAAACTACTAACAAAATCTAAACTGATACTTTGATTTAATCCAATATGCAATCAACATGTCACAAACTAAGCTGCAACTTTCAGTGCATAAAAATTAGGTAGTGGGAAAGAAGAACTCCCCTTTAACAACTTGTTGGAGGGTGAGGAGGAAAGAGAAGAAAGAATAGGAGAACATAAAGACACCAGCTAACTCAAACTTGTAGCCTGTTATGAGGTACAGACTGTTCAGTAACTTTACACTTAAGTGTTGATGAGAACATTCTAATGTTTTATTATTCTGTTACTTAGCCGTTATCTCTGTGTATCTATGGGAACAACTGTGCTAACCAAGCTTGGTACTGCTAGCTGTTAATTGCTTGGAGTAAAAACAGCACACCAATCTCCTCAAGACCAGGAAAACTCTCGTTGTTTGGTGATTGCATTGAATTTTTTCACCTTTTGTGACCAGTTTTCAAGCAGTTGTGACAAATAACCGATCGCCCAGAGGTTGAACATGCATCATCCTCAGACTCTAAGTGACTATTGTCGATAGCGATATTGTCAATCGCAGTCTGTCTCAGACTGACTACAATCACTCTAAAACAGACTGGTGAAGGTTTGAGTGAGTTTGTGTCAGTGAATGCAACTTGTTTGCAATATTCGACCAAACTGGTTTTAGTTGTATTGTGGTTATATTCTTGTATAAATACAAGGGTACCAAGCACCTGTGCCGTGTTGCTCTGTGTCAACTATGTCACTATTTGTGGAGGAATTTCTGTTTCAAATCTATGAGGTTTTGTTGGACTCTGGTGTGTTAAGACAGTGATAAAACACCAGTGAGACAGTCGGTTTGACGATAACAACTGATTGCGAGTGGTTGCACACCTGGTTCCCATCTTAAGAGCAACCATTTCAATGGCAACAAGATCACTAGTTCATTGCACACAGTTGTAATAACATCTTTTCTTGCTACAGACTCCGACCACTGTTCTTCCTAATGTTACTGTGGCATTTAGAACGCCATCCTGTGGTCTGAATATATTTTGGGGGGAGTTTTGTGTCACATGGCTCACTGGCTTGAAGCTTTGTAAGAAGTTACTGTAGACACTAATAAAAGGAGCGTCTGACCCAGCAGGTAAAAACTTTGGATTTCTGTGCAGTAACCATATTTATGAGAATGCAATGCTTTGATGCAACTGACTTCCTCTGCAGTTAGTCTGGACTCCACCTTGGAGACTGGATAAGTTCAGACATCCAGAAAGAGCTTGGAGTAAAGCTGCTGTCCCTTCACGTTACAAGGAGACAGCATAGATGGTTCAACAACATCATTTAAACAAAAACAACATGGCAGTGACCAAAAACGTTAAAGTTGATGCTTCAAAATGGAAAAATCCAGAAATCAGTGGGTGAGGTCACTGTGCCTACACCATCTTTTAGATACAGCCTATAATCATAACTAATTTATTTATATCTGTTTTCATCTGTTTCATTGGTTATGCTACCTCAACTTTTTCAGATGTGTTTCACTATTGGATTCTCCAAAGACCTAAAAAGTCAACGACTGTCATCAGTTATTATTGGAAGCAGTCCTCCAGGGTGACTTTCTAAAACTTTAAATGGTTCCACTTTATGTGCTGAGTGGATATTTTTAAATCCAGTTTTTACCCAGACTGTTATTTTTTCAATGTTCTGTTTTTTGGCTTATTTAGTCCTCCTATATGCATGCAGTCTGCTGTACAGATTCGTGTGTCCATGTTTAAAAACACTGATGATACTTCAGTGCACATGAATGTTCAGAGTCTTTTGGAAAACTCTCTGGCACTGCAATGAGCCCACAGCGGACTGGCAGCTGTGACCAGATGAATATGGTTTGGATTTCTAATATTTCAACACGAGTCTGCTCTTGTTTTTGATCCAAATATTTCGAAACACTGAAAAGATGGCTGTAGAGATAGAGGTGACATTCGAGGGGGAAAAAAAGGGGGAAAATACAGACTGATTCGTGAATTCTAAGGCCAAAGGAAACAGACGATGTTTCAGGTGTCCCAAAGAAAGCACAGCACGAGCCGATTGTTCAAACAGCCTACTTTTATGTTTAGCAGCCAACAAGAACTCCATCTATATGATTAAATTGGGCCTTTTTTCTGCAGTTCCATGCAGAAGTGTTTAAGCAGAGATTGTTGACCTAGGAGGCAGTACATCTGACTGCCCCCACAAGGGTCCTAATACAAGGATTCAAGGAAGGAGATGGTGGTTTGGGTTGAAATACGCTGAGTTACAGTGTATTATCAGATCAGAAAGGTCAGCTTCCTTGGTGTTCTGAGCGATGAATTTGGATATATGTAAAAGTGGCAATACAAGCACACATTTACATGCACATATTATCCCAACTGTCACAGTTTCTTCATGAAGAGGACACTAGAACTGTATGTATGTAATCTTGGTTATTTGGGGAACGCACTGCGGTTACTCACTGATTACTTGAAGACTACTCAACCATAAAAAGTAAAAAAAGAAAAAATCAATTATTAGACTGCGGTTCTGTGAGTCTCCTGGATATTTGACAATTCCTTCAGGGACTGGCAGTCACATCCAGATGAATGCTAGCTCTCTTTTTTCATGTCTTCTATTTCAGTCCTGAGATCACCACCAGATTTCTTAAAATAAAGGTTCATCTGAGGGCTGCAGTGACACGCGAAGAGAGCCAACAAGCATTTGAATTCTCTTTCACGAAACTTCGAGCTGCCACGAAACTTCAGTTTGTCATAACATTATTACAGAAGATAATCACCGCCGTGCTTCACACATGAGAAGTAACAGAGCTTTACGCAACCCACACAGGTACCTTAAAGTGTGCCCTTTAGACGATCCACAGCAGAAATGTTAGACACATTTATCCAAAGCACACTTGTAATTTCTGGAAGAACTGACAGCACGGCAGCTCCTCTGGGGATTGGCAGCCATACTCGAATGAATATTGGCACTGTAATGAAGGTCTAATGTTTCACCTCCAAGGTTTCCACGTGTCATCAAAGATTTCACGAGACCGAACAGGCGTGGAGACATTTTGAGTAACCTTTAAAGCTGCCGTGAGAAGATTTCTTCTTCGGGAACTGCAGCAAATGTCGATAAGAAAACCATTCAGGAAGAAAAACTTAAAATGATACCTGGTCGAGGAGCTCTTCATACAGCACGTTTGACTTCTCCACCTGAGACTCCAGGTTGGTCACTGCATCTGCCTCCCATGATGTTATACTGCTTTAAGAGACGAGAAGTTTAAATGTGTTATAAGGTGAGTAAAAGTTGAAAAAGACACTCAGACAATAATGAACTAGTTCCTCATTAAATCTGTTCATCTATCACTACCTGTCACAGCTCTCGGCGTCCTGAAGGGGGCAGACAAGCCTCCGTGTTGGACTGCCGTCGTGTGAACGCTTTAGTTTCTCAGCTTTCTTTTCCAACCTGCTGACCTGTCGCAGCAGAGCTTCTCTCTCCTCCATGAGGCAGTCTTTGAACCTGTAGAATATGATAACTCAGCAACTCTTCAAGCACAGTGTACATAATCTCATGAATTTCTAAATATTTGCTAATCAATCTATAAAGGAAGCAGCAGCAGCATGAAGCCTGGCTGAAGGAGGGGGTTATAAATTGTAGGGTTGATTTCCAGACCTTCCTATCCACATGTAAAAATGTCCTAAAGCAAGATGTTGAACCCCCGTGTGCTTTCTGAATTTTAGCTGCTTTGGATACGAGTTTGCCAGTGATTCTAATGCAATGTGCTTAAGCAGGGCCCAGAATATGAATTATGTGCAGCACCTGCACTGATTGCATTAGAAATTTCTAGAGTGGGGCTTGTAATCTATCAATTTGAAGTGAAAGATGGAAAAAAAATACAAATTTACGCTCTCAGTCAAAATTCCTCTGATGTAAACACCAGACTAACAAAGAATAATACAATTCGGTTTCTTACCCTGCCCCTGACAGACTGTCATACGATCCAACTTATCCTCAACATGAAATCTGTATTAATCTTTTGGAGAGTTTAATGTGAGGAATTCTGGGGCCTAAGGCTGGGACACTAACAGGAAACATTTGGGTCACAGAGGGGAGATGTTTGAAAGCACTTAACTTTCTTCAAGAATCATCAATCAAAAATTTTTTTATAAAGTTGATCTAGTGACTCACGAAAACAGGTTTTAAGCGATTCCTTAAGGCTGCAATGTTTCTTGTTTCAGTTATAAAGGCAAAACATGGGAGATGCTTTAAAAATATCATCCAGTGTGTTAGAAGGGCTTTCGGGGATTCTAGCAGAGCTTTCTGACTGATGAACAAACATTGCTGGTTAGTTAACTTTTCAAGAAACTAATGGTTACTTCTGTGACCTAAATGCATGACGATGAGTGGTATCCTACCCACATACAGCTGTCAGACCTCTATCTCAACTTAATTGGTCTTTCTTTAATTACAAGAGACATATAAAAGTCTTTAAAAAAAAGGGGTTTTGTGACATTTTTGGAAGCAACACCATTCTTTCCAGATCTCTTGTCTGTAACATTTTAGCACCTTTAAGCATATTGTTTCAGTTTTACAACCTGTAGCAGCTTATGTGCTGTGGTGCACCCTCACTGCTGTTTCCAGCTGGTGCAGACAGCTGTTTTCAGCTCTGACAAACCAACCTGCAGCACAAAGATGCAGTCAGAGGCTTGTTGGGAATTGAATTTTGAAGTTTTTTCCCCAGAGAAGATGGTGAAGACGGAGTTAAAGTAAATAAGATGGGTAGAAAGCAGACTACAAAGTAAATTAAGTCCCTCTGTGTCTGCTTAAGTGAGTACGTGTAGCTCATACTAACACAGTGCTACCAGTAACATCATAACAAGGCCAAAACACACCATGGGAATTTTAGGTAGCTTTGTAGTTCTGCCACAAAAAAACAGACAGATCAAAGATGTTAATGCTTAAAAAGTAGTGTCAAAACTTTTTAAATTCATCCAAATCTCTCAACAACAGCTATGATGTTACATGTCTTTGTATTGTGTTGCAGTGATATCAAGAAATCAGGATGAGCTGTGCTCTCTTGTAATACCACTTTGATCCACATGATGGTGCACTGAGTGTCTAATCTGATTTAAGTCCAAAAACACCCATTACAGCAATATACATGCAACATTTTACAGAATTATTGTTACTATCACACTTTTGTTGTGTTTTAGGTGGACAACTACAGTAGAACTTTCTGGTAAAACACTGCCATCTTGTGGTGAAATGTTTAATGACATTTGCAGAGGGTAATTGCAAAAAGTACCTTTAATCACTGTTTAGAATAAATCAAGTATTTCTATACAAATAAAAAATAATTGTGTCTGAGTAAATGACAGTCAGTTAAACAACTGGAATAGTTTGCTTGTTTATTTTAATCACATTTGACATGCATTAACTCTGGTAGATGCTTTGTATATTATAAGAAATCAGAACGTTACTCACTTCCAGTCAGATAAAAATGCAAGTAGATAAGTCTCCTTTCCAATAATCATTTACAAATGTATTTTCTATGCAGAACCACATTATTTATATCAAGAAGGGGTTTTCAGGGTTTCGTTTACATCAACTTTGAGCATGTGTGCAGACAAAAAAGACTTTAAAAATCTGATCCTGTTATGTTTTTTGGTACACACAGCTGAGATATATTTAAAAACAAACAAAAAAGAACCCCGCTCACCTCTTCACACAAGACATCCAGTAACGCTGTTGCTGACAGAGCCACTCGAACTGCTCTGCCGTCTCCTGAAGTTTCCTCAGGCTTCCCTCATTTTCCTGCTGCAGTTCTCTCACCTCAAAAAAAATAAAAATAAATAAATATATTTCTCCCAAAACCAGGATGTGACCAAGACAACAAAATTAGAAAATTATGATGGGGGCGTGTAAATATAAATCAGGAAAAGAAGACATGTCATGTGGAAAGATGAGCGGGTCCAGTGGAGTCTGACTTAATCTTCTGCTCCCAGGCCTTTCACAATAATTTACAGGCCTTATCCCCTGCAAATAATTGTTCTCATTAAGTTTCTCACTGACTCTGCAGTCTGTTGTTCTCTTCTCTTGGCCTTGTGAAGATGTCTCAAAGGAAAGATAATTGTAGACCTGGATTGTTTGCTGTTTGATGGACTGGATGAAGCAGACGCCAATGCGGGAGTGAGTCTTTGAAGCCGAGTGTAAATAAATGAGGAATGTTCCGCTAATGCCCGGACCCAACACACACCAACACACCGACACACACCAATGCAGACCTAATGCCAGCAACATCTGAATTAGTGCTCTCACTTGGGTGGTTGTAGTTTTTAAAATTTGGACAGAGTACATAAATTTGAACCCTGAGGTTTTCGGAATCCAGCGGCAGATCATTATTCACAGCTGGCACGCTGCCACACTGACCTGA
Source organism: Oreochromis niloticus (assembly GCF_001858045.2). Classification (NCBI taxonomy): domain Eukaryota; kingdom Metazoa; phylum Chordata; class Actinopteri; order Cichliformes; family Cichlidae; genus Oreochromis; species Oreochromis niloticus. Next base: position 10,356,845 of record NC_031966.2, on the reverse strand, counting down.
ACTAACCTGAGACCGCACAAACAGTGTTAATCCATTACTTCTGATTGGAGGAGCCGGCTGTAGAGAAATAATCCCCGTTCACTGCAAATCCATTAAAGCTCTGTCACTCATCAACAGTTTTATTTGTGTTTGAACCCAAAAAAGGCCAAAGCAGTGTTTAAGTAAGTGTCTGATCCTGACATCTGCTGGACAAAACTGGCACTGCAATCACCAAACTGATGATTTTATTGAACCTCCTCATTAGCCAAAGTCTTGCATTGCACACTTTTTTTCTTTTCCAGCAGCATTTGTCTTGACGAAGTGATGTGTCCTCCGGTGTTTCTGCTGAGATTTCTCCCATCATGTACAGCTAATAGGTTGTTTTAGAGGGTGGTTTTTTAAGGGGTCCAAGAATACAGGATTTTGATGTTATATGTGATGGTCCTGAGCCCTATACTCCTTGTTTTGCCTGCATGCTGCACCTTTCAGGTACAAATGCTTGACTGCCCTTACCTCAATAAGGAAATTACTTTACTTTACTTTCTGAATTTTCCTAATTGAATGAAGTGACCCGTGAGTATCTGCGTAGCAGCCATAATAAGAGCTGGTCAGATTCTTTACAAACTAAGGAATGTTGCTCTGATGCTTCCTTTATTACCTGCTTGACCAGAAGAAACACTGGCTCATCCTTTATGAAAGGAAATGCAATAAGGTCATCTTATAAGTCAAAGTGACACACTATCCGGCGATCGTTAAAAACAAATAATCAACATAACTGACAAAACCCATGAGCATCTCAACGTTCTTTTTTTATTGTCTTACAGTTTTTTGTTTAAGCCAAAAATGTTTGACTTTGTTAAATAAATGTTAACTTAATTAAAATTCTTGCCGCGTGGGTCCACCGTCTTTATAACATCAGGATAAGCTTATTCAGAATTTGAACCTGTGGCTTTGCGCATACCAAACAAGATCACACTCAACAATGTCCAAGCACATGGACACTTTCACACAGGAAACTTCTTGCCTCCTTTATTATTTGATTTAAATTCAATTAATTTAATAAAGCACTGTGTACTTTTTGTTATGATGCAATGGACAGTTTGCTTTTACCGACAGCAGTATTTACTTTAGTGCTTCAGAGGCCTGATATGAGTTTGTTTCTTCAGCAGTGTTTATCTTACAGTTCTCAGATCACAGCAGAGAATCATTTTAAAATACTTTTGCTTTTTCCATAAATCATAATCATCAGTAAGGACGCGTATCAGATCTCCAGACGCAGTGCAAACCCTGCAGCTCTCTCCGTTTGGCTCATCCTGGACTACTCATCAAAAACTGAACATAGTGAAGCTGCTCAAATGTGGAACAAATTACCAAAGGAGCTCAGGCTGGAGAGACAGTGCCGACTACTTTTAAAGTAGTTTTACATTCAAACTATAGACCTGCACATTTACCACCGATTTCAATAAAACGTACTGTATTCAGATTTTTTACAGCGGACTCCCCTCCTGACGCAAACCCCAAAGGGATTTGGCAAATGTGTAAACTGCTACACAATAAAGAGAACTAAAAGTAGGGTAGGTTTTGCAAGGTATGAGTAGCTTGTTGTGTGTTACTAACATCATGAGTGTGCAGCGTCCCCTCACTGCCCCCTCACCTGTGATATCTACTTTCAAAGAATGAAGATGACTTTTTATGGTTTTGAACCATAAAAAGTTGATGGTTCAAAACAGGACCTCACAACACGGTGGCTGTGTCCATCCTTTGTGTACAGTCTCTGCATGACTTTTCAGAGACACTTTTTACGTCTTTGCGCCGCAAATATTACACCTTCAGCCTTTTGTTTCGAATTTATATGCAGTAAACTCTGAGCTTTGACCCACGTCAATCCTAAACTCTTCCTTCTCACCTCCTTCTGATAAGTTCTGCGCAGATCCGTCAGCTCTTCTGTCAGCGTCCTGTTAGTTTCTTCTAGCTTTTCCAGCTCCACTGTCTTACTGTTGATGACAAATAGAAAAATATCTTATTTACCTGTGTCAGCTCATTAAACTCTGCTTGTAGCCAGTTTAACTTTATTTGATCTTTAATCAATGTAAAGTGTACTGTAAGATAAACACTCATACTTAAAATTTACAGTACTAAAGTAACTAAAATACTCACTCTTATCATAGTGTGTTTAGATGTATTTTATTTTTTTCACAGTCCATTTATTCATTTCTTTGTAGCCATCAGATAAGGAAATGTGTTGGTCTTGATAAAAGTTTTAGGGTAAATATTTTGCTCTCTGCGAACGCCCAAATTTCTTTCATCTGTATTTCTGGAGTCATGACGTGATAACAAACTCTGACACTAAGCCGACACTCTGCAGGGATTTAACGTCAGCAGACTGAAGCGCGCCGCTGCTCGGAGGACTTTTCAGCTGATTTAAAGTCTCGGGTCCGGGCTCGATGTTTTCATTCAGCCTTGAAACAACAGTCTGAGACAATTTTCTTCTCTGTGCCGGGCAGCCCGTGACAGCTTTGCTTGGCTTCAGTTTCCACAAGATGGTAATCAAAAGTCAACCGTTTTAATGTTTTTTCTTTTTCTGTCTGCAGCCTTATCTGGGTTAATGTTCATTGTGTATGTTTAATGTCGATAAGGTTTTAATCAAGTCATTAACAATTCAGCAATACAGAGGACAGGCGGCTGTTTTAAGGTAGTTTCTCCAGAGCTATGCAATTTTAAAAAATGGAAACTGCACACAGAAAGGTCCCAGCCGGGGTTTAAATCTCTTCTTGCTGTGAGGTGACAGTGCTAACCACTGTACCACTGTGCCACCCACAGTATTTAGTGGATTAGTCCATTTTTTTGTTTAGAATACGAAGTAAGAACACAGCATTATAATGACAGCTTTAAAGCCCGGAGTAGTCGTGAGGTCCTGAGCCTCTGACATCTGAAGTCAAATGTTAGAATGTTAAAAATGGCAAAAATGACTCCAGACAACCACAAAAGGAAAATAAAGTTAAAAAGTAATCCATGATTTCTACTAAAAATAACAACAAAGAGTTTTAAAACAGTTATAAAGAGCAACAAAATGACCACAAAGAGACACAAAACTTATAAATTGTTTCAGAACTAGCTGATGTCAGTTACAGAGAGATGCAAAACATCCACAGGAGATGCAAAATGGCCACAAAGAGATTTAAAAGTTAATACATAACATAGATACCTTAAATTATAAAAACGGCATAAAAAAATGTAACAGTGTGAAAAAGATGCAAAGCTACTGTCTTCATCAAACATCAGGAGGTGTTTTTACTGTCTCAGAACCCATCTGTTGTCTAAATTTTGGAGCAGTTTTGGAGCGTGTCAGAATATTAACTTAAAGTTTAAAAATCATCTCTTAAAAAAATGTATTCCTATATTACATGAACTCATTGTGTGTTTTGCGGCTTATCTCTGCAAGTTTTTCTAAGTAAACGTAAACCAAATTGTACTGTGTAAAGTAAAGAAAGAAAACATGATTCAGTGTTTTGTTATACCGGAGAGACTGAAGACTTACCTGCGCAGCTCTGCGTGGAGGCTCTCAGTGAGTGCAGCTCTGTGCCGGGCCTCAGCATACAGCTCTGTCTGGAGATTTTCTGCCACCTCAGTTCTATGTTGGGCCTCAGCCTGCAGCTCCTCCACCAGGCCCTCCAGCTTCACCTCAGAGCTCTGCAGGCAAAGCAGCTCTGCGCCGACCTGCCGCAGTAGCTCTGCATCCCGGGAGCTCGCCTCCACTAGCAGGACCACGCGCTGCCGAAGCAGGTTCACCAGGTCCTGCGGGGAAGACACGGACATACTGAGAATACTGCAGATGTGCTCACATGAACACTTCAGCACTTCCTACCCTTTTCAAATCTCACTGGAGACATGCTATTCTCCAATACAGTCTGCATAAGTGATATCAGACACACCTTTAGGTCAAAGAGTTTGGGACAAGCCCAAACCTGATACTGTCTTTGAGGGGAAAGTAAGGGAGTCAAGCTCTCCAAAACTCTAACAAATACCACTGACGTCTCTAAGAGGGCTGATAATTTGTTACTGTGCAGCCTTAAAGTAAGACACGGGATAAATGCTGAGCTGTGCCCTGCTGAAAAATTACTTGTGTCTCTAAAAGCATGAAAAATATTCCTTCTGACCACTTTAATAAGCTGCTGAAACAACTTTAAACTAATTTTAGAAGTTCCAGGGAGATTAATATGACAAGAAAGCTGTTTTGATGCTCATTAGATTTCTTTAGTTCAGTGAAATCTCTCTTTGGTTCAAAACTCTTACTTCTTGCAGCTCATACTTATGCAGTTTGTAAGTAACCAATGCCAAAACATCTGCATTTTCCACATGCAAACACATTTACACATTTCCAGTGTAACTAACAGACAGCAAAGATAAGCTGATTTGTTGATGTCAGAGGTACAGATATGGTGGATAAATGGAAAGTTTCATATTCATTTCATAGACTGTATTTATCCACTACATCTTAAGAATATTGAAACTAGAAGCAATATATTTAAAAGAGAGAGATTTCTGTACAGAAACCAACCAATAGGAAAATCCAACAAATACTTATATAATTTATTTCCACTTCCACTGTAAAATGAGTAGCGTATGAATGAACAAGAACTACTGAGAAGTGGCAGTGATTACAGATTCGACTGAAAGCGGATACCTCAGAGCTTTGTGCAAGTAAGATGTGAAGGTAAAAGACACTGAAACTGCAACTTTAAGTTGTATTTATTAGTAAATTATTAGCAACTTACTCTATTTGATCTATTTTGAATATATAAATTGAACATTTATAGCAGGCAGCCTTGTTCTGTCTACATGTAACAGATAAATCATAATCGGTCCACCTGCTGCTGCTGGATCCTGCTGATGAGTTGGGTCTGGTTCATCCTGAGTTCCATATTGAGCTGGTCTTGCTCGAGGAGTCGGGCGGTCACAGCTTCCAGATCATTCTGCAGCCTTCTCTCCCTCTCTCGGGACACCAGAAACTCTCTGTCCAACACCGCTGCCGCCACGAAACCAAGAAGAGTTAGTTCAACTGTGCACAATAGATGTAACTGTGTGGCTGACTTTACTTAAACACTAAATATTAAAAAGTCAATTTTGTACTGCAGACACTTCACGCTTATCACTCCAAAGTTATTAATCGCTGATATCGCTCATATTTTAAAAATAAAATATGGACAGTGTATCAGAACTTCTCTATAGGTTGTATAATAGTTGCCAGTGTGTCTAATATAATACTTAATGCACTTAATGTAATAACTAAATTTTGCTTAAAAACGGATGCATCAGTTTTATCAAGCTGAAAATGTACTGCATAGACTACTTCTGATCCCTAAAAAGTACTGATTCAGTCAGTACTTAATTAGCTCAGTTATTTAAAAGTTCTATATTTAAACCATTATTGATGTAGCTGCTCAGTAATTTGTTTTTGCTGCAACAAGTTATTTTTTATTCAAGATTAACATTTTCTTAAAGAATAAATAAATATAAATAACTGAAATTTAAAAACAAAGTTAAGATGTGAAATTTAACCACTGATTGTTTTAGTTTTGCTTGTACTTGTTTTTGTGTGTGATATGTTTAAGAAGCAGTAAAAAGTTATAACGTAGCACATTTTTTAGAGTATAATACTTACGTTCGGATTTTTTCTACCAAAACAATAAACACATAACTAGAAATGCTCTCAAGTACTAACATCAGTACTAATGTAGGATTTAGCCTGTTACAATATTTTTTAATTTTATAACATGGAATAAAATTAAAATGAAACATGGAATTTAATTGAATTAAAAAAGTAGATAACACCACTGTCACCACTCGCTACCCTTAAGGTAAATGTGCATTGTAACTCAGTATGGGCTTTAAGTAGATCAACACTGACCCAGATTGCAATAAAAACAGACAATACAAACTGTAGTTATATTACATGTTAAAGAAAACTGTACATACCAGAACTTTCTATAAATAAACTTATTTTTTGCACTTTGCACTAGTCAGATACTCTGTAAATGTGACTGCATTGACTTGGAAACTGTTGCACAATGACTATAAAGTTGATTCTGTTAAAGTGTAATCTGATGCAGGAAACATGCACCTTGTTTTCTGTTTATTAAGAACAGCGGGCTAAAACTAATGCAGCGACTCTGCAATAAAGCCTGTTTTCACTAAAGATCAGTGTTTTAGTTCATCACATTTTACTTGACAGCGTAAAGATGAACGCATTTCTTTTCATGCAAAACATGTGTGGTTCTTCTAACAACACTGTGACCTTCGATTGAATTTGATGTTTATTTGGCAAGCGTGTTTTTCCATTCAGGAAATTTGACTCTGGGTGAAGTGGATTCCAATTCACTCACACACAATGCAACAGCACATAAAGAGATATTTACATATAAATAGATGAAACAGCAGGTCAGACTGTTCCTATAAATTTTACAGAGATGGTGTCCATGGAATGCCGAATGTATTAATATGCACTCAGCGTATGCTCTTTATCATAGCGTAAAATAAAATTAATACATTTTATAAATTAAGCTAAATTAAGTTTAGAACTTAAGCTAAACTGAAGCTAATCAATTTATATTTTGAAACATGTTTGCTATGTTTCATGTAGTTTTTCTTTCTTTTTTTCAAGACTTACTGGCATTTTTCAAATTATTATTACTTTATTTTTCAGATTTAAAGTCTAACTATGGACATTTGTGACGGGCATTTTTTTATTACCTTTAGTATTTTTACAAACAAAACAATCTTTAAAAACTCATGAATCCATAAGTAAGTAGCAGCACTTCCATTTTCAACAGTCACATAATTATACTAAGCAACATTTTCTGTGCAGGACTTTGACTTGTAGCAAAGCATGATAATTAAACTGTTGTTAGCTGTATAGAGATTGCGTGGTGCTGATCTGATCTACTAGTTGACCATAATCCGAACGCCTCAGTGAAGTCAACATTATAGCCTTCCTGAAGGGAGAAGAGGTTTTTTGCTTAGTAGTAAACTAGCAGTTTTCATGTAGATAAGAGATTGACAGTCAACTGAACCCGTCTTGACCTTTGTGACTTACCTTTGTCATGAGCTAAGCGGGTGCACTTGGCCGTCAGATACTGGATCTGACTGAAGTCCTCGTCCCGGTGTGCTCGGAAAAACCGCCTCATGATCATCTGTGTCTCATCTGCTCCCTGAAAGACCTAAAACCGCCTTCCCATGATCCTCAGGGCAGGGCGGGTGTGTCCCACATGGTCTGAGAGGACATAGCGTGCACATTTCCCGCAATATTTAACCTTACCTGAAGGTCTTAAAGAGGACTCCTACCTGGTGCACACCTACAAGGGGCAGGTTTCAGCATTAAAACAAGCTGCTGTTGTCACAACATGGAAGCGAGGTGTGCCGCTGCCGTGTCTCTCTGTGGATTTTCTTGCCATCTGGCCTGTTACTTGAATAAAGAGTGAAAACTAAAGTTTGCATCATGCACAAAGTAAAAGGCTGATCTTATGCTATATGCAAATTGTGTTGTGAAGTTCTCCCCTGAAGCAGTGGCTGAGCTGAAGGAGTCGGGCATGTTGTATCTAGCAGGCAGGAGTCTTTATGGCATCAGCCTCAGGTTAGTGCTTTATTATATATGACTGCATAAGAGGTTTAATAAAAGAAAATCCCATGAATGTGCATTAAATCTAGAGCTTTATCAAATGTACTGTGTTAAAGTGTTTATGTGTTGGTTTAGGTTTGATACATTGTCATGGAGATGAGCTCACTATGTTTTCAGTATTTTGTTGCTAGCAAGTAAAAAATCCAGAGGACTGTGCATCCGTGGTGAAGGTGAGCGTGTTTAGGTCACTGACTGTTATTTACTTTACAAACAACATGGAAAAGCCTTCTCTGTAAGTGAGACACAGCTTTTCCATTTATTTGAGGTCACCTAAAGGAAGTCTTGAACTTTGTAGGACAAATTTACCTTCAGCGGTGTGAGGCCGCAGCTCATTGGTGCTCATATGTCTATAAAGGAGACGCTTTGTCTTTATTTTCCTAAATCGTTTCTTTTGCTTTATATAACAGAGCTGGACGCAGCGAGAGGGGACTGTGGTTTGCTCTCGAGCCTGTGGTCCAGTTTTTCTGCCACCAGAGGGAGACACACTGCCTCTAAGAACCACTTCCCTGTGTGTACAATCGAAGACATTGTTTGGATTAGGTTTACATTCATGGATTTTTAAAATGAAGACAGCCAGAGAGCTTGTTACAAACCCAGCAAAGGAACAATAAAATAATAAATAATAAAATGTTGAAATAATTAAAAAAAATAATAAAAATGAGTTGATATTTTAATTAATTAACTGGTACTATTATTTATTTAGTTTGCTTTTTCTGGTGACAATCTGCACATTTTCCACCATAATGGAGCACCATGTCACAAAGCAAATGTAGCAGATAGCTACGAGGCTCGGAGATTCCCATTCTGGATCTACAATCAGGCCTAAAAAGGCAGGAGAAGAACCCACAAACTGATCAATGTGGAGCACTGATAATCCCGGATGGATCGCCATCAATTAGGATTTGATTATCTGAATAAAAACTGAAAGTGAAACAAAAAAGTTCTGCCACTATCAAAATTTGTGTTCATAACTGCAGAGCTAGAAAATTAACTGGGAGATAGATATTTTTTGATAAGTTTTTAAAGCAAGCAGGAGATATTTACCAAACTTCTGAGAAGTGACACCTTTCTTCTTTTTATTATTTTACACAGGAGTGAACTGGATATTTGGGGGATTTTGTGCAGCTGATTAGACAAAAATAAGATACTGGAAGACATCGGAGTCCGTGTTTCTGTGTCTTTAAAAATAACTATGAAAATGTTAAGCATCTCAGAATACTATTTTTTGCAACCTACAGAGGGTTTATAAGAAGATTTCACTGGTTTTTCTTCTCACACTCATGAGCGTCTCTTAACAACATCACTAACTGACTCAGTTATTCCCTCTGAAGACAAATCAGCATCTCTCTACCTGCTGCAGCTGTGCTAAGGTAAGTGAAATGCATCTGTAGTCATTCAAATGAAGAAGACTTTCAAAAATGGCGTTTATTAAAAAAAAGAAACCACCATGCTGACTTCCTCATCTTCAACATAACAGTTGAGATAGAAAATGGCGTTGAACCTTGACACAAAGCATCCAGTGAAATAAATAAATACAACATCCTTCAAAGATCTGTGAGAGAAACCTAAGAATAATCCCACATCTTCATGCCAGACTGACAGTTCAGAATTAACGGCAGACTACAAAACAGAAAATCTGAGAACATTTGACACGTTTAGCTAAAAACCCAGTGTCATACAGATGCGCACGTCCCAGAAACGCCATCTGGAGTTACCCTGCTTGTCTGAACCACAGACAGGCTCACAGACTGCCACCAGAGGATTCATTCATGGGATTACATCATGATACACACAAATCATGTCAGTAGTACATTTTAAAGCATGTTTTTAACATAAAACAAAAATCTGCCGTCAATGTGGTGCTTTTAAAACAATCGATATCTTTCGTAGGGCTGAACAAAGGCCGGAAATATGAGCTCTGTGATCACAAGTTCAAATTAACCCTGCACAAAGGTCAGTCAGCCCATATTTTTCAGCCAGAGGTTCACTCAAATGGTTCCTAATGATTTTCTTGGATGGTCTTTGACTAATGCAGGAAATACTGTAAGAGTCATACTCGAATTCTGTTAATGAGCCAATTACACAAAATCAGTTTACAGTAAAAGTCTGATGTGACAAAGCTCAAATACAGATCTGATTAATTTACCATTAAAGACTGGAACAAGGGGGTACACAGCTATAATACAGCTCTGCTAAAATACCTAAAGTTTACTTTTTAAATTGTAAGTAAAGGGAAATTAAACTAAAATATAAAATTACCAATATTTCTTAACAAAGAGTGGTTAGAGCTCAAAAACTAACTCTGAAATCACAAATAGGTTTAAACTTTAGTTTGTGTACAGATTAAAACAAATTCAGTAAATTCTGATAAATGCTGAAGCTTGGACTTGTTGACAGGCTTGGTTTTCTTTCAGAGCCCAGATGTCCTCCTGTTAAAGTCCTCATGACAAGCAATCAATCACGTCTAGCTTCATATGCAACACATGTGAGTGAGTTCACCAAAATGCTAAACTATTCCTGTAGGACTGTTTCTGTTTTATTTGCTGGATGTGTGCTTCTAAAACCCTAAAAATACGATTTAAATATGGAAATGAAACTGATTGAGGGCCAAAACGTGTGAAGATGTCCACTGGAAATTTGCATGGAAACAAAACATTTGATTCTTGTAATGGCTGGAGAAACTCAGAGATTTTCAAACAGTGCCATCTACAAAAAAACCCAACAAAAAACAAAAAGAAAAAACCCAAACAAAGCAACAAAACACACCTGAAGCTCCATTAGTCACTGCAGTTCTTTACAGGGTAGCATTATCTTCACTCCTCGTTTAGTCACCACTAATGCAGTTTAAATGTAACAGCAGTCTGAGGCGCTGCACCTGACTGACTGCAGGCCCTGATTATCAAGAAGCTGCAGCAGATTACATAAACCAGCATGCAGACTTTGTTTACACAACCCAATACTTTCAAACTTTATTCATACGGCGTGTTTTTTGTTCTTTTTTTTTTTTGCTGGTGTGAGGAAATACAGTATGTGCCAGAGCTGGAATGCAGAGCAAAGTCACTGGATTCTTTCACTTTTAGGGAGTCGCATTCAAAAGCTTAAAGGCTGTTAAATGACTGACTGGGCCTCGGTTATAAGTAGCCCGGCTCTTAGGGTAGCTTGGCCGAGTTTCCAACAAGGCTGCTGTCCTTGAGCTAATCCAATGCTAGCTGGCGGCTGCTACGGGCTTTGCATGCTTTCTTGACCTAACTGAAAAACGCTAACTCACACTAACTGGAACACGAGCCGACTGGATGCAGAAAAACTTGGTGAATAAGCAGCCCACCATGTTGGTACCTGGGAAATCACTAAGTCAGTTTAATTTGATCTCTGGTGTGATAGAGAGAGAGTTTAAAATGAATCCTTGCACACTGCTCCTGAACACCACCTCCTCACTTTGTGTCATGAGAAAGATTTATATCACATTTACACATAATAGAGTTCGCATGTTAGGTACTGTTGGTGGCAATAACAGCCCGCTACTTTCACAAGAACACTCAAGCTTAGTGTTGTTCACATTTTACTGACTGAAAGCTGAGAAAAGCCTGCATTATATCAGCTGAACTGTTGACACTTAAATCCAGTAAGACCTGTATGAAACAGAGACGTGTCTGATGAAATTTTGGCTCATATTGTGCAGATTTTTCCTCAATTTCCAGCTGACTTACATTAATTTCACAAAGAAGAAGCTCCTTCCAGTGTTTTTAAGTGTCTCTGTTAATTGCAAAAAGAAGGCCAGACATCACTGACCATATCCTTTTGGTCCGTGCCATTAATTTTGAATTCTTTTTAACACATCTTCAAAGATACTACGCTGTAAAAGCTGTTCACCAGCTTGTAATCCTTTAAATAAAAGTGGATACATACAAAAAGATGGAAAACAAAGACTCACAGCACAGAAGTCAGAAAGAGTAAAACTTAAAAATGGGAAAAAATCCAACTGAAAGTCAGCATTTTCCATCCCACTTGTGTCAGTTCAGCATGATGCGAGTGGTCAAAACAAAACAAAAACAAAACACAAAAAAAAGTATTGCACTGGTTTGATGTGAGTCTATGGATGGGCGGTCATCATATAAATAACAACAAGAACGGTAATACCATAACAGTAATAATAATAATAATTGTAACGCTAATAAAAACAGTTCAGACTAAGGTCCCCCTCCAGCTGCCGTTTTACCACTGCTGCCAACTGAAGTCATCGTTGGATCCAAAGACCAGGAAGAAGCCCAGGATCGTCCCAAAGATGACTACGTTACCTGTTAGCACGAGTGCACATGCTCCCCAGGCAATCTGTACAGTGACAAAGGAAATTCAGGTGAATGCTGAATGCTACAGAGCTTATTTAGGTTACTGAGACATTTAATTTTGTTGATTTAAAGATCTGCTTTCTGTAGAATTCAGCTCTAAATCATTAACGTGCAAAGCGCTTTTTCAGAGTTGGACAAAAAGGAACTGACAGTTAAACTTGGACAATCATTCACACACCCTTGCTGCACTGCTTTCCACATTTTACGAAACAAGGCAGCGACTCGTTGACAAACGGTATTTAGCAGTTGCTAAATTGTCCGATCAGTTGGTACAGTAAACATTAACTAAAAAGTCATATTTAAAAAACAGATTCATTACACGAATGCTTCTCAACAACTGTATATGCTGTTGTGCACCCTGATCATTTAATAGCATATGTTATTGTTCTTTTAATTATTCCAACTGATTATGTTATTTAGGCCCCTTTTCTGGCTGCTTTTGTCCACTTTAAAACCAAAATAAACCAAAATTGGTGATATTCTTTTTTTCTTTCTTTGCAACAAGCTGTGTCATGAATGCTTTAGAGCAAACTGCATATAATATAGTCTACTAGCTTTTTTTTGGAGAAACTGTATAGAGACTGCTAAGGACCAGAAAGTCAAATCAGACTTCCTCAAACTAATGACTGAGCTCCAGCACTCTACCCAAGATGCCCTAAGAAATGATGTGCTTGCATGCATGTCACTCATAGAGAACTGCAGAACCTCTGCATTTATCTGCACAACTGATAATCATTTGAAACACTGGATGCTGTTTGCAGCACCTTTGCAGTCATTTATCACTTGCTGATGGTGAATATAATCTGTTTATAATTAGCCCTGCTGGCTGACCACACAATGAAACTGTCTCTTTCATTGGGTGTAAATACTGAAAGATACAGGAAGTCTGTGACCGCACAACACAATACATGCAGTTATCTGTCAGAGTTTAGCTCTTTATTGTTTTACACTTAGATTTTTGATTAACTGAGCTCTTCTGCTTTCGCCATTTTTCCAATCTTTTGTGCTCCTGTTGTATAGCTTTTTTTAGCCATCTTGTTTTGTGTTATTGTATTCATTTTATTGAGCAAGGCAGTTTTTTCATGTTTTGGCTGCTGTTGCTTTTAGCTTATCTTTAAAAATAAGCCCTTATGCAGTTGTGTGTAATTTATAATTTGAAAAACAGACAAAAGTCAGACCATTTAAAGTAAGCCCAATGCAGAGGGTTCAGACCCTTGGTTTGGGAACCACTGCTTTAAATAACCATGCAGTACACACTGAATTAACAGGTTTCAGTTACTTACTACTTCAGCTCTTGCGAAGACGATCGGCAGGCCGAAAGCTGAGATGACGATGCCCGTCGTGAGGAAGATGGCCAGCTCTTTGCAGGCATTACTGGCCGAGTCTGTGTCATCAACCACTCTCCGCGAGATGCAGTAAGGGATGGGAGAGAGGATGTAGAAAAAGAGCAGGAACAAAGGCCAGTATTTGCTGCAGAGAGGAGAAAAAGCGAGAGAAACAGGGGACATAAACACCCACATGCTATGATGACAAAGGGTGCAGTGAAGTGAATCGAAGGATAAAGAAGGAATCGCTGCAGAGCACTCCACACGCCAACTTAAGGGGTTTCTTTCATGAGACAGGAGCTACGTTTCTGTAACCTCTAGATTGGAATACAGATCAGATGCAGGCCTGCAAAAAAACATATCCATCTATATGGTTTTTAACACTAGCACGTAATTGACAAGAATCTCGAAGAGCCGGATTATTATACAGTTGCGAGAAAGCTCTGTACCTGGGGAGATATTTCACTGATGAAAAACGAACAAAAAAAAAAAAAAAAACTGTAAAAATAAAACTGTGTGCAAAACATAGTATTATAAATATCCAAGGAATTACGCATTTTCTTGTCATTTGTAGGCTGATAAATACGCATTATGCTGAAGTGAAGCTGTCATTTACTGTAAATACAATGGCTGAAATGGAAATTAGATGAAAAGAGCCAAATATGTTGCTGTTGCTCATCCCACATACAGCAAATGAGAAACTGTCTGCACTCATTAGAATAATAACCAAGAGGTGTGATGGCGTGCACACACACAAAGCTGATCAGGTTGTCTTGTAAGTACAGAGTATAGTTATCCTGCAAACTGCAAGAACTTATATTATCCTATCAGTCTTTAAAAAGTGCTATAATTCTAAAACAGGCTTTGTACTAAGGCTGTGCAATTACACATCACTTACAATTATAATACACATATTATTATAACAATATAACTGAGATAGATGCTTATTTAGTTTTTGCTCCAGGTTTAGTTCAGTTTACATATATTTAATTAATTATTTATCTTATTAAGGTGAATTATAATTAACGTTGACGGCAAAAAGTAAGCTTGTACTTTTAAATAAATCCACTGTTTTTCCAGAGTGTGAGTAATTCTAACAAATAAACGTTTCTCATTAATGGCCAAAATAACTGTGATTTCTGCCAAAACTGAACAGCCCTACTTTCATAAAAGCATCAGTAAATCAGCCTACTTACTGTTTTAAATCGCACCTTTAGAACAGTTAACACCATCAAGACTCCAGCTTCAAGAATAAGACTAAAACTGTCCTGCACACCATCGGGAAACATCTAAGCAGCACGTCAATTTAATGAAAATGATACACAGTTTACACATCTACCCATCACTAAATAATTGTGCAACGTGGTTTTTTTTTTCCAGTTTTCCTTCTTATCTTTAAACAGACTGCATGTGTAGAGCTTCTCCAGTCTAACAAACCACTAACTGCACTTACACTAAAAGGCACATGAACACATTAACACAGCACTTTTCCTATCACATACATTATGTGTTTAACTTCTTCACTCTTCTCCACTAGGATCATTTTCTCTCCGTTTGTTGCCAGTGTACATTTATAGACCTAAAAACCCAGGATTATTTAATCATCAAACACCTTCATATGACCACTACATCTGACTGGCAATGTTAGGATTAGTTAAGCCACAAAAGGAAAAGATATCCTGGGTATGTTGAACTTGCCTCTCTTTTTTTGTTATTCTTTTTTGGGGGGGTGACACGTGAAGATAATGTGAGTCACAATTAACCTAAAGTTATGATGGTTCAAAAAGGCATGAGAAAATAAGGTAAATTAAAAAGTACCACATTTCAGCCCACATTCATGTACTTCAAGAGCCTGTAACTCTGATAATTGCTTAATTTAATACAGTCCTGCTTTCCTCCACTAAAAGTGGTCAGGTTCTGTCAGACTTCCGTGGTTTTATATGGTGTCCTTATGCGTTCTAAGAACGCTAATCTGGTCATGAATGCAGCTATAGTTAAAGCTGTGAAGCTGTGATGGGATCATCAAAGGTGCCAGGAAGTACTAGGCTCACATGGTCTGTGATGGTTATACTCACTCATACACAGGGAGGGCACATCCAAGCATGAGGAACATGAGGCCGATGGCCCCTCCAAAGGAAAGGCTGATGAGAGCTGCAAGAGAAACAGAGGAGATCAGCGCTGATAGGGGGACCCCAGCGTTAGCACAGGGTATATCCACAGGAAATCACTAGTCTCATGGTGGTTGCAGGGCCCCTGGAGACTTGGGGCTACCATGTGATGAATCAGCTGATTTCACGTGTGTGACAGCTACGTTAGCAGCATAAACCCTGCTAACATGGATCCACGTTAAACCCAGACAGCCATAGAGTCCGTGCGGCCACTGGTTAAATTCAATTAAAATCCCAGCGGCTGCCTGGAATCAGTCAGCGCCTGTGGGAAGTTAAGGCGCAGCTAGCATTAGCATTACGGTTATTTCTGCGTTGTTTTAGTATTAAACAAGAATGGCGTTAACTGTGGCGCAATAATGACGCACTTTGCAATGCTACAGTGTTTTCATTACGAAACGCAGAAGTTGGTTTGGTTATTTTTGCCATGTTGCGGTTGCGGTTGCTTCTACCGAAACAGTGCAGGTTCATCACCGAGCTAATGCTACCGTCTGTCAGTACTGGCCCTGCGCTAACTCCTTCTATCATTACTTATCTGAGCGTTACAAATGCGCAAACATGCCTCGTGCACATTTTGTTGAAATTATATAAACAGAGGCTGAGTTCAGAAGCTTTCTGAAAGGAATGAAAATCTCATGCTGCTTACCTTTAATCCCGGCCATCTCTGCTGGACAAAAGCTCGCCACACAGCCCGGACGAATGACAACAGTCCCCCCTCTGTAGCCGAGTCCGACCGAAGCCAACCGAGTCCTCCCGAAGCTCCTACCCTGCCCACCGTGCTGCTTTCAGATGCTGACACAAATGTAGGAATTCTGATGATTATCACTACGGTCCTAAAAGCACCCAAGTTAAAAGCACTGACACCGCAGAACTGTCCATTTTAGAATTATATAAAGTCCTCCAAAAGTATTCATAAATATTCTTTCCTTAATGTGTAGGCTAATAAATGTAGTTTAATATAAAGTACTATGTTTGCACTTCAAATTAATGTGGAGTGGGAACAAAAAGTAGGGTTAGCCGTGAATGCGTCAGTTGCATGCGTCATTTTGAAATTAAAAACTAGATGCCCCCCAAATAGTAGGCTTTTATTAACATTGAAAGAGCGTCGCAATTTGTGACTACGGTTCATTTATTTCGCCTAGAAATTATTTTAAAATTAATAAAAGTATTTGTTGCTGTACCGGATGTAAACACATTCTGTTTCCGGCACCGAGAGCGTCCACTCAGCGGAGATGGCGAGTGGAGGAGTATCGGTGGCTTCGCTTTGGACCGAAGTGAACCGCTGCGGACAGAATGGAGACTACACCAGAGCCCTCAAAGCTCTCACTAAAAGTAGGTATACTGGCTGACTCTGAAAACGGAACCAGAGAGGGGGTCAGAGAGCGGACACGCGGCGGATTTTCCCATCTGCTCCCGCTGTTAGCATGTGTCTGAGCTAACGGCAGTCAGGGTGTTAAATACACCTTTGGAGCTTTGTGTATTAAGCTCTGGTTAACGGTGTGTAATTTAAAAAATATATATCTGCTGAATTAGCTACTTGTTGTGTGATTTTGAGCCATCGTTAAATAATATTTAGCCCCCTAAATCCACTGTCTCATGACTGACGTGTCCCTAGCCAACCACGACAGCTAACCCATGATTAGCCAGGCGGCTGTACTGGAAACGTCCAGCGGCTGCTTTACACTCCTCCTCTGTCTTTGCACAATCACATCAGTGTCTGGGCGAAACCTGTTTTTGTTCGTCTGCATAGCGAGTGATGTTCACTGCTGCTTTCTTTCTGTCCTGTCGCAGTTTTGCACGAAAACAGGGACGATGTGACGGCACTGCACTGTAAAGTGGTTTGCCTTATCCAGAATGGGAGCTTCAAAGAGGCGCTAAATGTGATGAACACCCACTCAAAGATGCTCGGCAGGTAAGCGGCACGCTGTCACTCACCTGTGGTTGACGTATAAATTACCCCTGTAGTTCACTGTTGACATTTAAGTGTCTAACGGTGTATGGTGTCACAGCAATCCTGCCATGCTCTAAGAAAAACTTACAAAATTCTTGTAAGGTTTTTTCTATATAGTGTGTTGCACATTTAAACCCTTTTTTGGGGATGGGTGGGGGTCTTTTTTCCACTCAGTGAGGTGGTGTTTGAGAAGGCGTACTGCGAGTACCGGCTGAACAGAGTGGACAGCTCCCTGAAGACCATCGAGAGTGCTCCTGAGCAGACAGACAAGCTGAAGGAGCTTTACGGTCAAGTGGTGAGGCTTATATTGTATTATATTATATTATATTATTACTGTGTGTAGTCATACAGTTGATGGAAGCTGTAGGAAAGAGTTGATGAAGCTTGGTTAAGACCTTAAGACACTATAGAATTTTGCTTTAAGAGTGGCAGAGAAATATGTGAGGGTAGTTTAGTACATGTATGAGGACAGTAAGGAGGTGGCAATAATGACATACAGGTCGACAGATGAGGTCAGGCAAGAGCCTCAGTGGACTGATGTTCACAAATAAGACTGTGATTTGTAGTAAGACAGAAATACAGCAAGACAGAGAATCAAGACAGAATATATGATGTAACAGTGAAGACGCAAGGAGCAGAGGTAGTGTATCTGGATTAGTTTAAATATTTGTGGTCAGTCATCCAAAGCAACAGACAGTACACCAGAGAGCTGTATAAGAGAGTGTAGGCAGGTTGGAGTGAGTGTTTGGGGTGATTTGTGACAAAAAGATAGTAGCAAGAGTGAAGGGGAAGGTTCACAAGATGGTGGTGACTTCTATGATGTATGGTTTGAAGATCTTGGCGGCACTGACCAAAAGAAAGGAGAGCGAGCCAAAGATATTAAGATTTTCATTGGGAGTGACCAAGATAGGAGTTAGAGACTCAAGGCTGAGATGTTTTGGACATATGCAGAGCAGGGATAGTGGATATATTGGACAAAGGATGATGAACAAGGAGCTGCCAGGCAGGAGGAAAAGAGAAAGACCACAGAGAAGTTTCATGAATGGTAGTGAAGGAGGACATGCAGAGGGTTGATCTGACAGTAGAGGATGCTGGAACATGGTGAGATGGAAGCAGATGATCCCTAAAGGGAGCAGTTGATAGAAGTAGATCATATTACTGTATTTTTGTTTTCTTTTGTTTTTTTATACAGTTTAGTGTATATTTACTGTTTGAAATCAGAAGTCAGTCATTGGTCATCTACTTGTTGAAAAGAGCAGCAAAGTTAGAAGAAGAGAAAGTGTTGAAGCCTTTAAAGCTGCTGATTGTTAATATGTGGCATTTTAAAATCTGATCATCTACCATCAGAACTGCAAACAAATCATACTCAAATTAAACAGTGTACGATAAATGCAAACAGCTTGCTGTTTGAATATGTGGCTTCTGTTTTTGAAACGTGATTGTAAAAACATTTAAATGTTGTTAAGTAAAGTAACATTGTATAAAAACTATGTTTTTATTTCGCAACCAAATACATCAGATAGCAAAAGTATAATTGAACAATTTTTCTCTGAAACGGAGACATCAGGGTCGTAGAGCGTAGCATTTTCACCTCTTAACGCCACTGCTCTATTTTGTTTGTCTTAAAGTGACTTTAATGTTGTTAAAATTATCCCCAATATTCGTGAATATCAGCTTGTTACAGTCTTTATGCAGTCTATATGATTTACTATTATTATTTATTACAGTGAGATATTCTTTTGAGAACACACTAGTGTTTTGGGTTTTGTTGGTTGGTGAGTGAGAATGAGAGATTTGTAATAAATGGTCAGCTTGGTATTTTGGCAATTTCTGTGTATTTCTAACAGGATATTATTTTGTCTTGTTGTGAGAAGTGTGACGACGTCTGCTAATCTGAACCAGCTCTTTTCTTTATACAGTTGTACAGACTGGAGCGCTACGATGAGTGCAAGTCTGTCTACACGGATCTGATCAGGAACTCCCAGGACGAGTACGAGGAGGAGAGGAAGACCAACCTCGCCGCTGTGGTGGCTGCAATGAGTCAGTGGGAGAAGGCTCCAACGGTAAGCATTCATTGGCACAATTCATCAATCAGCTTTTCATTTGAGTTTTTAAATCAAAAACTTACTCTCTCCACTTTGTTGCACAGAACTGGGGTCAGACTGTTGTTTGATTAGAATTAGAATAAACTCATATTTGAACATGTTGTGTTTTCCTTCTGCAGGAAGATCTGGGTCTGCCTGAGTCAACGTATGAGCTCTGCTACAATGCTGCCTGTTCTCTGATTGGCCAAGGAAAGCTTACAGAGGCCCTCAATAAACTACAGCAAGCAGAAGGTCAGTTTATATTCAGTCTGTCCTATCGAGCTGGTGTTTGATGTATTTTTTAAATGATTTAATGATCTCAGACATAAACTTATCGTTTCTTCTGACAGAGCTTTGTAGAGTCTCGCTGGCAGATGATTCTGTAAGTGTGCCTTGTTTTTGAGATCTATTTCACTTTCACTTCTAGTAGTTTCATCCAAAAGATGGTCCAGCAGTATTTCACAAGTCTAGTGAAACTTAGTCCACTGTTAACATACTTTTAAGTCTTAAAATATTCTCCATTTATGCATTATTTGCATATAAATTGTATGGGAATAACCTTGCTGTAATCATATTTCGGCCATATATGTGTATTCATTTGCTACGCTTGTTCATAATTATCTTGTCTTGTCTTTGTAACACTTAGTTTTCACTGTTTTCCAGCTAATCACCATCATTTCTTGTTTGTCCCTTTCAGGATATGACTGAGGAGGACATCCAGTCGGAGCTGGCTGTCATCCATTCTCAGATGGCGTACGTCATGCAGTTGCAGGGTCGCACAGATGAGGCTCTGCAGCTCTACAACCAGGTCATCAAGCTCAAGTGAGTTAAGGCATCATCGCATCAAATTTAGTCCCAAAAAAGATGATGGGGATGCATTTAGACAGTTCAGAAGCATCTAGAAGGCAGGCATTAAGTTGTTAAATAGATTTTCAGCTTGCTCTAATTCTCTGATTTAATTTCAGGCCATCTGACGTGGGGCTGCTTGCTGTGACTGCCAACAATATCATCACCATAAACAAGGTGGGTTTAAACCTCCCTGATCTCCACTTTCAGACGCTAAACAGGGATCATAAAACTAAAATTTCAGCCACGACGCTGGTGTTAAGGCTCAGTCTCTTTCCTCAGGACCAAAACGTGTTTGACTCAAAGAAAAAGGTGAAGCTGACGAATGCTGAAGGTGTTGAATACAAGCTGGCAAAGAAACAGCTGCAGGCCATTGACTTCAACAAAGCCTTGCTGGCCATGTACACTAACCAGGTACGGGTGTGATTTGGAGGAGGAATAAACAATAATCAATAATAGGTAATTATTTTCACACCGATGGTGCTTTTGCCCGTTAACAGGCTGACCAGTGCAGGAAGCTGTCATCCAGTCTTCAGGCTCAAAATCCAGGACATCCACGGCCGGTCCTCATCCAGGTGGCTCAGCTGTGCAGAGAGAAGCAGCACAGCAGGGCCATAGAGCTGCTCCAGGTATTAATGATGCACACTGCTCCTTATTATCAGAACCGATACACATTCTCCTCCTTTTGTCTGATTATGAGAAAATAATCAAATAATGTACCAGTTAACCTAAAAATCACTCGTGGGGTTGGGATTTTTTTGTTTGTTTGTTTTTTACAAGAATTCATCTACAAAATGTTTTCACTGTGGTTGCATGGTTTTTAAAAATACTGATAAATGGCTTCACAGTTAAAAGTGACACTAAACTGTGAAGACAAGCATACAAAAAAGGCATACAAAAAAAAGGTGCCCTAAAACACTTAAGCTGGGCATACACTGTGCAATTTTTTTTTTTTTCAGTCGCGTTATTCAGCTCCTGCTCAAACTGTACGACTGACTCGCAGGGGTTAGAAGTTCGTAGGTCACGATGCAGGGTCTCACACTATACGGCCCGATGCTCTGATGCGACCTGAGTGCTCACACTGTGCGTCCCTAACATGAAGGTTATAATACAAAATCTGTCTCTTGCTTTCCCTCTCTCTCCTTCTGTCTTTAACTGACACACACACCACCACCATCAACTTTGCTAATGAAAAACATTGATCAGGCAGCTGTGATTGAGCAGCAACGTCCATCCAACTATTTTCACGGTTGTTGTGGTCGTGATAATTTTGTGAGGCCCATCGAAAAGGCTCAGATGAGCTTGCCAAAGTTCTACAAGTTGTGCCTCCATCGCTTGTGTCCAGATCACACGCTGCACTGCCGTGCTGCTCCGTCTTTTCACTTTCATTTCTGTGTTTGCGCGTGCGCAGTGTGAGAGGCTGCGTTGACACCCTCGCGACGGCCGAC
The DNA here is from genome assembly GCF_001858045.2 of Oreochromis niloticus. NCBI lineage: Eukaryota > Metazoa > Chordata > Actinopteri > Cichliformes > Cichlidae > Oreochromis > Oreochromis niloticus. Next base: position 10,335,026 of record NC_031966.2, on the reverse strand, counting down.
AGGGTTTCAAACAGGTTTGATTTTCTTACGACCAAACGATTGATGATCGGGAGCTGGTCGTGAGGTGTTAATCGCTTCTCGTTACCCCATGTATACTACACGATGCACGACACACGATGAAGGCGAAACTTGAGCCGATCACCAAAACGGTCGCACGACTGAAAAATCGGCTCAAAATGGGCCAAAAATCGCACAGTTTATGCCCAGCATTACAAGACTATTGGGTTTGGATGAAAATGTTCATATTTTGTCACTCAGTAATTAATAGTTTCATTAATTCTGTTAATTCTGTTAGTCTGTTAACTGATCTTTCTTTTTATTTTGCAGCAATTCTCCGATCAGAATCCAGAGAGTGCGTCTGGCATCAAACTGACAATGGCACAACTCTATTTAGTACAAGGTAGTGATCTGCATTCAAACACACACAACCCGCTCTGTCTTACTGTTTTTTTCCTCTGTGGGCATGATAGTATTTCATATTTCTAGCTTCCTAAAACAAACACGCACATTGATTATTATCGCCTGAGTACTGAAACAATCATTAACAAAGAAACAAACAAGTGCAACTTTAAAAGTTTTTTTTACCTTTAAACTTTGAGCAGTTTAATTTTGATACATGCTCCTCATTAGATGTTATAATCCAAATCCAATGAATGGTTTGGTCTTCAGGTCATGTGACAAAAGCCTGTGATGTCCTGAGGTCCATTGAAGAGTTCAAGCACAAACCAGGGATGGTAAGACTAAAAATGCTACTTTGTCTTTTTTTTTTTTTTCTTAAATTGTTTTTCTTAATTAAAATGCCCCGTTAATTAAAAAAATTGTTGACTTCTACGTTTTTTGTTCCCTCATATATTTATTTTGACCATGTCATCGTCTCTTCAGGTTTCAGCTCTGGTAACAATGTACTCCCATGAAGAAGACATCGACAGCGCCATCGATGTTTTCAAACAAGCTATTGAGCATTACCAGTCTGAACAGGTTTGTGTGTCACGGATGGTGGTTCGTGTTGTGCAAGTCTGAACCACTGTTTTATACCTTAATTTCTGTTGTGTATAGGTCAAACAGTTGGTTTTCTAAGTGCGCACTTTGATTTCAGTTAGTTTTTGCTTTTTTCAAAGGTCTAGCTTTCATTTATACGTGTAAACATGTTCCCACTGTGTCTTTTCTCCTGCACAGCCTGGATCTGCTACACATTTGGCTCTTGTAAGAGAAGCTGCCAATTTCAAGCTGAAGTATGGGCGGAAAAAAGAAGCCATTAGTGATCTGGAGCAGCTGTGGAAGTGAGTTAAATCCCTGCTAAACACTCGGCTGGTTCAACATGTGTCAAGTCTTTTTTTTTTTTCTTTTAAATCTCACAGATGCTGGTTTTGTTTCTTTATAACATATACCTCAAATGTCATCAAACTATTTTCATAAAAATCACTTTTCTCAAAACAGACAAAACACCAAGGACGTCCACACATTGGCACAACTCATCTCTGCATATTCTCTAGTGGACACGGATAAAGCCAAATCGTATCCTTTCACATTATTAAATACAACTTATGGGCGCTTAAACCATTTTGTTTTATGTTTTTTTTTTACTAACTGGAACATATTTGGATTCTCAAATAATATTTGTTTTGTGAAAAATCTCAAATATATTCTGATTTTTAGCTCCTTAAATGTGGGGATTTGTTATTTTTCTCTGTGAGAAACTAATGTTTTTCTGTTTGGAAGTCAGAGAGAAAACAAAGAAGATAAAAAGACCTTTAGCTCATTTTCAACAAAGCTTGGTATTTTGTTGACAAAATAGTTTATTAATTTTACAAATGACCCATACCTTATTAAAGTAAATGTAACCCAAGAAGACCAGGATGTAATCTGGATGTCAGCAGTTGTTGCATCCTTAGCTTTTTTCTACAGGCTCAGCAAACACCTACCGTCTGCAGACACCATGTCTTTCAACGTGGACGTGGACGAGCTGGAGAATTCCCACGGAGCCACATACGTCAGGAAAAAAGCCGCTAAAGTCGTGGGAGAAAACCCTCCCAAAGAACAAGGGTACACATCTGTTACTCTCTTCTGTGGCTACTTCTGTTATTTTTGGGGTTTTTTTTAAACAAAACATTCAAAAGAACAAGCAACACATTGACAAGGTTTTTTTTTCTTCTTCATTTTCTTTAACAGCCATGGTGAAGTCAAAAAGAAGAAGAAGAAAAAGAAAGGTATGTCTTTCAATCACTTGCTAAGATTTAGAGTGAATCTATTCTGGAAGTGTTTATTTACGGTACACATAAAGAAGGCCATGAAATTATTTCTTCTAAATGAGCAAAAATATCTTTTTTGTTCTCCTTAGAGAAAAACTGAGAGTTTGGTTAATGATGTAGGAACTTCAGATGCACACTGAGCGGTCGAAACATTAAAACCACTGTTAGGAAAAGAGAATAATTCTGATTATTTTTGTTTTCTCTCTTGAAGATATTTTATTTGTCTAGTTATTGCTCATAAAGTACTCACACCATACCATCTTCCTTTTAGGAAAATTGCCCAAGAACTATGACCCCAAAGTGACCCCTGACCCCGAGAGGTGGTTTCCTATGAAGGAGCGCTCCTACTACAGAGGGAAGAAGAAGGGCAAGAAGAAGGATCAAATAGGAAAAGGCACACAGGGAGCGACAGCAGGAGCTTCAGCAGAGCTGTGAGTAAACTCCGCAGTCACACGCACATCCAGCCGAGGCGTCTGGGTGCAATTTCCTGTAATTGTAAACCCAGTTATTAACAGCACTAATGGAGGAAAAGCAACCGAGATTGTTCTTTTGTTTTCATGCCAATTAACTCTGAAATCAGATCAGAGCCGCAGCTGCTTTGCAGGAGGAAGGGCTCATCTGTTGTTGAGAACAAAATTATTCTCAGTCTCTCCTAAAGGAGAAATCCATCTACCAGCATTCATCTGAACTACTGCAGCTCCAAAGCAGAACAGGGGAGAGAGAACGACTCCATCTACAACAGATTTTTCTGCGCGTACCCTCATTTTTACTTTGAAATTTCAATTGCTATTAACCAGCTACTTACAGCCCTTGAGCTTGAGTTTCCCTATTAGCGAACTGAGCAGGTTGCTCTTTGATGCCCTCCAGTTTCTCTTTTACAGAAGCTAAAATTATTTATTAATAATCCTAACAAAATTTATGCTGTTGTTGCACCACCGAAGGATGTCTGAAGATGCAGATGCAACTTATTGCTCTTATTTTGAAAGTTCAGTCGCCGTTAACCAGCTGAACTTGGACCCTAATGGCAGGCTGAGCAGGTCACTGTTGAAAGTCAGTTATTCAAACATGGATGATAAACTTGTCAAACATCATGCTGCTACCTGAATTTATAAATACATGAAAAGTGGAGGTGGTGGGAGACACTGTCCAACAAAAGCTTTGTTGCTAATCAAACGTTTATTTCACTCATCCATGTCACAGAAGGAAACTCAGATCCTGAATAAACAAACTCAGCGCTGTAATTTTCCGACCCTTCTAACAGCACTGTGGCTCTTTTCTCTCTTCAGGGATGCCAGTAAGACTGCCAGCAGCCCCCCTACCTCACCGAGACCAGGGTCTGCGTCCGGCTCTTCTACAGCCCCCGCCAGCGGAGTAGTTCCCCCACGACAGCAGAAACCGTCGTCCTCAGGCGCCACTCGCAAGAAAGCACCGCAAAAGAAGAAGAAAGGAGGCAAAGGAGGCTGGTAGTCAGAGGGAAGCAATGTGAGGAAGAAGGCTGTTGGCATCTGAGCAGCAGAGAATTTAAAAGTTGTTTTTTTTTTCCTTCGTTTTTTTAAAATTCATTTTTTTTCTTTTATTTTTTCTGTTCAGGTCATTTGATCAAACCAAAATCCTCCCCGCTGCTCATCGACACCATGAATCTGATTTTTTTTACAAAGTAAAGGAGAAAAAAAAGAGTTGACAATTTAAAGGACAGTTCCACTGAAATTGACTTTTTGTTGCTCTGCAAAACCAGCGTTTGTTTTCACCGAATCAATAACACCACAGATATCTATATTCTCATTAAATGTGCATTGAATTGTCTTCTTGGCTGCATATTTCTACACCTTAACAGCTGCACTGTATTTAGCATTTTTCTTTATTTTTAAGCAGAAACAAATTCTGATCAATCAAAAGTGAATTAAGTGTTTAAATCATGTATGCAATAAGGAACTGAGTCATGTCTTTATTGCATTTTAAGCATTGTTAAGTACTGTTAACACAGCGGGTATCCTTCATTAGAATTAGGGGAGTTATAAAACTGCTTTTGCAGAGTCACTCAAAGTTCAGAATTTAGGGTAATGGTGCTTGAACCTGTTGAGTTTCAGTATTAGCGTGTCCAGCTCCACCGTTTCTTTAATATTTCAATGTATTTTCAGTTAGCTACAGTAAAGTAACAGATATTTATTTTTGAATTTATTTGTCTGAATTGAAGCAAAAGGATTTTGATTCTGTCACATGATTATGTTCAGAAAGACACTATTTTCGCCAAACAGGTTTCCATTTTGTTAAGTCTAAATAAAACTGAACAGCGACGCTCCTGCTGTGAGTTTTTTTCCTAGTATGGCTCATTTTGAGGCCTTGTGCATGGATGGAGATGATTATAGAAGAGACTGGATGTGTTTGTTGATGTTTACTGAAAATTATCTGCAGGCCTTCTTAAAGATGGGTTGCTGTTTAAATTTTATCCATCACTCCAAAGTTCTTACTCTCACACATTAGAAAAAAAATTTCACCTTAGATCTGAAACTTTTTTCAGGGGCAAATTGTCCACAACAACATACCTCCTGGGGTCATTAGAGCACACAAAACTAGATCTTGCAACTCATAAATCATTAAATTATTTGGGTGTGCTTGTGCAGCTGATTTGAAGAATAATTATTTGTTGCACCAGCAAAACAGGCAGTGCTGAAGATTTTCATTGACAGTGACCGTGTTGGATGGGATTAGATCGTGTATGAGAGGAACCCCTCGGATTTAGCAGTTTGGAGATAAAGTTAGGCTACGTTCACACTGCAGGTCTTAATGCTCAATTCCGATTTTTTGATCAAATCCGATTTTTTTTTGTCTGCTTGTTCACACTACAAATAAAATGCGACAGCAAACGCGCTCTAGTGTGAACGCTCAAAGCGGACCGCATGCGCAAAAGAAGACGTCACACACAACGCGCTCTGTTTAGACCCAGACCAACAGTATTGTTTGACTGATGGCCCTTAATATAAAGACTTCGGACTTTACGTTTCCCAATTTTTTGCTTTAAGTTCTTTTGTTATTTACATAATAATGTAAATAACCTAATAATTATCCTTATTGCTGTTTTAGAGGAGCGGTGCTTCAAAGGATAATCTGCAGATTTCTGTCAGAATCTGCAGATTATACAGTACAAATAAAATGTTCACGTTGTCTTCCCAACAGTTTCACTGACATCTACACTGGATGGCCAGGAAGCGTTCGCGATGTCTTCTCCGGCGCTGATAATCGGCGTCCGTCTTGTGTCAGTGACGTAAAAGACGGATTTAATGCGACATGACCGTTCAAACAGCAGTCGCTTTCTAAAACATCGGATATGTATCGGATTCAGTACCACATACGAAAGTGACCCAGATCGGATTTGAAAATATCGGATTTGTGCCGTTCACACTGTCATACCAAGATCGGATATGGGTCGCATAGGGTCAGAAAAATCGGATTTGATGCGCTTTCGCCTGCAGTGTGAACGTAGCCTTAGAGAGACGAGGCTGAGATGGTTTGAACGTGTATGGAGAATAGTGGATGTGCTGGAAAAGAGGAAGACCACAGCAATGAATGTGAGATGGAGCCAAATGATCCAGATGATGATAAAGAAAACGATCAGAACTTTGACATTTAAGACTAAATGTAGCTGAAATTAAATTATGCAATGCCTTAAAATGTCCTGTTAATGTAATATTTGTTTTTAAAATGGTTAACGCAGGTCATTTTTATCATTTTTAAGTAAAGGAAGTTAAACTGCACCTTAAATTCTCTCATACTCTCTATTGCTCTGTGAGATATGAAGCCCCCATGTGGTCACAGAGAAAAATTACATGTGTAGCCATTTATTTAAAATCTCCAAAAATCCCTTTTTTGCTTGTTATTGTAGGAGGAACTTCTATTATACTGAAAGTCAGATTACTGTGGTGTGCTTGTAATATTTTAATCCAGCATGTTTGGAAAGAAAAAAACAACAGAATAAACCAAAATCAGATTTTACCTGGATTTTACTTGCTGTAGTAGCACATAATCAAAAGGTCACTGGTGCATCATTTCTAAGTGATTATCAGCAAGAAATGTCAATTTACCAACCAAAAGCTGGTTCGCTTCCTGATGCTCTTGCCTGGACTCGGCCTCGCCTCTCTAACATTGGTCCAAAACCACTAAATCTGAGCTGTCCCTCTGATAAGCTTCTATCTAATCTTGTCCACCCTGGTTACTCCCAGTCTTATCATTTTCAGTTCTGCCATGTCCAGCTCACCCTCCTATCTTTTTGCCAGTACAACTCCATGCTGGTCCTACTCCTGCCTACCTACCTGTATGGCATGAGGTTCCCATAGCACTGCTTTACTCTTACAAAATGTCATAATAAAGGAAATGTTAAGTTTGTCAAAATAAGCTGTTATTAAGAAAAATCCAACCTCTCATTGTGCAAAGTCATCCCCTGGGCCAATTTAGGGCCCAGTATGTTTGATGCACCTGGTTTAAATGGTTTTTACTTGGTTCATCCTGCCACTAGTGGGCGCTCCTGCTTGGTAATTTGCCATCAATGCACTACACCTGCTTTGACCACAGCTTACTTGTGGAGCAGCCAGCCTGAGAGATTCTCTGTGGGTTTTGGAGGACACGATGCCTCGTTTGCCGTGTATTTACTCAGACTTCTTCTATGGCCCTCTGACTGAAGATGTGGAGGAGCTACTGGGGCGCTTCCAGCAGATAGACTCGGTCAGGTATGAGGATTTTTCAGCCCTCTGGAGGGAGATGGGCTTCTCCGATCTCTTCATTGGCACCATCAATGCGGGTGAACTGAAGCGGCTCTGCAGGGTGACTCTGGCCACAGCTGTAAAGTACTTCCTACCTCCATACAGCTACCAGATCCGAGTGGGGGGCTTGTACCTGATGTTTGGTTTCTACCACACGCAGCTTGCTGAACCACCTGTGATGATCCGGCTCGCTCTGAGAGACTGGACCCACGTGCAAGCCTTCCTCAAGGAATCTGTAGAATCCGACCATCTTGATGTAGTTTATATCTACAAGAAGCTTGTGGCATCCAAAGCCATCCACTACACGGCCATGCCGCATTTTCTGACCTTCCAGAAGCAGCAGAAGCCAAAGAAGGAACATGTGTGCCCTGAGTTTCTGAGCAGGACAACCGCGGTGCGCGAGCTCATCACTGCAGACACCCTGGAGGAGATAGCCAACCTCCAGAGCCTGTACGAGAAGCTGAAGGAGACCACCAAGGAGGTGGGTTCCCAGATCACCATGACCCACAGAGACTTCACCTCAGGCCTCAGAGACTGCATGTCAGAGTTCATCACCTGGCAGAACAAAACTTTCACCTCAGAGCTACTCAAAGACAAGAAGGAAAGAGATGAAGAAGAGGAGGAGGAAGAAGAAGAGGAGGAGGAAGATGAGAAGGAGTCCTGCAGCAAGAGAGCGAGGCTTCTGTCCTCCATCAAGCAGAAGAGCTACAGCAATGTTCAGAAGGCGCCCAAGTCCAGGAGGCACCGGCAGGGTGAGCCAGCAGACTCGTCCAGTTCGGGGCCTGAGCAGGTCCAGCGGGTCCCACAGAAAAAAAGACCTCCTTCTCTCCGGGCCCGGACCCGGAAGAACCTCGGGGTGAAACAGGAGGACAGCAACCTGCCACCCTGGCTCCTGAGTGCTCCTGAGCTGGAGGACGGAGTGCCAGTGAGGAGGACCAACCAGGCAGAGCCCTACAGGATGTGAAGGAGGAGAGAAGATCATTAAAATCAGTTAATCTACTGTGTTTGTCACTGTTCAACTGGAATAAGTTAAACTATAAATAAATGTTTTTGTTATAGCTAAAAAAAAAAAATCATAATTTGAAAGGCTTCAATATATCTAAAATAATTTTTCTATACATTTTCAAAGCTAAAATTAGAAACCAGTTAACTGTGTTTTGTGTTAATTTAATGATAAACTGTTGCAGGTCTGAATCCTTTTGTAATCCTTAATGAATCAAGTGGAAATAGAAAGAGAGAATAATATAATAGGTACCACCTTTGCAATGGGGAAAAAATAAATGAGGAGGAAACTTTTATCATAGTTAAAATTAGGTTATAAGAATTGTAAAATGACCAAATTTTGTCTTTTTTATTTGATTTAGCCTGTTTTTGTGTTACTAAGCCAGATTTATTCAAAGTTTTAAGGACCACATTGTAACCGTTTTGAGTTTGATTTAATATAAACTCTGAATTACTTCTGGAGTTATCCCCTTTGTATAACAAAAACAATATAAAACACATTCTGAGAACACATCTAATGCCCTATCCATTTGCAAAAAAAAGGGGGGCGGGGGACTAAGAGGGTTTATTTATATATTTAATTAAAATGTATGGATCCTAGTCTTTAAATCACAAAATGCTTAGATTTCAAATAAGAAGGGAAGCGTTTTGTGTATGCTTTGTTATTCAAGCAATTAAAATGTTAAACATTTTAATTTCAGTTTTTTTTCTTGTGTATGAGTTCAGGTATCTCCACTGCAGGAATAGTAGTTCATTTTATTAATGACACTTGTGTTAAAGCCACCTAGCGGTCTGGATTCGACCAGATTTTGTGGCCAATTTGATCCCCAGTTTGCTATCCCCCCTTTAACATTTTCACGATTTTTAATTTTTGAAAATAAATATTTAATTTTTCCAACATTAAAAATAAAGAGGGTGTGACATTGGGTAAAATTACAGTTAAACTAATATTAGCACTTAGCTCAAATAAATGATCAATAAAATAACATGGAATAATGACAAAACAATGAAAAAACATGGGGTAAAAATAAAAATATATAAAACCATCAAATATCGCAAATTAAATAAAAATGATACTTTGACTAAGCAGGATAATTAGAACAGTTACTGCAGTAAAAAAAAAAAAAAGCAGTAATTGTTCTTAAAATTTAAACTTTATATTGGCTACTAGTAATTTATATATTTTAAATGCAAGTGTATTATAGTTGGACACCCTAGCTGTCAGAGTGCGAATAACAGCGTTAAAGAAATGGTTGTATTAAAACATTTCAAGATTATTTGCGCCATCTGGCGGACAGTCTCAGAACTGCATCAACACCTCCGCGCACTTTATCCGGAAATATCGTTTTGAGAAGTTCCTCCGGAGCTTCCTGTCTGTTAATCCACTTGTTGAGCAGAGGAGAGGGGCGGGGAAGCGCTTACGGACTTATATTTTCGCCAGAACTCCAATCATGTCGCAGGCAAACGGGTAAACGGCGCCCAGACAGAGCAGCAAAGCCGGCAGTTGAGCACCATGTTGAGTTTGAGCAGAGCTGGTGTCCTCGGCGCCTCCGTCGCTGTGGCGGGAGGAGTCGCTTATCTTATCTGGAACTATGCGTCCTCCTCCAGGGAGGAGAAGCCCGAAACACGCCTGGGAGAGGACGGTGAAAGTGACAGAGAGCAGAGAGAAGGAGAGGAGGAGATAAGAGAGGAAGAGACTCCGGTGATTAAAGCTGAGCAGCAGCAGCAGACACAGTTTACTGAGCCCTCAACCGCCGTGGTTGAACCTGTAGCAGCTGCTGAAGCTCGGAACACATCACAGGTAAAGAGGCACGTTCACCGGACACACCTGTGTGGAAATGTTCAGACTGCTGCTCCTAAAACACTACATCTGTGCCTTCACTCCCCCGGGTTTTACACTTAAGACGAGACGAAGAAGCGTTTCAGTAAAATAACTTATTTTACATGTTGCGTAAAGTTTTACATCTTTCAGCGGCAAATGCATAGGCACGTTCTTTGGGGTTCCCGCGTGGTGATCTGGGAAATGTAGGCTGTTCCATTCAACTCAAAGGAGGTTTTCGGGACAGTTTAGTGAGGCAGCAGCTGGATTAATCCACACATTTTATATATTAATTCATTAATTTTTTTTATTTACATCCCAAGAGAAGTTATTAAATAAAATAATTAAGTAAATACAATAGTAAAATTAATTAATTTCACTGAGTAAATGAACATTTTGAAATATCTAAAACAAAATATGGGATGTGTAAGCCAAAAGGTTTTTTTAGGTTATTATTATTACATATTACATTTTACTAACTAAACTAAAACAATGTCTGAGCTCGACCTGCTGGACGGAAGTTTATTAAAGTTAACTAAAAAAAAATTCTGTCTAATTTTATTTAACGAATATAAAAATAAAAATAGTTTTTCCAATTTTATTCTTATTAAGTATTTTTTAAAAAGAGCAATTAAATGTGCTAAGTTTTGTTATTTTGGTAAAAAAAAAAAAAAAAATCTGCTATCGCAAACTGTCTGATTAGACTTTGCACATCTAAAAGACTGGAATCAACTGCTTTCAAAAAGTTCTGTGTTGTAACATCTATAGTGAATTTCCTAAATCCTGCATCTGGCATGTACCCGAAATACAATAGTACTTTAAAAGACTAAAACTCTGGCCCTGAAACTTACAAAAACTAAACTAAAACTAGTCATTTTTCAGACAATAAAAATAAACTAAAATGAACAAACACACTCTGGGAATTAAGTGAGACTAAACTGAAATAAAAACAAACATCATATTATATATATTAGAGTTATATTATATATTAGAGTTATATACTAATCAATATCTGAAACATTAAGACATTTATTTGGTATATATTATCAATATTAGCTGTTCCTAAATAATAGTTTTCTAAAGAATACATTTTGGCGTTTCTTTCAGATTGAGAAACCGTCTACAGTACTTCTAGCCTGAGATTTATTTTTAATTACTAACCTGCAATATCAGTGCTGTGTCTGCTAATATCTGATTTTCTTCTTAAGATAATAATTAAACATCTTTTTAAGATAATAATTATTAAAATTAAAACTCAACTAATTTTTACATTTACATTTCCTGAAGCAATGACAACATAGAGGAAATAATCCTTTTTAATATTGGTGTGAATATTAGGCTCTGATCCAGTGTGGTCTGTGTTCCAGTCCCAGCCTGTGGAGTCAGGGGGAACACAGGTTCTGGTTCTGGGTCTCGATGGATCCGGAAAGACCAGCCTGCTGCAGTCTTTGTCCACCGGCCGCCTGGAGCAGGACATACAGCCGACACAGGGCTTCAACGCTGTCTCCATCAACAGAGATGAGTGCTATATCGAGTTTCTGGAAAGTAAGCCCATCTTTAGTATGCTCTGATCCCTACTGTCTCATATGAGCCAGTTGAAAATCACATATGTGTTGCTGTCTAATGCATAAAATGCAACAGAAATAAACACGGGAGTCGTGTTTGAACATTGTGTGTCGTTTCTCTCTTTTGACAGTTGGAGGTAAAGAGGATCTGCGGCCATACTGGCAGAAATACATGCCCAAAGCACTGCTGCTGGTGTTTGTAGTCGACTCGTCCAACCCGCAGCTCTTTCCAGTGGCGAAGAAACACCTACACGAGCTGCTGGCCTCTTACCCGAGCCTGGCTTTAATGGTGCTGGCCAACAAACAGGTGGGCGTGAAAGAAACAAGTTCGATTGATTTGTTTTAGACTTGCAACTGATGCAACTAAAGTAAACACAAAATAGAACTGGCTTTTACTGTTTTCATTCGTCTCTTTTTTGTCATGTACAAATCAAACATAAAGTTACTTTGAACATAAAATTCACACATGTAACTGCCAAACAAAATGAGCTTTACATTCATGACATGACAGTTTTATTCTGACTTCTGTGTTCTGTGTAGTGAAGAATTACATTTATTTATTTTTATCCTGAACTCTTATCTTGTAACATGTCAACAGCAGGAAACGACTAAATGGAGATTTTCAGATATCAAGATAAGCTGCAGCTGCCTGAAGTTTGGGAAAGGCTGCATTAGGCATCGATGAACACACCTCATCACAGTCTTGTGACACTGATATCACTCCCACTAAGCTCCTCTGTACGACATGTTCAGCTTTTTAGTAAAATGCATGTCTGTGCCACATAAACATTTTAATGTGCACCAGTGATGTTACTGGTAGATGTGTGCTCCTTCCCTCTGCACGAGCTGTGGGTAGCGATCCAAAGGATAGAACACCTTGGTCAGGGTTCAAAGCGAGCTAAGTTGATCTTAAAATGTGACGTCAACAGACTGCATGTCACCGATTGGCCAGTCAATGGCGTCACTCGATAAGGCATGAGAGCAACTTGCCATTTTTAAACCCTGGTAATGAAAAAAATGGCTGCACGAGAACCAACACCATGGTTCAGTGATGAGGTGCAGACGTTTTTGAGCTCTATGGCTGATGATGGAATCCAGAGGAAGCTAGATGGAGCGGCAGAGTCAGACAGAGCTTGCTATGTGACGACAAAATGGAGGAACATGTTGGTGTCCTCCACAAGCATCTTATGCTTAATCTATACTTATGGAACCAATCTCCATCCATATTTGGGATATAGCCAAGAAATGAGGTTTAAAAAGTGATGGCATCTGGCATCACCTTCATGGATATTTAATACGTCCAACCAGTGCATAAGTAAAATATTGGTATACATATGCTAAGCATTTAGTTGCAGACAGCCAGGTCTGCAGCATTTGTGCATGCACATTGTCTGGAGCTGTAAACTTGCAAGCACAGTATAAACAGATTCAGGTAAAAAACTGTTAGATTTGTGCATAAAGTATACAGTTGAAGTACAGAGTTGTGCTGTAGTATCCTTATAGCAAATGCACAGTTCAGAAAAGTGCAGGTGTTTTAAAACTGAAGGATATGGCAGTTTATCACTTGCATTTCCTTTTGACTTGTATCTGTTTGCATTTTCTGTCCATCTAAAAAGCACGTTTGTCAATTTTGATGTCACAAAATAAAATCTGAAAGATGGCTTCCATCCTTTTCTCATTTTCATATTTTGGGTTCAAATCAGTGAAGCAGCAGACCCTGCAAATTTTATTCTGCTGTAATTCGGTGGTGGATAAATTGTCAGTAAAGATTTCTCAGACATTACACATATCCCTTCAAATATGTTCATCTTTATATTTTTTAGATAATATAGGAGTATATCATCCTTATCTTACTTAATGCTCATTGTTTTGTTTTTCTTTCTCCAGGATCTTCCAGGTTCCTGCAGCATCACTGACCTCCACGACGCTCTGTCTCTGTCCGAGCTCGGAGACCGGCGCTTGTTCCTCATCGGTACCCACGTGAAGAAGGGCGAGACGGAGCAGAGCTCTGGCGTGCAGGACGCTCAGGCCCTGATCTCCCAGTTGGTTTGTGACGGTTTATGAAACGCACTGTTAACTCCTGTCACTTAATCACATTCAGTGAGCTCTTTGCACTTTTTTTTTTTACTTTACTGTTTTCACTACATCTGTAGGCTAAACCTCTGGTATTTATTTCTGTTGGTATTTCACGTTTGTGAGGAGAAAATAAACCCTCACTGTGTTTGTTGCCCTGTTAAATTTTTTTATTGATTTGTATCAAGCTGGGAGAACACAAAACCATTATCTCTATTTTTGTACCAGCAGGTGATGTATGGAGCCACAAATGTTAACATTTACAAGACTGTTACTGTGTTTTAAATCTTTAATTCCTTCTAATGTTGTTTGGAGCTGCAGTTGCAGTAGTTTTCAAATCGATCTTAATGATTTAAATGTGTCAGCGTATTTCATACTTGCATACAAATCTCAAGCTGCTTAAATTCGTCATATCAGCTGAGACAAGTGGCCCAAACTAACTTTCACTGACTGAGATCTCAAATTAAAACATAACATTTCGTGCTTTTGGACTGCACAACACCACAGTGAACATCAAGTCCAGACTTTCAGCTTTAATTCGTGGGTTTTAATAGAAGTGCTGCATGAACTGTTGAGGAATTACAGCCATTTTTATACACACCTCTCCTTCTCCATGCATTTGTCAACCCATTATTCTGGTAAAAGTTAGTCTTGGTTTAATCTGTTCAAAGGTGTATATATATATTTATATGATTTTTGATAAAGTGTGATCTAGGGCTGTGGGATATGACCAAAATCTCATATCCCGATATTAAGACATCTATCGTCCGATAACGATATAAATCACAAAAATGTAACATTTTCTGTAAATTCTGTGAATGTCGGGCAGCTCGACTTGCGTGAAGTGTTTCCAGCTGGGCGTCGCGTACCTGGAGTCGAGTGTTTTAACTGATGCATGAAACGATACATTTTTAGACATAGGTTGTAACGGCCGCTGTTTTCTTTGTGAGTATTTATTACACAGCGTGCTGCGGGGAAAAGCCTGTTCTAACGTTTGAGTCTAAGGTTTATTTTTTAGCACCTGACGGCTCTTTTTTGCTTCTCATCCGTAAATACTCTGCATCTTTCATGTGATTCAGTTTATTTTGAAAAGTCTCAACAGGATCTTGAGCTTTATTGTGAAAGGTTTATGTGGAAAATAAACAAGCGGACACGAGGTGGTTTTACCGTCGTTGTTGCTAACGACAACGCATAAAAACAAGCGCTTGTCCGTCTGTAGTGTGGTTATATTAAACATAAGAGAAAGAGAGAACTTTAGGAAATTAATATAGCCACTACAGTGACCATCAAAATAATGAAAAAATATTGCCGTAAACAGTTTATTTTGCGACACCACGAAACAAACGATAGCGTAAAATGAAACGATAGACGTTTTTCTATCGTCATCCGATATATATCGTTATATCGAACAGCCCTAGTGTGATCGGGCTTTCCTTGATTGTACACTACAGTGATATGCCCACCTCCCTGAGAGCAGTCTTGACTTGGTTAGATGTTGTAATGCTGTTTCGTAACCATGGAAAGAATTCTGGGATCATTCTCACTGATTTTTCCTCCCTGGTCTTCCAGGCCTTTAGGTTTTGCTGAGCTGGCCGATACCACATTATTGATTTGGCCTCTCCTCAAGTGTTTGCTCTCTCTCTCTGATAGGTTTAGATTGATTTTCAGATCAATGATGGCCTTCTTCGCTTTAATCGACATTTCTTTGGACCTCATATTGAGAAATTCAGTGAACGGCTATCAGATGCAAGTTTAACACTTGGAAGCAACTTCAAATCTTTTATCTGCTGAATTTCTATTGAATAACGAGCAGGGAATTGTTCATCAGTCAACTGTCCAATTACTTTTGAGACTGGACTGTGTATTAAAAGGCTGTAATTCCTAAACAGTTGAAATTTTTTGTTGAAGCCCTTAAATTTAAGATAGAAGTCTGTTCTTCAAACACATCTGGACTGTTTGATTTAAAATCCTCTGTGGTGGTGTACGGAAAAAGGCAAAATTACAACAACAAAAAATTCATGAAGGGTTTAACTGTTAAAATGCTAGAAAGTGACACCTTTCTGCCATGTGGGGCCACTAAAGTGCAAACTTTGACTCTGTTCTGCCGTTAATATCAAAGCCTTGAAACATTTAAGCATAACTGAAAAAACAAACATGGAGATGGATCTCTGCTGCAATACTGCTGCTTTATTTTGAGGTTATTATCGCTCAGGAGTGTTACAGCTTTAAAAACACACACATGTAATACGTTCATTGTTACCTTATTCATTGTGTGTCGTCTTAATGCTTTAAAAGGGAGTTTGTTTGTTTTTTTTAATCTTAAAAACTGAATAAAACAACTTTTTTGTCAATGTCTGTTTAAAACTCTGAACTGTCAGATAAAGACGAAGCACATCACTGAAGTCCTTCATATGTAACACTTTGGTGATTTAAAGGGCGCGTTACTTTTTATTTTTTGTGACTCCTGTTTTTCCAAAACCAAAACATGCATTTTACAGTAATGTGTAAACAGTTTGATGATGTCTTATTGGCCATTTTTTTCACATTTAAATAAACAGTTTCCACTGAATTATTCTTTTGCATTAAATTCTTAGGGTTTTGAACCCTTGACCTTTCACATAGTTTTGTTTATGACAGCACAGCTCTGTCGTTGCTCATGTGAGCACAAAGCCCCATCACAAACATAGCGCTTGACATTTAGTCACTTCACACCATTGGAGCACATTTATATTTTGAATCCAGCTCTCCAGAATGCCACAGCAACAGTCGGCCTCCCAACTGACCTAGAAGTGTCCACTTTCCTTACAACGTCCAGCTTCTGAAGTCTTGAGTGGGCCGGATGGTTGAGTTAACCACACAGACTCCAGTTTCAGGGCGTCCTCAGGTGTGGAGCTGGTTGCTAAGGACTCCTGCTGTGGCTATGGAGAGAGTAATGTGACATCAAGCTGACACATCCAGCTAACAGCAGCCGCAAGGGGAGATGGTGTCTGGAAAACAAGGTAAATTTATCACTTCATACATGCAAAATAGTCATCAAATATTTCGGGGGGATTTAGCCTTAACTCGTTTTTGTTTTTTTTTTGTTTTTTTATTCTTGCAGCTGTTCAGTCCACATTTGGTCCATCACAGAGGTGAAATGGTTTTGATCTTTATGCATTTCTCAGAAAGTTAATCATTCTCAATAGATTTGGTGTGTTTGTGTAAAATATTGACCACTATAAGGAGAAATTGTGCTTTGCAACATTCCTACCAACTATAAACTCAGGAATAAACAGCAGATAAAGCATTTTCTTGCTCAAGAGTTTTCCACCATATCGGGTGTAACAAAATGTAGGTTTTGAGGGGAAAAAATGTATCCCCCGATAGGTTGGCGAAAGGAAATCGGTCGCAGAGGGGATACTTTTTTTTTTTTTTTTTTTAAACACCTTTGTAATTGTGTTAGTTGTGTGCAGATTGCTGCAGTTGCCTATAATTTTCATAGAAGATGCCAACTTGTCTGCAAACTGAGCAGTGGCACAACTTTACTGCAAAATAAAAGTTAGTTTTTTATGAAGTAGAAAGGTCTCTGTTTCCAGTTTCTGTGGTGTATCACTACCACTCTGAGAGTAGTTGCAGGTAAAGTTGGTGTGTTCCATGCAAACTGTGGGCGACTGCTAAAATGTTACTCGTGGACCAGTCAAGGCCTGTGTAGTTGGGGCCTTATTCTAAACATGGTGAGTGCTCATGTGACTACAAAACCTCAATAGTAGCTAACAGTTTTAAAAAACTCAATGTTGAGAATAAAAAGCTTAAGGCAGGAATAAAGCTAAAAGTATTAAAAAGTCTGGAAGAAACATTTAGCTTGAAGTCTGGCAAAGGAATTTGAAACTAAATGTCAGCAATAAACAGTTAAAAAACCAAAACTCTTAACCGGTTAGGTAAAATCATGATAAAACCATCTAACTTAAAGTCATTAAAAAGAGTAGAAACGTTAAGCTAAAAGTCAGGATTAAACCATTTAAAAGAGCTAAAAGTGTAACCAGCTGAAAAAACATAATGAATAAATGGGGGAAATAGTTTGCCTACAGTTTTAGATTAAGCCTTTGAGGCTAACACTGATGCAAGCTTAAAACCAACACCTGAAAATTCAAAGCTATGTTGTAAAAATCCATGTTTTATATAATCAGTAACCTCTAGTAGGGAGTATTTTTGGAACATGGCAGATATTAAAGGGGTTAAATGGAGGTGGTGCTGCAAAATAGGAAACCACTGTCATGAAAATGAATGACTCACGGTCAAATTCTGGCAGTCGCGTCTTTGCTTTTTGATTGGTGGTAAAGATTTAAAGTTGAAACCAAGCTTTAAAAAATGAGCGAGACTGTTTGGAAGCCAAAATATGGAAAACCCTCAACAGAGAAGGGAAACTCACTGAGCGATTACACAGCCCCCCTTTGGGCCCACAGTCCCTGAAATACACTCGTATTTATTGCTAGTTTTTGCTGTTTTGTGAATGCTGTGTTGTTTGACAGAATCTTGGAGCTGGCTCAACACAAAACCTCAAAAACAGTCTGGGCCACGACTCCTTGGTGCGTAGCTGACTCACACGAGCATCTTCCCCTTGATTAAAATCGAATTCTTTCTGCACACAGACTTTTTGTAACGCCACAATGGCTGCTATTCATCACACGTCTGTTTTTAAAGCCCTAAACATTTTGAGCATACTTCGTTCTCGTCCAGCTGTTACATCATTTGAAAATTGACTTAAAACTGACTCCCAAGAATTCAGGAGTCTATGTGGTCAGTGTTTCCTTCTTTTGAGTGCAATTTCTCCAAAGTGCATAATTAAAGACAGATGTCTGGCACCCACCGAATGTGTGTTTAAAAGAGAAAAACAATAGAGAAATGAGAAGAATTTATGCTTGGTTGATTGAATGGATCATTTTTTTTCTTTGGGAAAATATTTATTCTGCCTCTGCACAAAGATGCTTATCATCACAGCTCCTTTTTGGAAACCTTTCTATTGATCAGTGAGAAGCTGAGCTGGGGCAACCAGGAGCCTGTATGGCCCATCTCTGCTTCAGCGCTCGGAGCCGCTCCAAGTGCAAGAATCCAATACCTATCCAGGCACAAAAGAGATTTCTCAGCAAGGGAGGACCACCGGAGGTAACTGTAGCCCGCCTGTTCCTCCAACATTATTGATGACTCTATCAAAAAGACATGAGAGGGAGGGCTGTTTGTGATCAGAGCAGTGTACACAAGCCTTTTATGTTGTGCAGCATCAACATATTTGTGTGGAAATCTTCACAGAGCTCTTTAGCACAGAGCAAAGTGATGTTCAGGACTGATGCCAGATGATCACCCTCGAGAGCTGTCAGGCTCGATTAGTGCTAGCTACAGGTCCACAGCTCTTCTGTTTGTTGTTTCTCCCGCATCAGCTGTCGGATTAAAAGAGCAGCGACGTTCGGTGTAACTCAATCAGAAGCCCACGCGCAGGAAGTGCAGCTCACTGAACTACAGTAATAATTCAATGTAACTGAAGATGACACTGATTACCTGCTGGTTTGGTTCAGAGCATCAGCTATAGAGGAGCTTTATTCACGATGCTCACTCCATACATAGTGATCCTACTGATTTGCTGTAGGCTACATCAGTTAAATGTATTTGCACGTCTATTTTATCTGATAATTAGCCTCAATGTCTAATTTAATGAGAGTGCAGGCAAGATGTCTAGTCCGCTTTGTTAATTTCTAATCTGATTATTTGGCTCTGTGCTCAAGATTTATGTTCTTTTATGAATACAATTGCTGTAAAACCTTGGTATCATTAGTGTCATGTTATTTATTTTAGCTGCTTTACTTTAGCTATTTGTAGATTGTACTTTTGAACTTTGTGTGCCAATTAGGTGTGCAACTAATTATTATTTATTTATTATAATCACTATTTGATTTGAAATCCCTAAGTCCAGACAGATGATGTCAGTGTTAATATAAAACAACGAAAATCAACAAGTCCATATGTTTGAGAAGCTTTTTTGGCATCTGAGCCGGAAAATAGTCCAAAAAAGAAGGTGATCTTTAGAAATCTTTCAGATGCATTAGAAAATTTATATTTTAAAATGTAAAATTCTTTAATTAAAGGTATATTTTGTATTTACCCTCTGTAGGTTTTAATTAAAACTTTAACCACAAGGGGGCAGTGTTGAAATTTAACAATTAAATATTTTCTGATTTCTGCTTTTTAATAGAAAATTGCTCAAATTTGAACTGTTGTGTGGATAAATTGTTTGTGGTGGCAATTTCGTACTTTTTACTCAGCCTTTTTCAGTTTAGAGGAGTGGATCGTTAGTTCAAGATAACAGCATTAACAACAAAAGAGCAACATTTTGTATTTTTTATTGCTAATGTCAACAAATGCCATGAAAAGTCCAAAACCAATTTGTTAATCTTTCTAATATGTTTGCCATTCGTCTTTTTTATTGATATAAAAAGTTTGATCAGATTTTTTCCTCGTTATTTGAATCAGGAAGGATTCTGCATCGGTGACACACCGTCGAGGAGCAAAACAATGCGAAGCGAGCATTTAACCTCGAGTGTCACTCCGCAGTCTCGACTGTTTAATGACATTTAAATGTTTTTCCGGCTGCATTTTCCACTCATGCCCCCGTCATCAGCTGAACACTGACACTTAACCATTGTTCTGAATCGCCCCTTTATCATCATCATCTCCTCCTCCTACTTTTTTCTTTCTGGCTCAAGACAATGTTTTGTTCCAGACACACAACACAGCACATAATGGGCGCGGTAATGGCTTCCATTTTCCTGCAGGAAGGAGGAGGAGGCGACGGCGAGCCTCTTCAGGAAGACCCAGCGGCCTTCCTCCAAGACGTCCCAGTACGAAAACACCCTGCGTTTGTCGACACCCAGAACCAGGACTCGTAGCTCCCAGGATGCAGGGTAAAAGCCTCAGTGCATGCTAAACTTAATCCATGTGTGTTCATTTACATGCAAACACATTATCTTTGCAGCTGAACAGTCCTGCACAATAAGCATCTTCTAGACTTCTCTATTTCAACATGAACCATTTCCAAATTATCTGTCTGAAACAGCTGTTACATGTAACTCAAGGGATACTATTTCCTCTGACGTCTAGGCATAAGAAGCACCAAACCCGTGCTTGGTTTAAATTTTTTTATGCAATACAAGATGGGATGAAAATGTTTTTTGTTTCTTTACATAAAAAATGAAAACACAAAACCTTCTCTTTCACGGTTGTCTCTTTGGAGGCTATCGCCAGATCCTCCTGTTTCAGGAATACCAGGTCCATCACAGGTGACGCCTCGCACCCCACCCACCACCAGTTTCACCTGTTTGACCCTTTGCCCTTTGGTCAGTGCCTCAGGGCAGTCAGGTCCCACACCTCCAGACTCACAACACCTTCTTCCCCTGAGCCATTTAGACTGTTAACAAACACTATCCCCCCACAAACCACCACTGCCCACCCACCTCACCGATCTGAGCCACGGTCTGAGTAACTCTCATCACTCATGTCACTCACATACAGACTCCATTCAGACCAAGTCTTTTCTTTGCACTATCTCCAAGCACTTTGCTCTCCAATGTGTGCCTTTCCATTGTTTTGTATATATTCCTCCAGTTTCTATGTATTCCTCTAGACTGTATATATCTCTTCTGTTTGCTATTTATTCCTGATGTTTTTACTATTTATATATATATTTTTTCTCCTGCACAGTTGGCGTGGGGCACCCATAATTTCGTTTTACATGTAGAATGGCAATAAAGGGCTATTCTATTCTATTCTATTCTATTCTATTCTATTCTATTCTATGCTATTCTATTCTATGCTATTCTATTCTATTCTTGATCTCCCCTCAAGTGCTTCAAACGGTTTGAAGGTGTTTGAAGGTCCCTGGTGTTTTTGCATCATCTGCAAAAACACCAGGGACCTCAAATTTGCACAGAGGGCAAACATCAACCACTGTATCAAATACAAGGAGTGACTATGATCAACTTTCCTAGTCATGGTTTAAGTCCCAGGCTATAAGGAAAAATTCCACAAAGATCACCACTGATAATGTTTTTAGTCTAGGACTAGGCTTAATCTTAGTCTGGGAAACAAAGACCATAATTTTTCTTATCAGAGATTAACAGAGAGCTAGATGTCCGATTGCAACTCCCAGGTATTTAACCTCTAGTGAGGTAGACATCTTTGCACATGACGACCTTCAGAACCACCTTGAAGGTGATAGCCCCACCACAGGTTAAATACCAAGACTCATCCAAATGAGAGATGAAACATTTTAAAAAAACCTTTTCTCCCCAAATCGTTTGGGCTATAACATCCTGACGAGTCTGAGAGAAGACATTCAACAAAAAATGGCCTTAACTGTGCACAGCACTGTTAAAATATCTTTCCTTGGTCGCCACTGGAAGCTGTCCAGAGGTGCTCAAGGAGAGGGCCTCAAAGGGGCAGCAGACACACTGAAAGACTCTTTTTGCGGAGTCTTTCTTTGCCTATTATATGAGCCATGCTGCTGTTTTAGAGATTAACATGATCAGTAGTATCATTTCTCATATATCACACAATTAAGGACCTACTGTCTACCAGTTTTCCAGATGTGAGGTGTCTTAACATGGAGCTTACTTACCGTAGATTAGTCCTGCATTGATGCAAATAAAATCACTAGTCTTTTCTTTTGTTGCAATACTTTGGCAACTCTGAGCTTTTTAAGACTAAACAATAAATAAATAAATTGCGCAGTAAGAAGTTAATTAATAGGTGAGGCCCTAAATGCATGTTAATTAAGTAAACGCTGATGTGACTCAGTTTGGTTTGGTGGATTTGAAATTTTACATGGTATATTTATATATTTCCCCCATTTGCCATCATGTCAAACTGCTCGTTACTGCTTCGACATTGAGAAGCATATAAGCAGCAGCCAGACAAACTCTTTGAGCTGTCTGCTTTAAAGAATATTTCCACGGCCCCCCATCACATGTCAAACTCCAAAGCCTTTATTCTCCCTGCGGGAGCCCACATGCAAACCAAAGTCTCGAGTTTAATTCCAGCAGAATGTAACATATCATAAAGTTAAATCTGAGAAGGCCGAGCAGAGGATCAGGCCCAACACCGTGCAGTGTGAGGAAGCCAGCGTTCGGACATCTGTTATTTCAGTGACAGACTGTGGGAGAGCGAGGAGAGGAGACAATAGAGCTTATTGTCGAAAGCTCGGTACCTCTGGGACCCTCGTAGACCGCCGCGGAAGTCTTTTTATAAATCCCGAGCCCAGCGGCAGCAGCTGAACGTGTAGTTGGATGGAGCGAGATGCATCCCAGGTTTTTTTGTTTTTTGTTTTTTTCCAAATCAGTACAAGTTGATGTCTGCATTTTTTTTAGGCTACAAACATCACAGTGATTGCTGTTTTAATGTCCTGTCTAAGAAGTAACCATCGCCAGACTTGATCCTCTCATCTTGTTGCTCTAAAAAGATACAGACGGATAAATGAGTGAGACAAAACAAAGCAGATAAAAATCAAACCCAAAAAGGAGATTGTGAAGAACAAGAGTGCCAAGTAAGCCAAAATGATTTGGGAGCATTTCCATATCTGATCCTGTAGTGAAGATAAGCTGAACTACTGAGGCAATAATAATACATAAATGGAAGCACACAAAGACTGAATAATAACAAGCAAACTGGACACACGGTCAGACAATAAACTACCGAAAAAAAAGGTTAAATGTTGTAAATATTCTCTTTTTTTGACATTTTTCCTTAATTAGGCTGTGACAGAGTTTTGTTGTACTTACATGACGCACATCTTAGTCACTTTCCCAGTAAGGCTGACTCATTTAGCTTTGTCTGTTTGTTTTCTCGCTTTTGGCCATATCCTGGCCTTCTATGGGAATGAAAGTTTCACCATACCATAGTGTTTAGAATACTTATCACCTTATCTTTAACATGTATTTGCATATTTTTTTGAAGCTGCGAGGCAGAGAGCTGCTGGTACTGAGAAGAAAAAATAGAGATTTTGAGGATTCTTTGAGGAACACGATTGTGCAAGGCCTAATGTAAGAAGAATGTGAGAATTATGAAGCCCTGCATTATCAGGGGTTTATTTCTCACGATATAAGGTGCCGTCTGCTTGTCCCACAGGCCTCCTCACACGCCTCAGTGTGAAAAAAACTGTCCTGTGTGGCACACCGAACCCAGGGTGAAAAGTGCCGTGATCACACCTCGACTGCTGCAGCTTTCCAAACCCAAACTTGCACATCCGGACTTCCAGAGGAGCAGGGAGGTAAGAGGAGCAGAGCAGATCATTTCAGAAACAAATCCGTGCAAACATCCATGCTCCTTTTCAGTTTGACGCCTCGTGGCTTCTTGTGTAATCACAGTGAGGCTTAATTTCACACTGTTTTGAGAAATATGCATTCAATATTTTATTGGCACAGATTCAGCGTGAAAATTGTTGCTTTTTTGGTGGTGAAAGAATTTGTTTAATGGGGTTTACACTGCAATAAAAGCCACATATTTGTAGCTTAGAGTAATAAAAATAAGAATAAAATCTTTTTATTTCTGGTAATTAGTAACTTTTCTTCCATGTAATCGTCAGCAGCCACTTTCATCTGATCTGTTTTGACCCTCGGGCTATTTTTTTGCACCTAAATGTGAAGTGGTCGAGCAGATTTATAAAAAAATCAGCCTTCCTCTGTCTCTGCAGGGATGTGTTGTGAAAGTAGAAACG
The DNA here is from genome assembly GCF_001858045.2 of Oreochromis niloticus. Classification (NCBI taxonomy): domain Eukaryota; kingdom Metazoa; phylum Chordata; class Actinopteri; order Cichliformes; family Cichlidae; genus Oreochromis; species Oreochromis niloticus. Next base: position 10,310,826 of record NC_031966.2, on the reverse strand, counting down.
AATACGTTCTGTTTGTCTGCAGAGCGTTGCTTCCATCGTCTCTCTCTCATCCAGAAAAGCTCGCATCTCGCAGAGACTCGTCCAGCTGTCGCTGCCCAGACTGAAGGAGAGCAACATCTGCTGCGCACTTGGACGTCCAGAGGAATCCATCTGGAATGTAAGTGTTTTCACTAACACAGCATCGTCCCATGTCACTAAATACTGTACTACTTTTAGTCTAGCATGTACACTCCAAGAACAAGAAGTGTGTTCTTATTTTATCATTTCTTCGTCCTCTTGGAGGCTGCTTGAAGGAGCCGGTGTTGCTTGTGGCCTTATTTTACACCTTTGCAACCTCTGAAATTTCCTTGAACCCCAGCAAACCCTCACATACTCTCAGTTACAGAAAGTATAACACCAACATTAGTCTAACCCCAAGTTTATGATGCCAAATAAATACCATCAGGAGGCTCAAAGACCAGCAATGTGCGGCTTTTAAGGAACACTAGAAAAGTCTTTCAGCAAAGCATAAATTAAAACTGTTTGTTAGGGTTGTGTATTCAACATCACACTGTCAATTCAAATATTTTCCAGCTGTGTGAAGCAGTTGTTTTACATCATAAAAACCTTTTTTTAATGAACTGTGACACTTTCCAATAATTATAATCAGGCAAATGAATATTTAATGTCATTCTGCCGACGGAGAAATTCTGGGACTTGTTGTTTTGCAAGATGCCTTTTATGTTTTGGTGAAGGTCATAAAAATGCAGCATAATTACCAGCTTTTACCACTAGAGTTTAAATTTTTATTGCTCACTTATTTTTTTTCCAAGTGGCTGTGATTAATGGAATTTAATGTCTGAATCTCAATAATCAGGTTTCAAGAGCAGCGAGGAGAGCCACAGCGAGCGCTCGCATTGAGATGCTGGCAGAACCAAAGCAGCTTTCCAAGGACTACATCCCACCACGAGACCCAGAGTGGAGCCGGAAAAACGTCCAGTCCATCTGAGTGCGTGTCACCATCAAGTCGGTGTTTCACCAGACTGAACTCTTTGTGTTTTCCACCCCAGACTAAAACAGAAACATTTAAAGGTTGAAATTCAGATCCTGTATTCATGTTTCTGTGCTTTATTTACATTCACAGTCTCTTTAATGGTAATTATGACAGTTATTTCGAGCGAGTTATCACAGCTTGTACAAAGAAAAAGTAGTACCAAGAATGAACCCCCGACTTACTGTGAAATTAATGATGAGCCAGAGAGATCCAACAGGGAAACACTGGAGTGTCTGTCTCTGTGTGGCTCTGTTATCATCATCATCAGCATGTCTATGAAATCTTAAATGAGTTAGCGTTGGACTGGATATGGCTGACATGATATGTTGCTGGTTTAAATCTCTGATGCCTTGGCAGATTGAGGGAGTAATGTTAAGAATAAAAACATGTCTGTGGCTCTCTCCGTCTACAGTCTGCAGCTTTTGTCTGAGCCTCGGCACGATACTGCGATCCACGTGGTTTTTCCTTTGCAGCCGAGCAGGATTCTGCATTTTATTACAACCATGTGTGTATGAATCCATAAACACTGTCAGAGTCATGACACAAATCTCTCAGTATTTTTTCCAGGGTAAAGTAGAAGCCATTCAGAAGCTGCTCCTATGTCAAAGGTCATGACTTTGACATAGGATGCCAGGTGCTGGGACATCATCGTGAAAATCCTGCTGTTATCTTATTTACACCACTGGCTGCTGTAACTAAGCGCTTTGTAAAAATTGCTCATCCATTATTCTAGAGTGAACCTACAACCCACTGTGAGGCTAATCAGGGATTAGCCGGCTGCAATCACGACATCCAACCGTGAGGTGTAAAGAAGGCAGAGGAGGTGGCGAGGATGGAGGCAAAGCAAAGCAAATAATAAAAAGTAGAAATCCTGTTAGCTGAGAAAACGTTCTCAGAGGTGGGAATTTGACTGAGATGCAAGAGGAGTCAAAAATCTTTTAGTTTCTCCATTTGTGCTTTGCATTTCTTGTTGTAGTAAAAGGGGTTTGATGTTATTAATCAAGCTTTAACATGATTTTAAACAGTTCCCCCTTAATTTACCTTAAAACTTTATTCATCAGAGTAAAGCAAAAAATAAGATTTTTCACCTCTGCAACTGTTTACATTGGCGTTTAGATCCACATCTGTCCTGATATGACCTTTGACATTTCAGATACAAAAAGTAATTGCTTTATCATTTTGTAATATTAGACATTTCTGCAAATTTTTGTTCTGATTAGTGGGTGAATAAGGTTCTGCTCTCTGTCAAGACGATCCCACACTTCTTCAGTAATGCTGAGGTCCAGGCTCTGGGGAGGCCAATCCATGACTGATGGTGTTCCACTGTGGAGGGCGGCATTGTTGGGATTGTTGCCATGCTGAAAAATGAAGCTGTAGTAGAATATGGTGATACTTTTCTGTATTTACAATTTAATCCCACCACCACTGGCTGAAATGCAACACAAACCACAATAGAGCCACCACCATGTTTTACAGATGGCTGTAGAGACTCACTGTTGTACCTCTCCTGCCCACCTCCTCTGTGCAAGGAAATACTGATGATGATTTAAATCAAACATCTTTAATCTGGACTCCATGAGTCCTGATTTCATTCCAGTTCTTGTGTAATTTGGCAAAAACCTCAGCCTTTTCTCCCCGTTTCCCTCCCATGAGGATTTCTTCTTTCAGCCCTTCTGTCACCCTCACCCTGAAACTATTTCTGCTGAGGCTTCAGTGAACAGTAGATGAATCAACTGAAGGATACCAGGACTGGACTGAAAATGGGTGAAAAAAAACAGCAAAAGCCAGAGAAAAAAAACTTTCTGAAAAAGTAGCAGCGAAAGCTTCAGTAAAAAGACAGCAATGGGCTGAGCCGGGTACATTTTGCTCTCCTGAGTTGAACTACCATGTGAGTTACTCAGGATGACCTGGACCGCTGTACCGTGATTCTAGGTTAACAATAGTGTGCTCAAAGTAGCAAGTGTAAATATGGAAATATGCAAATATTGAGACTAAAGAATTATTGATAGCATGTCAGGTCCTGAAGGATGTGAGCATTTCTTTACTCATCTTTTTTTTTTACAGCTTATAAACTGAGCCGTTTTAAGTAAAATGATGAATCCATTTATTTTACCTCCACACCCACGTTTGTTTTGCCATCAGGACTTTGTTTCTGAGTCTTTGCGTTTCACTTCACTTTTATCTGTCACATGTGTGTTTTGCCAGCAGCCTGACACAGGATGTTTTGCTGCTGTATGGCGAGTCCACACCTTCTGCTAAATACAGGAAGCAGTTAAAGTGAGATGTTCTCAGGGTGCTGATGCAGTCACTCGTGGCACAATGTAAGGTCATGTTATAAAACCTTCCTGCTTTAGACCCGAGTTTAAAACTAATATTTACCAGTCCAGTTATGAAGATCCTTCAGAATTACCACAGATAAATCGTAGTATTTAAAAAATCAATTATCTCTTTCATTCCTGTTTGCATGGCATTGCTCTGCAAACAACTGTGTCAGGGTGGAGTTACAGGGACTTTCTACAAACAAAATCCCTTTGGTAAATATTTCCCAGAGCAGTGAGAACCTGGAAACCACAGCAGCAGCTCTGCCTGCTGCTTCTGTGGTTTTGAACTAATAAATCTACTGGACTTCAGTCTGCAAACTCTGTTAATTAACCACCATTTATATGTATATAAGTTGAGGTAAAAGCAGAACTTCCATATGAGTTCACTTTGGGTTATTTCTTTTGAGTAAATGTTCCAGAACCGGACAAAACAGATAAGTGAAAAATGCTCAGAAGGAGGAAAGGATACCAGAGTGTAAATCCTGAGTGCCTGAAAGTGTGTCATCAGTCCAGGGATGTTCAAATGTTAGTTTGGAAAGCGGGTTAGAGGTCTGTCTGCGTGCCTACAAGTGTCTAAACAGGACTGTGGTGGTGGTTTGCTGTTCTTGTAGATGTCTAAATAAAAAAATATCTTTTTTCAATCGAGTAACGTTGGTCAGCACTGCAAAATGCAGTTCAAATATCTGTATTCAGTGTTGTTGTTTTTTAGTTGTATAACCATTTAAAAGGACGAATCTTTACAAATATAAGTGCTGATCTTTCTGCTGTGATGTGTTGACTTTTAATATGTGGGTGAAATTTCCGAGTAAGGGAGTGGTGCTGGACCTATTAGAAAATGAGGAGTGTTCTTTCAGATAGAACTTTGCTATTAATAGAACATAAACAATGGCATGCACTAAGTCTGACACCCTGCTGAAGGTCTTTAAAGCATCACTGTGTGCACTTGGGACTAAGTATCCCATGCTTCTGTGTGCACAGGATCACCAAGCTGACTCTTAATTTTAATGATTATCTTCAGTTAAAGCTTTTTATACAAGGTGTTTGATTCTTGGATTGATGACAGATTATGGTTACCTGAGTTTCTTCTTCTGTTTGGCCTTTGAATAACATCAAGTGATGTTCAGTTTTGTTAGTTTTTATAATGAAAAGGATCCAAAAATGAATTTTCAGTTATCTGTAAAGTTTGAAATCAGTTCCCACTCAAAGGGCTTAGAAAACCTGTAAATAATCAGTTCTAAAACTAACTGCCGTTAAATGAATCAAACGTCAAGTTGGGCCTTTAAGATACAGAAAACAACTCAACCAGAAAGATTAAGACACACAGGAAGTCACAGTGTGAGTTCAGGAAGCTAAAAGAGATGATCTATTTTGTTTTCTGTCCTGGGTGTTAAAATGATCAGAACAGTTGCACTTTTACTGGACCAAAAAAAAAGCGAGTTGCAAACTGAGCAGTGCAGATTCCTCGCAGCTCGGCCGAGTCCTCTTAGCAACACACAAAACCAGACTCCATTCAAATTCTGCGCACACACTCAACAGGGAGGCAGATCGTCCTTTCGCCGGAGTGACTCGAGGACGGCCGCGAACTTTTCCTCTGTCAAACATGATGAGAGCAAGAACATCAGTCTCACTTCCACAGCTCCATGACCTTTGACCCTTTACAACATCAGCTGAAGTCTTCATGTTTATTTCTGCAAGTGTTTGGCCCAGACCAGCAAACCTGAGCACTCGGCCCTCAAAAACTTAAATTACTGTACACAGCAGTGAATTCTGAATGTGAGACTTCATGAAGTGTTCAAACACGTGTTTGGTGTTACAGCACCAAAACATATTTCTTATTATTGTGAGTATTTTAATGCCAAAGAACTTATGGGTGATCCGAGCATCCGCCAGCCTTTTACCTTACTTCTTATATAGCACTTTTTTACTCTACTTGAGCACTCAAAGCGCTTTGCACAACATGCCTCATTCACAAAAGAACTTGTTTTTTTGCACCTAAGTGATTTCTATCTAACGTGCAGCATTCCTTTGGCTTTCCTACTTTTGATCTGTTTTTCTAACACTTTTAGCACGGACTACAATTCTCTGTTTAACATCACAACACTATTAACTGTGGGTATTTCCCTTAGACAAAGTCTGCATGTGCATTACTGGTCACACAAGTGATTATAGTGATGAATTTCAAGGCATTTGGATGAGCAGTTCTCACATTATGGCTGTAAATTGCCACTGTTACCCCAACAGTAACTGCTGCCTGCTCCGCTCTGTGTGTATGCACACACAGGCATGCTTGTTTGGCTATGTGAGGACGTTCAAGTAATACATACCCAAGCATCTTACACCCATTATAACTGAAACCCAGAGCCCAAAAAACTTTACGTCTAAATCGAGTCCTGTGATGGGGTATGAGGAAAAAACCTCAAACTGGTTCTCACAATCACAAGTTTATAAAACTACACAAACTATATTATTGTTTATGATCTGCCCGATTGTGTCTATTTATTATCTTTGGTTTCCTGTTACGAATAACCTCAAACAGTTGCTCATGCTGGCTGAGTAGTTCTAAAGTTTTGTCACCCACAAGCCGACTGTGCTGCACAGCCACGGTTTGAACAGAAACTGGTGCAAGTGTCCTGTTTTCAAACCATCACAATGGTTTTTAAGAGAAAAGACAAGAAGAGAGTGAAGGTTAGAGACTAACGAAACACAAACTGATGTTGGAAACTGAACATGTGATTAAATGAATATGAAGAAAATATCCTATAACATGCATCATACACCTTGTTAACATGGTGCCACCAACATGTAAATAAAGTGTAGCTTTAAACACGTCTAAATTCAAACACAGACAGGCCAATTACACAGCGTAGTTTCAAGAGCAAACCCTATGAGGTAACTATGGTTAACTACTCATATTAACCCTTTAAACCTGGTTGAATATCTTAACAAACCTGCTGAACTTTTGTACTGTTATAGGCAGTAAAGAAAAGAAAAGTCAACCACATATATCTCCTGAAACCAATTTACAATTTTAAGCAATCCAAACTGTGAGATAAGATGGAGATTTATGAGGAGGCGAAGAGGAGCAGGGTTTGTGACATAATGTGTGTTTTCAACAGGGACTATAAAAAATGCACTTGTTTTTTCTTTGGTGGGTGTGACTTTTTTCTTTCTTTTTATGCTTGGTTGAACAGAGGAAAACACCCCCAGGCCCAGGAAACAGACACCACCACTGTGTGTGTGTGTGTGTGTGTGTGTGTGTGCTTTGTATTTCTATACAAGTCCTCTAAAGCCTCTCACCATACAGGCGTTTTTTGTCTGTTAATTCTAAATACAGAAAATGTGAGTAATTGTGAATGTAAGCGCTAATAGATCCTAATTCACGAGTGTGCCAGTTAAAACATCAACTATGAAAAGCAGCTGTGTTTATGAGCAGTGGAACTACCTGTTGGGTCGGTGTTGGTTTCTGCAGAAAGTTCCCACGGTCAGTGTTTTTGCTCCTAGCCTCTTGGCAGGAGACCTCCTTTCCTTTCCTCTCACACCACATTTTCATTTCAGATAAGTTCAGAACACATTTTCATATCTAAAACTTCAGCAGCAGCATAAGCAAGTTAATGCTCAGAGTAGACTTTAACTGGCAACCCTCGGCTTTGTTTCATTGTCATTGCACTAGTACATGCTCATGCTGCTGTATTGTTTTTTTCTGTGCTTTTTATTCCATTGTTATGTGGTTGCTGGGCAACATGATGATGTCATAATTTAGTTCACGTATAATGAAAGTTTTGCGTATATAAATGATAGAAGTTATTGTCATGAGATGAAAATGATAAGATGCCTTTAAAAGGTTTTTTGCAACAAACAGGCGATTTTAACTGTTTGTAGGAGCTTGCTAGGCAACACAATGACATCATAGCATCTGATATAGATAAGAACCTTCAGGGGCCTAATGGGCGCCAGTTTTGGTTGCTCATCTCCTGATCATGTAGAAGGAGCTGACATGAGATTTCTCTGTTGTTTTTCCACAGCATTTGTTCATACAGTAGCATACTGCATTTTCACTCGCGTCATCTCATAACGCGCTTTCATACGATGACGAGAAAAGGTTAACGTGGTTGCATGGCATCACTATATTAAGCTAAGCTACAGGCTACTGCAGAGCAGTGGCCCCCAAATGGTGTACCTTGAGGCAAAGCCAGGTGTGTCACAGGATATTTTGGATATTAATGCATTATATAACTGCTTAAAACTTTACTAATTTACTGCTACTTACTTTACAGATTAAATTCCCTTTAAGTTAAACCCTTCTGTTAAAGGGAACCGAAGTCTGTTTGCACAGTTTGCTGGATGACGGTAACTAAGATGGGATGGGAACTAAGGGAGCATCAAGGGCTCTGTTTGACAGCAAGAAGGTTAATAAGCGGTCTAATCATAACTAAATACCAGTGCAAATGACCCAACACCTAAAGAGAGGAGAAAAAAGATACTTTCCGGGGACAGGATCACAAAAGTTCCCTGTCCAGTTGTTTCAGTTGCAATAGGCACACCAGCCTCCCTCACCTTAAGTGCATCATCAGTCAGGAGAGGTTGGGTGTTGCTGAGTCTATGCCAAGCAAGCTAAAGAGGCACTTAAAAATCCCAAGCATCCCTTCCAAGAGAAACGATCTGTTTATGAGCAACAGCCTGCGATATATCACATATCACTGCTTGTGGCTAGATTTTGCCCTGCAAAGCGATGGAGTCAAGGTATGTCTCTGTGTGACATGAGTGCAGGCTCAGTCGCTTAGTCTGACAATAGAATCTGAGGAAAGCTGACAGGAATACAGGTCTGCTTTCTGTTGTATGGAGCGGCCTGGGAGACGATGCTTCATGACTGTCTTCACTTATATGAATAGATACTTTATCTAAAAATCATCTATTTTGCAAACAAAAGTCCTGTGTCTTGTAAGATATTTAGGATTAGGAATGTCCATAATTATTTCAGTCATGATGTCTGAGAACAACAACCAAAAAGATGCCCATAAAAGTAAATGACTGACAGAAAAGAAGTGAATTTGAATTCAAAGCTTTTTCAGACTAAAAATCTGCAGGGTGATCCTTTTTTTATATAACATACTCTAAAAAGCAATACCAGATTTCACTCAAAATAAAGACCAAAGATCATGATAATTTTTTTAAATGTAAAAATCAATTCAGCAAAACAAAAACAAAGCAAAAAAAGATGGCAGGGCCTTGCGAAATCTATCTATTAAAAATTAATATTTTTTCAGGTAACCTACTCGGTTAAAAGTAATAGAGAAATGTGCATTACAATAACACAACTCCCTGATGGGGGGTTTTGGCAGTGATGGTACTCCATTCTGCCAACCCCACTGGTTGTTTATAATGGGACTTGTTTACAGTGTAATTATATACTACTGGCAGCTTGGACCTTTTTTGAGGATTAAAGCTCCAACTTTCTGGTGAGTTTACATCCTTTTTACTGCATTTAGTTATGCGGAGGAGGTTGAACAATGAAATTACATCACCTGCATTTGTTTAGCCCACAGTGTGACTTGATTCAGTCATGTCCTGCCCCCTCCTCTTTTCTCCTCTTTCACTAATGGAAATGTTCCATGTTCATCCACAGAAGTTCCTGGATAGTGGCAGCTGATGCCAGCAGCATCTATTGTAAACCCAGCGCTTCCTTACATCTTTTATAGTCGAGTAAACAGCTCTGCGTCCAGCTCCGGTCCCTGCTGACAGAATTGCATGTACACTAACCAAACAATGCCCCCATCCTTTTCAAACCACAGCCCACCATTCTATAACCCGGCTCCCTCAGTGAATTTGAATCCCAAATGTACAATAGTTGCAAAACACACTCCAAGTCAGTTTAACTTACAATAATAATATGTTTATTTCTGTAAACATGGCAGATATATTGGCAGCACACAAACACCTTCACATTCTGTAAGATAAAACAGCTTCAAAGATACAAAAACAAACAGAGAGGGAAGCATGTGAGGAATAGGAGAGGAAGTCAGTTCGTCCAGAAGGAAGTAGCTCCCTGCATCCAAAGAGGTGGTTGGAAAATCTCAGTCCAGCACAGATCCCTGTTTAGCTGGAAGACCCTCTGACTGCCTCCACTGTGCGTTACGTAGCTTGAACCATTTCTGTAAGAAACAAACAGGACAAACACACCCATGGGTGGGGTTAGAACAGGTGGCAGGGGGTTTTGTTCACTAATGTAAACCCTGAAACACAAGATTGATGATGTAACTCTTGGACTTCTCATATTTTCAAGAATTAAATACAGGCTTCTTTAAATGCATTTTCAGCCTGAGGCTACTGGTTACAATCCTACATGTAGACAATAACTTAACTACTACTAATACCAACTAGAGCGCATTACTCGATGGGTCTCTTAAATTGGTAATCAGTTTGTGTGTATTATTATCATTGTGTGTGTTCAAGTAAGACACATGAGCTAAAGAAATATGATATGTATGTGAAACTTAAAGTTGACCGTTAAAAATATAGGGGTGGGTCACATAATTTAATATCTTTAGAGAATAATTGGTTTTTTCTCATGAGACACTACCACCTACTGAGTTCCTATCTGTGGATTTAGTAAGGCATTAGAGTCTGGACATGACTAGCCTAGCTTACCATAAAGATATAGTTAGCCTGGCTTAGCATAGGAACTTAAACTGTCAGTGTTTACTATTTAGCCTATTTAGCCTAATATATTGTTCAGTATTCATCATTTCAGCATGCTAACATTTTTATGTGTTGCCGCATGATGCAGAATATTACATCAGACTCTCAAGCTAGCCTAGCCAGACATAAAGCCTAAGATTAAGTGACAAAAAAAAATCTGAGGTAAAACATGCTGATATTTAACATTTGTACATGTTAATGTTAGCCTAATATATCTTTAACAATCAATAAATTTAATAAATTGTAATAAAATCAACATTTTTATATTTATCGCTTCAGCTAAAACTGGCTAGCCTGATTCCGGTCGAATTTTTTTTTTACCATCACAGCATTTGCAAATAAATAAATAAATAAATAAATAAATAATGGTATTTACCATCTAAAATTTTATCATGCTAACATTGGCCTGGTAACATTTTTCAAGTTAGCATAACAGAAAATGTATCATTTCAGTATGCTAATATTAGCTTGTGGCTCTTATTTAATTAAAGAAGGGACTTTAATTAAAATTTGTAAGCTAGTGAGCATGCATGCAGTCTTTGGTCTCACAGTCAAATTAAGACATTGCTCAGTCATGTCCATTTCAAAACTCACAGCTTTAAAACAGGATATAACTAACAAGTGTATGATAAGGAAACTGGTTGATGCAGTCATCTTTTATATACAGTCTATGGACGGCATAATGGGAAGCAACTTAACTCAAATTATCAGAGGTAAATATTGATTGTTATTTGTGACCAGAGCATAATCATCATACAGAATCCCTTCATGGAAAAATGATTAACCAACACCGAACTAAACAAAAGCCCCTTTCCATCTGACTCTCATTATCTTCACAATCACACTACAGTCACATTTTTTCAGTGCATGTTAATGTGGTGGCTGACTCATCGTGGCAGAGCAGTGACCCCACAGCAAAGTTTCTTCAGGGCAACCGCAGAAAACGAATGTTTCCATCTAATTTTAACAGCGTGTAGTCATGGCCCGTTTCTCGGAACCCTCTGCCAAAAACTGCTACACTAAAACTCTGACCAGAAGATGATTGCACGGAGTGCTTTCACACACACGCACACACCCGTGACCCATTGCATTGCTGTTTTGAAATTCATGTTGTCTTGGGATTCACAAGAGTGCTGACGTAATCTGGGGAGGGATGCAGACCCTCTGACACGGGCCTTAGGGTGGACGTTTGAGCCGTGCGCCTGGCGAGAGGGATGGTTTCCTCATTTTGTACTGAAAACACACAAGATTCCCATTTGGAGTCATCTGGGATTGCACTTAAACATGATCACACTAAATAAATTCAAGAACTATTCTCTGAACTCGGCTGTACGCGCTCTATCCCGTCTGTAAAGCCAGTCCATTACAATGCAATTTTCTTCACCCACTTTTCAATGGAAGCTGTCAATTTTTGTAATCCTGCTGAGCCACACAACGGTGCTTATGTCATTTTTTCCTGTTGACTTTAAGTGGATTACATAAGACGGTCTTTCACACTTGACTCTTGACCCTGCAGCAGTGAAAACAAAGGAAGAGTTCACTGAAAGGAGCTCAAACATGCTGCACGGAGCCCATAACATTGTAAACGTTAATGTGGAACAGGGAGTGGTAGCCGGGGTGGGTTCAGTCAGTTAAACCTTCTCCAATGAGAGCTTTGTTAACAAATACAAAACGCTTAGGAGGGTCGACAGGAAGAGAAAGAAAGGCACACACAAAAAAAAGATCAGCTGGAGGCTGAGTCAGTTCTTTTTGATGAGAGGCAGGACCTTTACATACCCTGCCTGGACTGGGCTTCCCTGGCAGGTTGGCCAAGCACCTTTGTGTGCACTGAATGGAAATACAGAATAGCCTGATTATTAGGCTTGGCAGTAACATGCGTTTGCTGTAGTTCAACCTTTTCTTGGTTATAATTCCTTCACTTCATTTCCATAAAGGACATCTCCTAATAGATGCACAAGGATCTACTGCCAAAGTGAAACGTAGGCCATAAACCGTCCACATCTTGCAAGATGAAGCGTTGGTTCGAGTTACTCTTTAGTATTGATGTTTATAATAAACTTTCTCGCAGACTTCTGGATCCTTGAATTACTACTGTTAGCAATAATCCCTTAAATGTGCAAAACCTAATCCTTTAAAGGGGAAGTTGGTTACAAAGGAAGACCTGTGGTTGCCTTTTCTCCGCATACTCGGAAAAAGATTCATATCTGGGATTTAAAAGGCAGGAGGACATTTTGACCTTTGCACTTGCATAAATTCCTGGAGTGTCTGTTTCTCCAGGCTGGGAATGTGGGTCAATGTCGTTTTTTTCAAAGCTGGCATGGTTCGTTTACATACAAGGTGGAGGTGGAGTGTGTCTCTCCCAACATGTCAAGTTGTGAAGAGGTGGATTTTAATCCAAACCACAATGTTTTCCTAAATTTACCTGAGGAGTCTATGGTGCTCAAACCTAACTGAGTAGTTTGCAGAGCCTAAATCCAACCAGCAAGTGAAAAAAAGGAAAAAACCCTTTAGTCTCCTCCTGACAAACCCGCTACTCTTCCCACTGTCACCACCTCCGCTTGTGGCCTATGCTAAATAAAAATTACCCCCTGTATATAACAAGAGGACGCAGGTGGGATCATTATATTCCATCCTGGGCCAAAAACACGTGGGCTTGTCTGGACTACACACACAAAACCACTTACATGGCTATTTTCTTCTTCTTCTACACTGTTACCCCTCATCCTGCACACCTCCAAGCTATTTGATTACTCATAACACTCTTCTCTGCTTACAATCAAACACAGATTATTAAGATCTTTCATGAAGATTGCTCACCTGGTGCATTATCCAAAGACATTTACTGGCTTTTAGCATTTGATTCAAAGGACTATGAATGCTTATTAGTCTACCCCGATGGCTCCATGTTTGTGCTTGATGTCACAGCAACAACATGAGTACAGCTTTATAAACAACATTATTTAAAAAGCAGGAAAGAACAAACTGTTTGTCCTGCCAACATTTTAAGTTAGTTTATTTTATAAAAAGGGCCAATGGGAATGTTTTCTTTGTGTGTGATTAGATAATTGACTGTAATATTAGTTTTCTTGCCTCTTCTCATTTGTTTTACTTTTTTTCTGCACAGCAAGTAACAGAGACATTAAATGACAGCATCTTCTGGCATCACTGATTGTTGCTTTGGCTCTTTGTTTTTGTCAAATTGCGTTTAAACTTAAAACTGAGTTGTGATGAGGTGGGAGTGAGAATGATCCTTGGTTCAAAAAGCTGTTTCAAATCAGTTCAGTTCAGTTTGGGGTTTTGTGTTTAATTTTTTTGTTGCGCTTGTCTTACTGCAGTCCAGAAAAATCTTCTGGGACTGGTTTGTTGGGTTATAGCAGAAAAAAATGGCAGGAGGCACATATCTGTCATACATGAACTGTCAATGTACATTGCCATGTCTTGACCTTTATCACTCCTGACAAACACAAACACGGGCAGAAATTTGCCTACAAAATGAAACTGATGCTGCATCAGCTCAGATGACAGAGCCACAGGTTGGGCCTCGCCTCCTGCTGAGTACAGCTAAGCAAACAGCCGGGTCATTTGCCAGCCAAATCACGAGCAGGAAACTTGTTCTAAAAGGAAACATCCCACCGTTTGCAAAGTTAAAACATCATCATGGATGGCAGCTTCTGAGTGCTGCTTGCAAAGAGGAGGTGCCTGCATTACTTTAGTGCACTTTGTGTTGTTATCAGAGCACTGAAGCTTCACATCTGGCTGCAGATGTGACAGATGCTCAGACTTTAGAGTAGGCAACGGCATTCCTCAGATAGAGTTAAGGTGGGAGTGTGTACATGTTGAACGGAGCGGAGACAGAGACCGAATGGAGGCAGTACCAAAAGGAAATTTTGGTAGTGCCTAAAATTTTTAGGAATTCATTCAAATATTTTCTTTATTAAGCTGCTCGAATACGAGAACACTGTGTTTTCTTTTTCTTTTCTTAACATAATTAAGCAAAAAGTAGATTTTAAGATCTAAATAAGAGATTTGGTACTGTTGCACTGAGCTCTATAAACCCGTGAGGGGCATGTATTGGCAAAATTATCATATGTTGTAAGTAAAAAGGTTTAGCTCGAATGTGCGGTATGTGAAGATGAAGTTAAAAGATCATAAAAATATTAGATAGTAAGTTATACTGCAAAAGAAATCTATAATTGATGGGTTAGGTATTATTAAAGCCTGACTGATTTATCAATGGGCCAGTATTAGCTATTTGTTAGTACTGATGTTTATAATGGCCAATAAATCAACATTTAAAGAGTAAAGAACAGACGGGAGAAACACCCTTCAACCATGTTATCAGTGCTGATGTTGCTCACCAGAGGGCAGTGAACCAATTATGCAGAGTGATGAAAAAGTATACATAACACATATTAGGAAGTCTGTTCATGTTTCGTGTCTCTATAAGAAAAAATTATCAGGCGATACATCAGAATATCAGGTTTTTTAAATCAAGAATATCAGTATAGGTCTTAAAAATTCAATATCAGTCAAGCTTCAGTAATTATCCCTTATATAATGCATTTGTTTTGTCAGTGAGGTGTCAGACATTCCTGTGAAACACCCATAGCCACTAAGATATTCAGTTTTTTTGTTACATAACAGAAACAAAGTAGCTAAAACCAGGGATTGGTTTGCATTTTTGTTTGAAAAGCTAACTGATTATGATTAAGGAAGATTTATATTATAAAAAGCATTTATTGACTTGATTTTACATGTATTTTGTGCTGATATCTGAAATGTAAGCCGGAGAAGACGCATTTCTAACGTCTGAACACACATGCTAATCTGGCACAGGTATGAGCAGCGACCACATCACCAGAAATGATATCATCTGAAACAGACGCAGCAGTCCCGCCCTCACTGTTTGATCCCCTGCTCTGAAAGTCACCCTGCGCAGATGAATCAGTGTTATGAGTGTTAACAATAGCTGACCCCCCTGACTCTGGGGTGACTTCATCAGGAAAGACAACTTGGAGTTGCTCCACCGCTGATCAGCTGTGATCACTGTTGGTTTACACTCAGATGAGGATTATTTCATCACACTGTGATGTAAACAGAAACACTGAGCGCTCTGTTCGATCTCAGCGCAGCTGCCCCACAAATTTAAAGTCTTATTTCTTAGACACTGCATGATTATTTCCTCAAAGGTCACCTGACTGAGCCTCTGACAGGATTTACTCAAACACTTGTAAACTCTGTTCACATGAAGCCGTGGAAGCATGAAGTCAGATTTACAGACTCAAGATCTCTGAGTAAAGTTAAACTTCTGAAAACTGCACAAACGGAAAGTACATTCAATAAAGTGCTACTTTAATACATCTCAGAATGAAACAAAGTACTTCCTACTATAGTAAAAGTATTATGATAAAAGACTAATGCTTTTTATGAACAGGCGTTTTTCAGCCTTGAACAGTATTTGAATATTAAAACTACATTTTTAGTTGGAATGCGGGTATTTTTATTCGCACTTTTTCCTATTAAAATGTTTCCAGTTTATGTTATAAGATAATGACTATTATTAAATGCTTGAGTAACAATAATCACTACTGTCAGTCTCCACAAGCCTGTCACGGTGATCTCCATGGAGATAATAACTTCAAGGTGTCCTATGTTTGCTCAACACTAACGTTTAAACAGCTCCTTATCGATAAGCCTCCCAGATCAGTAACATCGGGAAAACGGAACTCCACACTGTTTTAAAGCATTCCCGCTCACACAGACACTAAAGAGAGACTGTGGATTTTTTTTATTTTATTTTATTTTTTTTTTCGGTTTTACTCACTTGTGTTTCCTCCTCTGACAGTCCGCACTCCGCTGCGATCAGCATGAGCGTCGTGCCGTCCGGATGCTTGCTGACTTTGTTGAAATTCTCCTCCAGGATAGCAATTTGATCCTGAGACAGGTTCATACTGTCCATCGCGTTAGATCCCATATTCCAGTGTCCTCCTGCTCGCCACTGGTTCCGGCGGGTTCTTGCTTCGGTCCTGATTTGGAGCTCAGGCGTGCGCGCAGAGGACGCAGAGATGAAGCAGCGCGTACTTACAGCTCGGCGGGAGTCTGTGAGCAGTGTGGGTGTGTGCTGGGTTTACAACTGTCAACAGAGCAGAGCCCTCCCCTTAACAGAGGCGGAGAAATACAAATGTTACACCAGGGGTGTCAAACATGAGGCCCACGAGCTAGAACCCGCCCACCGACGGCTCAAATCCGGCCCACTGAATGGGCTTTGCAACATGTCAACACCAGGAAAAACAAAAAGATTTTCAGAATATTGTGCAAACAACACAGTTCTGGATTATAACTCTTCTCAACCAATAAGCAATATCTGCCAAGACTGTGTCAGATCTGTGATTTTTGGCTCAAGCTGCATTGTTGTAAGGCTAAAACTGAGAAACTGACAGCCCTTCATGCACGTCCACATTCAAATCTAATTTAGAATCACCAGTTAAGTCAACATGAGAGTCTCTGGTCTGCAGGAGGACGTCAAAGTTGCCGGGTAGAACCCAGGCAGGCAGAGGGAGAACATGGAGACTCCACACAGAAAGACTGGACCACTGAGCTGCATGAGTGGGATCATCCAGAACCAGAACCAACCAGATCTTGTCAGAGGATGAGAAGCAACACCAGTATGTGCTGGAAGGTGTTGAGTAGCATCATCACTTCCTGTATATGATAAAGACAGAGACTCACTGACTCAATATCAATCCTCAATGAACTGATAAGTGATTATTGCTGGAAACTAGAAGAAGCTGGGGTTACAGGACTTTAGGGAAATGCCTATTTTGTTTGTGCCATCTTCAGGCAAGAAATGAAGCAGACTGAGGTGGACAAACACATGACTTTCATTTTGGAGACTAGAGCTTGTGTCCCTTCTAAAACCAAAAGCTTTTTTTAAAAATCTTAATTTACTTTATTATTAGGTTTGGTTAGAAATAAGAAAAGCTCACGGTTTGTTCACAGCTTTACCCGTGTGAAGTCCTGAAGGAGAGCTCTCCCTGCTGGGTGAAAGCCCTCTTTTTAAACCATTCATGCACAGCCTGCACCCTTCACAAACTTTTTTCATGCTTGACTCATTTTTTAACACTTCACTTCAGTTGCAAAACTAATACCAAATATCAAATAACAGGGCAACAGCATCGTTAGCTTTTACTGAGCTTCCTCTGGCTGCAAAAAGAAATTAGATTGTGTTTATGAGAACATGACCCTACTTTTTGCTTAATTTATGACGTCCATAAAAGCTGTCCTGATGACCCGTCGTTCATGAAGGCGAGCTTTAAAGCAACATGATGGCGACAACCAAAAATGCTTACAGTTTTGAAGCATGGTGGACATCACAGTGGTTGTGTCACATGTATATTTATTATTGCGTATGGGTTAAACTGTGTTAATGACATTTAGAGAATGGGATTAGCACACTATATATAAAAATCCCTCTACTTCACTTTTAACTCGCTGTAGTATCGCAGTCATATTCAAATATCTACAAGATTACCAAAAATCAGACAACTAAAAAGCCGTTTCATTCAGCACTTGCTTAACAGTCCTGACATGCAAATGCAGCTTTGAAAAAATCGAAACAATGCACCGTGGCGCTGACTAAAACCTGCTAACACAGTACAGCAAACATGGCTCGTGTCCCAACATGAATACTTTTAGAATACAAAGGTGAGCTTTTATGCCAAATCCTGAGAAATAAAGAGTGAATAATGCCCACCTCTGCATCTCTACTTCAGCTTAATCTGCATGGTTATTTTCTCAAGGCTTTCCCGCTATCATTTTTCAGAACATGGTGACTGACTGCTTTGAACGCACCTGTCCAAGCATGACTAAAACCAAGTCACTCCTAACAGAAAAAACTTTCCTTCTGCGTCATTATTATGCTTTTCTGTGCACTGCTGTTCTCTAATAAGCAGACACTGACTCATTTAGCAAACCAGCTATTGTGACGATCTTCCTACAAAGTAAAAACATCCTGACCAAGCCTGTTGGATTTTAAATGATAGAAACTGTAAATACAGGCCCGATAAATGCTCCCATATCCTCAACACACAGCACACAGAGTCTCTTGCGGTGCTATTTTTGGATTTTGATTAGACCCATAATTATGTGGTACTCTCACCGAAAAGCTTGCTGGGTGACTTTCCTGCACAAATCCATGCAATCATGCAAAGCAGATCCCATATATCCTTTAATACAGACATATATCCAGTATTCATTTAAGCTTTCTGGACATCTACAGGCATGTTCAACGTGCTTGGAGATACGGAGGCTCAGATTCACTTAAAATGAGGCTACAGACAAAAAAAAATCTCTTTAGCAGGATTGAGGAGATCTTTTGTTTATTGTGAAAACATAATCTAAACCAAAGAGAGGAAGTGACCCCAATGTTCAATGTTTAACATGCGTGAAGAAACCAAAGGAGATATCTGATAGCCTGCAGGCCCTCGGGCTTAAAAAGCTGAGAAAGGCGAAATAAAGGTGTTTCTTTTTTGTCTTTGTATCCATAAGATACAGATTCCAAAGAAGGATATGAGGTCTAGGAGTGAGCGTCCATGCACTGACTTCAGCTGTGCTTGTAAATGAACTTTCAGTGTTTCCTCACAGTGTTACAGGCAGCCAAGATAATGCCAGTCAGAGGAAGTATTTGGTGATGCACTAATACAAACCAAAACAGCCTTCAAAACAGATTATGTACAATTAGCACTAATTTTCCATGTCTGACTTGCAATTAAAATGGATTAAACGCAGTATTTATTGAAAACAGACAAGAATGTTCCATCCATGCATCTTAACAATAAAATAATTGCTAAAAGCCTTGCTAACCCTTCAGTCAACAGCTAAATATCTCTAATGTCTATTTATCTAACAAATTTTGATCTCAAACAATAACAAAACCGTATTTTTCTTTGCTTTCTGAATAGGAGTTGAATTAGGAGCTTAGTTGAGGAGCTCAATAAGATGAGGGCTGTAGAGCTGGCAGAGAAAATGGGATGTTTTTTTCTGTTAATGGGTTCCCAAAGGTGCTTTAAATATGGTGAAAGATGTGAAAGATATTGGACATTAATAACAGGTCCACACCAAAACACACCATTGTGCATGGAGATACTTTGATCTTCAGATGCATCATCAGGAATCAAGTTATAGATGATCAAAAGACACAAATGAGTATTTAAAGAGGAGGAAACACCTCGAACTAAACAGCTCAAAGACAGATATCCGGAACTGCACAAAGAATTCAAGGCTTTACTTTACACTGTTTACATTTGTCACACTGTTTATATCCTAAAATATTAATGAAGCTTATGTGCAAGTTCAATCACTTCCACTTTCCCATGCTGCCAGACTCAGTGTTGACTTCGAGTTTGTTGTTGCCCCCGTCCTCCGAGCCAATCGTCCCTCCACTCTGCGTACTTTGAATCTCTTCTGTCATTCTGCATTTCAGATTCTCATTAATGCAACCAAGCTCCTCCCATCTTCACTTTATCCTGGTCACTCAGAGCTCCATCTTCATCTACACCACCACAAGTGTAAAACTGTCCAAATTCCTATCACCCCTGGGAATCTGCTCTGTTATGATGGGTCACCACAGTCTAATCTCCAAACAGCTTAACTGAATTCTGTATCTCAATGAATCCTGTTCAAAAAACATGAGGAACTAAAGCATCTTTTTTAACACAATCCCTTCATTTCAGGGGCTTAAAAGTAGTTGGACAAATTAAATAACTGAAAATAAAATGTTCATTTCTAATACTTGGCTGAAAACCCTTTGCTGACAAACTGAAGTCTTGAGCCCATCGGCATCACCAGATGCTGGTTTCCTCTTTTTTAATGCTCTGCCAGGCCTTTACTGCAGGTGCTTTCAGCTGATGTTGGCTGTATGTTTTGAGTCATTGTCCATCTGTATTATGAAACACTGCCCAATCAATTTGACTGCATTTGCTGATGGGTTTTTTTTTGTTTGTTTTTAGCAAAGTCTAATCTAACCTTTCTGGTAGACTTTGGATATCGATACTCATACACTCCTGAAGAGTGCTGTTTGTTTGTTTGGCTGTTGTGGAGGGGTTTCTCCTCACCATGGAAATGATTCTGTGATCATCCACCACTCTTGTCTTCCGCAGACTTTCAGGTCTTTTTCCTTTGCTGAGCTCACCGATGCTTGCTTTCTAACACTATTGTAGCAATTTCTCAGATGGGTTTTTTCTGGTTTCGCACCACATGTCTGTTCACAGCAAAATCTTCCAAATGCAACTCCTAAACACTTTTTTCCAGTCTGAGTTTGGATACCCTCAAATGAAAGCTCAGAGTCTACACCTTGTATCCATGTCCATTATATAGCTATAACTGGAATATATTTCACTAAACAGGTAACAAAACAAAACTTGTGTCAGTTTCCAGTTGGACATATATATGGTACAATTCTACGGGCTCAAAGATCAATATTTGCATGACTACCTTTATTCTTTAAACCAGCCTCTAAGGCAGCTTTCTTTAACTGGTCTTCGGGAATAGTTCTTCATGCTTCTTGGAAGACATTCAAAGCTCGTCTTTGGATGTTGGCTGTCTTTTTTTCTAATCTCTATCAGCAGGACCCCACCCTGCTAATGTAATGTATGGGCTCTGGGGAAGCCAATCCATGACTCATAGAAAAATATACAGTGAAACACTATGAAGGTATGTCTTTACTGCCTGGCAGTGTCTTTGGCATCACTGTCATACTGAAAAATTAGGCCATTGCCGATCAGACACTTTCACTCTGCAGGCATTGCATGGTGGATCAAATTCTGATTGTTCAGTTGAATCAGTTTTGACCAGATCTCCTTCAAAACTGGCTGAAATGTAGCCCGAAACCATGACAGAGCCTCCGCTGTGTTTTACAGATGGCTGTAGACACTCGCTGTTGTACCTCTCTTGATCTTCTCCATATCTACTGACGACAATTTCAACCAAACATTTCAAATTTAGATTCATGGCTAGATGTCGGGAAAACACTGCCAAGCGACGGTTACTAAATGCTGAAATGTGTGCCTGAAAAGGGCTTATAATTTTAACTGCTCACAACCACATCAATATTAGAGGGTTTCATTTTAGAGTAGAAAGTATTGACAATAGATTTACTGACTATGAAGAAGGAAGTAAGGAAAATCAGAGGAGTCATTGATTCCAGTGACACGTTTCATAAGTAACATACCATGAATACTTGTCTCCACCTGTTTGCTTGCTTTACTCAGATATTACTTTACTCTTTACTTTACTGCAGATAGTGCTGAACAAAATCAAACAACACTAAAAATTAAGAAAAGCTTTTGATACTGGACAACATATAGTGAGACATTAGTGACAGCCTAATAACAGAGAACTGGATCTTTGAATTTTTAAAAAAAATGTATGAAAGATCTTAAGAAGTGGTTGTAAAAAAAGTAAAAAGCAGCACTGAAGTATCTCCTGCACGAGACAGGCACATGTGGAAACTGTCAGATTCCTTTTAAGAAACAGATGCGGGATCCTTGATTGTCATCCTTCCCTGACAGTGGAGCATATGATAAACCTGCTGATAACAAGCTCTAAGTTTATGATAGACAAACAGTATACAGTTGTGTTGAAATGTCACTGTACATTATATAGTCAGAGCTGATTGGCTGCTATTGATAGTGAAGGTTGTATTCGGTGATAAGAGAAGAAAATGGCAGCAGAGAGGTCCAAAGTTCGCTCTGAGTGCCTGTAAACGTGACCACCTGCCTCGGTTGTGTTTGAAAGTGATATAACCTGCAGCAATACAAATAGTTATAAATAACAACCTTTGTCCCGTGTGATCAATTCAAGCAATTATACATGGCAACGTGTGTACGTATGTATGACTTGTTTGAAACAACATCTTGTCATGTGTCGGCTGTGTGCAGGCAGGACAGGAGGAAGGATAGACCCAAAAGTGCAGACTCAAAAACAAAGATTTATTACTAAATGACAAAAACAGAAAACTGGGAATATAGAAACTAAACTGCCAGGCAGATAGACAGATCACACAGACAAAGGAAAACACAGGGCTTAAATACACAGAGGGAGCAATCAGTGAATGAGAGACAGAAGGGAAACACAGCTGGGGCAAATCAGGGCTAACGAGACAGGGGAAGCAAAACCTGATACAATAACCTGAGACACGGACTTCAAAGTAAAACAGGAAACATAACACAGAGACTTGACAAGGGGATACAGCAGACAGGGGAGACAGAGCAACTAAGGAACACAGACAGAAACCAGATAGCAGAACACTAACAAAGAAACCAAAAGACTAGAAATGATAAATAATATCAAAATCAAAGTTCAATAATAATGCAAAACTGAAAACTCTGGGGCAAAATGTCTAATTCCAAAACATTACATATAACACTTTTGTTAAACTCCTTGAATTAAAGCTGCAAGTCTCTACTTCACACACCTTGATTGTTTGATTTAAAATCCACAGCGATGGTGTACAAAAAATGTCATCGTCCAAATACACATGAACCAGGCTGTATCTATTTAAAATGTATTTGATTATATTTGATTAAAAGGACAGATTTAAAAGATATGGAAATATTGAGCACAATTTTTTTCTTAAAAAATGGTGAATTTATGGTTTATTTATCGTTAATTTATGATCAGGCTGTAATACGCTGAGAATTTGTGCATGTTTTTGTGCAACTAATAATCTAATAATATCAAGCTTATATTATCTTGAAAACGTTGATGGGGCAAAAAAATGTTAATAACTGTGATACGCCAATTAATAATAATTGAGCCGCTCTAACTGCACCAAAGTGAATTTACTCATCATCATCATGAATCATGACTTATATTTTTATGTTAATAAAAGCTATAAATGTGAAAGAAGATATTATTTTTGTTATGTTGTTACTGTTTGATCACACAAGAGTTCATTCCCCTACAAACAAATGTCCGAAAAGTTACTGAGGGCAAACAATACGGTGTAGGATAACAGGACTTACGAAGAGCTTAAAATAGAGGAACACTGTGATAAAAGTGAGTGGCTGTGAGTCTGTAACAGATATCAGACCGGCCAAAGCAAAAATATCACAGGTTGTCATGCTTTAATTTTGAGGCAGTGCAGGAGACAGACAGTAGCTGTTAATGAGGGATGAACGGATGCTGTAAAACTAAGAGCAGAAACATCGAGATTATTTCATAAAATATTACATACGTTCACTTGGCAAGCCAAAGGTTGCTGGTTCAATTCCGGCTAGATGCACAAATCCACTTTGGGGCTGTGTCAGGAAGGGTATATCCAAACTAAAACTCAGATTTTACTCAGACTTTTTGCATAGTAAAAATGATAACACCTGTGGTCAGCTGTTTTACAGATTTACTATCATGTACCCCTGAATTTGTTTGGCCTTAGATATTGGAAAGAGTCAAAAAGTGAAGACTTGTAATTGAAAACTACGATAAGATCAAGACAGCAAGAGAAACTACAGCTTTAAGGGATCATTGAGTGTATAGATAACCCTAAAGAGGACTAATAGGAACATGATCCTGTGGAATATACTCACAAAGAAACACTCACAGAAAGACAGAATTTTAAGGAAGTGTTTCGGAGGTTTATTTTTAAAAATTGGGTGGAAACATTTTGGGGACTGTTTGCTGGTGTAGCGGTAAGAATTAAATTAATCATAGCTAATCAAACATCATTCAAATGCTGGTTTACTTTGCACTGAGAAAGCTGTGGCAGGCTGGAGCACAGAAGTCTTCTTGACTAACTGTCCAGATAAGGCTCTGTACTGTTTTCACAGCAGTCCAGGCTTCACTCACCACCTGCAGATAAGAATTGTTCTCAGTTATTTCTAGTATCTGGAAGTTTTACTGCTTCGTTAAAAAGACATGGCTGTGAACAACTACAGCTGCTTCGCTCAGGGTAGCATAACAAAGCTCAATATAAGAACATCGGAGTTGGTTTTGTGTGGGTTTAAAGCCTTCTGTTGCTTCACAGTGGCATTAGCACTAGAAAAATAAAACAAACATGATGTAATGGTGCTTGTGACAAAAGTTGAATCATGACGATCCGGTGAGGCGTTCCTGCATCGAGACGTGGGACCACCTCCTCCCAGTCTGTCAGTGAGACGGCTCATCGGAATCAGACAGACATGCAGTAAAGTGTTGTTTTTACAACTTTGACACTTGTAATTAGAGTCAAGTGTCAAGGTCCCAAAACAAATGCTTATCAAAGAGCTCCCTGATATGAGACACTGATATTCACAGCTGTTTGCTGCTGAGTCACAGGATGATGTCGTCATAGAAGACAGACGGCGGATTAAAGTATGATGAGGGCATTGGAAAAAATAAAAAAAGCAAAACAAAACAAAGACTTTCAAAGCTGAGAATCGGAGTATATCAGTGGTGTCAAACATAAGGCCTGGGGACCAGAATTGGCCTGCCAAAGTCTCCAATGTGGTCAGCTGAACTGCATTGGAAAATGTGAAGGAGGGCAAAAATTTGGGACTTTTAGCTGTGTTTTTATAAGTTTTACGCTTTATCATTTTATATTTTTCTAATGAATTGCTCATCGTACAACAGTAAAGTGAATATAGATGAACAACTGTGATTATCTGTATTGTTTACACATTTATTTCTTAACCATTTAAGCCCAGAGTCATGCTGACAGATGTCTTTCATTTACCACAGAAACATCTCTTTATCTTATAGAAAAAACTGAGCTGTGTCATTGAAATTGCACTTCTTTTTCTCATATTAAAATATATCATGGATTCAGTGTCTAGCTAAGGTTCTTTAAAGCGTAGTTTCACTGGTCAAAGTTGGCTCTACATGGCCCACCATGTAAATTGAGTTTGTCGTACCCGCTCTAGATGGAAGCCAACATTCACACACCAACACTGATGAACACATCGGGAGCAACCCAGCAAAGCCAGAAGCTTCCTGTTGTGATGTAACCGAGGTTACTGATGATGAAGGCTTATTGTGTCAGCCTATGAGTTGTTACAGAAGGCCGTGTGCCAAATAAGGCAGCAAAACTATATTGTGCTGACTATACTGATGAGTTCTGAAAATGAAACCTTTAAAAACATAGAACGTTCCTAGAGTATTTAAAAGTAGAATGGGAGGCAGAGCCTTCAGTTTTCAGGCCCCTCTTCTGTGGAACCAACTTCCAGTTTGGATTCGGGAGACAGACACTATCTCTACTTTCAAGATTAGGCTTAAAACTTTCCTTTTTGCTAAAGCATATAGTTAGGGCTGGACCAGGTGACCCTGAATCCTCCCTTAGTTATGCTGCAATAGACGTAGGCTGCCGGGGATTCCCATGATGCATTGAGTTTTTCCCTTCCAGTCACCTTTCTCACTCACTATGTGCTAATAGACCTCTCTGCATCGAATCATATCTGTTATTAATCTCTGTCTCTCTTCCACAGCATGTCTTTCATCCTGTTTTCCTTCTTTCACCCCAACCGGTCGCAGCAGATGGCCGCCCCTCCCTGAGCCTGGTTCTGCCGGAGGTTTCTTCCTGTTAAAAGGGAGTTTTTCCTTCCCACTGTCGCCAAAGTGCTTGCTCATAGGGGGTCATATGATTGTTGGGTTTTTCTCTGTATTTATTATTGTGCTATCTACTGTACAATATAAAGCGCCTTGAGGCGACTTTTGTTGTGATTTGGCGCTATATAAATAAAATTGAATTGAATTGAATTGAATAAATGATGTACAATAAAGAAAGAATTACTTTTGTGTTAATTGAATCATGACTGGAGGAAATTAAGATCATATAAGTGCACATAGTGTGAAACTTGTGAATGTGTTGGAATCATGATATGGTTAACACTGGTGGATACCACTGGTTTTAATTAGATGTAACAAACGTAACAAATGTTTTTATTTTGGAACCACAGTCGAATGAAGATCTAAACTACGGATTCTTTCATTGAATACTAAAACAGGGTACATATAGTAGCACTGTTTACACTTTAAATTCACCTCCCTGTCAATTTTAAGCAACTTACATACGAGGAGGATGTTTAGTTCACCGTGAAGAAAGGGGAAAGGGACAAACACTTAGAAAGGGAGCGTCATCGTCCTATTAAGACAGTTAATCCACGGAGAATCAGATATGTGCCGTGGATTTCTATCAGTCAATCTTCTGACCCTGTGAGAAACAGGGAAACCGATTCTCCAGTATTCTAAGCAGTCGTGTCCTCCAGCTTCACCTTTTGGCCCTCGTAATTCACACTGCCTTGTTTTCATTAAAGGGAGGCTGCGAGTTATTACGGATGCTTGGAAGACAGCGTTCATATGTAAGGGCACGTGGCCCTTACATAAGTCTGAGCTCCCACCCATTCGCTCCCTCATCAAACAGAAACATCTGGGAATAAAGAATCTAATTCACGCTGACCTGCGAGGGGCGGAAACATGGCACGTGTGCTGACGATGGATCATTAGATAAACGGGGTTTGACTGATGATTTTCAGGAAATTGCACAGTTTGGGATACAAACATTTATCTGAGGAGCCAATATTTATGAAGACCATTAACCCCAACTGACAAAACACTGACATACATGCAGTGTGATGGTTCAGAGCAAATATCAACAACATAACATGATTGTTAAAATAGTCAGTAAGGACAAAATGCGATTACCTGTAAATCATCTAAAGCCTAAATTCAATTAAAAGTAGCACATTTTAAAAACTTTTTTGAATGTAAAATGCTCGTTTTGAATCTCATGCCATTGGACATGTTTAAAAATAAAAAGTTGCAACAGGGGCACGTTTCCCACTATGTTACATCACTTCTTCTTTCAACAGCTCTCTGCAAACTTCAGGGAACTGAGAAGACCAGTTTCTGTGTTGAAAGAGATATGGTTTACCATTGTTGCTTAACATAATATTTCAGCAGTTTAACAGTTCAGGGCCTCCTTTTTCATTTTTCAAAAAGAACACTCCAACTGTTTTAGTGGGTGGTTTCAGGTCTGGGTAGGAGGAAAGCTGTGATTTGGCATTAACCTGCTAAGATTAACAAGGCCTTCCCTGAAAGAGATCACCATGCTAAAAAGAGTCTGGACATATTTTTTTAGAATTAGTGCCTGATAACAAGCAGGATGGTCTCTCTTCTTTAAAGCTCAGAGGATATAGTACCCAGCTTATCTTTATAAAGCTTAGGCCCAGAGAAAGTAGTAACGCCATCGAATCTTTCAATCTATGCAGAATTTTAACTTGCAATTTGTGTTTTGTAGCAACAAGCTGTGCTGTAAGTTTAGTTGAGCACATGCAGTGATTTCCACGACTGAAACAACCATTTCTTTTGTGATTTTACTTTCTTCTTCTTCAGGGTGTCAAAAGCCGAGTGCCAGTCCCCAGTAGGGACAACAGGAAGGGCATCCGTGGTAAAATCGTTACCAAATCAACTTTACAAAAAATTAATTTCAAAATACTTAATTATGTGTTTGAACTCCTCCTCGCCTTGACTTCAGAAAGGCTTACACAACTTTGCCAGTTTTTTGTTACTTTTTTTGTTAAAAAAACCAAAAACAATATTTGCAAAAATTAACTAACTTAACTTTTTCCAAACAGAGCAAACTTTTCCAGTTTCAACATTATATTAAATTGAATGTTAAATCAAATACAGGTTTGTAATCAAACCAGGCAGCTGAAAGAAGGGTGCAACTCTTCTGATACAAAAACTGGAATCTATATAAACAAAACTGATAAGAGAAATTGTGACCCATGCATATGAAAGCTATCAACAAGCTCATGTCTGTGCATTAACCTTCATTAGCTGCTTTGCATTGACCACTTATGGGTGAATGGGGGTGTGTCAAAAGCAGAATAAAGGATAAAAGACTGATTCTCATTTCCATGTGAGCTGTGATTTATTAGGGAACATTGCTTGCAGATGTGCATGAGCATGGCTTTATAAATTGGATTATTTTTTCAGTGCATAGCTTTTAGTTTTAGTATTGATCCTGCTTCCTTATCTGAGCTGGTTTCCAACAGAAGTTGTGGATACAATTTTTAGCACTTGCATGCTGAACCATGTCCCAAGTTGAGCATCAAGTTGAAGTCATATGGCACATGGACGCCGACAGAGAAATTTCTATCAGTATATCTTTGGTTTGGTGTTTGACTCTCTGGCAGGGCCATTGTAGAGGAAGTGCTAAAGACATTTCAAACTGCCAGAAAGGGAAGCCAAGACATGACAGCAGGAAACAACTTCCTGAGGTAGAATGGAGATCCAACCATTACAGGGGAAGCAAAAGGCTTTGAGGAGCTGCGCTTCTTACATAACTGGGTGGATTTTTATGTTCTACATCAAACACTGGGGGCCTTCAGTAAGTAAATACTCTGGGGAAGGAGCTGAGTTTGAAACCCAACTGGTGCTTTGGCCAAATACAACAGTCCAAAGGAGCAGACTGAAGAACTGCCACTTTCTATGGTTGAGTATTGAAGAGCTCAACTGTACTCAAAGCTTTTAAACTGGCTTTTTGTTCATTTTGGCTGTTTTGAAAGTGCAAATCCTCTGTTCCCAAAGGATTTGCTCAGTGCTGAAAGGAACAGAGACAGACAGTTATTCACACCTATGGCCAGTTTAGAATCACCCAGCCTAATCTCACAGAGTTTGCAGTGAAAATGCACGGAAGCATTGGGAGAACATACAAAGTCCCCTGCTGGCTGGTGGATTACAACATTGGTAACCACTGCCCCACTGAGCTGCCTTAAAAAACAGTGAGAGAGAGAAAGAACATCTGTATGCTCATAAATTAATGACTGTTAATTATGCTGATTATGAGTCAGTGGCAGCAGCAAGATATCATCATTTTCACTTTACAACACTGGACCTTTAATAAAAGTGCCAACAATACCTCCTTTCAACATTATGGTCTGTTACAACTGCTGTTTTCTGGGGGAGTTTTTTGTATTAAGTTTAGGTTTGAGCCAGCCGTTAGAAGATTAGCACTGCCGCCTGCCTTCCTTCACGTCTTCCTTTCCCCTCTCTGAAGTCAAAACGAGATGGTCAGACACATGCGCAGCTCCGGTCTCGTGTTCTCTGAGGTTATCTGCCTGTGATATGTGGCTCAGCAGTCTTTGGGACTTTTCTGTGGGGGTGCAGTCTTGGCTTTACTCAAAAGCAGTTTCTGTGGTCGTCCTGTAAGCAAACAATGGGGTATTGTGGTACCGGATATACTTCAGATAGACTCATTCAGGAGTCAAAATAGAGAGAAAAGTTCTTTTTGTAGTCTGTGAGGGAAAACATTGGAGTGTAAGGCCTGATAAGGACCTCACATGCCTTGTTTTTAGTCTCCTGCTAAGAACAGAGGTTTGCTCAAATATGCCTGCACTTTGATTCTTTGTGAGGCAGATCTGTTTGACTTTCCAAAGATTTATTTAGAAGAGTTCATTTTTCCCGGTTGAAGGCCAGAGGTGGATAGTTCCAATAAGCACCAACAAAAGCCTGCTATCATAACACCCGTCTGTTAAAGCGTCGTCAATGTTTTCAGCTTTCAACGCGTCTCTTTATGGCCACGCCGCTTTGGGACTCAAACACTCACTGTTTGCTCAGCTTTCTGGGAGCTTGACACACCACCGTGCCAGCTCTCTGCAGGCTTATCTGTCAGGATTCTTAGCTGTCAGGAGAAGAAAAAGGAGTTCAGCTGAGTTTATTTTGATGAGCATTCCTCCTCAGACGGATCCTCAACTTGAACCACATGCACAACAAAGAGGAAATGAATACAGTCTGTTAACGCGGGTTAGACTTTCTCGCAGACAGTGAGCCTTAAACAGATCATCTTTGGGCCTTGAAAAATCTTAATAAACACAGATCTGAGATCCTAAAATCTTTAGTAATTGTTTCAAGCCAACCAGGGGATATATCAGAATTGGCATAAAAAACATGAAAGGGTGTATTTATCCTACCTTGTATTAACAGTTCAGGGTGCTGGTGGTGTAATGCTGTGGCACGTACATTACCTGAGTAATGATGCCGACCATCTCCATCCCTTTATGATCAGAGTGTACCCATCTGTTGATCGCTGCTTCCAGCAGAATAATCCATGTCACAAAGCTCAAATCATCTCATGTTTCCTTAACATGACAGTGAGTTCACTGTACTCAAACAACCTCAACAATCAACAGATCTCAGTTCAACAGAGCATCTTTGAGATGTGGTGAAATGGGGAGATTCCCATCATTGATGTGCAGCAAGTCTGAGATGCTATCGTGTCAATATGGTCCAAAAAATCAGAGAAATGTTTCCAGCATGTTGTTAAATCCCTGCAATGAAGAACTGAGGCAGCTCTGAAGGCAAGAGGGGGGGACCAATGCAGTACCAGAAAGATGTTTCTAATGAAGTGGCCATTGAAGATATCAGAGTGGCTGTAGCACAGGAGGTAGAGCAGGTCATCTACTAATTGAAAGGTTGGTGGCTTAATCCCTGTCTGCTCCAGTCTGGAAGCCAAATATCCTTGAGCAAGATACTAGACCCAAGTTGCTCTCCAAGGCATCGATCAGACTATGAATGTCTGTGAAGGATACATAAAAAGCACTTATGTAGAAAAAGCATGGATAAAAGTGAATGAGGGGAGTAGTTTAATGTGCTCAGGTAGAATAGAAAAGCCATATATAAGAAACAGTCCATTGACCTTGTTTTTAAAAGAACTTCTTATTGTTAGGGATTATTCTGTCATTGCTTTTTAACCTCCCTACGTGCCATTTCTGATAATAACTACTGTAGCAAAAGTAAAGGTACAGCTGTGAGGGGAAACTGTGACTTCATGGTTTTGAATATATCAAAGAGGGTCTGTTGTAAAAAAGGTGGGATGGAGCTGAAGTGGGGTTTAGAGGGGAGTGGGGTTGGACAGTTGGAGGTGGGCGTGTGAAAGGCTGGACCAGTCAAAGCTGGAGTTTAAATATAGGCATCAGAACAGCAGTCACTTGTTGTTTGACTCTTTTTTTTTTTCTTTTCCAGCCACCAGTTTGTGTTGTTGACTGGTTTAAAAACCTCTAGTTCTGAATGTTCATGGTGCAAAACAGCAAACATCTGGCATTACAAGTCAAGCTGCTTTTAGACAGACTGAAAAACGTATATAAAATACGGCTGCTTTGAAGTGCTCGACATGACTTTCCAGCCGGGTGTGGCCTTTTTTCTCCTTCCCAACAAGCTTTCTCATATTTTAGACCGAACTATGTTTTTAAAAGTCAAAAACAAAAATGTGAGTCCACATATGGCAACTTTTTCGACTTCTTCTGGTCTTAAAATATTTGAGATTTCCCGGGTCCAGTTTTCCATGAGAACAGCAGCAGTCAGACCATATGGGAGCCAGAGCTGTTTGAGAACAGTTCAAGGGCTGTTTGTGTGTTTGCTGCCAGCATTTCACAGCTCCGTCTAAAAGCACCTCACTTAAGGAAAACAAATTCTCACACAGGGGCCCCTTTGATGGACTGACGAGGCTAAAACAACAACTGAAAACTGATTTGATATTTCCCAGCTCGGGAGAATAACAGCACAAGGAAAGCAGTGTTTCGCCCATTCAGGCGTAGTCTTGATTTAAATGCACCTTTTTAACGTCTCATGGGATTTACTCCAATTTCAACCCTGGTGCTGAAAATGCAAAAAGACCGAAAATGGTCAAATTTAGAAATACTGAATGCCAGCTGTTTGCATGCAGTCCTTCAAATTTAAGAAAGACAAATAAGGTGAAAACCTATGTATAAGAACTTTGTACATTTAATGAAGCAATGCAATATTTCACATTTATATAATTAAAATTATGTTTCAAGAGTACAGAGGTGTGAAATTAATTCTCTTTTTCAGCATTAGTGTATTAGTGCAAGGCCTATTCACATGAAATTTTCAGGGTTCAAAAACACGTTAATCTCTATTCAAAACTGCAGAAAAATGAATTTTACACCCACTCTGAAGCTAAAATCTGGTTTTTGTTTCCTTAAAGTGCACATAGATGAGGATCGGCACTCTGGATGTGTGATCAGATTTCTGATTTATTAGAGAGAAAGGATCATGAAATTCCAGATAAGTTTCTGGACACATGAGCCAAAACTCAGACCAAGAAACTCCACGACCTTCCTTGGACCACTCACATAGTAGAAAACTAGAAATCACAGATGCTCAATCTGTGATTGGATGGTTGCACATCTGTAAAGGAGACTGAACGTTGTATACAAGCTTTGGGCAAACAGACAGCTTCTTACTTATTTCAGGAAGACAAAGCCAAAAATGCATCGTGCATTTGTTCCAACAGCATGACTTCGAAGTAAGGGAACATCTAGCACTAAACTGTCTTCATTCCAGACTCGTCACCTACCAGAAAAACCTGAAGCATAATCAAAAAGGAAACCCAACAGAGGACACCCGGAACTGCGAAGCAGGTGAAATCCTGTATCAAGTAAGAATGGGGAAACATTCAGCATTAAAACTGCACCAACCACTTTTTTCATGTATCAACAGAGAGTTACACTTTGATAAATTTGCCCCCATCTTCTTCTTCTTTTTTAAATAAACATGTTGTTGGTATCAATTTCCAAATGAGCAGATATTTAAAAGACAATCACATTTTTCACCTCTGATTTTGTTGTTTTGCACCCAGCGTTTCAGGAAACAGAGTCTAAGGCATGCTGCACAGAAGAGATAAAAACTAAAGTCACACTGTGTTAAGCACACTGAGCATTTTGATGAAGGATGCTGCAAATAAAGCTTATAGGAAATCAAAATTAAAATGATTAAAATGTCCTTCACACAGACTTGGAAGCAAACACAGTCGAGCGTAAGCGGATTTGTAGCACAGGCTGTTTCTATATCAGAGCACAAGACGGAAATTTGTATCCTGTTGGGAATGGTGAGAAAGGAAAGACAACGCCAAAGTCAACCCAAACCCTCCACAAATAGCCTCTAAACTTATTAAGAGCTTGCTGTTTTTTGCTTTCTTTTTTAGAGATGATTTAATTTTATGTTTGCACGAGAGGAAATGCCCTGCTGCTCGGTGTTTGTAGCAAAAGAGTAAAATCAGTAAATACAAAAACCTGCCTCCAAACAACATTGTTTTAAAATCCAAGCTTGGACACATACAGTAAACACTGACTGTAAACCACGAGTGCAAATGTCCTGAAGGAAATCCTTTCATAACTGTTCCTACAAAAACATTTCTGCTTAAATCTAACAAACTCAAAAGCTGAAGATGCAGTAAGAGCAAAAATAGAAACAAAGGTTACCTGCTGAAGTTTTTCCTCAGAAATCTAACATCAGACCTAGCCTAAACCAAGAACGCACTAATCCTGAAACCAATCATCTTTTTTTCTGTTTCATGACGACTACAGACAAAGGGATTAACAAAAAGAACAGTCTGTGGCCATTAAGGCCATTTTGTTCACATAAGAAAATAACTGTCACTTCCTTTGTTTCTGAATCACTTCAGCTTCACCCCAGAAATAAAAGGTGCATCTTATTTCATCCCAGTTTGGTTAAATATGTGTACTTAATGTGTTGCTTCATATAGATCACTTTAATAAGAGCCACTGGTGAAAAACATAACCGTGTACACAAATCTAAGTTCTTCACACGATGCCATGAGATGGAAAACATACTAATATTTAGCATTAAGCTGTGACACCGTCTGTCAGTTTCACTGATCATTTTCATGAAGTCTATGAATTATGGGACGACATTAACCATCCTTTGTGAAGGCGGAGGAAATAAACTCTTACATCATTGGCCACATACAGCCCGCTTTGATCATAAGAAATTCCCCCTCCTATCAATGTGAAGAAGTTTAACTGAGACATCTTAATGCACATCTCAGTATTTATAAATGATTAAGACATGCTGCTAGAGTAAATAAAAGAAATCCTTCAGTGTGAGTAAATGAATGTGTAAAGTTAGGTCTGGTAACTATTTTCTCAGACTGTGCAGCAATTACAAAATCTCAGAAATGATCTTATTTTATTCCACTTTTAGCCTAGTTTAGTACTTAAAAGAAAAACGAAAAAAAGAATTACCTGTCATTTCGAAAAGCCCAGGGAAGTCTTTATCTTTAGGAAAAGTTGTAAACCTTATGAAAACAAAGTCCAACACTTTTGGGGTCCAGATTGGAGTCTTCACCTGGCTAATTCTGTGGCTAACCCTCCTGTAATATTTCCATTTGACCACTAGGTCTGGGTTACTTCACCCAACTTCTTGAGAAAGTTAGATGGAAGCTGTGGAAGCACCAGCACAACCAGTCTGGAATGATATGAGATGCTGTCAAAAAAAAGTTTTGCAACTCTGCCAAGAAAATAAAATCTAAATTTTAAAGCCGTGACCAATCTGAATTAGGCCTCTTCTTCATTCAAGGTCGTCTCCTTGTGCTATTTCACGTCACGTCACTCTGGGTGACTTCTTCCTTTTCCCTTAAATGAAATTCATGTCGAAGGATCACTTTTTTGAAGAAACCGAGTGCTTAGTCATTGGGCTGATGGGTAGGGTAATATCAATAATCATGTCACACGAAACAAGCAGAGTTCTGTTTTTGTCTTTATTTAATAAGCTGGTTCATAAATAATCACACATAAAAGATTCTTTCAGTAGTTACAAAGTGGGTAGCAACTTTAGTTAGCGCCTGGAGAAAAAAAATAAACAAATGAAGAGAAGACTGCCGGCGGGAGGAAAGTTTATGGAGATCGATCTCAACAACTCAGGAGTTCATAAAGCGGAGCAGAGAAGACGGAGCTGACGGGAGGTTTAAACATCCGACCGCTGTCCCATCACGTTCCCGGCAGCCGTCGCCCATCAGCAGACTAGCAGCAGACAAAAAGGCGGCATGCGTGTCGTCGTTCAAAGCACATGCCCGATTTTTGTTTCTGCTCTCCAGTGTTTTCAAAACAGTCTTGAAATGAAACTAAGGGAAGGGAATGTATCGGGAAATTAAAAAAAAAGAAAAAGAAAAAGCACAAGCTACATTTTAGGCTCACAAAACAAACTGAAATAAAAGATTTTGAGGTGGCATCTTCTTGGCTCGATTTTCTCCTCCTTCTCTTGAGAGCGATGGATTTACGAGAAGGTTAAAAGGTTTGACAGTGGTTAAAGAGGCGGCAAAGAGCCGCTGCAGGATGTTTGTTTTTTTTAGCAATTTCATTTGTTCAGTCATTCATTTCTGTAACTCGTTATTCTCTTCTAAAACTACCTCTTCCCTCCCCCTCTGCTGGTCTAATCGCAGGTGACCAACAAGCTTTGTTTTAATGAGACCGTTTAAAAGAAGGGGAGGAAACCCGCCTCGTTAAAACTGGTCTGACGCAGCGATGGGTGTCCATTGCTGGCTAACGCTAGTTTTCACTCTATCGGGTTACAAGTCCTTTCACGCTCTTGTTTAAGGAATCTAGTGGTCAAAGTTTTTCTCAGCGTGATGGAGTCTACTTGGACACTTGCTGCTGAATGTGCTGCAGGAATTCATGATAGGAAGAAGCCCACTCTGACCGGTCCTCCACCAGGTGCTGGAACAAAGTGGCTTTAGCCGAGGCATCATCTCTGCAGGAAGGGAGGAAAAATGCATTAAAGGAAAAGAAGAAACTCGTTTGTACATTTTAATGCACTGTAAGTCTAAGAAGTGTTGGAATCTAGTCCATATAACTTGAAGATTTGCTGACATGTCAGCTCTTAAACACAACACTCTTCTACCTCACTGACTCTGAACTGACAGCTGTTCGTACGAATCCCCAGCATGAGAGTTTTTCTCAGAGAGTTTGCAGAGCCACCTACTCAGGACCACCTATTCAGCAGTCAGAGCCAAAGCCCTCCCTGCCTGTTTCTTTAAATGTCTGTCTTTAATTTCAAAAAGACATCCATGAAGGACGAGTTCCCAGGCTGAGCGAGACGTTGCTGGCTTCTCTAACCCGACTTGCAAGAGCAGACACTGAACGTCTGATCTGACGTCTGGTTTCTCTCTCAGAGCTCGCAACTGCTTGTAGTCAGACATTGGCTTTACTTTGAGAAATATATTCCCAATGCAAAAAAAAGTAAAACCTGAGATTTGCCAGAATGAAATGTTATAAAAGTGACAAAACAAGAGCTATGAAGGAGCCGCCTTGAGCTCTGGAGATAATGTGGTGTGATATTTTTATTTATTTGACATTTAACAGGCTTTAGAAAGTCCCACATAAACAATCAAGATGTAGCTCTCATGTTGTCACTGCTTAGCCATCTCCCTCTTTCGTCCCTTTGTTGCTATGCTTATAAACAGCTCATTGCGCACCTCTGCATTGTTTAACTGATACCTACAGTGTGTGTCTACCAAAACAGAGATGACGGTCTTGCGTGTAAATGTCATTCTGCCACGTAAGTGCTCTGACAGCAACAGGCACACAGCTTTGATGTCTGAACCATGACCACGCAGGTTAAACAGGAAAAAGGGGGAAGCACCATCAACAAGGCTCAGACAGAGCAGAACATGAGCACAAGTTAAACCAGGACATTTGACACCTTCTTACATACTTGTACATATACGCAGAAATACAGCGGTGGATGCTGATTTAAATGTACTTTTTATGCTGTAGTAATCTCTCTGAGCCAAAAGTTCAGGTTGCAAACTCCCCTAAAAGCTGTTTTCTTCTACTCTTTGCTCTGTATGATCTCACAGAGAGCAGGATTCACTAACACAGTCACCTCAGGCAAAGCTCTGGCCAGTCAGAAGAAAACTGGCTTAAAGGGAGAAAACCTTAAACAGCTTGTGTCCCCCTGGGAATAAACTGGGTGCATGTCCATGAGATGAAGTCTTTAAATGCTTTGTCTCTTTCTTCACGGAGCATCAAATAACACCAGTCTTTCAGAAAACCTGGTGTTAAGTCTTAAGGCTTTTAATCTGAAAAGTGACGTATTCTTAATGCCATTCTAGTGTCCGACTTCCTGTCCACATCATTCTGAATGATGTCGAGTTGAGAGTTGCTTCTGGGACACTTCTGAAATGTTGAAGTACAATCTGATAGACCTGCAAGCATCATTTCATGTAGAAGGGTGGATTATTGTGAACTGTGACTCATGCAGAGCTACTCTAGCAGAGATCAAGTCCAAACATGGAGGTGGAAATGAGAAGAATAGATCCCCTTTAACTATACATCTTTTGGCAGTGATGTGAAGGTGCGACAGAGCACGCTCTAACACCACCAACAGTGACAGAGCTTTTAAAATCTGTCTGTCTGAGCGAGGATACAGGTTTTTCTAACTTTTCATTCCTCTTCAAATATTGGAACATTGCTTCTTTGAATATTTTAGCTACTCTTTAAAGCTCTTGCACCTTTAAGATCTTTAAAAAAAACAAAAACAGATCAACAACTGTGAGGTCCGAGGTCACAGAGCTCGAAACCACTTCAAGAGCCATTTTTAATTCTTTTGTCAAATCTCTCTCGTAGTTACTGTCATTTCAGATCATTAAGTCCTATCTGTCATGACACAAACATCCGTTCAAATCCCACTCAGTGCATTTTTACTAACATGTGATGTAAACATGTGGTTAAGCAACAATGCCGTGCCACAAAGAGGAGGACAGAGAGGAAACCGAAACAATGCGTTCCCTGCGGATGACTTTACCGCCGCTGTCAATCTGTGACCTCAATGCTCACTTTGTCTTTGTGTTTACACTTCGGAAATACTTTTCCTTCAACCTGCCGATCTCTTCTATATGAAACTGTCCACACCCAGTTTCTGTTCAATGCCAATCAGAGCAGCTCACTATCTGGAATTACGAGATTCCAGAGAGGTGACAAAGCAGAAGGGCGAACTCTGAAAGGATGTGCAGTATCAGACAATCGTAATGTTGTTTATTTGCTTTATTTCCTCATGAACCTCAACAGAATGTCAGATTTAATTTGGCCAAGTAGCCGATAGATATAAAAAGGCACCTATCACATGACTGGAACATTAAACTTAACTCTGAACCCGGAGGTTCACAGGAATGAGAGATGATTCTTTTTAATTTGAAGTTTATTACTTCCAAAAATGATTAAATAGTTACTTTTTTCCTGTCAGTAAAAAGCCAGCTCAGTGTCCAGTAGTAATGGCTCACTGTGCGGCTAACTGTCCTGACACAGCATCCACAAAGCCTGTGCTCCAGTTTAAGTGAAGTTTTAGGATTTCGTCAGTCTGTTAGTTAGTACTCATTAGCAGGTGTCTTTGTGTACAGTTTAAAACACAGGTTCAGGCTAACATGGCGGTGGCCAAAATGCTAATGCTGAACCTTCAAAATGAGTCCAAAACCAGTGGTTGATGCCACGATAGGCTGCCCTTTTATTTCTTCTAGGAATTATATTTCAAATCAGGGATGTCAAATTTATGTTGCAGTCATCAGATGGTGTGAGGCTCTGCATCAAGGTCTGTGTGCCTGCAATCTTTTATGACATGCGAGGCCTTGAGGCGACTTTAAACAAGTAAAACAGAAATGACTGCTCGCTTGGGGTCAGCAGCTTTCTGTGTTCCCAACAGACCACAGTCACTGCTTTACACTTCAAACCTCAGTTTTCTGCAGCTCTGTCTTTTGCGACAGAGCAACTGAACACTTTTTCCTTTAGTGACCTCAGATTTTGTGTTAAAGCAATATGTGAGATCCATTTCACCCAATTAAAAACAAGAACAAAACAAGCTGTCTATGTATATCTGTGACTGCCCCGAAGAAGAAGCACAGTTTCCAGTGTGTTAGCAAACAGTCAGATGTGAGTCCAGATGTGCGGCAGTGCTTACTTGACAACATGTATCGTGGAGCTGAACGCTCGGTTGTCCTGAAGCCAGTCGAGGAAAGCTCGCACCCTCTCAGAGAGAGGAGTCTCCAGCTCCGGAATGTGACTCTAGGAACCAAAGAGGACAAGAGGAGAAACAAAACAACAACGCTGTTGTTAGTGGCGTGTTTCAGATAGTGCAGATTCACACTGTCAACCCCGGCCATACAATGTGGTTAACGGGAACATGCCTGTGGTGGGGAGTGTGGGTTTGTAGGTGGATCTATGAGGCACTGACCCCTTGCTAGAAAGATAAAATAAGCAGCATAAACAAGTGCTGACTCGCCGTTTGCTCTGGGTGTTGCCATCACGCCCTCGGCGTGGTATTGACAGAACTTTCTAGGTGGCTGCACAGTTTGTTAAAAAAAAGCAGAAAAGCTACATCAGCAAGTCTGTTTTGCTGGACAAGTTGTTTTTTTTCCTAACTAAGTGAACAGAAACACAGCTCCTTCACTGTGGAGTACAACTGTGAGTCATTTTCAGGGGAAACAAAATGTCGCATTGCATCATTCAACCAGCGACTGGGCGGCGCACACACGTGTGTGTGTGTGTGTGTGTCAGTACAGACATTTCCCTAATCACACTTCTCTGTAACATCCTGATGTGCTAGATGTAGAGGGAAAATAAAAGCCTCATTGTACTTCAGAAGATTAATCTGTCTCTTTGAACTGTTTGTGTGTGTGTGAGTATGTGTACTTCTACTCAAATGAGCCTTACTGACCATGTTGGGGGGAATTGAAGCGTAGTTCGGGCAGCCCAAAACATCTCGGATGAACATTTCGTTGCAGCATTTGCCGATCCACAGATAAAACACCTGGACAGGCAGAAGAGAAGAGGAGCATTACCGCACAGTAGACTTTCTACACAAACTCTGACGTGTGTGTGTCTTAATCTGCAACATCTAAAGAGCCAGCAGGGCCAATTTTATAAATATCACCACTCTAAACTATGACAGTGAAGAAGAAAAAAAAATAACAAAAAAATTATAACAATAATTGATTTTTCTCTTTATTTTTTGAGGAGTTTTCCCCATAAATTTGTATTTCCATTTCTTATAAATTCCCCCCTTCGTATACGTCCTCTCATACATTTCACTGTTTTTCTTATAAATGTGTGGTTTTTTTCCCTCATAAATTATAAATTTATAATTTTTTCTCTTAACTTTGAGTTTTTTTCTTGTAACTTTGAGTTTTTCGCTGATAAAATTATTAATTTTTTATTTTCAGTAAATTTGTGGCTTTATGTTTTGCCTTGTTTTGTTTTTTGTAATATTAAAACCCTCCCACCCTTTTTGAAAAAAATCTTTATTGGCACCAAATACGCCATTGCACTCATAAGGAGTTCACTCAGAAATTAGATTTGGTAGCAAGTTTAAACTTCAAACATCTAACTACCCTCCATTTATTACTGATACTTTCCAGTGATAGTCTGAAGATTGGAGTGTTTCGGTTTCTTTCTGTATTTAATTTGCTGCAGTGGAAAATCCCTTTAAATTAAATTATATGACATTAAACTTAATGAAAACTGGGCTCCAATGCTGCTGCTGAAGTTACTCCGAGGCAAATAATGAGACAATAAATCCCAACTCCAGTCCTCAAGCCATCACATATTATTTCAGGCAAAGACAACTTCTCTTTGATTTGCTCTAAATTATGACCTAAGGTTTATTGCATTTTATTAAAGGACTAGATGGTGAGAAGACAGAGACGTGAAAAATATAAACAAGATGAAATAAAGATTTCTCTGAACTTCATCCCTGCAGAGCTTACGTTGCCACAGTCCATGAGGAAAGCTCCATCTCTGCTCAGCCTCTCAGCAGACAGGTGGAGCAGATGAGGCTGGGGGACTACGGTATCATTCAGATGAAGCGCCCCCTGCAGGTCAGACAACTTGTGAGATGAGTATAAAACAGCTTTACTATATACATGCATACAACACATACATACTAATTACATAGCGTTACAGGTAAAGCTTCAAACAGAGACCATACAAACATTAAAGTCTGATATTCCCTTATTTAAGATATGTCTCCATTGTATTATAATTCTTCATAATTCTGGTTATTACAAGTGTTTAAAGGTTAAAGTTGATGTGAGACTATTTTCCCATTTTTTAATACACCTTTAAAAGAAATGTTCAGTGAAAATATGATGCATATAATGGAAATTAAAACACTAAAATAAAAAGATT